>NC_092097.1:21819244-22438410 GCF_045679555.1 Salvelinus alpinus
CAAATTTTATTAGTCACATACACATGGTTAGCAGATGTTAATGCGAGTGTAGCGAAATGCTTGTGCTTCTAGTTCCGACAATGCAGTAATAACCAACAAGTAATCTAACCTAACAATTCCACAACTACTACCTTACACACACACACAAGTGTAAAGGGATAAAGAATATGTACATAAAGATATATGAATGAGTGGTGGTACAGAACGGCATGGCAGATGCAGTAGATGGTATAAAGTACGGTATATACATATGAGATGAGTACTGTAGGGTATGTAAACATAAAGTGGCATAGTTTAAAGTGGCTAGTGGTACATGTATTACATAAAGATGGCAAGATGCAGTAGATGATATAGAGTACAGTATATACATATGAGATGGGTAATGTAGGGTATGTAAACATTATATTAAGTGGCATTGTTTAAAGTGGCTAGTGGTACATTTTTACATAATTTCCATCAATTCCCATTTTTAAAGTGGCTGGAGTTGAGTCAGTATGTTGGCAGCGGCCGCTAAATGTTAGTGGTGGCTGTTTAACAGTCTGATGGCCTTGAGATAGAAGCTGTTTTTCAGTCTCTCGGTCCCTGCTTTGATGCACCTGTACTGACCTCGCCTTCTGGATGATAGCGGGGTGAACAGGCAGTGGCTTGGGTGGTTGTTGTCCTTGATGATCTTTATGGCCTTCCTGTGACATCGGGTGGTGTAGGTGTCCTGGAGGGCAGGTAGTTTGCCCCCGGTGATGCGTTCTGCAGACCTCACTACCCTCTGGAGAGCCTTACGGTTGTGGGCGGAGCAGTTGCCGTACCAGGCGGTGATACAGCCCGACAGGATGCTCTCGATTGTGCATCTGTAGAAGTTTGTGAGTGCTTTTGGTGACAAGCCGAATTTCTTCAGCCTCCTGAGGTTGAAGAGGCGCTGCTGCGCCTTCTTCACAACGCTGTCTGTGTGGGTGGACCAATTCAGTTTGTCCGTGATGTGTACACCGATGAACTTAAAACTTTCCACCTTCTCCACTACTGACCCGTCGATGTGGATAGGGGGGTGCTCCCTCTGCTGTTTCCTGAAGTCCACAATCATCTCCTTTGTTTTGTTGACGTTGAGTGTGAGGTTATTTTCCTGACACCACACTCCGAGGGCCCTCACCTCCTCCCTGTAGGCCGTCTCGTCGTTGTTGGTAATCAAGCCTACCACTGTAGTGTCATCCGCAAACTTGATGATTGAGTTGGAGGCGTGCATGGCCACGCAGTCGTGGGTGAACAGGGAGTACAGGAGAGGGCTCAGAACGCACCCTTGTGGGGCCCCAGTGTTGAGGATCAGCGGGGTGGAGATGTTGTTACCTACCCTCACCACCTGGGGGCGGCCCGTCAGGAAGTCCAGGACCCAGTTGCACAGGGCGGGGTCGAGACCCAGGGTCTCGAGCTTGATGACGAGTTTGGAGGGTACTATGGTGTTGAATGCTGAGCTGTAATCGATGAACAGCATTCTCACATGGGTATTCCTCTTGTCCAGATGGGTTAGGGCAGTGTGCAGTGTGGTTGCGATTGCGTCGTCTGTGGACCTATTGGGTCGGTAAGCAAATTGGAGTGGGTCTAGGGTGTCCGGTAGGGTGGAGGTGATATGGTCCTTGACTAGTCTCTCAAAGCACTTCATGATGACGGAAGTGAGTGCTACGGGGCGGTAGTCGTTTAGCTCAGTTACCTTAGCTTTCTTGGGAACAGGAACAATGGTGGCCCTCTTGAAGCATGTGGGAACAGCAGACTGGGATAAGGATTGATTGAATATGTCCGTAAACACACCAGCCAGCTGGTCTGCGCATGCTCTGAGGACGCGGCTGGGAATGCCGTCTGGGCCTGCAGCCTTGCGAGGGTTAACACGTTTAAATGTTTTACTCACCTCGGCTGCAGTGAAGGAGAGCCCGCAGGTTTTGGTAGGGGGCCGTGTCAGTGGCACTGTATTGTCCTCAAAGCGGGCAAAAAAGTTGTTTAGCCTGTCTGGGAGCAAGACATCCTGGTCCGCGACGGGGCTGGTTTTCTTTTTGTAATCCGTGATTGACTGTAGACCCTGCCACATACCTCTTGTGTCTGAGCTGTTGAATTGCGACTCGATTTTGTCTCTGTACTGGGACTTAGCCTGTTTGATTGCCTTGCGGAGAGAATAGCTACACTGTTTGTATTCGGTCATGCTTCCGGTCACCTTGCCCTGGTTAAAAGCAGTGGTTCGCGCTTTCAGTTTCACGCGAATGCTGCCGTCAATCCACGGTTTCTGGTTTGGGAATGTTTTAATCGTTGCTGTGGGTACGACATCGTCAATGCACTTCCTAATGAACTCGCTCACCGAATCAGCATATTCGTCAATATTGTTGTTGGACGCGATGCGGAACATATTCCAATCCGCGTGATCGAAGCAGTCTTGAAGCGTGGATTCAGATTGGTCGGACCAGCGTTGAACAGACCTGAGCGCGGGAGCTTGTTGTTTGAGTTTCTGTTTGTAGGCTGGAATCAACAAAATGGAGTCGTGGTCAGCTTTTCCGAAAAGGGGGCGGGGGAGGGCCTTATATGCGTCGCGGAAATTAGTATAACAATGATCTAGGGTTTTTCCAGCCCTGGTAGCACAATCGATATGCTGATAGAATTTAGGGAGTTTTGTTTTTAGATTAGCCTTGTTAAAATCCCCAGCTACGATGAATGCAGCCTCAGGGTGTGTGGTTTCCAGTTTACAAAGAGTCAAATAAAGTTCGTTCAGGGCCATCGATGTGTCTGCTTGGGGGGGAATATATACGGCTGTGATTATGATTGAAGAGAATTCCCTTGGTAGATAATGCGGTCGACATTTGATTGTGAGGAGTTCTAGATCAGGTGAACAGAATGACTTGAGTTCCTGTGTGTTGTTATGATGATCACACCACTTCTCGTTAATCATAAGGCATACCCCCCCGCCCCTCTTCTTACCGGAAAGATGTTTGTTTCTGTCGGCGCGATGCATGAAGAAACCAGCTGGCTGCACCGACTCCGTTAGCGTCCCTTGAGTTAGCCATGTTTCCGTGAAGCAGAGCACGTTGCAATCCCTGATGTCTCTCTGGAATGCTACCCGTGCTCGGATTTCATCAACCTTATTGTCAAGAGACTGGACATTGGCGAGTAGTATGCTAGGGAGTGGAGCGCGATGTGCCCGTCTCCGAAGCCTGACCACGAGACCGCCTCGTTTGCCCCTTTTTCGGCGTCGCACAGGGTCGCCGGCTGGGATCAGATCCATTGTATTGGGTGGAAGGCAAAACACTGGATCCGTTTCGGGAAAGTCATATTCCTGGTAGGAACGATGATGAGTTGACGTTAATCGTATATTCAGTAGTTCCTGCCGACTGTATGTAATGAAACCTAAGATTACCTGGGGTACCGATGTAAGAAATAACACATAAAAGAACAAAATACTGCATATTTTCCAAGGAACGCGAAGCGAGGCGGCCATCTCTTTTCGGCGCCGGCGACTATCTACTATCAGCATTTGTGGGTTCGATTACAGGCTCAAAATAGACAGAAACAAAGACCTTTCTTCTGAAACTTGTCAGTCTATTCTTATTCTGAGAAATGAAGGCTATTCCATGCGAGAAATTGCCAAGAAACTGAAGATCTCGTACAGCGCTGTGTACTAGTCCCTTCACAGAACAGCACAAACGGGCTCTAATCAGAATAGAAAGAGGAGTTGGAGGCCCCGGTGCAGAACTGAGCAAGAGGACAAGTACATTGGAGTGTCTAGTTTGAGAGTTTGAGAAAAAGACGCCTCACAAGTCCTCAACTGGCAGCTTCATTAAATAGTACTCGCAAATCACCATTCTCAACGTCAACAGTGAAGAAGCAACTCCGGGATGCTGGCCTTCTAGGCAGAGTTGCAAAGAAAAATATATATCTCAGACTGGCCAATAAAAATAAAAGATTAAGATGGGCAAAAGAACACAGACACTGGACAGAGGAAGATTGGAAAAAAGTGTTATGAACAGTTTGAGGTGTTCGGATCACAAAGAAGAACATTCGTGAGAAGCAGAAAAAATTTAAAGATGCTGGAGGAGTGCTTGACGCCATCTGTCAAGCATGGTGGAGGCAATGTGCAATGTGCTTTGGTGGTGGTAAAGTGGGAGATTTGTACAGGGTAAAAGGGATCTTGAAGAAGGAAGTCTATCACTCCATTTTGCAAGGCCATGCCATACCCTGTGGACGGCACTTAATTGGAGCCAATTTCCTCCTACAACAGGACAATGACCCAAAGCCCAGCTCCAAACAATGCAAGAACTATTTAGGGAAGAAGCAGTCAGCTGGTATTCTGTCTATAATGGAGTGCCCAGCACAGTCACCGGATCTCAACCCTATTGAGCTGTTGTGGGAGCGCCCATCAAGCCAATCCAACTTGTGGGATGATGCCCTCGAAGCATGGGGGAAATCTCTTCAGATTACCTCAACAAATTGACAACTAGAATGCCAAGGGTCTGCAAGGCTGTAATTGCTGCAAATTGAAGATTCTTTGACGAATGCAAAGCTTGAAGGACACAATTATTATTTCAACTAAAAATCATTATTTATAACCTTGTCAACGTTTTGACTACATTTCCTATTCATTTTGCAACTAATTTCATGTATGTTTTCATGGAAAACAAGGACATTTCTAAGTGACCCCAAACTTTTGAACGGTAGTGTATATCTAAGATTAAAGTGACTAGGCAACAGGATAGATAATAAACAGGAGCAGCAGCGTATGTGATGAGAAAAAATAAAATGTGCGAAAAGGGTCAATGCAGATAGTTGAATAGTTAACCAAATAGCTACCTGGACTAACTATTTCTCCCTAATTTTGTGGTATCCAATTGGTAGTTACAGTCTTGTCTCATTGCTGCAACTCTTGTACGGACTCGGGAGAGGTGAAGGTCGAGAGCTGTGCATCCTCCAAAACAAGACCCAACCAAGCCACACTGCTTCTTGACACAATGCCAGCTTAACCCGGAGCCAGCCACACCAATGTGTCGGAGGAAACACTGTACACCTGACAAACGTGTCAGCGTGCATGCGCCCGGCCCACCACAGGAGTCGCTAGAGCGCGTTGGGACAAGGACATCCCCGCTGGCCAAACCCTTCCCTAACCCAGACAACACTGGGACAATTGTGGGTCATGGATCTCCCGGTCGCGGCCGGCTGCGACAGAGCCTGGACTCAAACCAGGATCTCTAGTGGCACAGCTAGCACTGCGATGCAGTACCTTAGACCACTGTGCCACTCGGGAGGCACTATTTAGCAGTCTTATGGCCTGGAGGTAGAATCTGCTCAGGGTCCTGTTGGTTCCGCTTGCCATGTGGTCGCAGAGAGAACAGTATATGACTTCGGTGACTGAAGTCTTTTATGGTATAGAGATCTTGGATGGTAGGGAGCTCAACCCAAGTGATGTACTGGGCTGTACGCACTACCTTCTGTGGCACCTTGCGATCGAATGCCAAGCAGTTGCTATGCCAAGCGGTGATGAACCAGTTAAGATGCTATCAATGGTGTAGCTGTAGAACTTTTTGAGGATATGAGGGCCCATGCCAAATCATTTCAGCCTCCTGAGGGGGTAGAGGTTGTTGTAGTGACATCTTCACAACTGTGTTGGTGTGTGTGGACCATAATAGATCCTTAGTAATGTGGACACCAAGGAACTTGAAGCTCTCCACTACAGCCCATCATTGTGAATGGGAGCGTGCTCGGTCATCTGTTTCCTATAGTCTACGATCAGCTCCTTGTCTTGCTGATGTTGAGGGAGAGGTGGTGTCCTTGCACCACACTGCTAGATGTCTGACCTTCTCCCTATAGGCTGTGATCAGGCCTACAACTGTCGTGTCGTCAGCAAACTTATTGTTTGTATATGTATATTTTTTGTACCTTTATTTAAGTAGGCAAGTCAGTTAAGAAAAAAGTCTTATTTACAATGTATTGTTTGTCCTTCATGTTCTAATACTTTAATGTTGCCCCTTCCTTGTGTTTTTTGTAATAAATAATAATACAAAATTTAGCGACAGCGGGACAGCGGGAGACTCGCTGTCTGTGTCAACCAATGATGCACATGCACAGCGTTGCCCTGGATTATGCAAACAGTGACGTCGGGGTACAGGCAACAGGCTACAATTCACTAAACGTCCCAACGAGTGATTCTCATGTCAGAGGCCCAAGACAACTGGTATTGCCGGTTTTTCCTGATTCCAAAGAGGGGTGGGACTTTGCATCCCTTTTTAGACCTGCATACCCTAAACAAGCACATCAGGGTCTTCCAATTCAGATTGCTCACAAACAGCCAAAGAGCCGGTTGTTAAAGTCAGTTCACCCATGCGATTGGGTCATCTCCATTAACCTAAAGAATGCATACTTTAATGTGGCCATATACCCCCCTCACAGGAAGTTCCTGAGGTTCCATTTTGAGACTTGTACAGTCGTGGCCAAAAGTTTTGAGAATGACACAAATATTAATTTCCACAAAGTTTGCTGCTTCAGTGTCTTTAGATATTTTTGTCAGATGTTACATTTTACATTTACATTTAAGTCATTTAGCAGACGCTCTTATCCAGAGCGACTTACAAATTGGATACTGGTTACTATGGAATACTGAAGTATAATTACAAGCATTTCGTAAGTGTAAAAGGCTTTTATTGACAATTACATGAAGTTGATGCAAAGAGTCAGTATTTGCAGTGTTGACCCTTCTTTTTCAAGACCTCTGCAATCCACCCTGGCATGCTGTCAGTTAACTTCTGGGCCACATCCTGACTGATGGCAGCCCATTCTTGCATAATCAATGCTTGGAGTTTGTCAGAATTTGTGGGGTTTTGTTTGTCCACCTGCCTTTTGAGGATTGACCACAAGTTCTCAATGGGATTAAGGTCTGGGGAGTTTCCTGCCTATGGACCCAAAATATCGATGTTTTGTTCCCCGAGCCACTTAGTTATCACTTTTGCCTTACGACAAGGTGCTCCATCATGCTGGAAAAGGCATTGTTCGTCACCAAACTGTTCCTGGATGGTTGGGAGAAGTTGCTCTCCGAGGATGTGTTGGTACCATTATTTTTCCATGGCTGTGTTCTTAGGTAAAATAGTGAGTGAGCCCACTCCCTTGGCTGAGAAGCAACCCCACGCATGAATGGTCTCAGGATGCTTTACTGTTGGCATGGCACAGGACTAATGGTAGCGCTCACCTTGTCTTCTCCGGATGCCCCAAACAATCGGAAAGGGGATTCATCAGAGAACATGACTTTACCCCAGTCCTCAGCAGTCCAATCCCTGTACCTTTTGCAGAAAATCAGTCTGTCCCCGATATTTTTCCTGGAGAGAAGTGGCTTCTTTGCTGCCCTTCTCGACACCAGGCCATCCTCCAAAAGTCTTTGCCTCACTGTGCGTGCAGATGCACTCCCCCCTGCCGGCTGCCATTCCTGAGCAAGCTCTGTACTGGTGGTGCCCCGATGCCGCAGCTGAATCAACTTTAGGAGACGGTCCTGGCGCTTGCTGGACTTTCTTGGGCACCCTGAAGCCTTCTTCACAACAATTGATCCGCTCTCCTTGAAGTTGTTGATGATCCAAAAAATGGTTGATTTAGGTGCAATCTTACTGGCAGCAATATCCTTGCCTGTGAAGGCCTTTTTGTGCAAAGCAATGATGACGGCACGTGTTTCCTTGCAGGTAACCATGGCTGACAGAGGAAGAACAATGATTCCAAGCACCACCCTCCTGTTGAAGCTTCCAGTCTGTTATTCGAATTCAATCAGCATGACAGAGTGATCTCCAGCCTTGTCCTCGTCAACACTCATACCTGTGTTAACAAGAGAATCAATGACATGATGTCAGCTGGTCCTTTTGTGGCAGGGCTGAAATACAGTGGAAATGTTTTTTGGGGATTCAGTTCATTTGCATGGCAAAGAGGGACTTTGCAATTAATTGCAATTCATCTGATCACTCTTCATAACATTCTGGAGTATATGCAAATTGCCATCATACAAACGGAGGCTGCAGACTTTGTGAAAATTAATATTTGTGTCATTCTCAAATCTTTTGGCCACGACTGTAGTCTACGAGTTCTGTTCCTCCCTTTCGGGCTTTCCCTCTCGCCACAGTCACTTTCACTAAAGTTCTCGGGGGTTTCCCAGACACGGGAAATGTTCTGAGTGCTCTGTTAAGAACGGATACTCTCACACGCCAGTTGCATCGGACCCTCCTTTACGGGTGGACCCGATTCAGCCCGTGCTGGAAAGTGTACGTTGGGATGGTGCGTTGTTGATCCTGGTGGCACCCTGTTGGCCCAAACAACCTTGGTTTACGGAGATCATGCGCATTTTAGGCAGAGACCCATGGCAACTCCCATTGCACAGGGACTTGTTGTGCCAGGTACTTGGGCAGGTGTAGCATCTGCTTCCGGAGATGTGGAGTCTATGGGCTTGGCCCCTGAAAGGTTCAGTCTGATGGCAAGGTGTTTACCTCAGAACGTTATTGCTACTATACAGTCCGTAACACTCCACGAGAGTGTTGTATGGGTATAAGTGGCGGGCATTCGAGCTTGGGTGCCAAAATAAAGGAATTGTTCCTTTTCATTGCTCTCTGGTGGATATTATAATATTTCTACAAGGGCTTTTCAGGCAGGGCCATTCATTCTCCACCCTGTAGGTGTTTATGGCAGCTATTTCAACGTGTCATGTGGAAATTGATGGTGCCACTCTAGGGGCTCATCCCCTGGTGGTGCGATTTTCAAAAGGTGTGCACCATCTCAAGCCGGTATCTAAACCTATTGCGCCCACTTGAGATTTGGCTTTGGACGTGCTGTGTGAGGCCCCTGTTGAACCGATGGAGTCTGTGTATCTGAATATCCTCTCTTACAAGACCACCCTGCTCGTGGCTTTGGCCTCAGCTAAAAGTTTGGGAGATCTCCATGCATTATTCGTTCAACCCTCCTGTATGAAGGTCGCCCTTGGCGACTCTAAGGTGACATTGTGTTCTAATGCGGCCCTAGACCCTACGGTTGTGACTATGTCCTGCAAAGCTTTTGATCTTTTTCCCTTTTCGCTTCCTTGGTTTGCTTCTGAGGAGCAGCGGTGGGAGGTTACATGCCGTGTGTCTGGTAAGAGCGTTACACATGTACATTGAACGGACCAGGGCTGTTTTCCAATTGTGATGGAACTTAGGTTTACCATGTTTTAATGATGCATCTGAAGGTAACGGCCGAAGATGTCACACCCGTTTCCCAAAACACCCCGCAGTGCACTCATTGAAATAGAATCATAGAAAGGAGCTCGGCAGGAGCTGTAGATAGGCTAAAGAACTCGTTGTAGCACTTAAAAGTATTCAAAGTCATCTTTTTAAAAATATTTTGTTAGTTTTCCCATAAAGCGAAGAAATGTTCTGTAGCCTATTATCTATTTAAGTGTTTGTATTATGTTTGCCATGTGTTATGTATTCTAAGTGTTTTATCGTGCTATTTTGTATGCAATGTTGGATTATGTCAATTCTGCATTCCTACAGTTTGTGTAAACTGTGAGAAAGAATGAATAAAGCCAAAGTCAAAGTCACTCGTTCTTCGTACTCCTTTAGTAAAGTTAGATCAAGCTGAATCAATGTCTGCAAGATTACACAATGATTCATTAGTATTTTACATAACATAACCAAATATAATAGCATATGTAGCATATTAGACCTATGATATGTTACATGAAAAACACATTGTCGTGTCTCTGACTGATTCAATTATATGACAGGCTATTTGATCAAATCAATTACCGAACGTTTGATTACGTGATTGAATTAAACCATGCAACAATTAACTCATTAATAACCTGGGGCACCACGGAAGAGTGTTTATAGAGCTGCTGTCTTCTGAATAAACTCTTAAAGATCTATTTATATTTACATCAATAGCAGTCAATTATTAATCATCACCTTATTCAGTCTCATCTGAACATTGTAAAATTCTTCACGAACCCTGGCTAACATCGATTACTAATCATGTCATAAAATAAAAAGTCCCTAGCGGACAAAACCGATATGACGGCTGGTTACACAAAGAAAGGGGGTTGGGTTTGAATGAAAGAGCAGGAAGACTGAGGGACAATGGGTGATTGGGTCTCTATCGGACCTTGCTACCATAAATACAGAATCTTATGCATTCTAATAACCACCCATTCGGAAAAGGAAAATGCAAGATATTTATTTACACTGAGCTGCACTTCGATAGATGGGTCGAAGATGGAAGACTGGTTTGCCCAGCAGAGATCGCCCTTGTCCTTTGCAGAATCTTTCTGGTGTTGTGTTGTAGAGCGGATACATTGAAGTACCCTGTCTTCTCATAGAATTGTCTGTCCTTTCCTAGGCCATGTACATTTACAGCTGCAGCTGGTAACTTGACTTCTAGGATGTATCACTTCTTCTTTAGTGAATAAGAGTTCAAAGTTCATACCATTTTGCCATAATCAGCTCGCACTGAATTCTGGCTGGTCGAGTAGAAATTCATCCTTCCAGTATGGTGATCATCACCTCCACGTTGGAATTAGCCCTTTTAAAGATATGGACATCCGTCCTGAATTCCATCAACGGGCTTTTGTAGTGGGGGAGAGAAGGGCGTGTTTCATAGTTCTCAACCAATGTCTGTTCACTTTGGCGTGGCCACTGAGTGAGGATAGTTTACTTAAAATTACATTTAATGTTTTCACAAATAGTTTAATATTTAAACACTTAAATTGCACAACAATTCCATGTGAATCTGATAACTAGAATGTGTAGACTTCCAAGATACAATTTATGTTGTTCTGTTATCAGTAATGGATGACTGCGTTGCAGCTAGCATTAGGGGAAGACACAGTGAGTTGTAGTAAAACCACTACAGACTCCCTCGACACCATGTCTGACTGACCTCCAGGAATTGATCTGAAAATTACCTGATGACGTCAGACTCGTTCTGAACAAGTTGTAGTCTGCCAGGATACTTGATTTTCTTCCCTTGTGTAAGCATAATGTACAATGGAACATCCAATTCGAATTTATGCTGGGATCACTTAAGGAGCCGAGCAAAACGTCAGCCTGGGTAAAATTGAACATTTACCCTGAGGCCTTTGACCCTACAGTACTCACCAGTTTCACCACAGAGGTCCATAGGTCATCCCTGTAGACTGCCCGAAGCTGGTGCCTTGCAGCTGTAGACTTATCATGTAGTTATCAACTTAGGATAGTGCCCTAAGCAACACACTGCAAATTAGGAACGCCCTAGAGAGGACATTAGACAATGCCATGATATGGTCATTTTGCCAAAATGTTGAATGTATGTAGAATACAGTCCAATTAGATGATTAAGGTGTGATAACTATATTTTGTATGTATTTTGTTTCTGCTTTCATTCCTTTTTGGTTCAGTTCCTTTGACACTTAGGAAGTGATAGAGCCATAAACAAAGTCCCGATACAACCACCATTTAGTGCCACAACGCCACATGTTTGGGAAAGAAATGTATTTGTGTATTTCGTGAGTGTGTGTGAGTTGCTAACATCTGCCTGAGTTACTGCCCAGATCTCCAACCAGGACATCCCCTGGCCATTCTTGTGGTGACCTGCAGCTTGCGGAAATCCTCCCAGGGCGATCCCCCAGAGGGGGACATCAACGGCAATCACCAACCCGCACATCCCCGGCCCATCCTTGGAGCGGCCTGCAGCTTGCAGAAATCCTTCCAGGGTAAACCACCTGAGGGGGACAGCAACGGAGATCTCCACCCAGGACATCCCCTGGCCAATCTTGTGGTGGCCTGCAGCTTGAAAAAATCCTCCCAGGTGTCACGCCCTGACCTTAGAGATCCTTTTTATGTCTCTATTTTGGTTTGGTCAGGGCGTGAGTTGGGGTGGGCATTCTATGTTTTGTGTTTCTATGATTTTCTATTTCTATGTTTTGGCCGGGTATGGTTCTCAATCAGGGACAGCTGTCTATCGTTGTCTCTGATTGAGAACCATACTTAGGTAGCTCTTTTTTCCACCTGCGTTTGTGGGAAGTTGACTTTGTTTAGGGGACATAGCCTTTGAGCTTCACGGTTTGTTTGTATTGTTTATGGTTTTGTTCGGGGTCTTGTTTAATAAAGGAACATGCACGCCTACCACGCTGCACCTTGGTCCTCCTTTGTCGACAGCCGTGACAGAACTTCCCACCACCAAAGGACCAAGCAGCGTGGTAGAGAGGACTCCTGGACATGGGAAGATATCCTGGATGGTAAGGGACCCTGGAGGCAGGCTGGGCAGTATCGCCGTCCAAGGGAGGAACTGGAGGCAGCTAAGGCGGAGCAGCAGCGTTATAAGGGAACAAGGCTGGCAAGGAAGCCCGAGAGGCAGCCCCCCAAAAAATGTTTGGGGGGGACACAGGGAGTGTGGCTGAGTCAGGTTGGAGACCTGAGCCAACTCCCCGTGCTTACCATGGCGAGCATGTGACTGGTCAGGCCCCGTGCTATGGGGTGATGCGCACTGTGTCTCGGTTGAGCATTCACAAGCCGGTGTGCTCGGTGCCAGCGTCCCGCATTTGCCAGGTGGAAGTGGGCATCCAGCCAGAACGGGTTGTGCCAGCTCTGCGCTCGAGACCGCCAGTGCGCCTCCACGGCCCAGTGTATCCGTTGCCTCGGCCAAGGAAGAAGCCTCCTGTATGTCTCCCCAGCCTGGTGAGTCCTGTGCCTGCTCCCAGAGCCAGGCCTCCTGTGTGTCTCTCCACTCCAGAGACGGTCTCCAGCCCGGAGCCTCCAGAGACGTTCTCCAGCCCGGAGCCTCCAGAGACGGTCTCCAGCCCGGAGCCTCCAGAGACGGTCTCCAGCCCGGAGCCTCCAGAGACGACCTCCAATCCGGAGCCTCCAGCGACGTTCTCCAGTCCGGATTCTCCAGCGACGGCCTCCAGTCGGGAGCCTCCAGCGACGGCCTGCTGCCCGGAGCCTCCAGCGACGGCCTCCAGCCCAGAGCCTCCAGCGACGTTCTCCAGTTCGGAGCCTCCAGCGACGTTCTCCAATCCGGGGCCTCCAGCGACGTTCTCCAGTCCGGATTCTCCAGCGACGGCCTCCAGTCGGGAGCCTCCAGCGACGGCCTCCAGTCCGGAGCCTCCAGCGACGGCCTCCAGTCCGGAGCCTCCAGCGACGTTCTCCAGTCCGGAGCCTCCAGTGACGGCCTCCAGTCCGGAGTCTTCAGCGAGGGCGTCCAGTCCGGGGCCCGCAGCGAGGGCGCCCAGTCCGGGGCCCGCAGCGAGGGTGCCCAGTCCGGGGCCCGCAACGAGGGTGCCCAGTCCGGGGCCCGCAACGAGGGTGCCCAGTCCGGGGCCCGCTACGAGGGTCCCCAGTCTGGGGTCGGCGGCGAGGGTCCCCGCACCAGAGGTGGCACCAATGTGGGGTCTGCGTCCCGCACCTGAGCCGCCGCCGCGGATAGATGCCCACCCAGACCCTCCCCTATAGGTTTAGGTTTTGCGGCCAGAGTCCGCACCTTTCGGGGGGGGGGGGTACTGTCACGCCCTGACCTTAGAGATCCTTTTTATGTCTCTATTTTGGTTTGATCAGGGCGTGAGTTGGGGTGGGCATTCTATGTTTTGTGTTTCTATGATTTTCTATTTCTATGTTTTGGCCGGGTATGGTTCTCAATCAGGGACAGCTGTCCATCGTTGTCTCTGATTGAGAACCATACTTATGTATCTCTTTTTTCCACCTGCGTTTGTGGGAAGTTGACTTTGTTTAGGGCACATAGCCTTTGAGCTTCACGGTTTGTTTGTATTGTTTATGGTTTTGTTCGGCGTCTTGTTTAATAAAGGAACATGTACGCTCACCACGCTGCACCTTGGTCCTCTTTTGTCGACAGCCGTGACACCAGGGTAAACCACCAGAGGGGGACATCAACGGCAATCACCAACCGGACCTGCGCTGCTCACCCTGGAGCGGCCTGCAGCTTGCAGAAATCCTCCCAGGGTAAACCACCAGAGGGGGACAGCAACGATGATCCACAACCAGTTCATCTCTGGGTCATTTTTATGGTGGGTTGCAACATGCCAAATAATACCAAGATTGAACCACCAGAGGGGGACTGTCGTGATGCTAGCCTTCTAACAGAGATGTGAACCCCCCCTTCTCCTGTTACGAGGGGTCAGTTTTATGACTTTTACACCCACGTCATAAATTCCATGCACAGACTCTTCTCTCCCTGAACATGCAGTATGGAGAGAGAGGGTTACAGTAGAACAAAGAAACTCTCCCGCCATATACTCCTACCTCCCCGAATTGGAGAATTAAACATTGTTCCTAATTTAAAGAATGTTGAAATGGTCGGTGGAGAAGTCAGCTACGACCCGGTCCATTCTGTTTCATGTTTGTGACCTCATGAAAGACAATACAGCCACATTACCCTAACTCTGTTTATACAGGTTACTCAGTTATGAGGCTTGCATCTGAATGTTGGATAAAATGTTTGACGAAGTATAAGAATACTTTTGAAAAGATAACAATGTGATTTAGTCTTCTAAAATGAAAAGTGTTTTATGGTAACGTGTGCCCAGTCAGTGGCCCCGCCCAAGTGAATAGACATTGGTTGGAAATGATGAACCAACCCCTTTTCCACTCTAGAATAAAAGCCCCCGTGACGAAAAGTCACCTCAGTTCCAAATACCGTGAGCAGTTGTCCTCACGTTTAAAAAGGGCTAATTCTAATTTCAACTCTACAGGCCAGAAAACGTGAGAGCTTGCTCCACACGTGAAATGGTATGAACGCTGAACTATTGATCACTCAAGAAGAAGTGAGTCCTAGATTACAGTTTACAGCCTAACAAACGGCAGCTGTAAAGGTAGCAAATCTAGTAAGAACATTGACCGACGCAGAAAACCACAACATCGCACTCCACGACGACCCGGAAGAATCTGTAAAGGACAATGGCGACCTCGACTGGGCAAACCAGAGCCTCACACCACCAGCTCAACTATCGAATTCAGCTTCATGTAAATACAATGCATTACTTTTCTCTGAACGAGCGATCGTTAGTGGCATATGTATTTATGTGAGAATAGCTTCCCATGTCTGATAGAGACCCATTCTTAAGGCTTCCTTCCAACCTCCCCCCTCCTTTCCTCTCTGAATCTATTACATTTACATTTAAGTCATTTAGCAGACGCTCTTATCCAGAGCGACTTACAAATTGGTGCATTCACCTTATGATATCCAGTGGAACAACCACTTTACAATAGTGCATCTAACTCTTTTAAGGGGGGGGGGGGGTTAGAAGGATTACTTTATCCTATCCTAGGTATTCCTTAAAGAGGTGGGGTTTCAGGTGTCTCCGGAAGGTGGTGATTGACTCCGCTGACCTGGCGTCGTGAGGGAGTTTGTTCCACCATTGGGGTGCCAGAGCAGCGAACAGTTTTGACTGGGCTGAGCGGGAACTGTACTTCCTCAGAGGTAGGGAGGCGAGCAGGCCAGAAGTGGATGAACGCAGTGCCCTTGTTTGGGTGTAGGGCCTGATCAGAGCCTGAAGGTACGGAGGTGCCGTTCCCCTCACAGCTCCGTAGGCAAGCACCATGGTCTTGTAGCGGATGCGAGCTTCAACTGGAAGCCAGTGGAGAGAGCGGAGGAGCGGGGTGACGTGAGAGAACTTGGGAAAGTTGAACACCAGACGGGCTGCGGCGTTCTGGATGAGTTGTAGGGGTTTAATGGCACAGGCAGGGAGCCCAGCCAACAGCGAGTTGCAGTAATCCAGACGGGAGATGACAAGTGCCTGGATTAGGACCTGCGCCGCTTCCTGCGTGAGGCAGGGTCGTACTCTGCGAATGTTGTAGAGCATGAACCTACAGGAACGGGTCACCGCCTTGATGTTAGTTGAGAACGACAGGGTGTTGTCCAGGATCACGCCAAGGTTCTTAGCACTCTGGGAGGAGGACACAATGGAGTTGTCAACCGTGATGGCGAGATCATGGAACGGGCAGTCCTTCCCCGGGAGGAAGAGCAGCTCCGTCTTGCCGAGGTTCAGCTTGAGGTGGTGATCCGTCATCCACACTGATATGTCTGCCAGACATGCAGAGATGCGATTCACCACCTGGTTATCAGAGGGGGGAAAGGAGAAGATTAATTGTGTGTCGTCTGCATAGCAATGATAGGAGAGACCATGTGAGGATATGACAGAGCCAAGTGACTTGGTGTATAGCGAGAATAGGAGAGGGCCTAGAACAGAGCCCTGGGGGACACCAGTGGTGAGAGCACGTGGTGCGGAGACAGATTCTCGCCACGCCACCTGGTAGGAGCGACCTGTCAGGTAGGACGCAATCCAAGCGTGGGCCGCGCCGGAGATGCCCAGCTCGGAGAGGGTGGAGAGGAGGATCTGATGGTTCACAGTATCAAAGGCAGCCGATAGGTCTAGAAGGATGAGAGCAGAGGAGAGAGAGTTAGCTTTAGCAGTGCGGAGCGCCTCCGTGACACAGAGAAGAGCAGTCTCAGTTGAATGACTAGTCTTGAAACCTGACTGATTTGGATCAAGAAGAAGAATCTATCATGTTATAACCAACCTGTTTTTGTTAAGTCCACTAGGGATGGTATTTACTGTATAATGGTATTATGTATTGTATATGCTGTAATTGTTTAATTAGTTAGGAAAATAAATAACTGAGCCAATTTGTGTATGGATGATTCATAGTAAAGGCAAACTATAGTTTGTTAACAAGAAATTTGTGGAGTGGTTGAAAAACTAGTTTTAATGACTCCAACCTAAGTGTATGTAAACTTCCGACTTAAACTGTAAATATTCTTATCCCATTCCTTTCCTGGATTGTGTGTATTAGGTTTTGTTGTGGAATTTGTTAGATATCAGGTTTTGTTTTGCAATTTTTAGATGTTACCTGTTAGATATTGCTGCACTGTTGGATCTAGAAGCATAAGCACTTCGCTACACTCGCAATAACATCTGCTAACCATGTGTATGTGACCAATAAGATTTGATTTGATTTTATATTTTATATTAAATATAGAAAATGTTCTTGAGACAATATGGGTGGGCATAGGCAGGCGTTGCAGTTGGAGGATGCATTTTATGCAGATGCCTATTCCACAATGATATTTAATAGGCTACATTTGTCGGTACAAACTTTGACTGAAAAATTATGACTTCATTAAAAAATATATATATGGTGCTCCAACACCTAAAAAAGTTGTTCAACACCACTGGAAATGAAGCAAGCGCATGCATACATAAGAAAAACATACAAAAAAACGTGCACTCCCAAATGTCCATTCAAATGATTTGTTCCGCCGCCGGCCCTGTTTAGCCTAATGACAGGCAGGATTTGAGCTTCAAGTAGGCCTACAGATATTCTACAATTAAATAATTAGGCTAGGCTACACGTTAAGCGAAACATTGCAAACCTTTTAGTAAATCTTCATTCTATGTTAAGCTGAGATTTTCTGTGTGTAAAGGGACACGGGAGGGCAAACAGTGATCTAATTAAGCACTTAGCTGTTCTACAAGTTGTATGAGACAGGCGTTTATAGATTACAAGCGTTTTTAAGTGCAACATTAACAAAGATGGTTTTGGGAAATGGCTTGGAAATTTAAATATGCTCTTATGAAGGTCCTAACAATGAATTTAGCCTTAAGATTCTTTTGGGGTGTCTGTTTGTGTGACCAACTTGTTGTCTGTTTTGCTAATCCGGCTAAGCAGCGTCTCTCCCACTTGATTGTGGAGGCTATTTTCTCTTGCATATGACAGCAAAAGGCAGGGATTACCTAATGGTGTATGTGCCCACTCCACCAGGGGTCTGGCGGCATCTTGTTGTGTAGAGGGTTGCCTGTTGGAGTTATTTGTGCTGCGCCGAGTTAGGCATCACCACATTTGTGAGGCTTTATTGCTTGGATTTCACTGACCCTAGTATAGCCCACAGTGTGCTTACGACGGAGGCAGAAGAGGGTCATTAGGCAGCACGCTTATTGCGCAATACCGGGTACCAACCTGTTGGGTTGGAACTCTGGGCGGTCTGCCATGGGCCATTTCATTTGGTTTCCACTGGGGTCGGCTTAGGGCTTGATTTCATGTCCCCATACCTATTGTACCGAGTTGACCTACTGAAAGGGAACGTACCGATATTACTATAACTATGGCTCCCTGAAGGAGGAAAACGAGGTACAACACCTGCCCAGTTCTGGGCTCGGTGAAGATAGATACTGAATTGAAGGAATGAATCAGTGCCTCAGGTTTATCACCTGTGGAGGGCGGGGCTTCTGGTGAGGCAGTAGAGGGCGCTAGCACGCAAACTCCCGCATAGCTGTGTTGTACCTTGTTTCCCTCTTTCAGGGAACACTAGTTAGTCATAACTGTACATTTGTCCCCTACTTAGTATTACATTAGAAAATCTAAATGCCAAAGAAGAGGCCCACATAAGGTTATTCTTTGTGAGTCAGTTTATGAGCTACAGATATTTGCCATATAAATCTATTCATAAGGACGATTGGGATGATAAAGTGCACAGTCATTCCTGGAACTATAGCACTATGTCCCCAATCCCCTTTTTAAGCGTATATTTTTGCTCAAAGGTTGGACTGCCAAAAGCATGTTGGTCTGTTCTCACATACAGTATACTTACTGTACAGTATGGCTACAGATACTGTAAAAGGTCTCCTTGCCAAAACATGCCAACATGATCACTATTTAAAAATCTGACTTTTTTTTTGTTTGGCATGAACATATCTTATGGATTTTTTGTAGGTCAAAAATGATCAGGCGATTCATTGATAACAAATAAAAATATATCCATGTTTTGCTGCAGTAGAAACATACATTGCACATCTTTTGATTAATCAAAATGAAATTCATAGGGCAAGAAAACATGAACTTCCACATGCAAATGAAAGTGTTACAATTGAATTGTGTTGATTGATTCCCGCATGCCATATTTCCATGCAGTCTTTTCTTACAAATGAAATGTAAGGATAGAACAAGCTGATAAAAGTAAGGTAACAATGTGCAGAACATAGGAAAAACTCAATAGATGGGATAGCTGACAACATCACGAAAACGATGTGCGCGCTTCCATGGGACAGAAGACAGCATGTTGTTGTCATTCTGGATGGCCAGCTTGCTAGAATGAATGACAATAAACTACCATGTGGGGCTTGTTTCAGCTCATGTCATCTTGTTATTGATACCATTACTTGTTTTGAGGTGTTCGGACTGATGTCATGTCAATGCTAATATGGCTAGAATTTGCTAGCTAGCTCACCAACAACTGTAACAATGTATTTGAGAGACAACAAGTTCTCATTGTGAAAATGTATTTATGTTTTCAAGAGACTTAAATATAGTTTACATGTTGTCAACAATCCAAGCCAAACCTGTCTATTTTGCCCCATGGTTGCACGCGCATCGGTTTTGTTGCTAAACAACCAACCCCTCTATTACTGTGCCACAATACAATAAATGTGTACAGTATAATATGTTTAAGGTCAGGTTACCAACTGTATAAAAATGATGAATATGTACAATGCCATTATTTTACATGGAAATCAAAGAAAACATTATGTACAAGAGTTGACAACAATGGATAAATGAAACACCTTTTTGTCTAGCTGTGTACCTTCTTTTGCAATGCATCATGGTATTGTCCACTCACTGTCCTCCAGCAATGTGCTCTTTCAATATAGAATATCACTATTAAATATAGGCTACAGACCCAAACAGGACCTTCATCCTGCACATTCATGCGCCTTTCCAATGTATGAGTTCAGTTAGTTCGAGAAAGTCGGCCTATGGGCTATCCTGACCACATTGTACGTATTCAGTCCTGGTGCATCGAAGCCAGGGGACAGACCTCGCTTGTCAAACACATAAAAGTTAAAGAGCTGCCCGTCTTGGGCCTCAAGGGAGACAGACGCGGTGCTGACCCGCAAGACACAAGGGTACTCTTTCTCAAACACCACCCTGAACACCCTGTCCACCAGGTAGTTCAGCTTTATTGTCCTATATCTCTCTGGGATCAGGTCCTCAATCTGGGGACCAAACTGCTGCATGATCAGAACCCCGTCTGCCCCAGCTTTGATCTCATAGAAGGTGATGTTTCCGTAGGTGAAGAAGCCTATGTAAGGGTCTGGATTAGGGGGAGGGATGAGGATCTTCTTGGACTCCCGGAAAGCCCTCTCCATGGCGGGTATTATATGGCTGTAAGCCTTGGCCAACACATCCTGGTTCTGAGGTCTGGTGCCAGCCATCAGCACTACCAGGCCCAGCTTGAGCCTGGGCACCAGTGAGAAGGTGGCTGAGTAGCCATCTAGGTCTCCGTCTTTACGCACCACCTCGTAGCCCAACTGCTCATTCACCTCCCATGGTGTGCCGGTGCGGTTGGCAAAGTAGTCCTTATCACAGCGGAACAGAGGGGTCAGCATGATTTTCAGGGTGTCAGGCTCCAGGAGCTTGCGATGGTAGGCACCCAGCAGCATCATAGCCAGCTTGGCAAGGTCGGCGGCAGTGGAGAACATCTGGCCTGAGGGGCGGTACCAACCCAGGTCGTACAGAGGGGCTGGCTGGCCACTGGAGTAGACGCCCACAGCCATCTGGCTGTGGATCCCTGGGGTGATGTCGAAGCCTGTATCCTCCATCCCCAGCCGGTCGAGGATGTTATCATTGATCCAGCGCTGGTAGTCCATGCCCACCACCTTCTCAGCCATGACGTGGGCCAATAAGGAGAAGGCTAGGTTACTGTAGTGGCATCTGCAAAGCACAGAGCAGCAGAGTGGGAAGTCATTATGATAGGGCAGACTGCAGGGTTAATACAGCCCACAGGAGTGATGGAATTAAACACCCGAGTCGTCTATTTACATCCAAATGAGTGTAGCAAATATGCTCCATTATATTACACACGCAAATATTTACTGAATGTTAAATGGCACAAGGACATGCACAACATTTTAATTACTATATTGCTCTTCTGATATCGAACGATGGGAATGACTAAGGTCTTACTTGGTGCCAGGGTCTGCAACGAGGACATCGTCTTGCAACAGATTCACTGCAGCCTGTGTTTTCCCCTTCCATAGCAGGTTAGTGGCTCTAAGTCTTCTGGGTAGACCTACAGTTAACAAAACACAACATCTTTAGTGTTTACGAATAAAGAAAGCAAATACATTAATTTAGCTAGTATGACAAATAAAGCTCACAACAATTTAAATTAATTTGAACTAAAATTAGGTCCTCAACTGTTATTCCAGCATCTCGTCTGCAGTGTATGTCACTGGTCATTTCATTTAATGTACAGCTCAGAAATCCATCAGTATCAAAGTCTAGTCAGAAACATCAAATACTCTCCTCAATAAATTATTGAGTTCAACCTTCATGCCTCAATGATCAAATTGAAAACCTAATCAAATCAAACCTATGTTTCAAAGCAAGGTATTGTAGGGTGCCATATTGAAGTAACAGGCTTGGATTTTGTGGTGTAATATGCTAATAAAAAAACAAGACATACGATTCTGTAGAAGGTGTATGTCACTGGCACATTGGCCTGTATATTTGTGTAGATGTGTACCAAGGTTTTTGTCAATTCAGAGCGTCACCCATCATATAGGGGGAACTCATCGTCCCTCAGCACTCACAGGATCTATTTCTGATGATAAGCAGATGCAGTGACAATCTGAACAGTTTCTGTAACGTCAGAGGTGTTTACCACCTTAGAAGGCAATCTGGAAACCTGCTTAGAGGTTTAAGGGCTCTGACTAGAGATTGCAGTATGGTGGCATTTAAATTAAATCAATGAATAAGATCATCAATATTACATTATAGTGGCCATTTTGGTCATAATAGCATGAACGTTTAACACTGCAGCTGAGCACATAAGGCACAAAACAGGGTTTCCCTCACAGTCGTGTAAAGGGTCGGCATGACCTGGTTTCCAATCCCTGGCGTGATGGGGGGTGGGGGGGAGGGTGAGGTCCGTATCTCACCTGAGAGCTGGCTGGCCATCCTTCGCAGGGTGACAGAGGAGGAGCGGATCTGAACCTCTCCACTGTCCAGAAAGATCAGACCGTCTGTCACGTACTTGAGCTCAGAGTCCCGTGACTTGCCCAGAGGGTTTTTAATGGTGAAGTTCTCCACATATTTCTCAAGTGGGTCATCCAGAGAGGCAATCTTCCCATCCTCCCACAGCCTGTACAGCATCAGCGTTGGGAAGATCTTTGAAAGGCTGGCAATCCTGTAGGGCAGGAATCAAACAGGTGTTATTCACTACTGTAAATACCCCGATGCCTGCAAAAAGCTTTTAAAGAAATCATTACAACAAAAAATATGGCGAGCATGCACAAATGAGTACTATTCTTCCTTTCAGAGGATTAACTTATTGTAAATTTCTTTCAGTTTCACATGCACTCTCTAAAGCTTTCTACACTCAGGCTTTTGACCTCACAATGTTTTCTCTGCCTCATACTGCAGACATTCTTGCAACAGCATGATTTTTAACTCCATTAACACACTGAGGGGTTTGGAGTTTAAAATGACATCATCATACTACAGAATATGTCTATTCAAGGACCATGCTGACAACACTCAAGACAGGGCTGGAGAGAATCTGGAGCCAATGTTGATGAAGACATAATGAATAATAAATAGCCCATACATAGTTCAAGACATAAAGTTGGTCAGTATTCAATCAAAGGCGCATGACCGACAAGAGAATTGCAGTCAACTTTTAAAGGTAATTTACGCTTAATCCGCTTAATTTATCGTGAATGCAATCTCCACAAACATACCACAAGTCTGAAGAAAAAAAATACAACAGTGCTGCCAAGGCAGCAACTACTATACCTGGGCTCCAGAAGAATTAAGGCATTTATAAAAAATTATAAACATTACAATACATTCACAACATATTAAGTGTGTGCCCTGTGATGACCCTCCCACTCTGTCTGCCGAATTCTTTCTCTTTGCTCTTGTTTTCCTTAATAGGATGTCGGTGGGCGGAGCTGGGAGGGTCATCAGCGAAATGGGACACACCTGAGTTCAGGTGTGTCCCAGGACAAATACACCTCTTCCCTATTCATTGAGGAGAATCTCTCCATGAAGACACAGATTTTGGTTGTGGCATTTTTGTGGCATTTTTGTTTGCGTTTGTTTGCTTTCGTTTGCTTTTGCACCTTTCAACACTCCTCATTATCACATCTATACACGCAACCACTCACTTACACTACTGATTACTGACTGCACACACCATTGTTAATTATATTTCGTTTACTTTAGTTAATAAATATATTTTGTTATTCCTTATCTCCATGTTGTCCCCCTTTTTGTTACACACTTTGAGCCGGTTCATGACAGCCCTCAGGCCCCTACTCTAATATCACATATCTACAACACAGAATCCATGTGTACGTGTGTGTATAGTGCGTATGTTATCGTGTGTATGAATGCATGTGTCTGTGCCCATGTTTGTGTTGCATCACAGTCCCCGCCGTTCCATAAGGTGTATTTTTATTTGTTTTTTAAATCTAATTTCACTGCTTGCATCAGTTACCTGATGTGGAATGTAGCCATGTAGTCATGGTTCTATGTAGTACTGTGCGCCTCCCATAGTCTATTTTGGACTTGAGGACTGCGAAAAGACCTCTGGTGGCATGTCTTGTGGGGTATGCATGGGTGTCCGAGCTGTGTGCCAGTAGTTCAATCAGACAGCTCGGTGCATTCAACATGTCAATATCTCTCAGAAATACAAGTAGTGATGAAGTCAATCTCGCCTCAACTTTGAGCCAGGAGAGATTGACATGCATATTATTAATGTTAGCTCTCCTTGAAAATCCAAGGGCCAGCTGTAATGCCCTGTTCTGAGCCAATTGCAATTTTCCTAAGTCCCTCTTTGTGGCACCTGACCACACGACTGAACAGTAGTCCAGGTGCGACAAAACTAGGGCCTGTAGGACCTGCCTTGTTGATAGTGCTGTTAAGAATGCAGAGCAGAGCTTTATTATGGACAAACTTCTCCCCATCCTAGCTACTGTTGTGTCAATATGTTTTGACCATGAAGGTTTACAATCCAGGGTTATGCCAAGCAGTTTAGTCTCCTCAACTTGCTCAATTTTCACATTATTCATTACAAGATGTAGTTAAGAATTAGGGTTTAGTGAATGTTTTGTCCCAAATACAATGCTTTTAGTTTTGAAATATTTCGGACTAACTTATTCCTTGCCCACATTCTGAAACTAACGGCAGCTCTTTGTTAAGTGTTGCAGCTCTTTCAGTCACTGTGGTAGCTGACGTGTATAGTGTTGAATCATCTTCATACATAGACACACTGGTTTTACTCAAAGCCAGTAAGGGGCCTAGACAGCTGCCTTGGTGAATTGCTTAGTCTACCTGGATTTTGTTGGCGAGGCTTCCATTAAAGAACACCCCCTGTATTCTGTTAGCCAGGTAACTCTTTATCCACAATATATCAGGGTGTGTAAAGCCATAACACTTAAGTTTTTCCGGCAAAAGACTATGATCAAAATGTCAAAAGTCACAATGAAGTCTAACAAAACAGCCCCGACAATCTTTTTTTAATCAATTTCACTCAGCCAATCATCAGTCATTTGTGTAAGTATTGTGCTTCTTGAATGTCCTTCCCTATAAGCGTGTTGAAAGTCTGTCAATTGGTTTACTGTAAAATAACAATTTGAAAAGGCATGATTTGGATGGGCACACACTTGTCTACAGTATATAAGGTCGCACAGTTGACAGTGCATGTCGGAGCAAAAACCACGCCCTGAGGTCGAAGGAATTGTCCGTAGAGCTCCGAGACAGGATTGTGTTGAGGCACAGATCTGGAGAAGGTTACCAAAACATGTGAAGGTCCCCAAGATCAGTCGCCTCCATCATTCATAAATGGAAGAAGTTTTGAACCACCAAGACTCTTCCTAAAGCTGGCCGCCCACCCAAACTGAGCAATTGGGGGAGAAGGGCTTTGGTCAGGGAGTTGACCAAGAAACCAATGGTCACTCTGACAGAGCTCCAGAGTTCCTCTATGGAGATAGGAGAACCTTCCAGAAGGACAACCATCTCAGCAGCACTCCACCAATCAGGCCTTTATGCTAAAGTGGCCAAACGGAAGCCACTCCTCAGTAAAAGGCACATGACAGCCCGCTTGGAGTTTGCTAAAAGTTACCTAAAGGACTCTCAGACCATGAGAAACAAGATTATCTCGTCTGACGAAACCAAGATTGAACTCTTAGGCCTGAATGCCAAGCGTCACATCTGTAGGAAACCGGGTACCACCGGTGAAGCATGGTGGTGACAGCATCAAGCTATGGGGATGTTTTCAGTGGTAGGGACTGGGAGACTAGTCAGGATCGAGGGAAAGATGAAAACCTGCTCCAGCGCTCTCAAGACCTGACTGGGGCTAAGGTTCACCTTCCAACAGGACAACAACCCTAAGCACACAGCCAAGACAATGCCGGAGTGGCTTCAGGACAAGTCTCTGAATGTCCTTGGGTGACCCAGCCAGAGCCCGGACTTGAACCCGATCAAACCTCTCTGGAGAGACCTGAAAATAGCTGTACAGCAACGCTCCCCATTCAACCTGACAGAGCTCGAGAGGATCTGCAGAGAAGAATGGGAGAAACTCCCCAAATAGAAAACACATACTGTAGGCTGTTTACATAGGCATCCCAATTCAAATATTTGACCAATTATTTGCATATCTGATACCTATATGATCTTTTGCTAATGTGCAAACAGCAAAAAATACACATGGAATCTGATCTTTTGACTTCTGATTTATACAACAGCCATATAAAGTGTTTTTTTTGGCACATGACCTGCGGTTACCATGACAACCACCTCAAAAGTTAAAGGATCAGTAACAAGAAATGAGCATTGCATCTGTGCTACTTCAGAGGCTACATCAGTGTGTGTCACGCCCTGACCATAGAGAGCTTTTTATTCTCTATTTTGGTTAGGTCGGGGTGTGACTAGGGTGGGTCATCTAGGGGATTATGTTTCTATGTTGGCCAGGTATAGTTCCCAATCAGAGGCAGCTGTTTGTCGTTGTCTCTGATTGGGGATCATATTTAGGCAGCAATTTCCCCTTTGTGCTTTGTGGGATCTTGACTATGTATAGTTGCCTGTGAGCATTATTGTAGCTTCACGTTTCGTTTTTGTTCGTTTATTGTTTTGTTTTGCTTTGAGGTTCACATAGCAATAAAGATCTGGAACCCAGATCACGCTGCGCTTTGGTCCAGTTATTCTAACGATCGTGACAGTGTGATTGCTTAAATCTGATTTGGGTTACATCTAAAACTGAGTGTGGACAGTCAGAAAAAAAGATGGGATTTATAAAGAAAATTAGATTTGGGTTCTTACGGTGGCTGTGTAAACAGCCTTAGTGGGTCAATGTCCGTAACAACTAAAATCGTTGAAGCACGAGGCCAAGCTTCTCTTCAGTTTTGGTCCCAAAGCTATAGTTTAAAAAAAGAAGGTTTTTTAAAGTACCACATTGTAGCAGCGTGAAACGCACCCGTTCACATGCACAGGTACTCTGTGTGACTGTGTGAGAGCGAAGTCTTGCATCGCGCTCATTTAAATATCTCCGGGGCTGTTCCTTGCAGCGTCATCTCACTGAGTCTATCTTTAAGTAAAGCCCTAAAGCAAAGTCACATGACTTTAACAGCTCTCATTTCACTCAGTAATGATCACTCTAACTGGAAGCTGTGCATCAGTGAATATAGACTCCTGTTGGTCAGTGTTGACAACTGTACTCTGAAGCCAGAATACCTGTTACAGCTTTTTGGTACATGACGGTGCATTGTAGTGGCTAACTGTGTCAGAGGCTAATTGCTGTGTGACATCAATGCCTCTATCATGAGCAGCAAGAAAGCTGTGACTGATAGGACATTCACATGCTCAGAGCACGTAGTACGTCATACAATGTAATAGTGCTATGATTGCAAGCTAATGTAATCGGTCAACGGAATTACACGCATGTCCCCGAATTAAGAAATTTATATGAAAGGGCTAAGGGTGCATATAATTAATGACCACCTTACCTATAGATGGTGTATTCATTGGGTGGAGCTGAGAGTGGGTCACTTCCGTTCCTCTTGCCAAAGTTACCAGTCCACAGAACGGTGTCATTGAAAATCACAATGGCCGACAAAGAGGGAAGACTGGCAGGGTTGACACTCTGGCGCAGCAGTGTGTCCACCTGAGTGAGAACATACCACTTATGAGCATTTATATCGACTACTATAGCTGTAAACACTACAAAACAGAAATTCTTACTGAGAAACAAATTGATTCACAGACTCTCCCTCAAGGTTGTACTGTAGTTTCAGTAAACAAGACGTTCAAAAGTTACCCTGGGTCTTGAAGACTTTAAGGCACAAACATAGACTGCTTCCTATTGATTTGTTGTGATGGAGGTGCATTTACTGCCAAGGCTTGGCAGATGCTGAATGAACTGACATTATTCTTAACTGTCACAGGTAATAGGCAGATGGAATGACTTTATACAATGGACACTGTCAGAATGACAATCTACCTTATAGATTATGTCTCTCTGTTTTTATGAGGGCCAAAGCAGTAATGTCTTAATGTATGCAGGGATATTCGGTTCTGTATAAAAGATACAAGGAGTTCCAATGTGTTTTTGTCATTCTGAGGACATTGTTAATAGGATTCCAATGGGAATTTCAACACTCATCCATAACAGACCGCTGCTTGTATGGATATGTGCTGGGACTGGTAGGACTGCTCTCCTCTCTGTTTTGTAGAATGCCCTTCACTGTCTGAGTTATATTAATGCAGGAACGGGTCACGTCCAACTCAGAGGCTTCTTTATCAAAAATACTTTCTTTATCAAACATATTTCTCTGCATGGTAATACAATCCCTCTGGGGGAGCGTGTCTAGGCAATTGTTATAAAGCATTATCACTAACACATGTTCCCTGTTCTTAGTTGGACATGAGCAGAATGTGCATAGTCTGAATGACCCAAGGGAGCACTTACCTTTTCTAATGCCTCTTTCAGGGTAGGGATAGGGTGTTCCAGGGGGAGAGGCTCAGGGAAGCGTGGGCACATCCGTTCTGATTTGGCATTGCCTCCCATGCCTTCATCTGGCAGAGAGACAGAGAGAGATATAGGAAGAAGGGGAAAGAAGTTGGGCGTTTATTGAAATTCACACTTGATGTTGGTGGAGTAATATGTATGACATGACAAGGAGACAAACACAATGTGCCATAATGGACTTCCACAGGACTTCATTAATCACCTGAGTTCCCATGTCTGTAGGCTACCACAAAGGAGCCAATTTGCACACAAACACATAGTCATAAAGGTGATTAATTCCGAACGCACTGTGAATTTCGAATGAGTAGTTAACGGAGACTTTCATTTACACAGGATTAGATCTAGCCTTTATAGCTCCTAGAGTTACTATAGTCAACAGGCCCATAGGCCTACAGTATGTTAATGAATTCAGATCCAGTACTAGATCATACAAAGCACCCCCAAAACATGATGCCGCCACCCCCGTGCTTCGAGCATGGGATGATGTTCTTCAGATTGCAAGCCTCCCCCTTTTTCATCCAAACATAACGATGGTCATTATGGGCAAACAGTTCTATTTTTGTTTCATCAGACCAGAGAACATTTCTCCAAAAAGTACGATCTTTGTCCCCATGTGCAGTTGCACACCGCAATCTGGCTTTTTTATGGCAGTTTTGGAGCAGTGGCTTCTTCCTTGCTGAGCGGCCTATCAGGTTATGTCGACTCGTTTTACTGTGGTAATAGATACTTTTGTTCCCTCCAGCATCTTCACAGGGTCCTTTGCTGTTGTTTTGGGATTGATTTGCACTTTTCGCACCAAAGTACGTTCAGCTCTAGGAGACAGAACGCATCTCCTTCCTGAGCGGTATGACGGCTGTGTTTATACTTGTGTACTATTGTTTGTACAGATGAACGTGGTACCTTCAGGTGTTTGGAAATTGCTCTCAAGGATGAACCAGACTTGTGGAGGTCTACAATTTTTTTTCTGAGGTCTTGGCTGATTTCTTTTGATGTTCCCATGATGTCAAGCAAAGAGGCACTGAGTTTGAAGGTAGGCCTTGAAATACATCCACAGGTACACCTCCAATTGACTCAAATGATGTCAATTAGCCTATCAGAAGCTTCTAAAGCCATGACATAGTTTTCGGGAATTTTCCAAGCTGTTTAAAGGCACAGTCAACTTAGTGTATGTACACTTCTGACCCACTGGAATTGTGATACAGTGAATTATAAGTGAAATAATCTGTCTGTAAACAATTGTTGGAAAAATTACTTGTGTCATGCAAAAAGTAATGTCCTAACCGACTTGCCAAAACTATAGTTTGTTAACAAGACATTTGTGGAGTGGTTGAAAAACGAGTTTTAATAACGCCAACCTAAGTGTATGTGTGTAAACTTCCGACTTCAACTGTATACTTTCTTGTAAACTCTGCAGACATTGGCTAAGCCTGCTGTCTGAGTTGGAGTCTTTAAGAAGATTTAGTGACCTTGTTGACAGAACAGTTGTCTGCTGATAGTGGAGGCCAGTTAGACATTTTCTTTGCTCTAATGCTGGATATTGTATCTCTGTTGCAACTTGTATTAAACCAGAATGATTTTGATTGACTTCATCCACAACTGCTCTTCTCTTTTATTCATCTGAAAATCCATATTTCAAGCACTGTCTGTCTAATCCATTGACCACCCACAGAAAACAGCTAATAGGATTTCACAATCACACCTCAGACAACTGGAATGACTTGCTTGGAAGCACTTCAATGTATCCTCATGTGGCTTCCAGGCAAATAAATCCATTCTGAAGGGAGAACTGCCATGTGTTGGAACTTTTCTCTATTTCCCGAAAACAAATGGATTTTCTAACTAAGTTCTAGAGGCTTCTTTGTGTGCAAAATCTCAGATTGTATGTGTCAACGTTAATGCAGAGGAAGCAGGAGCTACATACTGTAATCTCGGTTAACCCAGAACTAAAGTGTCAGGTAATTGGTCAGCTGCTCAATTAAGTTTTGGATCCATGCGTGTTACTAGAAGAGATGATGAGATGCTAGAAAGATGAGCAGAACCGTAACAAGGAGCTCCACCCTCTTTCTTTGCAAGTTATGGGTGAAATGTCCCCTCCCTTTCCGAAATTTGAACGATGCTAATGCCTGCCAAATCATGTCTAAATAACCAGTGACAAAAAACCCAAACACCGGAATTTCTGCTGCTTTCATCCTACACATCCCATTCCTTCCCGACAGATTCTATGGTACCAGTTATGTTTATGTAGATCTGTCCAAGAGAGATTACATGTAAAGATACTGTAACCACTAATATAATCATAAGCTTTGAGTAATCTTTACCCATTTACCTCAGACACAATGTAACAAAATCACAAGAGATTGACAGGCTGAAATGTTTAGAGTGAATTGATGCTGTTTGCTGCATAATATGTTGAATTGCTTGCTCCTGACATTATTTTCAGTTTGGTACTAATGTTTTCACGGACAAGGTTGAATGCAGGGAGTGAGCCTTACCTGGCAGTAACTTTGGCAGCTGGTACTGCCAGAGGAAACATCCTGTCATGACCAGGGAGAGCAACAGGAAGAACACCATGCCCAACTGAGTCCATTTCACCTTCATCTTCTTGGTCTTGGTGAGCCCCTCAATAGCAGCAGCAGGTGCAGGCTGAAACATGCACGCCCACGCACACACACGTGTGCGGGCGCACACACACACACACACACACACACACACACACACACACACACACACACACACACACACACACACACACACACACACACACACACACACACACACACACACACACACACACACACACACACACACACACACACACACACACACACACGGTTAGGAATGGGCTTTCAGAATGCGAAGAGATCAACAAGAACGAGGGATTTCACCTTGTGGCATATGTCATTTTAGAACATTAGTGAGCTAACTTGCTGAATTACAGTACGTACAGTACTTAGATAATAATCACAATCAAGACTACTTACCACTTGACAAGGATGCATTAAGGGCAGGCAGAAGATAATAAAAAACTCTCTCTCTCTCACTAACTAAGCATCTGAACAATCCACTCAGCGCCATGGACCACCAACTCTCAAATTCCAATAGTGGTTGATGTTCTTCCCTGAAGGTTTCACTGTACAGGGTTATGGCACAGACATGGCTTCCCGTTCTTACATTTCCTCACTGGCCGTGCCATAATCCTGGCCATCAGCACTCCTCTGACAATTAAATTTCCTCTCTGACAACCACGGGCCTCTGACATCATAATCCCCAGATTTACTCCACTAAAGCCCATCTGAGCGGGAGGGGAAATCTTAATCTCTAATCCCCCACGAATCAATTCACTTCAGTCCAGTTTCTGCCACTGCTGGGACCTACCGAGTAGTCCCGGCTGAAAAACATAGCGTCTACTCAACCCTTACAGGAGGAGGGTATGTTTGCCTCATGAGGCACATTAGCGGGGAACATGAGTTGACAAGGGAAATCACATGGGCACACCGAGTTAGAGCGCTCCAGCGGACTAATATGTTAAGAGAAGGACACTGACTGAGACATCTTAGAAAGGAATACAACTTCACTCTCTCTATTCCATAGCTAACAGTCACACAAAATACACACTGTACACATAGGCTGCATCCTGTAAAGTACAACTATGTATAGTGTATGGGTGTATGTTCCTTGGCTATGATTCATTCATTGATTCATTGATCTATTTGTGTGACTCAGGCCTAAGGTCATTGTATCAGGTGTCAGTGGGCAGATCGTGGGCCTGAGTCTTCTCGGGCGGACTAGGAGTTCCTAGGGTTACTGTCATGCTTGGCTGCAGGGAGAGGTAACCACCAATATATATAAACTAAATACAGACACCAAGCTCTAGTAAAGACTGTTTGCATTAGATTTAGCTCAATAATCAATAAATGAATGAATGTTGTTGTAATCAATTAGGAATGGTTGTATTTTTGTTTTTACATTTCTTTATTATTTTAACATTTTTTGAATGTTTAAACAGGGATTGGCTGTTTTCAGTAAATAGAAAATTGTGTTTCGATTAAACAGGGGATGGGCTTTCCAAACAGAGTACCTAAGCAGAAATCAAGGATTTCAAGCACCTCTCAAGGTTCAGAAAAAAGTAGAATTTATATAATACCCAACATCAAAAACCTGTCTTACTCAGCAATTACCATCTTTCATAGATAGGACTTAAGTTTCATCACATTTTCAGTGAATCATTCAACCTTTCTAAATTCACCTAGAATGATGGCTGTTTTGTTAGCTGTGGAAGGCTGTGAATTATTGTAGGCCCAGTAATGTATTCTGATATACATAGGACTAATGATGCTACAGAAAGAGATAATGTGTGAAAGTAAGCTGGAGTTGATCCTGATTGCATAACCAGTTGATGGCTGTGGAACACGCAGCTGTCCCGTTTGAACAGAGTCGGGAGATGTGGTGAGTAAGCGGCACAGAATCAGATAAGCTCCAGCGCAGACACACAAATGACCTGCAGTCTCCCACTAAGGACGTGTGTGTAGTGTTGTATATAAGCCTTTACCTGCTGTGGCTGAACTCCATCCAAAGATGTCTCTCTCAGCACTTTGCTGCCTGTCTTCCCCATTACTCATGAGCACATTCTGAAACATGAAAAGATGTCTACATCAAACAGGACTTTTTTTTGCAGTTTTAGCAGAGAGCTATACTGAAAAGACATCACTATAGCTTTAATACCTGTATGATAGAAGTATATTAATAAGATAATTTGTATAAATAATTCAAGACATCCAATAAAAAACACTTGCAGGTAGTCAATGTCAATCTGAGCTGATGAAATATCAAACAAATTGATTAACACATCAAATAAGATAGTAAGGCAGGCCTTATCTAAATGAACTATGAAGCCATCTCGTCTAGACTTCCTCTTTTTTCTGAAAGTGTGAAGAGTGCAGGTGTGCAGTCTGGCACAAGAAGATTAAAATTAAAGCTGACTAAGTCACTCCTGTCATTACATCAAGCTGTCAAGCATACAGAAAGAACCAAACTGGTTTCTCAGCATAGAACAGCTCCCAGGTGCTACCATAGATAAACACCCCTGTTGTTACTAATGCAATTCACAGGTTTACTGATGACGCCATAGGCCGACCCCTCCTTCATCTATTTCCTCTTATGGCCTTGGATTGTCTTCTTAATGAAGCCATTGAGGCCATTAATCTGAGATAAAGCTGGTAAATTGCATGCTTGAGTGTGTTGGGGTAGGTTCCTTGTTCCTTGTCAATCATTTGCTTATTTGTGAAATCAGTTATCAGACAATATCTTTAAGTAAATCAATCATTAATTTGTTAAGGTAATTGCAGACAGAAGTTGACAACGGGAACATGGCACGCATGTTTCCGAGTAAGCTCTACAAAATAGGAAAGGGTCCAAGTTGCTTTAACATGCTTGCAGTCAACCCCTAGTGATGTAACTGCCTTCGTCAACACCTTCTACTCGTGAGACCAAGCCCATGCATATACAGTTATACAAACTTGCAGGAGAGAACAATAGTTCCAGTGTTTTCTAAGGGCTCAGCAGTCATTTTCCACTCCCCAAGTTGCTTTATTGTGGTATGTCTGACTTGTCTCTTATCTCTTTCACTCCCCTGCAGGGTTCTGTGTCTATGAATCTCTTTTAGCCTTGAGTCGCTTTCTCACAGACACCCTGTTTTGACTGCAATAACTCACACATCTCTCAGACCGTTTCTTATAAGAAGCAGAGACTAGAAAAGAACTGTGGAACAGTATTAAACCTTATAATGCATATATATATTGCTAATCTGTAGTCCAGGACCCTATACATGTAGTGGGGGACGGGTCTTATAGCCCTTCCCCTTCTATTAATAAAACATAAGCATAATCAATTATTATAATACATCAATCATTTGGTGCAGCCCCTATCATGACCCCAAGGTGAACCCCATCAAGTGCTATCCAGCAGCACTATTCTTTTCAAGATAATATTTTAAAGTGGAACTCAGGGCTCACAAGAATTCAACAACGTTATGACTTTGAGGTACAAGACAAATTACATAATATAGCTTCATGTATTTGGTGATTGCGTGATATTGTCATTGTGTATGAGACAAAACTATGTTTTTCCAATGCTGGATACGGACAGTTCGAGATTCTTAATTAATTGCGATACAAGCTTTTGTACTTTAATATTTGTTCAAACCTGTAAATGATGTTGACCTGTTAAAGATGCATGGTCTTCAAATGTTACAAAAGGTTCCTTGCTGTTTGCCTAACACATCAACAACGTTGAGGTGGGCTGGGGTGATTCACATTGGAATAGATTAGGTTACATGCGCAAACAAAGGGCTTTTGGTACATCTTGTGCTTGCCAATAAAACACACAGCCTACTGCACTAAACAGTTGAAATCTTTTACATATTGACTTGTCTCCAATTCCTGTTGATCCAAATCCCGTTGATGACCAATATTGGTTTACTTATACTGTCCAGGCATTGCTAGAAATGTTTTCCCCTATAATATGTCCAATCATTTATCCCTTAGATGTTCTACTTCAGCCACTCAGATCATATCCAAAGGAATAATTTCTTGCAGATCTGGTTTAGTTATACATTAGTTGCATAATGTTTATGCAGTTATCATGCAGGCAGGTTTGGCAGCAGCCAGGTTACAGTATATGATGTCATATTGATGTAACATCAACAACATCATGCTTTCAACAATTAAAACATTTGTTTCAAGAACAAATTCAGATTTAAAAGTAACATTTCAGATACTGTCGTTTATTTGACTGACGTCATTCACAGATCATGCTTTGCATTCAAAGTGAATAAAACTGAGTAAAGCACTGCTCACTGAGAGGCTTAGACCTTTCCTACAAGAAAATATGATGAACTGGACATCTCACGTAATCTTATTCATGCTCTTGAAAAGATGAACCCATTATGGAGCACATGCAGAAGCCATGTGAAAGGATGTTTACAAAGGAATGCCACGCATTTTCTCTCCTGCTGCCAAGTGTTTTGATCTACCCACTAATAATAACTATGAATTCATACTTTAGTGACGTCAGTGATGTCTTATTAACAATCTATAGCTGAGCCACTGACTAGCTAGTGTAACATTTCAGATTTGGGATGGCAAAAGGAGGTTGTATGGCATGTTCTACTTCTGTAAACACTTTTGATAATTATTAATCTACTCACATACTTCTTTTAATATTTTTTGATTGGTTTGGGATTTGCATTTTCTACTGTAGAAATATATCTGACAATCCACATTACATTGCTTGAAATGTTGTACACCTGTCAATATGCTCACTTGGCAAACATGAGTACACCAGAATCCAAAATGTACATTGTTTTATTCAGACTGGCTATCTGATGTACTTTAATTCAAATGTTTATCTAAATGTATTCACGTCTGTGTGCACTTGCATAGAATGCAATGTAAATGCTCAAGACAGTATAATGATAATCTCTAACAATTGTTGAGCAATAGTTTACTGTGAATTATGATGCTCTATTGAATTATTAACTACTAAGAACAACTGCACTGACTTAAATGCTCTGTACAGTGTTTATTTTTTCAGTATTTGTTTAAGATTTAAAATAATGTTCCAGTTGTAGAGGGCTACTATGTCTACATCATATATAGTACCAGTCAAAAGTTTGGACACACCTACTCATTCAAGTTTTAATTTTATACATTGTAAAGTAATAGTGAAGACATCAAAACTATAAAATAACACATATGACATCATGTAGTAACCAAAAAAGTGTTAAACAAATACATGATTATATACAGTACCAGTCAAAAGTTTGGACACACTCATTCTAGTGTTTTTCTTTATTTGTACTATTTTCTACATTGTAGAATAATAGTGAAGACATCAAAACTATGAAATAACACATATGGAATCATGTAGTAACCAAAAAAGTGTTAAACAAATGAAAATACATGTTATATTTGAGATTCTTCAAAGTAGCCACCCTTTGCCTTGATGACAGCTTTGCACACTCTTGGCATTCTCTCAACCAACTTCATAAGGTAGTCACCTGGAATGCATTTTAATTAACAGGTGTGCCTTGTTAATTTGTTGAATTTCTTTCCTTCTTAATGTGTTTGAACCAATCAGTAGTGTTGTGACAAGGTAGGGGGGTATACAGAAGATTGCCATATTTGGTTAAAGACCAAGTCCATATTATGGCAAGAACAGCTCAAATAAGCAAAGAGAAACGACAGTCATCATTACTTTAAGACATGAAGGTCAGTCAATCCGGAAAATGTCAAGAATTTTGAAAGTTTCTTCAAGTGCAGCCGCAAAAACCATCAAGTCCTATGATGAAACTTGCTCTCATGAGGACCGCCACAGGAAAGGAGGACCCAGAGTTACTTCTGCTGCAGAGGATACGTTCATTAGAATTAACTGCACCTGAGATTGCAGCCCAAATAAATGCTTCACAGAGTTCAAGTAACAGACACATCTCAACATCAACTGTTCAGAGGAGACTGCGTGAATCAGGCCTTCATGGTCGAATTGCTGCAAAGAAACCACTACTAAAGAACAACAATAAGAAGAAGAGACTTGCTTGGGCCAAGAAACACGAGCAATGGACATTAGACCGGTTGAAATCTGTCCTTTGGTCTGATGAGTCCAATTTGAGATTTTCCTTCCAACCGCCGTGTCTTTTGAAGAGGCAGAGTAGGTGAACATATGATATTCTCATGTGTGGTTCCCACCGTGAAGCATGGAGGAGGAGTTGTGATGGTGTGGGGGTGCTTTGCTGCTGACACTGTCTGTGATTTATTTAGAATTCAAGGCACACTTAACCAGCATGGCTACCACAGCATTCTGCAGCGATACACCATCCCATCTGGTTTGTGCTTAGTTGGACTAGCATTTGTTTTTCAACAAGACAATGATCCAAAATACACCTGGCTGTGTAAGGGCTATTTGACCAAGGAGAGTGATGGAGTACTGCATCAGATGACCTGGCCTCCACAATCACCCGACCTCAACCCAATTGAGATAGTTTGGGATGAGTTGAACCGCTGAATGAAGGAAAAGCATCCAAAAAGTTCTCAGCATATGTGGGAACTCCTTCGAGACTGTTGGAAAAGCATTCCTCATGAAGCTGCTTGAGAGAATGCCAAGAGTGTGCAAAGCTGTCATCAAGGCAGAGGGTGGCTACTTTTAAGAAAGTTTAAAACTTTTTTTGGTTACTACATGACTCCATATGTGTTATTTCATAGTTTTGATGTCTACAATGTAGAAAATAGTAAAAATAGAGAAAAACCCTTGAATGAGTAGGTATGTCCCAACTTTTGACTGGTACTAGATATAATCATGTATATCATGTATGAAACATAACATGATATGTATTGCAAAAATATCCATCAACCACATTCAATACATTTACATTTTGTAAAATAGCATAGATTTTTCTAGATTATTAAATATAACCAACCATAGCTCTTTTTGCCAAACAACCTTAGATAAAGTGGTTATTCTTGTCCATAAAACATCGGAACCCATCCATTTTCCATAAACTTACCACAAATCTTGATTCTGGGTAGTAGGTCTTGCCCCTCTTTTACCAGAATGGAAATGTACAATATCCTGTGCTGTTGCTCTGTGTGTGTTTGGAAGATCACTGCAGCATCCTGACAGATGTTGGTATCATGGCCATGGCTAAATCCAACTTGTATCAAAACCAGGATCCTGGATTATCTGCCACTGCCATCAGCGACATCTGCCAGGAAAATGGGTGCCCCTGTAGTAGGAGAATGTGTGGGAGAGTTAGTGTGTGAGTGATTAAGCATGTGCTGTGTGTTTGTTGGTGTATGTCTGTGTCAATAAGTAAGTAATTAAATTAGTTTAAGTGTGTTTTCGATGGCAGAAAATAAAGGGACAATTTCAATTCAAATCAAATTTGATTGGTCACATACACATGTTTAGCAGATGTTATTGTGGGTGTAGCGAAATGCTTGTGTTTCTAGCTCCAAAAGTGCAGTATTATCTAACAAGTAATATCTAACAATTTCACAACAATACACAGTATTTGGACGAGCAATGTCGGAGTGGCATAGACTAAAATACAGTAGAATAGAATACAGTGTTTACATATGAGATGAGTAATGCAAAATATGTAAACATTATAAAAGTGATTAGTGTTCCATTATTAAAGTGGCCAGTGATTTCAATGTATGTACAGTCGTGGCCAAAAGTTTTGAGAATGACACAAATATAAATTTTCACAAAGTCTGCTGCCTCAGTTTGTATGATGGCAATTTGCATATACTACAGAATGTTATGAAGAGTGATCAGATGAATTACAATTAATTGCAAAGTCCCTCTGCCATGCAAATGAACTGAATCCCCCAAAAACATTTCCACTGCATTTCAGCCCTGCCACAAAAGGACCAGCTGACATCATGTCAGTGATTCTCTCATGAACACAGGTGTGAGTGTTGACGAGGACAAGGCTGGAGATCACTCTGTCATGCTGATTGAGTTCGAATAACAGACTGGAAGCTTCAACAGGAGGGTGGTGCTTGGAATCATTGTTCTTCCTCTGTCAAACATGGTTACCTGCAAGGAGACACGTGCCGTCATCATTGCTTTGCACAAAAAGGCCTTCACAGGCAAGGATATTGCTGCCAGTAAGATTGCACCTAAATCAACCATTTATTGGATCATCAAGAACCTCAAGGAGAGCGGATCAATTGTTGTGAAGAAGGCTTCAGGGTGCCCAAGAAAGTCCAGCAAGCGCCAGGACCGTCTCCTAAAGTTGGTTCAGCTGCGGGATCAGGGCACCACCAGTACAGAGCTTGCTCAGGAATGGCAGCCGGCAGGTGTGAGTGCATCTGCACGCACAGTGAGGCAAAGACTTTTGGAGGATGGCCTGGTGTCAAGAAGAGCAGCAAAGAAGCCACTTCTCTCCAGGAAAAATATCAGGGACAGACTGATATTCTGCAAAAGGTACAGGGATTGGACTGCTGAGGACTGGGGTAAAGTCATTTTCTCTGATGAATCCCCTTTCCGATTGTTTGGGGCATCCGGAAAAAAGCTTGTCCGGAGAAGACAGGTGAGCGCTACCATCAGTCCTGTGTCATGCCAACAGTAAAGCATCCTGAGACTATTCATGTGTGGGGTTGCTTCTCAGCCAAGGGAGTGGGCTCACTCACAATTTTGCCTATGAACACAGCCATGAATAAAGAATGGTACCAACACATCCTCCGAGAGCAACTTCTCCCAACCATCCAGGAACAGTTTGGTGACGAAAAATGCCTTTTCCAGCATGATGGCGCACCTTGCCGTAAGGCAAAAGTGATAAGTGGCTCGGGGAACAAAACATCGATGATTTGGTTCCATGGCCAGGAAACTCCCCAGACTTTAATCCCATTGAGAACTTGTGGTCAATCCTCAAGAGGCGGGTGGACAAACAAAAACCCTGAAATTTTGACAAACTCCAAGCATTGATTATGCAAGAATGGGCTGCCATCAGTCAGGATGTGGCCCAGAAGTTAGTTGATAGCATGCCAGGGCGGATTGCAGAGGTCTTGAAAAAGAAGGGTCAACACTGCAAATATTGACTTTGCATCAACTATATTTAATTGTCAAGAAAAGCCTTTGACACTTATGAAATGCTTGTAATTATACTTCAGTATTCCATAGTAACATCTGACAAAAAATATCTAAAGACACTGAGGCAGCAGACTTTGTGAAAATTTATATTTGTGTCATTCTCAAAACTTTTGCAGCCTCTAAATGTGCTAGTGATGGCTATTTAACAGTCTGATGGCCTTCAGACAGAATCTATTCTTCAGTCTCTTTGTTCCAGCTTTGATGCACCTGTACTGACCTCGCCTTCGGGATGATAGCGGGGTGTACAGGCAGTGGCTCGGGTGGTTATTGTTCCTGATGATCTTTTTGGCCTTCCTGTGACATCTGGGGTGCTGTAGGTGTCCTGGAGGGAAGGTAGTTTGCCCCCGGTGATGCATTGGGCAGACCACACCACCATCTGGAGAGCCCTGCTGTTGTGGGCGGTGCAGTTGTAGTACCAGGCGGTGATAAAGCCCGACAATATGCTCTCAATTGCGTATCTGTAAAAGTTTATGAGGGTTTTAGGTGCCAAGTCACATTTCTTCAGCCTCCTGCGGTTGAAGAGGCGCTGTTGCGCCTTCTTCACCACACTGTCTGTGTGGGTGGACCATTTCAGTTTGTCAGTGATGTGTATGCCGAGGAACTTGGATGTTTCCACCTTTTCGACTCTGGTCCCATCGATGTGGATAGGGGGGGTGCTCTCTCTGCTGTTTCCTTAAGTCCACGATCAGCTCCTTTGTTTTGTTGTTGTTGAGTGAGAGGTTATTTTCCTGGCACCACCCCCGAGGGCCCTCACCTCCTCCCTGTAGGCTGTCTTGTCGTTGTTGGTAATCAGGCCTACCACTGTTGTGTCGTCTGCAAACTTGATGACTGAGTTGGAGGCGTGCGTAGCCCCGCAGTCATGGGTGAACAGGGAGTACAGGAGGGGGCTGAGCACACAACCTTGTGGGGCCCATGTGTTGAGGATCAGGGGAGGAGTTGTTTCCTACCTTCACCACTTCGGGGAGACCCGTCAGGAACTCCAGGACCCAGTTGCACAGGGCGGGATTAAGACCCAATGCCCGAGCTTAATGATGAGCTTTGAGGGTACTATGGTGTTGAATGCTGAGCTGTAGTCGATGAACAGCATTCTTACATAGGTATTCCTCTTGTCCAGATGGGATAGGGCAGTGTGCAGTGAGATGGCGATTGCATCGTCTGTGGATCTATTGGGGCGGTAAGAAAATTGAAGTTTGTCTTCTAGGGTGTCAAGTAAAGTAGAGGTGATATGATCCTTGACTAGTCTCTCAAAGCACTTCATGATGACAGAAGTGAGTGCTACGGGGAGATAGTAATTTAGTTCAGTTACCTTAGCTTTCTTGGGTACAGGAACAATGGTGGCCATTGGCATGTGGGAACAGCAGACTGGGATAAGGAGAGATTGAATATGTCCGTAAACACTCCAGCCAGCTGGTCTGTGCATGCTCTGAGGACGCGGCTAGGGATGCCGTCTGGCTCGGCAGCCTTGCGAGGGTTAACACGCTTAAATGTCTTACTCACATTGGCGATGGAGTAGGAGAGCCCACAGTCCTTGGTAGCTGGCCGCGTTGGTGGCACTGTGTTTTCCTGTGTTATCACTGTGTTATCCTGTGTTATCCTCAAATCGTGGCCGACGTGGGCAACTACAAAGGATGGATGTCATTTCACATTACCTGACAGTCACTTAGGGAAGATTGTTGGAAGATTGTATGGTCATATAATTTAGGGAGTCACAGGTGTTACAGTATCACTGTAATATCATCTGTTGATCAGAATAAATATATATATTATAATTTCCCCCATTAATTACACCTTTGAATTAAGCAACAGACTGAATATGCAAACAGAAGCGTACTCCTTGACTTTCCTTTCGGGTCCAGAAAGTTCATGTTGAAGGAACATTTTAGAAAGTCTGTGGTTGAAATGGATTAGATTAGTGTTAGTCACAACAAACAAGCACACTGGCAGTAGCTACTCATGTCATGCAGAAACTAGAACTAACCGATTATGTTTCTCTTTTTGGTTATATGCAAGACCTGACCTATTTATCCCTGTTGCTATGATTTTTGGTTGGATAAGAAAACTAAAGACATCTGGGTAACGCTTTACATTAAATTGCCCTTATTACTACGTAACTACACAGTAATAACTGTAATAACATAGATATTGCTATGTAATTACATGTTAATAGGGTTGTAGCGGTCTTGGCTATTACACAATTGGAACAAAGAATGTGTTATTTGCTTTAGGTTATTCCATATCAAATAAAATATTATTTGTCACATGCGACGAATACAACAGGTGTAGACTTTACCATGAAATGCTTACTAACAAGCCCTTTCCTAAGAATGTAGAGTTAAAAAGTAACAAAAAAAGAAGCAAATAAGAAAAGATAAAAAGGAAATAGTAACACAATAAAATAACAAAACTGAAATTATTGCAAAGCGATTTCTGCGTAGTGCACCTTTAAGACCTGGGTTAAAGGCTATACCAAATCAAGTGTAATGTATGAACAATGTACACATACTAGTACACAATGTACACATGTAGTAACACATACTTGTACCATGTACCATGTAATTACTATGTAGTTACAATGTAATAACCTTTGCAGACAATATGATAACCAGGATAAATTAGGAGACAGGAGAACATTAAGTATAACCGTTTTAATTAAAATTGTACTTACAATATAACCATCTTTAACAACCAACTCGGTAATTACAATGTTTGTACAAAGGATATACATGTATTTACACTGTACTTACCCAGGACCAAGCAAAGTGAAGTGATATCGTTTATTGTCCCTTGTGGCTCAGTTGGTAGAGCATGGCGCTTGCAACGCCAGGGTTGTGGGTTCAATTCCCACGGGGGGACCAGGATGAATATGTATGAACTTTCCAATTTGTAAGTCGCTCTGGATAAGAGCGTCTGCTAAATGACTTAAATGTAAATGTAAATGTAATTATCTATGTAGATACAATGCAACAGCCTTTGCAGACACTAGGCTAACCAGCAGAAATGAGGAGACAAGAATACATTTTTCAGTTTGACTTTTCTTTCATGGATTTGACAAACAATTATATTCAAACCATTCAAATACAATTCCCCATTTCAGACTCAAAGCAATAGCTAACTATTTTTGTCAGTAAAATTTACTAACGCAGAGTGGAACACAGGGCGCATTCTCAGAACATGTGCAGATCAGCTGGCAGGCATATTCACAGTAATTTTCAACCTCTCCTTGTCCCAGACTGTAATCCGCACGTTTTAAAATGACAACCATCATTCCTGTTCCCAAGAACTCTAAGGCTTCATACCACAATGCCTACCACCCTGTAGCACTCACATCTGTAATCATGAAGTGCTTTGAAAGTCTGGTTATGGCACACATCAACTCCATCATCCCAGACACCCTAGATCCACTCCAATTTGCGTACTGCCCGAACAGATCCATAGACGACGCAATCTCAATTGCACTCCACACTGCCCTCACCCACCTAGATAAGAGGAATACCTATGTGAGAATGCTGTTCATTGACTACAGCTCAATGTTCAACATCATTGTCCCCTTCCAAGCTTGTCACCAAGCTTAGGACCCTGGGACTGAATACCTACTTCTGCTTCTGGATCCTGGACTTCCTGACTGGCCGACCCCGGATAGTGAGGATAAGCAACATCTCATCCGCCACACTGATCCTCAACACGGGGGCTTAACAGGTGTGTGTGCTTATTCTTCGCCTGTACTCCCTGTTCACCCACGACTGCATTCCCACGCATGACTTCAACACCATCATCAAGTTTGCTGATGACATGACATGGTAGGCCTGATCACCAGCGACGATGAGACAGCCTACAGGGAGGAAGACAGTTACCTGGGAGTGTGATGCCGGGACAACAACCTCTCCCTCAATGTCAGTAAGACCAAGGAGCTGATCGTGGACTACATGAAACTGTGGGGCGAGCAAGCCCCATCCACATCGACGGGGCTGCATTTGAGCGGGTCGAGAGCTTCAAGTTCCTCGGGGTCCAAATCATTAAGAACTTAAAATGGTCCACACACATGTGCAGAGTCGTGAAGAAGGCGCTACAGCGCCTCTTTCCCCTCAGGAAAGAGGGGAAAGAGTCTCTATGCACACTCACAGGACTCTACACACTCACACACACTGACACTCCAACACACACAGAACATGCACACCTATTTAAACTGACTCTACACACATGCACATAAAATCTTCACTTACGGTGCTTCCATCAGTGGTGCTTTGGTAAAATCACTGGGGAAGATAACATTTTACAACCTGTGTTGTTATAATTGTGTTGTTTGCTCTATAACCTGTTAGTTTATATGCCTTGCGACGGTGATATATAGGCCTAAAGGCTGAGACAATAAGACACACATTTGTTTCATCACAAAACCAGAGAGAACCTCTATCCGGTGAGGTCCACAAAGCATATTGCATGTAACAAATAGTTACATGACCTACAGCATGGTCAAGTAAGATAACTTTTCAGACATTTTCGGACCACTAACCAACTATTGATTTAGAACCACAGAGAGTTACCGCAAGTCGCATAAAACAGGAGCTGCCTCCACTATTCCAGCACCATTTCAACTTCAACATTTCAACATCATTATATCTCCTCTGCTTAGTCTAATACAGTGACAACTAAAAGATACCAAAACAATTTAGTCCAATCACCATAAGCTAAATATGGTTCAAATATGTCCATGGTTCTGATTTCTGTGTGTTTGTGCAAGTAGAAAAACATGTTGACTCACCCTACTTGTAAAGAAATGCCAGGGCCATCCTCCTCTCTTTCATGTTGACGATACGGTCTATCACTCTCTCATACAGTACATGCTTTCATTTTTTGTTCATCCTCTCAGGCCATGGCCACAATATATGAACTAATGGTTGGATCAGAATCGCCATTATAATCATTGGCCAGTATGGAGAATTAAGTAAAACCACAAGTCCAGATCCCTATCTCCATCCATGGCTAATTTAGGAAAGTGCCAATTTTAGCTAGCTAACTATCCACCGGAGGACAACACAACGAGATGCAACAATTCAAGATGTTTCTGTTGATGACGTATGTTCTCGATGCGATTTGATAGGAGTGACGCAACAGCACCTCTTCAACCTCAGGAGGCTAAAGAAATGTGGCTTAACACCTAAAACCCTCACAAACTTTTACAGATACACAATTGTGAGCATCCTGTCGGGCTGTATCACCGCCTGGTATGGCAACTGCACCGCCCACAACGACAAAGATCTCCAGAGGGTGGTGCTGTCTGCCCAAAGCATTACCGCGGGCAAACTTCCCACCCTCCAGGACACCTACAGCACCCGATGCCATAGGAAGGCAAAAAAATCACTGGCCACTTTAATAATGTTCCGTATCTAGCGTTACTCATCTCATATGTATACACCGCACTCCACACTATTCTACGGTATCTTAGTCACTTTTAAATTGTGTTTACATATTGCATCACCCATTTCATATGTATATACTGTATTGTATTCTAGACTACACCACTGACTGTTAAACATCCTGCACATCAGAGGCTGCTGCCTATAGAAATATATTAGGAATCACTGGTCACTTTAAGGAAATGAAACACTAGCCACTTTAATAATGTCTCCGTATTTTACCTTACTCATTTCATATGTGTAAACTGTACTCCACACTATTCTATGGTATCTTAGTCACTTTAATTGTTTGTAAATATTGCATCAGCCATCTCATATGTATATACTGTACTCTATACTATGCCACTGTATCTTAGTCTAATGCCGCCGTGAAACTTTGATCTCATACAAGACCACCGGTGATGTGAGAAAGTCTGATCTATTAAAAGGATACTTCAGGATTTTGACAATGAAGCCCTTTATCTACTTCCCCAGAGTCAGATGAACTTGTGTCTCTACATCCAGTATAAAGGAAGTTGCTAACTAGTGTTAGCGCAATGACTTGAAGTCTATGGTTACTGCTAACATGTTAGGTGATTCCATAGACTTCCAGTCATTTCGCTAACGCTAGTTATCATTGGCTCATGAAACTACCACTAACTTTCTTCATACTGGATGCAGAAACATAAACATGGAATACATGAGTTCATCTGACCCTGGGAAGTCGAAAAAGGGCTTCCTTGCCAAAATCCCGATGTGTCCCTTTAAATGATTGCATGTAGGATGAGATTTGTGGGATACATATATAACATTAATGTTATAATGCAAGGATTGATTAAATCAGAGGCAGTGCACAAAGCTGTGCACCAATGAATGAAATATATACATTAATAATTTGTATTTTATTTAAATGAAGTTCTGTTGAATCCATGTATCTGCATTGGAGCGAGATAGAAAGGCACAGTGTAATAGAAAACTGCATTCATGATTACATGGAACTGACAATACCGATTGTGGTTTGTGTAACACTTAATTGTGCACTTTCCCTCACAGTTACTGCTTGATTACACAGCAATACTCCATTGTTTGCTGATTTCATATTGATTAAACATTTTTGAAAGCACCATGTGTCCCTATTGTAGACTGCAATTACACAGTACCTGGTAATAGTTGCCATGCAATTACATAGTTTTAGCGCCAACTAATAAGAGGGAAAGGACTAGATCTCTGTTGAGAGAAGAGCTGAAGCAGACAGACATCACATGGTTCACCAACTCCTCTCAGCCATCTTAATGAGCTAACTGGGTGAATCACCTGATAAGAGGTTTGAGATTCTGATCAGCCTTGGGACCAATACAATACAGCTTAGACTATCTTTCAGGGTTGTCCTGGAATGAGACATTGCGTCTCCTCTGAACACATCAATGCAACAATCACATGGCACAGATATTTAATCTCCTATTGTCCCACAATTGTTCAATTTAATGATTGTGTCTTAATGAAGTGGTACATTTAATGTATTTGTATCATTATTATGTACTCCTCTTGTGTAGATAAACATGAAAACATGAAAACAAAAAAATGCATTGTCTGCATTGGACCCCCCTTTATCGTTGTCCATTTGCACCATACTGTACAAATGGACAACGATTAAGGCGATCAATGAAATTACGATCTCGAAATGACATCATTGCAACCAGGAATGGGCAAAAATGACTAAATACAATTACAAAATACAATACAAAAATACCATAAAGATCAATGTATCAAAATAAACTACAACATACTTGTATTTTGAAATGTATTTAATTTTGTATTACAGAAATACATTTGCAAGTAGCTGGCCCGAACAGCAACAACATTCTCAATAACGTTTACAGAAATGTTTTACATGCTATGACTGTCGTTTAACTACCTTAGTTGAACGCACTGACTGTAAATCACTCTGGATAAGAGTGTCTGCTAAATGACCAAAATGTAAATGTATATGTAAAAATGAACATACCAAATTGAACTGCAAAGCACACTGGGTATTATTATTGCCATTGTTTCAGAGGCATGTCTAGATGGGATATAGCTTAACCTAATTATCTAAACCTGGTGCGAAAAGTCAATTTTTCCAAAAGCTGTATCTCATCTAGACAAAACCTTTTTTCGGGGTGGAGCTCGTTAGAATAATACTCAGCATGCTTTGACATTTTTACAAACATTTTAATAATAATTTTTATATTTTGTTCATTTTGTTCATTTAGCAGACGATCTTATCACATCATGGTGCCATCAGACTTCTGATACCAAACGTAGGGTGAAAAGGGGCCACATAATGGTGCACCGATATAAAAAAATGGTAAAGAAAAGTATTTTCTATTTCGAAAATACTATTTACAACTCTCGAAAGTATCTTGTCACTAAAATACATTGGAGTGTAGTTCAGTCCAGTGTATACAAATGACAAAATACTCAGAAGTAATTGAAATTACATATTTCAAATACAAGTAACAGAAATACTGATAATCTCTGATTGCATAGAACTGCACATACAGAACTAACATCAACAACATGCATGCCAGTCTTTTCTGGTTGAGGGGTAACTAGCGATTAACTGCTTCTCTTCAAGTTTTTATGAGAAATACTACTGTGATGAAAATTCGAGATTGTTTGCATAATTAAACAACATACAGTTCAGACAACCATACATACCCCACACAGTATCTCTTCACAGTCCCCAAGTCCAAAATGACTTCACGACTTCACGGCAACGCACAGTATTATACAGAGCCATGATCGCACGGAACTCCCTTCCATCTCCAATTACTCAAGCAAACAGCAAAATAACATAAAACAAATGGATAAAACAACTCATGGCACAAAAGGGACTGTGAAATGACACACTGACACACTATCACCCACACGTTATTCTTTAGTTGTATTGTTTGTATATTGCTGTATTTTTTTTATTTGTGTGACTGTTCTTGTCTATCAGTGTTTTGTTACTGTTTTATGTTTTTGTGTGGACCCCAGGAAGAATACTTGATGCTTCGGCAAAAGCTGATGGGGATCCGAATAAACTAATAGTCAGTCCACTGTTTCAGGTTTATTGAATTATAATGCACATATGTGAATATATGGATATTACTGAAAAATAACTCAATGACATTTGGTATTGGTTAACAATCCCCCATGACGTTTCACCAGCAGCAGAAACATTACTGATTATACACACAGTAATTTAATGCCCAATGATAAACATTTTGTCTAGAGACCACAGTGCAGATACCACTGCAACTTTGTGGCAGTCAACTGCAAAAAGTGTGGAGACTTGACTAGTTTTTTGCAAAGGTCTTGCCAAGGTAAATGGGGTTACCATGGTGAGAAGTTCAACGTCAATAGCCTACAGACAGACATAATATATGAAAGTATCACCCAAACTTATTTTGGTTGCAAGACGCTAGACTCTCTGTTGTTGTATTTCATAATGGGTTGGCGGGGGATCATTCACCTGCCAGCACCCTAAATCTTGCAGTTTGTTTATCAAATTCAGTTGGGAATCTCAGGGCGTAGGCCTACCACCATCCCATTTCCGATTGAAAGGGGAATAGATTGCTTGGAATAGATTTTCTTGGAAATGTGTTGCGGAGTGTCTCCTCGCAGCCTAGGCCCAATTTTCAATTGATACATGAATCACTATAGTAGTGCCACTTTTAGAAAACCTATTTTAATTTATATAGTGAAATTGTCTAGGGACACTGGATGAATGAATGTCAACAAGATGGTCTTATATTATAGCCTCGCTTGTCAGTTTCTACTGCTGCCATACTAAAGTCACACTACCACCAGAAGTCTACCACCAGAAGAGGGTGTTGAAGACACATGAAAAAGGTATGATCAAATTGGGACATACTGCCCCCAAATGGATAGAAAACTATAGTACAGCCTGGATATTTATCTTGTTAGACATATTGTAAGTTGAGCAGGGATCTGATTTTCATGTAATTTGATTTCAACCAGTTATGCAATAAATGATGCAGGCTACTATAAATTCAAATGAAACAGTTTATGATTTTGGTGATACAAAATACTTACTGACTTAGGCCCATTGCCCTAGGCAGAGTGTAGGCCATAAAAAACACAGTTAGCAATGAGGAAAGCGGCCCTCTTATGTGGGGCCGGAACTGATTGAATCGGCCCAGAATCAGGTGTCGGACTCGGCCCGGATTCAAAATGAATGACTGCCCAGAATCGGCCCAAGTACCCGATTTAGTAATTTTAAATATTCCAATTATACATTTTATGTATACAAATTATACCCATCCACCCAAAAAAACATGTACCCAAAAAAACATGTACACCTGGTGACCGCAGGCGCATGCACGCTGACACAGGAGTCGCAACAACGCGATGGGACAAGGACATCCCGGCCGGCCAAACCCTCCCCTAACTCGGACGACGCTGTGCCAATCGTGCGTCGCCTCATGGGTCTCCCGGTCGGCAAGGGTATCGAACTAGCATCCATAGCAACGCTGTTTGCACTACGATGCAGTGTCTTAGACCGCTAAGCCACTCGGGAGGCTCCATCCACAAAGTTTTGATTGCTTATCAATTGCCCTGTTGACATTGAGACTGGTGTTTTGCGGGTACTATTTAATGAAGCTGCCAGTTGAGGACTTGTGAGGCATCTCAAAGTAGACACTCTAATGTACTTGTCCTCTTGCTCAGTTGTGCACCGAGGCCTTCCACTCCTCTTTCTATTCTGATTAGAGCCAGTTTGCGCTGTTCTGTGAAGGGAGTAGTGCACAGCTCTGTACGAGATCTTCAGTTTCTTGGCAATTTCTTGGCAATTGTATATATATATATATTTGTATTTATTTATTTAGCATGTTTTGCATGTTATTTTGGCATTAATACGTGTCACATATCCATTTGCGAACAATGTAATTATTGAGTTAATGTAGCCGCATACAAACAAACTATTTTTTTGCTTCTTGAGTAAGGCAGCTCCAAAATGCAGGTGTTTCAGCCTAGTGTCACGAACCGGCTCAAAGCCCGTAACAAAAGGGAGACCACGTGGAGATAAGGAATAACAAAATATATTTATTAACTAAGTACAATATACAATGGTGTGTGTAATCAGTAATCAGTAGTGTAAGTGAGTGTGTTGCATGCATGAATGTGATAATGCAGGGTGTTGAAAGGTGCTAAAGCAAACAACCAAAAACCATCAAGATACACAACACAAGAAAATCTGTAAAGGTGTCTGCATGGAGAGAGTCTCCTCCATGAATAGGGAAGTGGTGCATTTATCCTATGACAGTGGGCCCAGGTGTTTCCCATGTAGCTGACGACCCTCCCAACTCCGCCCACCGGCATCCTAATAAGGAAACAAGAACAAAGAGAGAATACGGCAGACAGAGTGGGAGGGTCGTCACACTAGCTCAGTGCTTTCTGTGGCTCCAGGTCATTGGCCACACCAAAAGATTACGTAAAATCACGTTATATCTATCGTAGCTTTGATTGAACTGAACATTTCAACATCATCCTTTCAAAATCTTAGCTAGTATGCTAGACAAGCAGTCCTCATTATGAATCAAGTCGACAATCTACTGACAATTAAATCCTTTTCAATCCTTGTCATTTGAAGAGAAATTATAGATTTATACGTATCGGTGCTCATTGGCCATTGGACATAAACATTACATAACAAGTTGGAAATCTCAAATTCAACAATGAGTGGTTTGGAAGGAATCAGTGCCTAACTGCAAGAGCTGCAAAGAAATCACTAGCCTGCTATTCAGTGGAGATGGTGTGTGGTCCAAGTCTGGTTTAAAGGGTTTCTTTCCAAGCTTAAAAGGATAAACATTCAACACCATGGGTCAGAAAAGGTTGAATACATTGGCCATGGTGTCAATCCAGCATGACTTCTACTGTGGAGCTGGGAACTGGGAAATCTCAGACTTTAGTGAGTTTAAGACAAGTGGGAACTCTGAAAAAACTAGTTCCGACTGGGAAAATAAGTTTTGAACAGTCATCCAACTCGGAATTCCAAGTTGGGAACTCAGGTCTTTTTCTAGAGCTCTGACCTCTGATCCCAGTTGTCTTGAAAGCACCATAAATCCAGAGAATGCCAGACTTTGATGACAAAATTTGCCCACAAGAAGGACCGCCGCGCCACCTTCCTGTTCAAGTGAGCACAGCACAGCAAGGTGAGACCAAAAAAGTGTATTGTATGCTGCTGCTTAAAGAATATGCGAGGGAGATATGTATACTGTAGCTAAGAAAGTAATACTAAGTGTATGTTTTGTAGTAAGCTGTTAGTAGCTCATGTGCCTCACCCTAATAACTTGGTCCCTTTCCCCCTACTGTTCTGACTTGGTGGTGCACATGTAGCCTTTAGCCTGTTTTAGAGAAATGTAATCACTGAATATTATAAGAGCTTTCATTGTCTGCTTATATGCCCCCTTTATTTATCCTACGGGTCTGACTTGGTGTACAAGGAGAATACTGTAAGAATGGTCCATGCTCTGAATTCTGTTGCTGTACATTTCAAAAGTGCTGAACATTTATATTGACTACGTCTGTCCTAGCTTGCTCACTAATGTCTTAATCAAAATGACGGATTGCCTCTTATCCTCTCGTTGTCCCCTTATGCCATAGTTTGTACATCTCAATTGTCAGCAGAAACCACATTTGTTAAAGCAAGTCAACCATATCAGTTATGTTTTTTTAAGTCAGTAAATGAGGCTGAATTAACTGTTCCACTGCTAGACAAGGCTTTGCTGATGGCCAGGTGTAGTAGTGGTAAAGATTCACTCCATGGTGCTGAAAAGAAAGCTCTGCTGTTGGGACAGCTTTATGTTAGCCCTAACAATTTGTTTGTCACCGTTATGGTGTAATTAATGCATTGTTTAGTGTTGTGTTGTGTAGGGCTTTGCTGGCATGCATCAAACCACTTTTTTGTTGAGTTTGCTCCACCAAGATTTACATACTAAAATCGCTACTGCTCCTACCATCTCTAAGTCACAGCACAACCGTGCTGAACCACCGCCACTGTCACACTTTGTTTTCAGCTGACATCACCTACTAACGCCTCCATCACACCAACAGTGTTATTGGGCAAAATGGTGCACAGCATCATCTGGATATGTGTGCAATAAAAGTTCAACATTCACCTTCTGCTGCCATTTCTGTCAAGCCAACTACGCATACAGTTTGATGCATACTTTCGATACATGCAATTTATGCACCACACAGAATGCACTGCAAATGACTCTGCAACGCAGTGCTGCAAGGCAAACGCAGTGTTCCATCGGAAATGAATATAAACTCAGCAAAAAAAGAAACGTCCTCTCACTGTCAACTGTGCTAATTTTTTGAAAACTTAACACATGTAAATATTTGTATGAACATAACAAGATTCAACAACTGAGACATAAACTGGACAAGTTCCACAGACATGTAACTAACAGAAATTGAATAATGTGTCCCTGAACAAAGGAGGGGTCAAAATCAAAAGTAACAGTCAGTATCTGGTGTGGCCACCAGCTGCATTAAGTACTGCAGTGCATCTCCTCCCCATGGACGGCACCAGATTTGCCAGTTCTTGCTGTGAGATGTTACCCCACTCTTCCACCAAGGCACCTGCAAGTTCCCAGACATTTCTGGGGGGGATGGCCCTAGCCCTCACCCTCCGATCCAACAGGTCCCAGACGTGCTCAATGGGATTGAGATCCGGACTCTTCGCTGGCCATGGCAGAACACTGACATTCCTGTCTTGCAGGAAATCATGCACAGAACGAGCAGTATGGCTGGTGGCATTGTCATGCTGGAGGGTCATGTCAGGATGAGCCTGCAGGAAGGGTACCACATGAGGGAGGATGATGTCTTCCCTGTAACGCACAACGTTGAGATTGCCTGCTCAGTCCGATGATGCTGTGACACACCGCCCCAGACCATGACGGACCCTCCACCTCCAAATCGATCCCGCTCCAGAGTACAGGCCTCGGTGTAACGCTCATTCCTTCGATGATAAACGCGAATCCGACCATCACCCCTGATGACACAAAACCGCGACTCGTCAGTGAAGAGCACTTTCTGCCAGTCCAGTCTGGTCCAGCGACAGTGGGTTTATGCCCATAGGCGACATTGTTGCCAGTGATGTCTGGTGAGGACCTGTCTTACAGCAGGCCTACAAGCCTTCAGGCCAGCCTCTCTCAGCCTATTGCGGACAGCCTGAGCACTGATGGAGGGATTGTGCGTTCCTGGTGTAACTCGGGCAGTTGTTGTTGCCATCCTGTACCTGTCCCGCAGGTGTGATGTTCGGATGTACCGATCCTGTGCAGGTGTTGTTACACGTGGTCTGCCACTGCGAGGACGTTCAGCTGTCCATTCTGTCTCCCTGTAGTGATGTCTTAGGCGTCTCACAGTACGGACATTGCAATTTATTGCCCCGGTCCACATCTGCAGTCCTCATGCCTCCTTGCAGCATGCCTAAGGTACGTTCACGCAGATGAGCAGGGACGCTGGGCATCTTTCTTTTGGTGTTTTTCAGAGTCAGTAGAAAGGCCTCTTTAGTGTCCTAAGTTTTCATAACTGTGACCTTAATTGCCTACCGTCTGTAAGCTGTTAGTGTCTTAACGACCGTTCCACAGGTGCATGTTAATTAATTGTTTATGGTTCATTGAACAAGCATGGGAAACAGTGTTTAAACCCTTTACAATGAAGATCTGTGAAGTTATTTGGATTTTTACGAATGATCTTTGAAAGACAGGGTCCTGAAAAAGGGACATTTCTTTTTTCGCTGAGTTTACTTCTGGTGTATCAAAATGCAAGGACGCTGTCGGTGTGATCGAGGTGTAAGGAAATGAGACCTTGATAACAGCATTTTTGGCAGTTTAATGTAACAACAAAACATGAATTATAAAAATAAATATATTAATATAGTAACACCATAATTGGATTACAAGCATTATATATGTACTTTTAGTTTATGCAGCTTGTTGGCCATTATCCAAGCATTTTTCAAGAGTTAAAAAATGTGTATGCATCCATCTGGGAGTAAAGTTTGGTGGAGGATGAATAATGGTCTGGGGCTGTTTTCCATGGTTTGGGCTAGGCCCCTTAGTTCCAGTGATGGGAAATCTTAACGCTACAGCATACAATGACATTCTAGATGATTCTGTGCTTCCAACTTTGTGGAAACAATTTGGGGAAGGCCCTTTCCAGTTTCAGCATGACAATGCCCCACGTGCACATACAGAAATGGTTTATCCAGATCAGTGTGAAAGAACATGACTGGCCTGCACAGAGCCCTGACCTCAACCCCATCGAACACCTTTGGAATGAATTGGAGCGCTGACTGGTAGGCAGGCCTAATTGCCCAACATTAGTGCCCGACCTCACTAATGCTTCCGTGGTTTGATGGAAAGCAAGTCCCCGCAGCAATGTTCCAACATCTAGTGGAAAGCCTTCCCAAAACAGCGGAGGCTGTTATAGCAGCAAAGGCGGGACCAACTCCATATTAATGCCCATAATTTTGAAATTAGATGTTCGATGAGCAGGTGTCCACATACTTTTGATCATGTAGTGTATGTTCTCCTTGTTTTTCTATGCTTAAGGTGGCAACCCAACTTGTGATATTGCACCCTCAATCTTTGTACAGTATGTTATTGTCGAGTAGTTTGCAGAATAATGTTTTGAATGCACATCTTCCTTGATATGGCTATAGTGTAACGGATAAAGGGCTCTGGATAGACGGTCACATCTGCACTCACTTGTTGATAGCATTTATTCCGTCAGCTATTTCAATGGAGCAAAGTTGGAAAGGAGTCTTTCAAACAGCCACTAGATGGCCTCCATGATCCTCTCAAACAAGCTAATGCTATATGTTTTCTGGTCTCTATGTTACAGTGAGCATCTTAGTAAATATGGTTGCATCCCAATAATCTATCCTTCCTCCTGGAGAGAGCACTCGTTCGCTACTCCCCACATATTTGTATTGGTGAAAGCATGGGTTAGAGGGAGTTTCCATACACTAGTTATTTTCTTTCAAATCCATGAAGGAAGGCGAACAAGTGCACACTTGGGAAGAAAAGAGAGATTATTGGCACGTAGCCTATATGGTTCACCTTCTGACACTCAAGCAGTGGGTGGAGTCTGAAATACATAGATCATTCTCTTCATCCTTGTGTCCAACCAATTGTGAAGTTAAGACCTAAATCCAATATTATAAACCGATGGGCACAATAAAGCCTGAGCTACACATCAATATTTGAACATCGGAAAAGAATGTGGGCAAGCTCAACCCTCACAAAATTATCCCAGTGTAGAACCCTGTATAGTCACTGTGCCTGGTCAAGAAAGATGCATCTATGACATGGCCTGCCCCTGTGCCCCCTTGTTGAAAGGAGGACCGAAGTTGAGCAAAAACAGAGCTAGTACTTTGTGTTTGCCCCTCAGCCATCTTACAACTGTTTTATTTTGCATTTACATTCCAAGTCTTAGCAGTCTTGCCAACCGTTGCCACCCACATAAACCCCACAGGATTTCCCATTCCAGATAGAAAATTAGCAATCAAGACAGAACCTCCGGGGGAAGTCAGGATGCAGTATCTCATTTTGTGATGATCCACAAAGGGCAACATACCCTTGTGTTGCATGCCAAGATCATAAAGGTCCAATACAGCCATTTTTTATTTCAATATCAAATATTTTCTGGGTAACAATTAAGTACCTTACTGTGATTGTTTTCAATTTAAATGGTCAAAAAGAAAACAAAATAGCTTCTAGGCAAAACGCTATTTCTCAAGCAATAATTTTCCTAGGACTGTCTGGGAGTGGTCTGATTGAGGGGCCTAATTGGAGGAGCCTTATTAGTAGAGAGAAGGGCAAACTTTCTTTGTTATTAGTCTATTAACTTATACCGCCTGATGATGTCGCCAGGTGGTCCAAATCCCCACCAATGCAAAACAAGTAGAAATTTCATGCAGTCTTTTCGAACAGTTCTTACATTAAAAGGGCAATATCATAATTTCATAATCATATCATAATTTTCTAATTTCACAGTATTATTCCAACCTTAGAGTATTTACTATATAAAACACAGGAAATCATGTTTTTAACTTCACTGCCCCTTTAACAAGTCAGTAGTATTAGAGAGGGGAGCTGGAAATGAACTGCTGCCAGATCCCTCACGTCATTGTATACACAGTAGTACTGTGATAATTCAAAGGATATGCATGTTGATCCAGGAAATGTTTATAGCGATGTAGTCATGAATTACATAGTTAGAATTCTGACATGAGGAAGGTTCCTTTTAATGAATATGGCTTGTGGGGCCTCACAATTCATGCAGGACACATTTTATAAGCAGCATGTAATTACCCTGAAGTACTATGGTTTTCAGTTTGAATGTCCTACAATATATGATGATACAATTTTCCTATGAACATCTCACACAAATAATGTAGTACAGTACATCGATCTAAACTCTTTTGAAATCAGTTGCTGCTGAGCTTATACAAATGACTCTCTCATAAGGCTTTTTTAGGCTTGGTCCAGCGAAGATCTACTGTACTAAATGAGAAAGACTAATCCAGAATTCTCACACATGTAAGCCAGCACCCCTCACCCAACCCCCCTTCCCTCCAACCTTCTCGCCCTACCCCCTCCATGCCCCTAACATGTTGTTTTGCATGCCGGGTTGTCGCCTGCAGTGTCTAATGTGAACCAGCACAAAAAGGCTCAGCCTATCCCAATGCATTGTGGTGTAAACAGACTGGGGATCTTTTTGTTCTCCTGTTAGGCCTGTTGTTGATTTCCTATGCCTCCTTTTCATTTGTTTCGACTGACCTCTGACCTATTTTCAGGGACTGGCATCTGGACACAACGTACCCTTTAGGCGCTGATACTACATTGTGGTCTATGTAGGTCAGCTAAGGCCTGTCAACTTCTAGCACAAAGCGCAATATGTTGCGTATGGGTGTGCCCCAGTCCACAGTCATTATTCAAATCAAGTTGTATTTGTCACATGCACCGAATACAACATGTGTAGACCTGACCGTGAACTGCTTACTTACAAGCCCTTAAAGCCCTTAACCAACAATGCAGTTCAAGAAATAAAGTAGATAAAATATTTACCAAATACATTTACATAACAATAACGAGGCTATATACAGGGGGTACCAGTATCGAGTCAATGTACAGGATAGTCAAGTTAATTTGTAAAGTGACAATGCATAGATAATTAACAGTGAGTAGCAGCAGTGTAAAAACAAAGGGGGTCCGGGTTTACCGGTACCGAGTCAATGTCCGGGTGTCCATTTGATTAGTTGTTCAGCAGTCTTATGGCTTGGGGGTAGAAGTTGTTAAGGAGCCTTTTGGTCCTGGACTTGGCGCTCCGGTACCGCTTACCGTGCGGTAGCAGAGAGAACAGTCTATGACTTGGGTGTCTGACAATTGTTTTGGCTTTCCTCTGACACCGCCTAGTATATAGATCCTGGATGTCAGGAAGCTTAGCCCCAGTGATGTACTGGGCCGTACGCACTACCCTCTGTAGCACCTTACGGTCAGATGCCGAGCAGTTGCCATACCAGGCGGTGATGCAGACGGTCAGGATGTTCTCGATGGTGCTAAAATGGGATGCAATTCGTAGGATATGCAAATAGAAAGAAGTTACATCTGTTACCAGCGCTCCTTCATGCTTCACGCTTGTTCGCCCATTTGTCAGTTTCATACTTAAGGTTTCCAAATTATATTCTGTTTTTGACATGCATGCAATTCATGGTTCTTTGCCATGGCACCATTGCTTGCAGATTATGTCCATAACAAAAAAGAAGAATGTAATCACGTTTTGAAAAGATACATTTTAGTAATTTAACAGATTCTTATCAAGTGCAACTTACTGTCGTGAGTGGATACATTTTTATATTTTTTCCGGATACAAGTCCCCGTGGGAATCAAACGCACAACCCTGGCATTGCAAGCAACAAGCTCTATCAACTGAGCCACACGTTGAACATACAATATATTTTGTTATTTCCATATTACTTTGTTTGAGGATGAATATATGAATATAGAGTGTTTTTAATAAACAATATCAGTAGCAACAGTAAACAATGATTCTGCTGTATAATTAAGGAAAGCAACAGAGGCCAAATCGTTTACATGCTAGAAAGAGTGGATACGTAGTTTGATGGAACAGTTCCATTAAAAACATGAATAGTTCAATAAAAATGTTGCCTGATAAGTGGCTATATTTTTATTAAAAGCAAATTGTTGTAAAAAATATTTTGTTGATAAAAACAGCAATTTAGCTAGTGAGATTGGAAACATCCATAGGGGATCATATAAAAATGGAAACTGTTATATTTGTATGTTTTTCAATACCATGGAGACCACAATCACAATAAATAAATAAAGATCCAATATGAAACTGTAGTCAACACATATAGTAGAATGTCCCTCCTACCTACAGTACCTAATTGTTTCTCATATTAGTTTAGTAGATTGTTAATTACACTCCTTATTAACTGTTTTTGGCCCATTGATTGTGCCTGCAGATCAGGCCAGTGGTCTGAGGAGAGTGCCTGGTGTGTTGCGACTGCCTCTCTAACACAACTTTAACAGGCAGCAGTGGGATGCCCTCGGGTATGGGAGGATTGATGCACTCTGCCCTGATCAGCCAGTTCAGAGGGCCAACTCTCCCTGACCTCTGTCTCACACCCCTGATCCAGTCTGGCTGATGGCCAGGGTCAGTGCCAGGGAGGCACAAACGCCCCATCAACCTAAACAGATAGCTACACCCCACAGCAGCATACCAGCCCTCACACCAGGACTGCTCATTACCACTCTGGTTAGAGCAGAATTATAGAAGATTAGGAGTGCCACTGTTTAAAAGCTATTTTCAAGGCTCAGTGTTTAAATTAAGGCAAATGGCTTGGGTATTTCCCTTCTTCTAATTTTTTGTCATGTAAATGTAGCCAAGCATTTAAACTGATAGATTATTTTTGGGTTCTTGCGGGCAGGGTAATGAAAAGTAATTTAAGAGAGAAATGTAAATGGGTAATTGAAAGCTGGCTTTTCACAAATATGGTGATTTGCTATTATGGTGTATCTCAAGCTTCTCTCCAGAGGCCTAACTAGTGACTAAAAAACAATTAACCAAAGCGAATCTGTTATTCAATATGAGCTTGTGTTTTAACAGAAGCTTAATATGGACAATAGATCATTCCAATTATGTGCACAAGAGGACAATTTACATGCACTTGTCTTTTTCCCCTCTCTATAACTTCCTCCAACGGTATTACATAATGTTAAATGTATGTGTTTCTCAAAATAATTCTGTCATTTAATCTACGTTTTTCCTTGCTTTTAGCGTCATGTTCAATTGACTCATTATGTTCACTTCACCAAACAACTAACTTCTGTCATTTACGTAAAACATTGGATCATTATGTCATTCGGAGAGCCATCAAGATGGGATCCAGCTAATAAGTAATAATATTTTCATTCATGTATCTCAATTCTTAGGAGGTGCCCAATATAGTGAAATGAATGTAATCAGAAAATATCCATACAAGTGGGCCAGGACCTGTGAATTTTCTCACACTCTCGTCTGGGGATCGTCCCACAATATTCAGTCATCAAGGCCCCTGGTGGCAGTGGAGATGACAGCGCGTTGACAGCCATCGATGTTACTGTCAACAGCTTCACTGGATCATCCTGTTGAGGGAGAGAACGATGTCGTTCCCAGAGTGTCACTGGTTCAGCGGCGGTCCATGGGGGAAAAGGAAATCTAACCCAGGGAAATGTTTGCTGTAGCTGGATAACCCGGGGCTTATTCCATTAAAGTGATCCACATAATAGAACTTCACGTTCATATCACAACTTATCAACAAACATGTGTGACAACTTTTGGGTCATGGCAACCCAGCCTCCTGCCTATCCGTGTGCCCTTTGTCACGTTTGTTGGGATAACTGGAAACCTTCAAAGGACAAATGAATATGCTTGACATACATTTAGTGTAGTAGTTATAAGCTCACTGAAATTCTCTCATTTGTACATTTGGTCTAATATGCTTGTACGTGTAACCGGTGTGAAATGGCTAGCTAGTTAGCGGGGTGCGCGCTAATAGCGTTTCAATCGGTGACGTCACTCAGTCTCAGACCTTGAAGTAGTTGTTTCCCTTGCTCTGCAAGGGCTGTGGCTTTTGTGGAGCGATGGATAACGATGCTTCGTGGGAGACAGTTGTTGATGTGTGCAGAGGGTCCATGGTTCGGGGCAAGGAGAGGGACAGAAGCAAAACTGTTACATATGTAAATACAGTAAAAGTAACTAGAAAATGTGAATCACCCCAAAATTCTGCGTACAGTAGACTACCAAAGAGCAAACACTCTATTCGACCTCTTTCTTTCTTCGGAGAGGCTCACTCCTACTACCCTAATCTACATGTTATACCCTTTTATTGCAGTGTCCTATATTGTTATATGCAGTTGAATTCCCATTAGACTTGCTAGTTTGCAAACAGTGCTATCTCTCACAAGGCACGAACTTGCCCTGGTGTGGTGTCCCATGGGCTCCCTGAAACATTCAGGTGCTGGTGTGTACGAGCTGTAACAGATGATGCTCTAGGTCTGAGAACCCTTGACTCTAATCAGCGTGTTCTGAATCTCACAGACTTTCAATGCCTCATTAGCCACAGGGACAATGAGCACAGCTTGTGAAGAGCCACTCTCTCAGAAGTAATTCATTCATTGCCTTGGCATTACCCATAAAATGTAGTCAACACACAAACGTTCAGTGATCATAGTACTGTACACCAGACCTGGGTTCAAATACTATTTAAAATATCTCAATACTTTCACTTACATTTCAAAGTAAGTATTCAGATTTTTTTTTTTTTTAAATAGAGATAGTTGAATATTGGAATATATTATGAAAAGAAAGCTAGCCACGTTGTGGACACTAACACTGCACTACCGGACTAGCTAAACACCTTTTTCTCACGTTTTGAACACAACGACGACTCTGAGTGGCCGATGAGAGTCCCTGAGGACAACGAGGGCTACGTACTTACCGTCTCCATGGAGGATGTGTCTAAGTCTTTAAAACGTGTTAACCCTCGCAAGAATGCCGGCCAAGACCGCATCCCCTAGCCTCAGAGCATGTGCAGACCAGCTGGCAGTTGTGTTTTCTGACATTGTTAATCTCTCTCAAGCTCAGGCCACTATCCCCACCTGCTTCAAGATGTCACCTATCATCCCTGTGCCCGAGAAAGGGAAAGTAACTGAACTGAATGACTACCGACCCGTAGCACTCAGCTCCGTCATCATGAAGTGCTTTGAGAGGCTAATCAAAGACCACATCACCTCATCCTTCCCCGACACACTTGACCCTCTCTAATTCGCCTACCGCCCTGACAGATCCCCGGATTATGCTATTGCCGTTGCACTGCACACCCTCACCCACCTGAATGAATGGAATGCATATGGAGGATGCTGTTCATCGACTACAGCTCGGCCTTCAATACCATAGTGCCTTCTAAAATCAGCACAAAGTTCACGGCCCTGGGACTGAACTCCTCCCTATGCAACTGGGTCCTGGACTTCCTGACTGGCCATCCCCCATGTGGTCAAGGTAGGCAACGTTACCTCCTCTACAATGATTTTCAACATGGGGGCCCCACAAGGGTGCATCCTCAGTCCCCTCCTGTACTCCCGATATACACATGACTGCGTGGACTCACACAGTTCCAACTCCATCATCAAGTTCACTGATGATACAACAGTAGGAGGCCTGATTACCAACAACAATGAGATGGCCTACAGGGAGGAGGTAGGCACTCTGACGGCATGGTGCCAGGTAAACAAACTCTCCCTCAACGTCAGAGTAACAAAGGAGCTGATTGTGGACTTCGGGAGGAACCAAGCTGGGCTCGCCCCCCTCCTCATCAATTGGGCTACCGTGGAGATGGTCAAAAACTTCTAGCTCCCTGATGTACACATCTACGAGAAGCTGAAATGGTCAAACCACACGGACACTGTGGTGAAGAAGGCACAACAGCGACTCTTCAACCTCAGGATGCTAAAGAAATGTGTCCTGTCCCCGATTGCCCTCACAGTGTTCTAAGGTGTACAATCGGGAGCATACAGTCGGGCTGCCGTGGACCACAAGGCACTATAGAGTGTGGTACGCTCACCATTGGGTGCTCACTGCCTGCCCTTTAAGACACCTACAACACCAGGTGCCACAGGAAGGCCAAAAGATCATCAGGGACCCCAGACACTTAGAGCTTCAAGTTCTTTGGTGTCCACATCAACAACAAACTAGAACTAGGTCCAAACACACCAAGACAGTCGTGAAGAGGGCACGACAAAGCCTATTCCCCCTCAGGAAACTAAAGATTTGGCATGGGTCCTGAGATCCTCAAAAGCTTCTACAGCTGCAACATCGAGAGCATCCTGACTGGTTGCATCACTGCCTGGTATGGCAATTGCTCGGCCTCTGACCGCAAGGCACTACAGAGGGTAGTGCGTACGGCCGAGTACATCACTGGGGCTAAGCTGCCTGCCCTCCAGGACCTCTATACCAGGCGGTGTCAGAGGAAGGCCCTAAAAATTGTCAAAGACCCCAGCCACCCCAGTCATATACTGTTCTCTCTACTACCGCATGGCAAGCGGTACCGGAGTGCCAAGTCTAGGACAAAAAGGCTTCTCAACAGTTTTTACCCCCAAGCCATAAGACTCCTGAACAGGTAATCAAATGGCTACCCGGACTATTTGCATTGTGTGCCCCCCCACCCCACCCCTCTTTTTACGCTGCTGCTACTCTCTGTTTATCATATATGCATAGTCACTTTAACTATACATTCATGTACATACTACCTCAATTGGGCCGACCAACCAGTGCTCCCGCACATTGGCTAACTGGGTTATCTGTATTGTGTCCCACCCACCACCCGCCAACCCCTCTTTTACACTACTGCTACTCTCTGTTCATCATACTGTATATGCATAGTCACTTTAACCATATCTACATGTACATACTACCTCAATCAGCCTGACTAACCGGTGTCTGTTTGTAGCCTCGCTACTTTTATAGCCTCGCTACTGTATATAGCCTGTCTTTTTAACTGTTGTTTTATTTTTTTTACCTACCTGTCGTTCACCTAATACCTTTTTTGCACTATTGGTTAGAGCCTGTAAGTAAGCATTTCACTGTAAGGTCTGTTGTATTCAGCGCACGTGACAAATAAACTTTGATTTGATTTTAAATAAATCACTGACAGTGTCCCCAGCAAAGCACCCCCACACCATAACACCTCCTCCTCCATGCTTTACAGTGGGAACTACACATGCGGAGATCATGCGTTCACCCACACCGCGTCTCACAAAGACACGGCGGTTGGAACCAAAAATCTCAAATTTGGACACCAGACCAAAGGACAAATTTCCACTGGTCTAATGTCCATTGCTCGTGTTTCTTGACCCAAGTAAGTCTCTTCTTCTTATTGGTGTCCTTTAGTAGTGGTTTCTTTGCAGCAATTCGACCATGAAGGACTGATTCACAGTCTCCTCTGAACAGTTGATGTTGAGATGTGTCTGTTACTTGAACTCTGTGAAACATTTATTTGGGCTGCAATTTCTGAAGCTGGCAAACATTAAAAATAAACCTTGAATGAGTAGGTGTTCTAAAACTTTTGACCGGTAGTGTATATATATTTTTTATTATTATTATCTATTTTGATTAAATGTGTATTGTTTTATTTCACTTTGTCCTACAATGTCACTGTACTCTGTAATCACATCTACAACCCTGTACTATTAAACACTGTAATTTCTCTCTAATCTAATTTGAAAATCCACGTAGAAAGTATTGGCATGTATTTGCAAATACTCAAATAGGCTGATTCAAATACACTCCCATGCATTTAACCCAGGTATTTTAAAATATTAGGCTATTTCTACATTATTTGAAAATACTTTCAAATACTTCCAATAGAAGTAGTTGATTCGGGACACATTATTAGAAAATAGTCAAATGCAGAGAAAATATGTTTTTAAAATAAAAAATAATAAAAAATAATCAAATAGACCCAGGTGAACCCAGGTCTGCAACCTGAACTTTGCTTTCATTTACAGTATGGTACCTCAGTAATTTAAACTTTAAGGTAATACTTTATCCAGGCAGCTAACACTGTGATACAGTAGTCATTTCATCATTTGCATGCTCTATATAAAGAGTTCCTCTGATACAGGTGGTAGTTGCATGCATTGGCCCTCAGCCTCCAGAGCTGACACACATGGGCACATCAGCGATGGACAGATTGAGCCTGACTATTGGATCAGAGAAGGTGAGTGGGGCGATTAGGGTGGCGGGTGTACTGTGCCCCCAGCAGGGCCGGAGTTATGTACTAACCGGCCCCCTAGACCTCCTCTTTCCCCCTGTCTCTCGCCTGTCTCCTGGATACTGTCTGTTTCCGGGCCAGTATCCTGAGTGGTCCGCGCTCATGTTCCAGATATTAAATTACTCATGAAATATTTTCTTGGCCTCCAGGCTCCGTTGTAGCTTGCTCAGAAGCATTCACTTGCACGTACGTATCAGAGAGCAGGCTTGTGTCACCTCTCCATGCAAGGTACTTTTTCCAATTGAAACCAGAGGCATTCCAGGACGATTCAGCTTGCATTAGCGTCAAAGTCGCGCTCTTGCCACCTTTTCCTCCAACTCAGTTTTTCCTCTCTTCCTTAACAACCTTGTAGAGAGGCAGTCTCCTAAAACAAGGGGTCTGAAAGGTTGAACATTGCATGATTATGTATAGATAAAATAACAAAATCTGATCCCTCACGTTGAGTGCACTTGACTATACCAGAAAGTTCCATCATGTTCACTGAACCTCGGAGACATTTTAAAGACACAGTGACCCACAGTCAGAGAGGCACCCTAGAGTGAGAAGACATTTAGGTTGTGTCTAATTTCATTAGTGCACTTCTTGCCTGCTTTGGCTCTAGGTTTAAGCTTTTACTGCAGTGGGCTAAATCGGTGCCACACAGAGTGATTATTGGTAGTCTTAAATAAATCTACATTGAAATAAAAGTATACACCTCACCCACATGGCATTAGCGTCAAAGTCACCCCACATGGTTATGTGCTTAAAAAAATAAGACACCTGTACCATGTCAGATATAGAGTTGAAATGTATTCTATTTCGATTTTTTATCCCAATATTACACTTTATATACACCACAGAAGACTGAAATATAGCAAAACTGTTTGACATAGAAACACCGGATTTTCGTCCATTTAAAAAAATAATCTTAATAAATTGTGAAAATGATGAATAATAGTCCACCCACGAGGCCAAATAGGGTGCTTTTGGTCATTGACGACAGAAAGGGCTACCCTGGCACTTTCCACAGAAAATTAGCAAATGTGAAAAAGTGACAACAGGTCAACATTTCCAGAAGTTATACATTATACAACTGTCTGAAGATAAGCTTGTTTTGAGACAATAACAGTATTTGTATACCATATTGAAAAAACAAAGCATATTCATATTATAATAACAGTCCTTGGATGAAGTTAAATAAGTAAGAGTATATGAGATGGTAAGTCATTTGTTATCATTTAAATAAAATTACTTTAACTTCAAGAATGCGGTGTATGATGGAGCTTTTGGGTTCCTAAGGCAGTTATCACCTCTATTTTAGGAAAATGTAATAACTTTTAAATGTCTAAACCAGATAAGTCTGACTACTCTATGACATTCACTTTCCTCCAAAATGTAACCTAATTACTTCATATCTGCTGCAAAAAGTCTTATTCGGGGTACTCTCCCCCTCTAATCACATTAATGTACCATAAGATTCATTGAAACCCCTCTCTTCCTTCTCTCTCACATTCTCTTCCTCCAGAGAAATATAGCAATTCCACCAGCTTCAGAGTAGTGCCAGGAGACATTCACATCTGGCTATTAAAAGCCTCTCTACTGTAGCCACCACTCACTGTGTTTTATTTCCAGTTTTATTGTTTTATTTCCTATTTGCTGCAAGTTCTCAGGAAAGGTGAGAATCCAGTCACCCGTGATTATTACCAGCTCACTCATGAAATCTCTGACCACGGGGCAAAGATGGAACGAGGAGAGAGATTTTGAGCTTTCTTTTGTTTTTTGACCGAAGCTGCCGTAGTAGAGTGCCACTTGTTTAGACTGAACATGGCAGACAAAATATCAGGGAAATATATATTTCATTGCTTGTAAACTGGGGAAAAAAACATTTAGCATCAGAGCATTAGTCGCTGAACATTGCTTACCCTCTACAACTAATACACTTTGTCGCTTTTATTTGTATTAAATACAAACAAATATTTACATTCCCCTGAGCTGCCTGTGCTTTCTCTCCTTCTCTCCTTTTGTGTTTGTGTTTGTGATTACATCCGGATTAGATGAGCCGTCTTTATCTATGCTACTTTCTATACAGTAGGTGTACATGTGGATGAATGGGGCGTTTGTGTGTTGCATGCTTGTGACTATGTGTTTCCCTCTGTGGACATAACCCTGTGGCTGAAATAAAGTAATACTATTTGTACATAGAAATCAATTTTATTCATGCATAGTTCAGAATTAATACCTTAGTCAGCTTCATGGTCTATATAACCTAACGTAAAAGTGAGATTTAACGACTATGTGAACCTTAGAGAAAGGGAGCCTGTACTCGATCCTACATTGCCATGTGAGTGGATCTGGAACCTCTTTGTAGACTTCACATAAAACCATAGGCCTGCAGAGTTTGGCTATTTGCAGGGTGATTCCGTTCCAGACATATAAATCATTCACATCTTATCTGTTTTTCTGCAGTCTTGCTGTTTGCAAAGCATTGTTATACAGTAATGTATTGGCTACCTTAGTCTCTTACCCTGATGGTTCTGGACATCAATGGTACAAAATAATGATTGTATTGATAAAATTTCTGCTAAATGCTACTCAGTATAGTGCCATATATGTTATCATTCATTCCCTTTCAATTGTTTCCCTGCATTCGTCTATTGCTTAGAGATGAAGAGATGTTTTTACACAGTCTTAGGCATACAGTACGTCATAATATGATGGTAAATGTAAGCACTTTGTACAATAATAAAAAACAACTCTATTCAACCAATTCCCTTAAGTGCACCTGAAGGAGCACTGTGGTGTAGACAGAGAAGGAACAAAATGAGTCTGACTAACTGCTGGGCCAGGGGCATCCTGTATGTTTCCAACATGTCTCTAGGACCATGGGACACGTGTAGTATCTCTTCTGTCAGTTTGCAGTTTTTCAGTGTTAAAAAATACAAGATGTGGTTCTCAACAGTTTGACAGAGGGGTTGATATTGAATGGCTGGAAAAATATATTTTTCTTCTCAAAGACAATTAAAAAAAATATATTAATATAGCAGTTATTAAGAATTACCATTAAAGTTCCAATGCAGCTGTTTTTATCTCACTATCAAAAGATTTCTGGGTAACAACCTTACTGTGATTGTTTTCAATTAAAATCATTTTGCCAGGACTGTGGTCTGACTTGGGACGGGAAAACCCAAAACTAGCTGTTATTGGCAGAGACGTTTGGAACTACAGTATCTTTCTTATTGGTATATTACCCAATTTACCACCTTGTGATGTCAGGCCAAAACTCCATCACACCAAAACAGGCTGACATTTCAGGCAGTCTTTTCAAACAGCTCTTACACTAAAAGGGTATAATCATAATTTTCACAATTTCACAGTATCATGAAGTGGAAATATACAGTATAACAAGTACAGGAAAATCATGTTTATAACTTTACTGAGCCTTTAATGTGTGATTCCAGTTGCTGTCAGCTGCAATTTCTTTCATCATCTTTATGTGAGAGGACGTACAGTAATAGACAACCATGATTCAACTCCCCACAGTGGTATTCTTAAAGTCACAGTCACTTTATCGACGACAGATGTACAATTATACAAGTTATATCAATATCTAAGGTCTCTATTGAATTAGTCAAACTTACATGAATGGGTAAGATATAAAATATATAAGAACATATAAGTAATAGTATACATTTTATGTCAAATGTGATACTGTGAATAGGAAGATGCACTGTGAATACTGTGAATTACCCCTTTAAATCATTGACATTGGAGTCATGTATCACCAAGTTGCCAATTGATGTCACTTTGTGTTTTCCTATTGCGGGGTATAATTGTATACATTAGTTGACATAGACATTTCATTGTTGGCTCATCCCTGTTGTCATACCTAAACATGGACATTATCATAGACTTGAGCCTTGCCGGTGAGATAAGCCAGAGTGGAAACCAGCTTTGCAGTTTAATTTATGACCCTTGAGTCAAGCTAGATTAGGCCTGATTGGATTGTTGGTGCCATATGTGACCTACAATCTGTGCTTCTCTTGTATTGGCAGGCGGGAGGGTCACCGATAGCCCTGGGCCAAGGTTTCCATGGGAACGACCTCTGGATCTTCCAGTCTGCTGTTTTCCAGCCCTCACTCATCTTGAGGCAGAATTATCCTTGATTCCTTTATGTCAGTCCCATATTCTTCTGCTCTACTTCCTCACTCTTCTCTACAGTTTCATCTCTCTCTGCTTTGCCACAAACACGCACATACATACTGTAAACACAAACGTGTGCAAACATTTAAGCCTACACACACACACACACACACACACACACACACACACACACACACACACACACACACACACACACACACACACACACACACACACACACACACACACACACACACACACACACACCCACACAGCCCCCCACTCATTCCATCAGTATTGTTATACCTCAGTTCTTCTGCAGAGCTTTTATTCTTCCTTCTTTACTGTGCGGCTACTATTTACTGTGCTAATGCAATTAATCGTCCTACTTTGCCCACCAAATCTCTCTTGTCACTATTCAGTAACAGCATACACAGTCAAACAAATGGTTGCTGTCACGTTTGGTCAATCTGGCTTTACTGAGCAGGCTAGGTCCCTTTGTTCCACTATTAGGGAAGATATTACAATTATTTTATGCTGCCATTCACTGTACATGCTCCATTCACTGTACATAATGATTTGTGTGCTTTTACTTACTGATCAACCATACAATGTACAGTACTTGTTGCAATTGCCACACTTTTTATTATTTTTAAAACAATCAAACCACAGCATGCCCCTTTTAGTGGTAAAATAAATAGATATGAACTAACACTTTTGACTAGTGATTATCATCTGTTGATATATAAATTAATATCCAGAATGTAAGTGATGAGACCAAAGCCCTTAAAAAACATGATTGGTGAAATAATGAATGTCAAACATTGATATTGATAAGTGTCTCATTGGTTTATTGGCATTTATAAATGATCAATATCATGTATAGGGCTCTCCTCACACAACATTTGCTCTACACGCAAGCAGTCTACCTGTCCACCTGTTATAGGATTCACAGAATTTTCCCTGGGCTGTGATGCATTTTGTATAGAACGAATCACTTCAGAAATCTATGGCAGGCTGGTGAGAGTTATCTCCACAGTTAGCGTGTTACAATGTATCTAAACTTTTCCTTAAATTGGGGAAATAAATACATTTTATACAGCAGGATTAGTGCCTTGTCATGATTGTAACACTTTTGTGCCTGACGTAACATATAGGAAATGGATGAGGTAGCAAACAACTGGATGACGTTTTGGCTTGTGAGCGCCACTTCCAAACCACTAGCTGAAATTAGACAAAGGTTCCGGAGCATCGCTTTAAGTAAATAAGGGATTTCCCCTGGCCTTGCCTGGCAACTAGGCTGGTGGCTGGTCTTGGTGGTGTGGGAGGTGATAGGACTTGTGTCTCCTGGCCCACTATATCACACCCAGTTAGGCAACTGGGAGACACCAAAAAGGAAAGGAATCCTCTTAGCTTTAATGCCCTGTTTTTACACACTTTCATCTGTCATTTTAATCATTTTTATAGGCAGCCTGTTTTTTTTTTACATTTAGATTTATTATTGTGATAAAAAGTGCTTTCTGGCTCCTAAAGTGCCTGCACCATTCGGGCCTGTCCCCTTCCATAAACCAATCAAAAAGAGGACTATACTCTGCAGACTCTGCTAGGCAAGTGCCCTGAGAACATCCAGAGTGTATCAACTCAATACACATCAGGCATTAAAATAAGATTAAACAACCAACTATTTTCACCATGGCCATTTTACTATTCTGTCAATGGCAGACTGGGTAGACACCTTTCGTATCTCCAAGGATCTCTTCACCTAATTAATGTAGTCGTCTTCAGCTGAGTAGGTCAAATAATCCAACATGTAAATTAATTAAACAATGCCAAGGCTTTTGGCCCTTGTGATTAAACCTGGCCCAGCTGACTTGGGATAAATTTGTTTTTGGGCAATTAATAAAGGTACACACTGGGCAGATGATTGCGGAAGATAAGCACTCTCTCCTTCACTCAGGGTGATAGCATCAACACTGCTTCTTTCAAACCAACCAGGATTTTGGTAGACATTACTAAACACTACAGTTTGATAAATACTGTTTGGTATATGTCTGATTGGACTGCATTTCAGACATCAATCTTTGCCTTTCACTAACACCAATACTAACTACATGTAGGTATGGATCTTCATAGGTTCTGTCTTTTGACTCCACTGTGTTTGTTCTATTCAGTACTATGTAAGGCCCTAGTTAGCCCAGTGTTGAGGAAGGAGGATAATCCACAGTCACAGGTTCTCTCCAGATTAGAGGGCCCTGTCATCATCTCAGTGGTCAAGCACAAAGTTGACAGAGAGCAGGCCAGTTTTCTCCCTCTCTCCATATCCTCCTGCTAATATGAGCAATACCTAATCGAAAGTTATTTTAGGCTAAAGGTGAAATCAATTCCAGTCAAGAGAGAGCCTATTGAATGTTAAAGTCAAAGCTGAGTACTTTTAAGGATAATGAAGGCTTGAACTCCTTTCATCCCCACACACTCATCTTTCTCTCATAATCAATTTTCTCATAGATAATTGACTGTTCAAGTTGAACCCTATGAGGCAGGAGTTTGAAGAGAAATAGCCATAGGGTTAGCTCACCCAAATTAGTCATATGTTTTCCTTACATTGAAAGTGTATTTTTTTGTGATCCTGGCCAATTCTACTATTTTGGAAGTCATAACTTTTGGGGGAAAAAGTATATATATTTCTTTGTTTTGGTGGGAAGCTGCTATAGACCACCAAGTGCTAACAGTCAGTATCTGGATAACATGTGTGAAACGCTTGATAACGTGTGAAATACTTGATAAAGTTCCAAAGCCTCTTTATTGTTATTTTATTGTGTTACTATTTCCTTTTTAAAAAGGCTGGGCCTAATATAACGCATAAGATGTCATACAATCAAGTTTCCTATGTTGTTGATGTAAAGAATACTTGTTGGTAACGAGGAGCAAACAGACGCTGCGCTTGACACATTTATGAAAATTGCTTATTCCAGTTATTAATAAGCATGCACCCATTGGGATCCCGAGTGGCGCAGTGGTCTAAGGCACTGCATCTCAGTGCAGAGGCATCACTATAGTACTTGATTTGAATCCAGGCTGTATCACATCTTGCCGTGATTGGGAGTCTCATTGGCCCGGCACAATTGACCCAGCGTCGTTCAGGTTTGGCCGGAGTAGGCTGTCATTGCAAATAAGAATTTGTTCTACTTGCCTAGTTAAATAAAGGTTAAAGTAAATTAAGAAAATGACTGTTGAATCCCTGTGGATTGATGAGGAATTGAAAAATGTTATTGTTAAGAGGGATGAGGCAAAAGGAATGGCAAATACATCTGGCTGCACAACCGATTGGCAAATATATTGCAAATTGAGAAATCATGTGATTAAACTGAATAAAAAGAAGAAGAAACTACACTATGAAACAAAGGTAAATGATAGTAAAAAGCTTAAATGAAATTCTGGGAAAAAAGGCAAACTCAGTTCCATCATTCATTGAATCAGATGGCTCATTCATTCATCACAAAACCAACTGATATTGCAAACTTAGGCATGGCATGCCAGCAGCAAACACTGACACTACACATCCAAGTATATCTGACCAAATTATGAAAGAGAAGCATTGTAATTTTGAATTCTGTAAATTGAGTGTGGAAGAGGTGAAAAAAATATTGTTGTCTATCAACTATGACAAGCCAATAGGGTCTGACAACTTGGATGGAAAATTACTGAGGAAAATAGCGGATGATATTGCCAGTCCTATTTGACATATTTTCAATTTAAGCCTACTAGAAAGTGTGTGCCCCCAGGCTTGGACGGAAGCAAAAGTAATTCCGCTACCTAAGAATAGTAAAGCCCCCTTTACTGGCTCAAATAGCCAAGCAATCAGCCTGTTACCAACCCTTAGTAAACTTTAGGAAAATGTTGTTTGACCAGATACAATGCTATTTTTTTTTACAAACTTTCAGCATGCTTATAGGGAAGGACATTCAACTAGCACAGCACTTACACAAATTACTGATGATTGGCTGAGAGAAATTGCTCATTTATAGGGAAGAACATTCAACTAGCACAGCGCTTACACAAATGACTGACGATTGGCTGAGAGAAATTGATTATAAAAAGATTGTGGGGGCTGTTTTGTTAGACTTCAGTGCGGCTTTTGACATTATTGATCATAGTCTGCTGCTGGAAAAACATATGTGTTATGGCTTTACACCCCCTGCTATATTGTTGATAAAGAGTTACCTGCCTAACAGAACACAGAGGGTGTTCTTTAATGGAAGCCTCTCCAGGGCAGCTGTCTAGGCCCCTTACTTTTTTCAATCTTTGCTATTGACATGCCACTGGCTTTGAGTAAAGCCAGTGTGTCTGTGTATGCCGATGACTCAACACTATAGATGTCAGCTGCTAGAGCGACTGAAATGACTGCAACACTTAACAAAAAACTGCAATTAGTTTCAAAGTGGGTGGCAAGGAATAGGTTGGTCCTAAATATTTCAAAAACTAAAAGCATTGTATTTGTGACATATCATTCACTAAACCCTAAACCTCAACTAAATCTTGTAATACATAATGTGGAAATTGAGCAAGTTGAGGTGACTAACCTGCTTGCAATAACCCTGGATTGTAAACTGTCATGGTCAAAACATTGATACAACAGTAGCTAAGATGGAGAGAAGTCTGTCCATAATAAAGCACCACTCTACCTTCTTAACAGCACTATCAACAAGGCAGGTCCTACAGGCCCTAGTTTTGTCACACCTGGACTACTGTTCAGTCGTGTGGTCAGGTGCCACAAAAAGGGACTTAGGAAAAATGCAATTGGCTCAGAACAGGGCATATATACAGAAAGCTAGTATAAATAATATGCATGTCAATCTCTCCTGGCTCAAAGTGGAGGAGAGATTGACTTCATCACTACTTGTAGTTATGAGAGGTATTGACATGTTGAATGCACAGAGGTGTCTGTTTGAACTACTGGCGCACAGCTCGGACACCCATGCATACCCCACAAGACCACATTTTACATGTTTAGTTGATCCCTTCTATTTCTACAAGTTACCACAAAATTCTGCCTAACATTTGATGGTATTGTTAAATTATGATTTAAAAAACCAACCTAACAGGGTGGAATGAAGCATAACAGGGTATAAAGCCATGACAGGGTGGAACTAACACCAATAATGATTTAAACAATTTTATGAATTTTTACATTTGTAAAATGATTGAAAAACATTACACCTATAATAAGAATGAATATTGTGCATCAGATTGCATCACTTTCTATTGATTATATTTGAAATATTTTTTTTCTGTCTTTTTAATAACATTGTCATCTTGAGTTTGTAAAAAACATGAAAATATATTATTATTTATATATATTGATGCTAGCTAATTACATTACAATTACTAATTAAAACTATATATACATTTCATTACAATTACTCATGTTAGGCTATACATACATATGTAAGTGTAATTAGTAATTATAATGTAATTAGCAAAATAATGTGTATCTAAATATACATAAAACATTAATATATTAGACAAACAGAAATAAATATTGACACTAGTCATTTTCCACCGTTAGGTGCAAAATCTTCTATATCAAACGTACAAAACATTAGGAACATCTGCTCTTTCCATGACATAGACTGACCAGGTGAATCCAGGTGAAAGCTATGATCCCTTATTGATGACACCTGTTAAATCGATTGAAAATGAAATACAGAAATATCACATTTACATAACTATTCCTACCCCTGAGTCAATACTTTATAGAAGCACGTTTAGCAGCGATTACAGCTGTGAGTCTTTCTGGGTTGTTGTTTTTGTCGCACTGCTTTGCTTTATCTTGGCCAGGTCGCAGTTGTAAATGAGAACTTGTTCTAAACTGGCCTATCTGGTTAAATAAAGGTGAAACAAAAAATACATTTAAAAAAAGTCTAAAAGCTTTTCACACCTGGAATTTTCTGTTTTTTTTAATTCTACAAGCTCTGTCAAATTGGTTGTTGATCATTGCTACACAACCATTTTCAGGTCTTGCCATAGATTTTCAAGTAGATTTACGTCAAAACTGTAACTTTGCCACTCAGCAACATTTACTGTCTTCTTGGTAAGCAACCAGTGTAGATTTAGCCTTCTGTGTTAGGTTATTGTCCTGCTGAAAAGTGAATTAATCTCCCAGTGTCCGATGGAAAGCAGACTGAACCAGGTTTTCCTCTAGGATTTTGCCTGTGCTTAGCTCTATTCTGTTTTATTTTTTAAAGTATTTAATGATTAAAATCATACCCATAACATGATGCAGCCACCACTATCCTTGAAAACATGGAGAGTGGTACTCAGTAATGTGTTGTATTGGATTTGCCCCAAACATAAAACTGTATTCAGGATAACAAGTTAATTGCTTTGCTACATTCTTTGCAGTATTATTTTATTGCCTTCTTGCAAACAGGATGCATGTTTTGGAATATTTGTATTATGTATAGGCTTCCTTATTTTCACTCTGTAATTTAGGTTAGTATTGTGGACTAACTATAATGTTTTCTCCTATCACAGACATTCAATTCTAATGGTTTTAAAGTCACCATTGGCCTCATGGTGAAATCCCTGAGCGGTTTCCTTCCTCTCCGGCAATGGAGTTAGGAAGGACGCCTGTATCTTTGTAGTGATTGGGTGTATTGATACACCATCCAAAGTGTAATTACAATACTTCACCATGCTCAAAGGTATATTCAATGTCTGCTTTTTATTTTATGTTTACCCATCTACCAATAGGTGCCATTCTTTGCGAGGCATTGGAAAGAAAAGGTCTTTGTGGTTGAATCTGTTTTTAAAATTTACTGCTCGACTGAGGGACCTTGAAGATAATTGTATGTGTGGGGTACAGAGATGAGGTATTCATTCCAAAATCTTTTTAAACACTATTATTACACACAGTGAGTCCATGCAACTTATTATGTAACTTGTTAAGCACATCTTTATTTCTGAATTTATTTAGGCTGCCTTAACAAAGGGGTTGAATACTTATTGACTCAAGACATTTCAGCTTTTCATTTTCTATAAATTTGTAAACATTTCTAAAGACATATTTCCATTTTGACATTATGGGGTATTGTGTGTAGATCAGTGACACAAAATCCAAATGTAACCCATTTTAAATTCAGGCTGTAACACAACAATGTGGAAAAAGTCAAGGGGTGTGAATACTTTCTCAACTACCTCAACTTACCTCAACTACCTCGTACCCCTGCACATTGACTCTGTACCCGGTACTGCTTGTATATAGCCTCTTTATTGTTATTTTATTGTGTTACTATTTCCTTTAAAAAACATTTTTTAAATGTTCTTACTTTTTACCTCTACATTGCTGGGAAAGGGGTCGTAAGTAAGTATTTCACTGTAAAGTCTACAACTGTTGAATTCGGCATATGTGACAAATAAAATTTGATTGGATTTTGATTTGATTGGATATTTCCTGGGGACAGAAAAGGGACCGCATAGTATGAATTACCCATCCATGGTAATGAGAACAAATAATGTTTACCCTGACTTATAGTACCATTGAAGTTTCAAGTGCAAAGATGTTCTATTTTGAAACTCTAGATGGCACTATTGATGTAATCAGACTGATGCTGTGTTTAGCAACACAGCTGAGGAGAAGTGGTTCATGATCTTAAGGTAAGTCATATTACAGGCAGCAAGAGAAAGTATTTTATTGAGTCCTGATAAATTCCTGTTCTCTGTTTATGTCTTCTATGGATTTACATGATCTTACCTTGCACACCTTAGTAACATATTACTTTCAAAGAGTACAATGAAACTACAACTCTCACCTACATTAATTCCATATTCACCCAGTGATCATATCTATATTAGTTGGACAGAGACACTGTACATTTGCTTAAAATTAACATTCATGTAAGCCAGTATATGGAGTTTATACCTGTGATTATCATGTATCTACTTAAACATTTACATTGTTTAATTTTCCCCAAAAAGTATAATATTCACAACATAGCTTTAGTACAGAAAACCAAGAAAAAAGGAAACAAAATGCACTTCTTAGATTAGTAGATTACAATGCCTGTCTTAAAGTTCAAGCATGCTCAATTGCAGTTATTATCAAATCCAAGTAAAAAAGACAAAGAAATTGTACACTCTTAGAAAAAATGGTTCCAAAAGTGTTATTCAGCTGTTCCCATAGGATAACCCTTTTTGGTTCCAGGTAGAACCCTTTGGGTTCCATGTAGAACTCTATGTGAAAAGGGTTCTATCTGGAACCAAAAAGGTTCTTCAAAGGGTTCTCCCATGGGGACAGCCAAAAAAACATTAGGTTCTAGATAGCACCTTTTTTTCTAAAAGTGTATGTTGTTAAATAACCCTTTGAAAGGTTAATGTTTTCAGGATGTGTAAATGTGTACTCAAATAGAAAAGCACAATATCATTCTTCAGCCTTCATATAGTAAAACATAAAGCCATGGTAAAATACAAATCCACAAATGTATAAAAAAAAATGCAAAGTTAACAATTGAATTAATATAGACTTTTAGATAGAATTAATAATTTCTTGCAATTAGAGAAATGTATAAATGTGTCAGGTCCACAGTGTAAATTAACATGTCAGTAATAAAGTTATGTAAAGACACACAAAGTACCATATTATGGCAATTATCTTAATCAGTGCCTCATATATTAACTCAGAGACTGAGTAATTGCTCTCACCGTTTAACGGTCCAACAGAGCTAGCTTAATAGTACTGTAAGCTAGGACAGATCTGATTCCTTCAGCTATTAAGAGTGTTCCTTCTTAAACTCTGCTATTACAAAGTGATGTTATATATAGCCCAAATCTGTATGTAATCCATCATTATTATAGCAATCTTCATCACAACTCAGGTGGTCTGACTGAGTATCCTTGAGTACTTTTGTTACATAAATACAATGCCTGGGTTTGGGGTTTGACATCCCTGTTTTCAATACCTTACCTTATGAGAATAAAGTCACTGAGCCTTTTTCTAAAATGTTCTATGAGTTGGAGAACACATTGGGATGGATCTTAGACCATTCCTCCATACAGAATCCTTCAAGATCCTTGATATTCCTTATGGACGGCCCTCTTCAATTCAAACCACTGGTTTTCTATGTGTTTCAAGTCATGTGCATTGGAAAATTTTGATTTTGTTACCGATTAACCATTTCATTGTGGATTTTGATGTGTGCAGGGGTTATTTGATGTGTGCTTGGGGTCAGAATACATGAAAATAGAGCTCTTTGGCCATGTACAACAGTGGTGGGTTTGGTGTTAGAAAATAACCCCATACCTACTGTAAAATATGGTGGTGTATTGTTGATGATATGGGGCTTTTTAGCTTCCACTTGTCCTGGGGCTTCCTGAACTTTACTCAGTACAAATATATTTTTGCCAAAAACCTGGTTGCCTCTGCCTGGAGGCTGAATCTTGGTGGATCTTCCAACAAGACAACAACCCCAAGCACACATCAAAATCCACGAAGAAATTGTTAATTGGCCACAAAATAAAAAGAAATGTAATGCCCATTTTAGTCTCCGAACTTGAAACCCATTGAAAACCTATGGTTTGAATTAAAGACGGCAGTCCATATGCGCAAGCGAAGGATATCAAGGATCTGGAATGTTTCTGTATGGAGGAATGGTCTCAGATCCCTCCCAATGTGTTCTTCAACTCATAAAACATTTTAGAAAAGGCTCAGTACAGTTGTCCTCGGAAGGTGAGTAATTTAAAGGTATTGAAAACAGGGGTGTCAATAATTCTGACCCCTGCCTTTTGAGAAAAAATAAAGATGACTTGTTAAACAAAATATTTTTCTCTGAGCAATTGTATTAGCATAAAATAATATAATTTCTACATTTTGGAGCATAGTTCAGTATTTTAATTATTAATTTTATACAGTCATTTTTGCTTATCTTTATCAAGGGTGTCAATAATTTTGAACCCCACTGTACATTTTAAAGCATAGAAAATGAAACCTTGCAATTGGATGGGTAACACAGATATTTTCATTCATAAAGATTTGAAAAGACCAAATTGAGGAAAAATGTGCTTTATTGTCCCATGAAGGTAAACTGTAAAACAAATTGTAATATATAGCTATATCTTACACTGCTAGAATAAATGGTGCTATATAGAGCCAAAAAGGTTGCTATTGCTCGCTTCATGTATGGCCCTCAACAAGGTTTAAATAGAACTGCAAAGCACCGTTATTTTTAACAGAGTAACATATCTACATTACATTTTACATTAAGTTGCTCTTCTAGTAACACTGTAATAACACTAATAAGGCATATTTCTAATTCTGATTGATTGGCATTAAATATCCTAAAATCCAATACTGCTAAATATGCAAGATAATATTGTGATCGGCAGGTTATTCATGGTAGAGAGCTAAACCTGCAATCCCACGCGTTGTATTTGCCAATGCAGTCTAATACTACAGAAACTGTTAAATGGAATTCAATCCACAATGTTATGCTCATGGGGACTGTATATATGACCAACATATCATAAAGGACCTTAGATCTATTTACGTAATGTTGTAAAACAAACAATTTAGTTAAAATGCTATGTAATGATTTGGCTCCATGGCTCCATTGTGGTATGTCTGCTTAAAAGAGTCCTGAGCTCCATTTTAAGACAGCATCTCTCCCAGTGTACGTCATCTCCACATATAAAACGTATCTGTTTCTTTTTTACCCATCATGCCTCAGTATCAGTACAGTCATTTGGATTACACTACCAGCTGCTGAAACAGGAAATCGGTTATATACTGTTTTAAATTCAAAAATTCTGTTTTGGCTTTGCACATGAGTGACATAGATTTAGATGTCATTTCTCCACCAACCAACAATGACATTTTAGAATTGCTTAGGCAACAGTATTTTGATGGAGAGAAGTTACAGCATGGCGTTTTTATATTCAAATGATTCATATTTCCCCCCCACGAAATCTTAATATTTTGTATAGTAGAAAGACAGAGTTGGAAAATGATTGGCACTGTTGCCAATGATGGCAGTACTAGTCTTTCATGTACCAACCTGATGTGCCAATTTCAGAGCTTAGTTTGATCTTAACAGCTTGGGGGATCAATTATGGCTTGTTTTCAAGCTGCATTCATACTTTGAGCTAAATACTCTTCCACATGAAGAAGATTAATGCTGTGATTTTTTTTTGGGGGGGGGCGGATATTTACGTCATTCTGTTGTTGACAGTCAATCTTTTTTGCCCAATGTTTCACAGACGACCCTTTGGATTTTAAGTTAAAGTATAACAACCATAACTGTATAGACCATTAATATTACTTATGGTAGCCAATATTATGCCCATAGTACAATCAGGGTCAAAAGTTGAAATGCAATTAACTCTGTACTGTAACGCTATAACGATTTTGATGTTTCACTGCCATTGTTGGCAGTCTTAATGATTTGTGAACTCTGAATGACACAACTGCGCCTAATCATCACGCATACATGACTTGAATAAAATGGTCATGCAGCTAATCATCATCCTCAGGGTCTTGACCTTTCAACAAAGTATATTAATTTCAGTAACCTTCATCAGTATACTATATTGCTCATAGTGTAATAGTTGTCGGCATAAGAATACTAACTACTAAAACTTTTTCAGTGAATATCGACAGCTGAATTATAAAAGGGGTAGTTTATATTTACACAATACCATACTGTGGCATGTTATCATACACCATTTTACATGATTCAAGTGGGACAATAACGTCATAATTTCTAAAGACAAAGTTGATGCAATGAGGAGAAATGGATATGGATTGTACAGCTCAAATGGCTTATAGTGTAATACAACTCCTGCAATCACTATGTTTTGATGCATTGATTGCATGTACAGTACAGCATGCATGTTTTCATTCATACATTCATACATTTCATTCATTCATTTATTCTGTATGTATAAACCAGAAAACAAAATGGCCATTATCACTCATCTGAGATGCTGAAAAGTTGACCAAAACATATACTGGTAAGTTAGCTCCTTTAATTAGTATTACAGTGTCTGAGAGTAAAATACATTACCATTGATCATTTTCATATCCATTGTTAATGTTCATAATTATATTTATTTTAATATATTTTTCTGGTAGGTTCGGTACACAATAGCTTCTAGATAGCTTATTCTCCAAACTCCACCACACCACATAATTGTATGAACTATTAAACAAAAAGAGCTGCATGATTGAATCTACAGTGCACAAACCCAGGACCAGTCAGTCACTTTATTAGGACCTGATATCCATACCTGAATACTTTCAGGGGATTTCGGTATATGTCACCAAAAAGTGCTAAATATTTACAGTAACCATATAGAACACAACACACACACTCATACACACACATCTATATACATACACACACACATATGGATAAAATGATACATTTCCACTATCTCTGGATGATATAATATGTTTGATAAAAATGATGTTACTGTAATATACTGTATACAGTATATGTAGAACACAACCACTGTAATTACATTAACCACATAGAACACAACAGATTTGTATGATACATTATTCATGACTATTTTGTGTTATAAAACATTAATATCTATAAAACATTAATTACATTCATGAATACGATACATCATTTATATCAACTATATTATATCACTCAGAGATAGTGGATAATTATCATTAGTTATCAATGACTCATGAAAAACACAGCAGCATCCCATACAGTACATTTTAAAAGCACATAGGACTATTCCATCTAGTAATTTGAATGCTATTAATGCTATCTATTACTGCAGTGGACTATCTACAGCGGGGGATTTGAGAAAAACATTAGAAATCAAATTATGAAAAACAGGATTTATACTAAATGTACCTTTTTATCACTGATACTATTGCTATATTTTGGCTACGTTTTCATTCCATATAGGTCCAAATGGCTCAAACACATGTACACTCGTAAATAAAAAAGGGTTCTTTGGCTGTCCACATAGGAGGTAAACGAAGACAGTCGTGAAGAGGGCATCGCAATGCCTATTCCCTTTCAGGAGTCTCAGGAAAAAACTTGGGCATGTGTCCTCAGATCCTAAAAAAGTTATACAGCTGCACCATCGAGAGCATCCTGACTGGTAGATCACCGCCTGGTATGGCAACTGCTCGGCCACCGACCACAAGGCACTACAGAGGGTAGTGTGTACGGCCCAGTACATCACTGGTGCCAAGCTTCCTGCCATCCAGGACCTCTATACCAAGCGGTGTCAGAGGAAGGCCGTAAAAATTGCCATAGACTGCAGCCACCCTAGTCATAAACTGTTCTCTCTGCTACCGCACGGCAAGCGTTACCAGAGCGCCAAGTCTAGGTCCAAAAGGTTTCTTAACAGCTTCTATCCCCAAGCCATAAGACTCCTGAACAGCTAATCAAATGGTTACCCAGACTATTTGCAAATGGCTACCCAGACTATTTATTATCTACGCATAGTCACTTTACCTCTACCTACAGTACATGTACATATTACCTCAATTACCTCGACTAACCTGTACCCCCGCACATTGACTCTGTACCGGTACCCACTCTATATAGCCTCACATCTGTTATTTTATTGTTGCTCTTTAATTATTTGTTATTTTTATATTTCCCTCTTTTCTATTTGTATTTTTATTTTATTTTTTACTTCAGTTAATTTTAGTAAATACTTTCTCTACAATAATTTTTCTTAAAACTGCATTGTTGGTTATTAAGGGCTTGTACGTAAGCATTGCACTGTAATGTCCACACCTGTTGTATTCAGCGCATGTGACAAATACAATTTGATTTGATTTATGAGGACAGCCAAAGAACCCTTTCGGAAACGCTTTTTTAAAAGAGTGTATCTATCTATGAGCCATCTATTTTTTTAATAGATGGCTCATGAATTGAACACGCATCCTATTATTATAATTACTTTGAAAGATATCACTCAGCCCTTCTACCCCTTATCTTAATTATACTCAAGGCATAATTATTGAGTAAATAATACTAACAGACTAAGCTAACTTTTATAGTGGGGTTTCCTATAAAGAAGACGTTCTCCTAAACAAAACAATTATAAAACATGACTCAATGATTGGTATTTACCGGACCATTAAAAATGACTGTAACATCACTTACTCTTTGTTGAATTATCTGATCCATGCTCCTTGTCACCTGCCAAGAGTGTCAAGACATTAATATACAATACATTACTAACAACAAAATCTACATAAATGTCGTAGGCAGAAAACTTATTGCTCGACTATCACCCTTCCACGTGATTCTAAAATTCATGATTATCAGACATAGATGAGGCTGTTAGGCGATTCTATCTTTATGATTGACAGTATGGATAGTGGAACTTCTTTTGGCAGGGGGAGAGCGTGACATGTTCAACAACTACAAGCAGAAACAAAAGTCCTAGGCTATTTATGATATATTTTAGGGTTTGGATCATATATATATGTAATATGCACATGTCCTAAATTTGAGATGTGGAGCAATTTTCCTAGCGTGGATAATGCTGAAATATACACGGCACCCCTTTGTCTGCTGTTTTTGGTTACGCCCAAACTTGTTTCAGATTTTAGTTATTTTCTATGGCGTCTGGTTTACTCTATTGAAGGTGAAGGTCCGCTCATCTCCGCCAGCATTCGCTGTCAATGGCTTTCAGGACTTATTTTATTTGAATGTCTGGGCTTTTAACACTTTCGTCCAAAGAAACCAATAATGGATATTCTATGGATTTTATGGATAATACCCACCGTTATAGCTGTGGAAGGTAAGAGCATGTTTGAATTCCATTAAAAAACGTCTTGCCGACCGGGTTGTAGAGTTTCACAGCACGTTGAGTGGTTGACTGGTTGTAACGACAAAAATCACACCTCTGTCACAGAACGTTCCGGGGATAACATTGTGGCAAGGCGCTTCTTTGATTTTTGAACTGAAATAATTAACAATAGCTATAATGAGGGTTGCACCGAACATGCCCTCATCCTCTCAGGTAACCGAACGTAGGTTATTGTTTGTTATGAAGGACATACCATATGTTTATTAGGCTACTGTATGTCATTGTATACATGCCAAGTCAATACATCTCTAGGTTTATATAATTTCAAACAGTTCAATCTTCAACACTAAAGTAAACGCGTTAGACTACTTTATAATGCAGCATGGATTTTCCTCTTGTCTGCAATTTGTAAAATAACAGCATGAACAACCAACAACAGTCAGTAGGCGATACATTTCCTGAAGATGATTGTGTCTAGTATGGACAGTTCTGTATTTGATTAATGAGGCATCTGTTGTATAGCTTAATCATTTTGTTGGAAATGGAAGCATCTAAATGTGCTGTGCACTGGCCGGAGCACACAGGTTTCTCTTGTGAATGATGATGAGCAGCGTGTTCAGTGGCACAATGGAACAGACTTCATGAGAGCAGAGCGCTACAGTAGCTTACCAATGTTTAACCACCAAGCACTATCCCTCGTTCATTGAAAATAGGGCGGTAGGTTGATTATCTACACTTCAGTTAATGTGCTATTTTTGTGTGATGATTTGTCACAGAACACGAGTCTTGTGTTTGCTTTTGAAGGGATGAGTGTTGGCGGGTTAGAATGAGTAGAGCCTACCTCTTACATACCGGTAGGATACCAACCACAATGTAAATACGTTCCCTGTAAACATAAATATATACATACTGTAAACCAGGGTTCCCCAACTGGCGGCCAGCGGGTGGTTTTATTTGGCACCCAAAGTTTTCTGAGCTAAATATATGTATTTATATATATTATGAATTTACACTTTTATTGTTAGACTTAAAAGAGTTTAAAAACACCAGGAAATCGGCTCCAAGTGATTTTAATTAGGAAAATCTGCTCCCAAGTATTCCCACGCATATTTGAGAGGCACAAGGGTTGAAATTATTATGTTTTAGTCAAATATTATATCCGTTTGGGCTTCTTGCGGCCAATTTTCTGTCCATTTTTTTGTAATTATGTTCTGGCCTTGACCATAAAGAAAAAATCGACATGCGGCTGAATCTAGTTGATGATCCCTGCTGTAAAACCTACTGTACTTAGCCTACCAAGTGAATAAGAAGCTGATGCTATCTTCATGTAGCCTATAGTAGTTTTTGACGAGAAGTGTGCTCCACATACCTTGATAGTCCTTTAGAGTTGCTAAATAAAACTTTGGTATATTTCAAACAGCATATAATTTAACTGGTACATTGGAAAAGGATGTTGCCTAAATTGTTACATAGGCAGGCCTAAATAAGCCTGGGAATTTGTACTTTCCAGTTGACATTTATAGTTGTAGAGTAGGTAGGCCCATACACATATCCAATGTTGTGTTCCACTGGCAAAATAAATAAATATTTACATTTTAGTGATTTAGCAGAAGCTCTTATCCAGAGCAACTTACAAGATCAGTTAGGGTTTAGTGCCTTGCTCAAGGGCACATCGACAGAGTTTTCACCTAGTCGGCTCAGAGATTCAAACCACAGCGTCCTTTTCGGTTACTGGCCCAACGCACCTAACCGCTAGGCTACCTGCCACCCACTATATGGTAGTGTTTAGGCCTCTGTCTGAGCGTAAGAATTTTCACACTGAACATTTATACATAATAATTGTAAAATGCTATATTTTTTACAACTACAATTGTTTAGTTGTCTGATTACATTCTTTCAATGAAAATAGTAGAGTCGATGCTTTTGCTTGTCATAAAATACCAACCTATATGTATATTTTTTAACATTCACTGTAATTAGCAGTTGATGATGCTTAGCATTTGGAGAAAAAAAATTCTGTCCTTATTCAAAATAATAATTTTACCTATAAGAGAAACACTGTTTGCAAGACCCAGGGGCTAGGAACCAGACTCATACGCAATTTATAAAATCATTTGAATATTATAAACAATGGCTTTGTGACCTAGCAAATATATATATATATATATACAGTATATATATACAGTATATATATATATATACAGTATATATATATTTTTTAAATGTGTATATATATATAAACCTGTCTTGAGCTGCTATATTTTCAATTATATGTTATATTGTTATAACAACTATATTGTTATCATGAATTCATATTATTGATATTATTATAATTATTTCAATTTCATTATTATTATTTTGTTTACTATATAAACATATCTTAATTCAGTGAGGATTGTTTTCTACATTTTACTGGAGGTAAATGATCTAAGGCCAGACTCTTCCTATACATGTTCCGGTTTGAGTTAGTTCATCATAGTTGTTCATTTACATTTTCACCTGAAATGAAGAATAAAGCTTGAATGGGAAAAGCTCATGGGTGTTCACCTTGATAAGGTTAGTGATAGAATGGAGTTCTTCTCTGTTAGCAGTCTTTGGGCTCTAGGGTCATGAGTGAGGTGGAACCACAGACAGTAGGATAGAAGCTGCTTCATGACAAATAATAACAGACCAATGTATTTCAACCAATTGCGTTGAATAGAGTGGCATGCTGTTTTCTCTTTCTGGAATGCAAACGTGGCTAGATGATGTATGAGACTGCAAAATATATTTAGAAACAGCAATAAAAAACAGGCCTTTGTTTTGTATTGTGCAATGTGGCGGGCTAATACACATACTATGATGTCATTTAGTAGGCCTATTTTATTACGAGTTTTTTATTTTATTTGTGTCGCAACCAATCTATGTCATTAATGAAGCCATTTATTTGGCTATTCTCTTTCAGAATACATTTATTTCTTGGTCATTTACAATGTAATACAAATATTTGCACGTTCAGACAAAGGTTGCATGGAAGAAAATGCTGTTTTCTTTCTGGAGAGACAATTAGGCTAATAGTTACTCTTTTTCACGTTTCTGTTTACGTAATTGAATAGGCATTCATTACTATTCAACGTCACTGACGATAAAAGTATTGATTGCCGAACCCATATTTCTCAAGCAATATTAGCCGGCAACACTATTGTTATGTTTATTGTATTTCAGTATCGTGACTGGTTGGTCTCATCCCCAACCCATCACAGGCCCCCCATCTTACTCTTTGTATCACCCTAGCCGATCATCCAATGAAGTTGCAGGAGTAGGCCACGTATGAAAAATCGAGAGTTGAAAAAGAGGTCACTGCAGCCTTTTAAAAAAACAACACGTGACAGAGAGGAAAGTTGAAGTAAATCGTATTGACGGCTCTGATGTCATGATGTCAGAACATGGTTGCTTTGGCGAAGGTTCTTCTGTCGGGTTTTATAAAAATAAACGTCCAAGTACACCCATAGTCATTCCGGCACATCTCTGAGATCAAGCCTAATGTTGGTCATTGCATCGTGATTTAAAAAATAACAGATATTTTTGGGTGTTTTGATGTATCATTTTAATAGCTAGCTAATAAGTATGTATATCTACCGTAATTGTATAGCCTAGCAATTGAAGAGAATACAAATAGCTATACTTTTATGTTTATGTTAGGCTAATTATTTAGCCCTACGTATCTTTTAATATATTTGGACAACATAGATTGTTTCATGTTTTATCTTTTGTTTAGCGTTTCTTGGACATAGCAGGTGAACTTTCTATTAATGACAGGTGATATTCTTTCATCTACAGCTGTAACGTCTGCTTCCAACTCACACTCTCAAACATATGGATCCTCTGAACGCAGCTCACGTTCCAGCACACTTTCCAGCTCACACTCTCAAACACATAGATCCCATGAACACAGCTCACTCTCCAGATCCCAATCACCTGAATTCTGATCACCTGTTCACACACCTGTATGTCATTTACACACACTATTTAGTTCAGTTCTTTGCACCCCATCATTGTGAGGTATTGTTTGTTTTAAAACATATTTTTATTCGGAGCTCTGTTTTTTCCCGTGTTAGTCCTCCTGTGTATCATAGTTTTGGACATCTTCACTAACAATGTTTTTTTAGCCTATTCCCTGCCTGTACCTTTGCCTATCAGATTTCCTGTCATCAACCTCTTGCCTGATCTCCCGGACTACGTTATTAGCCTTTTTCCCTGCCTGTACTGTTACCTTTTTGGATTCCCTGTGTATGACCTTCTGCCTGCCCCTGGACCCAGCTACCTGCCTCCTCCTGTGGTTCTTTACTAAATAAACACCTGCTGCGCCCTGCACTTGAAACCAGCACTCTGTCTCCCATCATACTCATTACAACAGCTCTAACAACCCATAGCTTCGTATATGGATTTCAGAGTGGTTAAATTTGGAGAGTGATGTAGCTAGTTATCTTTTAAACCAAAAGACAGGGATGCTGTTGGGCTAAAATACTGTGGATTGTGGATTTAATGCAAGCCCCTGTTGATATGAAATCTTCTCGGTAGGCCTATGGTACGTTTTTGCAGGCAAGCTGTAATAAATGGAATCGAGGTGTTCAGTAAGATAACTCCTGTTATTCCAGCAGAGCCAGGCAGGCTTGTGTATTTATCTTCTCATTCTGTTTACCTTTGCATCAGCTGCAGGTGCATTACTTACCTCATACCAGGTGTATCTATGGAGCGCATCATCATCAACAACAACAAAACAACATTTATCTCGCAAATCTTACCAGAGCTGTCATAAAGTGTTATCATGAAAGTATGTGTAAGCCCATTCACTCTTCATGCTATTTAAGGTCAGGCATAGTATTATAAAATCTAGTCAGTCATTGATTGAATTAGTTAACCACAAAGCTTTTGGCTGTACCAGACCTTTGGCTCTCAATATCTGATTGTGTATCTTATTACCCTTCTCCTATCTCTGGACTGGGTAAATACTGGGTAAATAATGGACTGTAAAATAAAGTAACCAAAGTTTGAATAAACACGGTTTATTGACTAGCTTTTTTGTGGAGTTATGATAATTGTAACAAAGTGAAGCCATTTAATTCAGTGTGAAATCATGATTTTTATTCAAATTCAATCGTCGCTCAACATTTAAAATTGCACAAACCGTCAACAGTATATTCCACCACCTCTCTAACTCGTGCATCAATAATTTGTCGGTTTAGATAACTGACAGTTGTAGAGATGACACCATGGATGAGGCACTGTAAAAGAACTTGGGATCCAGATTACATATCTAAGGAAGGGAGTTGTTTTTTGTTAGTATCTAGTGAAAATGTCAGAGCGATATCTTAGGGCGCTTTTAGATATCCCCTTATGATCAGGATCCTGGAACGTTTGGTACCCTGATCCTCACAATAAAGCATGTGTGAAATGCAAATGAACCCTGGCTGAAACAAATCCTGAGTACCAGGTATTGTACTATTTTGCCCGTTGTAAACAAGCTAGCTTGTTAACGTCATGTAGAAGGTGCGTCTTGCTAATCGTACCATTGAAACGGTTATTTTCAGGTCTTGTGAAAACAAAATGTATTCTGTAGAATTCTCACAAATTTCTTATTTGAAAACGCCCTTAGAGATAGTAAGCAGCCCCAGAGGTTTGTCTGCCATAATGCGATTGCCTCCTCCAATAGGCTACAGTGGAAACCTGAGAGAAAACAGTGCTTTCACTATTTCATTCTTTGTTGTTCTGTTTTATCCTAACATATATTTTTTGTTGTGTGTTGTTTGAAGAGAGTTATGAACATTTGCATTTTGAGTCTGCCAAATTCGTATAAACCTGCTTTCAAATGTATATTCAAAAGTCCCATTTAATTTGTACTTGTGTGGGGACTAGAAGTGTTAGCCTAACATGGAGGCGTTATGGTTTTTGAAATAGTAACAAAAGGCTATGAGAGGAGGGCTCTAAAATGGGATTAAATCAAGGTCAAATGAGCAACCATACACAATCCTGTGTTTTCTCAGTCTACCCAATGAGCAGATGCATGGAGCTCGTCTGTACACCAACCACCACAGTAAACTTTAACAGAATCTGCCTCTATTCAAGACCTAATCCATGCTGCCCAGGGCCCAGGCATTGTCACATTGCATGCTAAATTTCAATTAGTGCTGGTACCAGTTGTTTCACTTGAGGTTGCGTGTCACATTTCGGGGACATCCATAGGCTACCTTGAGGATGAGTTTAATGCCGGGGTATCCGAGGGGCTCAGAGATGTTGGCCGATGGCGAGAGGGGATGCCAGTTTCATAAAAACGTGTTCTCTCTGCATGGGATGACATCATTGTGGCAAAATTTTGAACTGACGTCTTTTGTTACGTGCATGTATCAGTGCCTCATTCTCCATCCATGTTCACTACACCATTTGTTCATCAAGAGCCAGTCAGAAAGAGCCTGCCCCCTTAGGTAACATACCATTAAAAAAACAATCTTCAACACTCTTCATTAATTTCAGTATTTGCAAGATAAAAATTATTCCAAGCAACAACTTGATTTATAGTCATACTTTGATATTTCTTAAGTTTACATGAAACCTTGTTTAGATGGTTTCTCCATCTCCCTCAACGTGATCAAGACAAAGGAGATGATTGTGGACTACAGGAAAAAGAGGACCGAGCACGCCCCCATTCTCATCGACGGGATTGCAGTGGAGCAGGTTGAAAGCTTCAAGTTCCTTACTGGGGTACATCACTGGGGCCAAGCTTCCTGCCATCCAGGACCTCTATATCAGGCAGTGTCAATAAGGCCCTAAAAATTGTCAAAGACTCCAGCCACCCTAGTCATAGACTGTTCTCTCTGCTACGGCAAGCAGTACCATAGCGCCAACTCTAGGTCCAAGAGGCTTCTACACAGCTTCTACCCCCAAGCCATAAGACTCCTGAACATCTAATCAAATGGCTACCCAGACTATTTGCAGTGCCCCCCCCCCCCTCGCCCCCTCTTTACACCACTGCTACTCTCTGTTGCCATCTATGCATAGTCACTTTAACAACTCTACCTACATGTACATACTACCTCAACTGACCGGTGCCCCCGCACATTGACTCTGTATCGATACCCCCCTGTATATAGTCTTGCTATTGTTATTTTACTGCTGCTATTTAATTACTTGTTACTTTTATCTCTTATTCTTATCCGTATTTTTTTGAAACGGCTTTGTTGGTTAGGGGCTCGTAAGTAAGCATTTCACTGTACCTGTTGTATTCGGTGCATGTGACTAATACAATTTGATTTCATTTTACTATTCCCAAAATGCTTTTTTATGGCTTGCCTCAGGACGGTCAACTGTGCACAACATAAGCTCAGTTGGAAAAATACAATTGAATAGTTCTAAGTGTAGAATTTCAACACCAACAGGTTTGTCAACACTAGAGGTACTGTGGAATGTGGACAATTGAGCACCTATGCTTTACATTAAATTGTATTCTTTACTGAGGATCATTTGAATTATTGGTCTTGGGTTTTGTTTTTCTAGCAGTGGTTAAAGTATAGGTGTGTTGTTCTACCCTAGGGCTATAATTGTTTTAGCCTGTGGTCAGAAAATGTGTTTTGTCTAAAAGTGAGACAATCTAGACACTATGACTAATGCCCCTTTATTCAACCTAACATTGTATGGCACTGTTAGGGCTTGCAGTGCCCTGCACTAATATTGGCACCCTGTCACGGCCGTCGAATGAAGTAGACTAAAGCGCAGCGTGGTGAGCGTACATATTCCTTTTTATTAGGATGACACCGACAAAAACAACACAAAACAACCGTGAAGCTTAAGGCTAAGTGCCACAAACAAAGTTAACTACCCACACTGAAAGGAGGGGAAAAGGGCTACCTAAGTATGGTTCCCAATCAGAGACAACGATAGACAGCTGTCCCTGATTGAGAACCATACCCGGCCAAAACATAGAAATACAAAATCATAGAAAACAAAAACATAGAATGCCCACCCCAAATCACACCCTGACCAAACCAAATAGAGACATAAAAGGCTCTCTAAGGTCAGGGCGTGACACACCCTTGGTAAATATGAACAAAACGGGCTGTGAAATGTTTTTCTTTATTGTTTATCCTCTTGGTCTTTCATTCAAAATATTCACAAAAATCTAACCTTTAATTAAAGTAAAATAATTGAAAGAAAAAATACATTCTGATCATAAAACAAATATTTTTTCCTTTGCCAAGATAACAGCTATCAGCTCTGAGTCTTCTCCTATAATGCGTAAAGAGGTTGGAGAACACATGGCAAGGGATCTGAGACCGTTCCTCCATACAGAATCTCTCCAGCTCCTTCAGATTCCGAGGTCCACGCTTGTGGACTCCCCTCTTCTGCTCATCCCACATGCTTTCTATGGGGTTTAGGTCAGGGGATTGGGATGGCCATGGTAAAACCTTGATTCTGTCGTTAGTGAACCATTTTTGTGTTGATTTTGAGGTGTGCTTTGGATCATTGTCCTGTTGGGAGATCCAACCACCGCCCCGTTTAAGCTTCCTAGCAGAGGCAGTCAGGTTTTAATTTAATATCTGCTGGTACTTGATGGAGTCCATGATACCATGTATCTTAACAAGTTGTCCAGGGCCTTTGCAAGAAAAACAGCCCCACAACATCAAAGATCCACCACCATACTTCACAGTGGGGATGAGGTACTTTTCTGCATGGCTATCTTTCTGTATACACCAAACCCACCTCTGGTGTTTGTTTCCAAAAAGCTCTATTTTGGTCTCATCTGACCATAGAACCCGGTCCCATTGAAAGTTCCAGTAACGTTTGGAAAACTGTAGGCGCTTGAGTCTGTTGTTTGATGGCAGCAAAGGCTTGTATATGGCAACCCTCCCAAACAACTTGTGGTTATGTAGGTGGCGTCTGATGGAAGTTTTGGATACTTTCTGACCCAAATATCCAATTAACATCTCCAGTTGTGATCCTTGAGGATTTTTTGGCCCCTCGAACCATCCTCCTCACTGTGCGTGGGGTCAATATAGACAAACGTCCTCTTCCAGGCCGATTGTTAACATCTCCAGTTGCTTTAAATTTCTTAAGTATTGCCCTGATAGTGGAAATGGGCATTTTCAACCGTTATTTTCTTTTAGCCATTTCCTGATTTGTCCAGCTCAACAACCTTCGGTCGCACATTATTACGGTTTTCTCGGGTCTTTCCCATAGTGATGGATGACCTTGAGAACTTGGCCTGTGTGTCACCTCATATTTATACCCCAGTGGAACAGGAAGTAATAATTGTGACACACATGTTTTGGAGAAAAATATTTATTTCATATGAATTTTTTTCAATAATTTTACTTCAGTTAAAGGTTCGATATTTGTGAATAATTTGAATGAAAGAAGAGGATAAACAGCAAATAATTTTTTTTCACTGACCTTTTTTCTCATATTTACCAAAGGTGCCAATATTATTTTGGGGGCTCCCGAGTGGCGCAGCGGTCTAAGGCACTGCATCTCAGTGCTAGAGGCGTCACTACAGACCCTTGGTTGATTCCAGGCTGTATCACAACCGGCCGTGATTGGGAGACCCATAGGGCGGTGCACAATTGGCCCACCATCGATAGGGTTTGGCCGGGGTAGGCTGTCATTGTAAATAATAATTTTTTCCTAACTGACTTGCCTAGTTAAATAAAGGCCAAAACATAGTGGAGGGCACTGTATATTGAAGATTAGTCAGATTGATTGCATAATTCTGAGACAGATAGATATAATTATCATGTTTAATATAATTATATTATCTTCCAAGCTTCATACCTCTCAACACTGAATGTCAAACAGAATGTGGTTGATAATTAGTTCAGCTAATGATGTTAGAGTTGCTACACAGAGGTAAGGAGTTTATTCAATGGGAACACAGTTTCTGGCCAGTACCTCATCCCTGTGGGCTATATCTTGTTATTTTGAACTGTATAAATTCAATAGAAACTACAAAAGCAACCTAATGTGTACCTTTACAGGTATAACATTGTTATACCAATTGTTCAGGAACCTAGATTTAGGATAATGTTAATATATAGTTTAAATGTTTCAATCACAACTTCTTGATTTACAAATCACAAACCTCCAGCATGTCACATCCTACACTAAAACTCAAGATGATGAGCTCCCTCCTTGTTGCCTGCATTGTTATGCATATTTGAAAGCATATATCTCACAGCTTCTATACCTTCATTTGAATTGAGCTCAGAGGGTAAATGCAGCTGGTGTCAAGCCAAGTGAGGAGGAGCATACCCTGAGAGAGGTCAGACCTGGTCTCCGAGCTGCCCTCCATACACACCCCAGGTACTGTGCCACTGCCTCGCTGAACGGGCCCACAGAACACAAACCCAGCGGATTAGTGTCTAGCTCTCAATGGCCCCGGGAGCAGAGCCCATCGGCGGAGACAAAGAAAGACTGATTGCGTTGTCATCTGCATCACAAAGGGAAGCCTTTTCCACCTGAACCGTTGCCTCTGCTGCGCTGCACATCCTCTCTATCAGTTCCTCTGGACCCACGTGACATCTGCCTTTTGTTTTTCTCTCTGTCCCTTTCTATTTTTCTATATCTCAGTTTTTCTCTTTCTTTCTCTCTCTCTCCCCCCCCCCCCCCTCACTCTCGCCCCTCTCTCTCTGTCCCCGCTGTCTCTCCAGCGGTCGCCATATCAGCAGTGTGACGCCTCCCTCAGTGGGGACTGGGCTCGCTAGACTTTATGTAAGCTGCAGCAGATATGACCGATTTCAGCCCCCGTCGGTAGTAATGGGCCCAGCATGGGTCATCGTTTTCCTCTTCCGAGGGAAACACACTGTAACACTGGGTCTCCCCCCTGCCCTCGCCCTCACTGGCTGGCTAGCCACGGTGAGCTGCTCGGTTCTGCTCTGCTCCGCGCCAATATGCAGACACACAGACAAAGGTCCTCCACTACTCCTGTCCTGCCAGAACAGACCTATCAGTCTCACTCTCTGGTACAGACAGAGCACCCTGACATGATTACTAGTGAGCTGACTGAGTTTTATCTGATTAGTGTGAGCTGGGAAGGACCTGGTGTCCAGTAACAGATGATGCTTGTCTTTAGTTATTGTACAGGGAGGTTGAGCACCAATGTGTAATGGTACAGTAGAGCAGATGAACTGTGGCTTGTTGCCTTCTCGTGGTATCAGCACTCTAGTTCCTACTGTACATGTAGTTCTATTGTGAAGACTCAACGACTCTACCTAATGCTCAATATTTACGTATGTACCACACATGATAACTACCCCCTATGGTCATGCAATAATTGTTGTTTTTTCGGAATCAAATACCTGATATTATAGATAGCTAATCTGAGGACAGTACATTTAAAAGGCAAAAAAAGAGAGAACATTATTATAAAACCGTTATTAAGTGTGATACGGGAGATTTTTGTTGGTATCTAATTGCATTAGCCTAGTGCAAAGGAAATTAACGAAGATAATGAACTGATTTGGCCCGTGGCTGTGACTTGACTGCATTCAGAGAGCAGGAGCTAATGTTTTGTTGTTCCCAGATGAATTCAGATACAGCATAAGTCAATTGTAAAACCTCTCAAATGCTCAAAGGGCTCTAGAGTAGCTACAGTTCAGACAGTCAGATTGGTGAATGGTACTGTAACATCAGGGGTATCAACCTAACTTTTGGCTGAAGTTACACAGTGTTAGATGTGGCCACAGAGGCGTGTTGTACTGTAGACAGTTAAAGAAGCAGGGGCCATTTTGGTAACCTGGAATAGTAAGAGACGAGAGCAGCCAGGAGGAGAGAAATAAAGTGCTAAAATGGACAGAGTGGTAACTGCACTTCTTCTTAGCAGTTAATCGGCTGTATTCCAATTACCCAGGACTGCCCCAGGTCAGAGGGGCTAATTTTCTGCACAGACTTAGCCCTGGTATGCACACAGGAGTTTTACCATTACCTAGGGGTGGCAGGTAGGGTGTGATGGACTTACGGCAGTTTTGCTTGGAGGATTTAAGATGGCTTCAGAGAGTTTTCCAGATTTGAATTTCTCTTCCATGTCATTCATATCGAAGCTTAAAGAGAGTCTCTCTCTCTTTCTCTCTCTCAATATTACTGTTATTCTTTCTGCCTGTATTTATTACCGCAAAGCTATTCATATTGATAGAAATTGCTGAGTTTGATCTGCAATTACCAAGAATTCTCAAATATTTTTTAACACAATCAGAAATTGAAGTCATTATAGTGGGTTGAGGTAATCACCTCCTTTTAGAATTCTCAGACTGCTCCAGACAACCCCATATGGAGCTCCCTCGTCAATCTGCAAAGGCCTAATCAATAGCACAAGCTTAGCAAATATTTAACCCATAGCAACATTATAAGGATAACATCAATGAGGGGTCATTACAATTTCCCTTTTAATAGCTTGTATGATAAACACTCCATTCGACAGAGTAAGCACATGTGCATTTGCATAATCAACTCTCAGCAAGCAGGTTCAGGATGAGGCCGATAGGCAGCAGGATCTGTCAGACGTGCAGTTGTAATGACTCCCACTGAGGCCATAAATTCATGTCTTGCTCTTGTTCCAACCCTTTATTCATTGTTATTTTACCCTAATTTCTACCCTGTAGGAAACACTACCCTTGAAACTCACACCACGTTTTGAGAGAAGCCAAAGACAGAGCAATACGTGTCCACTGGGCTCGATGAAACCATGTCTATGTCTAGGGATCATTGTAGCCATAAGGTAACACAGCTCACTGAAACAGGAGCACAATATAGGGATTTGAGGAGTGATGACTATTTTCAATACCTTCCTCAGGCTCAACATTTCAGATAGTATTCACGGTGGATCATTTGGAAGGGCAGCTGGGAAATCCATAGAGAATCTCAGGAGGCCTGCTGTGGCTGTGAAATCAATGCAGCGATCCTGCCAAGAGTGTTAAATGAAATGAATAAGTCATATGATATGGTTAAATGTGTAGAATGTTATTATTCATGTGGACCAAACAACTTTATCTGCAGATAATGCAAGCTGACATTTATATCAGTGGAGCACCCCTTATACCCACCATCCATCAGTCCTTTTTAAGTTTACAATAGCCATGGCTCTTACGTGTTGAGTTGTGGACTGAATGACGAGGTAACAACTCTTGCAGAAAGCTTTTACAAAAAAAAGGATACAAACAGGAAACAACTTGTTTGTAACCTAGAGACACATCATTGTCCTATTTTAACGGAACACTCACATACGTCTGATTAAAACTGACAGTGTATTTTATATTTTCTCTTGAAATCCCCTCAGGGAATCAATATGTGTATCAATTTCATAGCATACACAGGTGGAGCTAACATCTCTTTACAAATATGCTTTTTTTAAATATATTTTTTTACTATAATGATTAGATTATTTTCTCATGTCTCAACAGAGCTTCATTACCAAGAGTCCTGCATATTTATATCTTACTTTAAATAGTTTAACCTTGCCTCTTCCCAAACAGTACATTCTTTCACAAGCCATTGGTGTTGTGTGGCATGCATTGCATGCAAGTGTTGTGGCTGTATAAGTCCCTTGATGGACTTGCTGTTAGAAGCATGCCTCTTGGAGTGATTGAAAAAACATGTTTGGGGTTAGACCTGCGTCCCTGTCCCTGCACAGTTTTGACAGGGTGCATGTCAGAGGGGTTGGCTAAACCCACTCCGTACCTGCCACCGCGTTGAGTGATGGCATATAGGTAGCATTATAGCTCCTCCTCCCCCTCCCTCCTCCCACCCCTGGCTGAACACAACCCTGCTGTCAAGTAAGAGGAATGAGTGGAGACTCAGAGAGTACCAGGCTTAAACCCTTACTCTGGCAGCAGCACAACTCCCTGGACATATTCAACTGTTTTCCATAGAGTGTTACCGCAGAATGTTACTTCACTTTATTACAGTATGATGCTTAGCCTCAAAGAGTATGGGAAAGCATGGTTGAATACTGTAGTGTCATGTGATTTAGCGTTGCTGCCCACAACATAAACCAACAAACCAATAGATTATGCAAAAGTATTTCCTTTTGGTCTTGGTGTTTATGGTAAGCTGTCCTACTTTTTAGAAATAGACATTCTAAATCTTATGGTGGTTTTCCTGTGGACAGACAAGCTTCTGGCATTTGCACAAACTCAACACGCCTATGTTCATACTCACAAATATACACATATGCTCTTACACTCACACACTCTCCTTATGATTAACTCAACACCTGTCTACAATGCTTTTTGGGCATTATGGTGTTAGCATGGAAGTCAAGAGGCCTGGAGCAGGATTAGACTAGGTGTGAACACAAGGCCGGATTAAAGCTGCTCTTTTAACTCATATTTTGTCACCTAACGTTCACACTTGTCGGTTAGTCACCACACTCACCACACACTGAATAGTGAGTGACTCAATTAAAATATATATTTTTCACCAAATATGTATACCATCTACATAAATTGAGACTTTGCAATGATGCCTGGTTGTATGTTTTGTTTATTTCAGATCCAAGTATGATTTCTGCCTCAGTCTACCAAACATACTGTTGAAGTGGAGTGTTGATGGATATGTCTTTACAGAAAGCTTTTAAAAGCAATGACAAACAGGCCCTGAATCTGTCAATTTGTGCAATAGACTGCCAATTTCAAAGACCATTCTGTAATGACCTTAAATAAGTACATACTCTCTCTCTCTCTCTCTCTCTCTGGCAATACATTTTCTTTATTTTGGTCGATATGTAAATGCAGTTATATAAATGATCTAAGCATTGTTGCAGGGTATTATATGTTGCTTTATCCATGCAGTGTAATTGCGTGTCATTGCAGCCTAGTGTGAGTCTGAGCTGAGGAACCACTGTTGCATAGTTAAATAGCAAATGAAATATTGAAGAACATCACCAACATATAGACTGGTAATATGGCTAAGATTCAGCAGCCCCCTTAGTTGCCGACTTAGAATTCCACAGACTTCGGAATGTTGACGTTACTGAATAGACTTGACAATAATGATTCTGCTGCTCGATTGAGAGTATCAGATTGAGGATTCGAGATGGCTTAAGGTTAGTACTCTCAGTGATCGGGGACATGAGACATTTGACATAGATATTCAAAGCCTCTTTTGAAAAGCTAATTTAAACGTGTTGTCTACACAGCCATGTATGACATTTAGCCTATTTAGTAAGACAGCCTCCTATGGATTAGATTAGACATGTCAGTTATGTGAGGTGTCTTGACATCCCATGAACAGTACTGTGGCAACTTGGTATATACAGTATTGATACAACACTGTCAAGGTTAAAATGTACCTGGTATGAAGTGGTCTAGTGGTTTCTGTTATCTTCTTATGGCTGAGATCCCACTAACGTGATCGATATGACAACAGCCAGTGAAAGTGCTGGGCGCCAAATTCAAACAACAGAAATCTCATAATTAAAATACAATTTTAAAGGTAATCTTGTTGTTAATTTCAAAAAGTCTTTACAGCGAAAGCACCACAAACGATTATGTTAGGTCACCGCCAAGTCACAGAAAAACACAGCCATTTTTCCAGCCAAAGACAGGAGTCACAAAAAGCAGAAATAGAGATAAAATGAATCACTAACCTTTGATGATCTTCATCAGATGACACTCATAGGACTTCATGTTACATAATACATGTATGTTTTGTTCGGTAAAGTTCATATTTATATAAAAAAATCTCAGTATACATTGGCGCGTTATGTTCAGTAGTTCAAAAAACATCCCGTGATTTTGCAGAGAGCCACATCAATTTCCAGAAATACTCATAATAAACTTTGATCAAAGATACAAGTGTTATACATGGAATTTTAGATCCACTTCTCCTTAATGCAACCGCTGTGTCAGATTTCAAAAATGCTTTACGGAAAAAGCAAACCATGCAATAATCTGAGTACGGCGCTCAGTGCCCAAACCAGCCAAGAAGATATCCGCCATATTGTGCAGTCAACAGAAGTCAGAAATAACATGATAAATATTCACTTACCTTTGATGATCTTCATCAGAATGCACTCCCAGGAATCCCAGTTCCACAATAAATGTTTGTTTTGTTCGATAATGTTCATAATTTATGTCCAAATAGCTACTTTTGTTAGCGCGTTTTGTAAACAAATCCAAAGTCACAAAGTACGTTCACTAGGAGCAGACGAAATGTCAAAAAGTTCCGTTACAGTCCGTAGAAACATGTCAAACGATGTATAGAATCAATCTTTAGGATGTTTTTAACATAAATCTTCAATAATGTTCCAACCGGAGAATTCCTTTGTCTTCAGAAAAGCAAATGGAACAGAGCTTGCTCTTACGTGAACGAGCGTCACGAGCTCAAAGCATTCTGCCAGACCTCTGACTCATTCCCCTCTCATTCGGCCCCACTTCACAGTAGAAGCATCAAACAAGGTTCTATAGACTGTTGACATCTAGTGGAAGCCTTAGGAAGTGCAACATGACCCATATCTCACTGTATCTTCAATAGGGAATGAGTTGAAAAACGACCAACCTCAGATTTCCCACTTCCTGGTTGCATTTTTTCTCAGGGTTTTGCCTGCCATATGAGTTCTGTTATACTCACAGACATCATTCAAACAGTTTTAGAAACTTCAGAGTGTTTTCTATCCAAATATACTAATAATATGCATATATTAGCAACTGGGACTGAGTAGCAGGCCGTTTACTCTGGGCACCTCTGGGCACCTTATTCATCCAAGCTACTCAATACTGCCCCCAGCCATAAGAAGTTATTCAGCTTTGTCTATGACTACAGTTTACACAATACAATGTATATTTCCAAGTTCAACACAGTTAATGGATCATGCTCCTAATGTATTTGTCTGATTGATGCCAAAGCCTTTTGGCTGCAAACTCTTAAGGATTTTTTTCAAATAATGTGTATGTTGGACATGCAGTAGACAGCTGTACAACTAGAATCTCCATCAGCATCAATAATTATATTAGACTATGCCTGATTTATTAAGCAACATATGACACATTACTGGTCTTACAAACCTCAAAATGATTTCAAGAAGTCTAGTCTTGCAGCTTAAACATTTCAGTAACTCAATGGAAAAAAATGTCTTGGAGCTTTTGATCAGATTGTCATTTGGCTGGATGATAACATTATTGAACACTTTTAGTTAACCCTGATGTCCAGAAATGTTCTGACAATGACAAAGGAATTGTGTTCATTAATTTACGAGTAATTCAACTTTCATGGAACGTCCCATTGGAGTTCTTGGAATGTTTTCACAAGGAAGGTTCTCAGAAAATGGGATAAATCAAGGTTGGAACTTAGTTGGAATAATTGTTAGTTGGGAAAGTACTACGTGCCCTGTAACTGGCACTCTGACTCAAGTTTCCATTTGAATCTCAGGTGCTGCATTTCAGAAAGTGAATGCCACTCAAGCAGAGAAGAAAGATGAAGATATGGGTTTGGATGTTTTCATTGCCCAATTGTGGTTAGTTTTAGAGAATCACGAGAATCACAACATCTAATCCTTCATCCGACAAAAGGAGTGAATACAACCTTTCTGGTGTCCCACTCATTTTGGCTAGCTGGAGGGCACTTCTCAATGGCCCACTCTCAGAACAAAAGGATCTGCACTTCAAAACAGCACGTTGGCTGCCATCTTTCTCTCCTTCTGTCCCAAGTCTGTTCAGTGAAAACAGCCGTTTCAGTCTCCTTGAAACAGTATTTTCTTCCTCCACCTGTCATCCTCATGCAAATGTGAAATATTAATAGCTTAGAAGTGGGGTGGAAATCTCACCCCAGAGAAAGGCATTACCTGTCACTCTGTTTTGCATTAGGACTTAATCAGTGCCAAACGATTTAAAGGGCTTTTGCTCAGTTGTTAGGCAGACATGATTGCGCCTGTGGCCATAGGGAAACATATGTGCTCAGTTTAAAGGCGGCATGCAGGGCCAGATGTGTGGGTAGAGTGGTGTGCTTTTCTCACACTTGAACGTGTGTCAAAGCCAGTGTACAGCTGTCTGAAGACTGAAGAGTCAGTCAGGCTATCTCAGGAGGAGGAAACAGGTGAGAAACAGGATGTCTAATTGAGCTGGTTAATGTGCTGTCAACAAGCATCCCTACCCGTGATAAAGGTAAGCTCTTATGCATCCTATTAGTGTTAGGTTAGTAGTGAGAGCAGATCAAAACGACAGAAAATATGGAGGTTCTGTAAAGGAAATCATTACTTAACAGTATATTTAGATACTATTGGCAGAAGTGCATCGGCTGTGATTTACTGTAGGAAACGCTGCATGCACTGGGGCTTACAGGTGTAGGATGACAATCCCCCTCTGCTTCCATCAGCTATAGTCCAAGCTCTAGCTCCAGATCCAGCTCCAGCTCTAACCTCAGTCCCTCCTCTGTGTGTGTGTGTGTATGAGGGAGGGATGCAGAGGAGGGAGGGTGGTGAAGGGGGGGAGCATCTGACCCCCCTGCCAGGGAGTTTAAGACCAGAAGGGGGAGCTCTCATCTGGGATTTAGAGGTTGGATGCCATTTTTTCAATCTAAAATAAACGTCAGTCTTTCTTCTAAACTAAGCTAGAGATGTTTTTATGACCATTTTTCATCTTCATGGCCATTTTTCGTCTATCGCCTACACTTGATGCTAGCTAGCTAGCTAAGCTATCGTTTGCAAAGCTAACTAGCTAGATAGCTAAATATTATAGGTAAAAAAGCTTAGCTTGCTGCTAAAGAACTTGCTAAGACTATATATGTAACGAACACTGAACAAAAATATAAACACAACATGTAAAGTGTTGGTCCCATGTTTCATGAGCTGAAATAAAAGATCCCAGAAATCTTCCATACACACAAAAAGCTTATTTCTCTCAAAATGTGTGCACAAATTTGTTTACATACCTGTTAGTGAGCATTTCTCCTTTGCCAAGATAATCCTGATTAAACAGCTGATTAAACAGCATGATCATTACACAATAAAAGGCCACTCTAAAGTGTGCAGTTTTGTCACACAACACAATGTCACAGATGTCTCAAGTTTTGAGGGAACGTGCAATTGGCATGCTGACTGCAGAAATGTCCACCAGAGCTGTTGCCAGAGAGTTGAATGTTCATTTCTCTACCATAAACCTCCAATGTCATTTTAGAGAATTTGGCAGTACGTCCAACCGGCCAAACGGATATAGCAAAAAAAGAAACGTCCTCTCACTGTCAACTGCGTTTATTTTCAACAAACTTAACACATGTAAATATTTGTATGAACATAGCAAGATTCAACAACTGAGACATAAACTGAACAAGTTCCACAGACACGTGACTAACAGAAATGGAATAATGTGTCCCTGAACAAAGGGGGGGTGATAATCAAAAGTAACAGTCAGTATCTGGTGTGGCCACCAGCTGCATTAAGTACTGCAGTGCATCTCCTCCTCATGGACTACACCAGATTTGCCAGTTCTTGCTGTGAGATGTTACTGATGGTGGGTTTGTGCCCATAGGTGACGTTGTTGCCAGTGATATCTGTTGAGGACCTGCCTTACAACAGGCCTACAGGCCCTCAGTCCAGCCTCTTTCAGCCTATTGCGGAGAGTATGAGCACTGATGGAGGGATTGTGTGTTTCTGGTGTAACTCGGGCAGTTGTTGTTACCATTAAGTACCTGTCCCGCAGGTGTGATGTTCGGATGTACTGATCCTGTGCAGGTGTTGTTACACGTGGTCTGCCACTGCGAGGACGATCAGCTGTCCGTCCTGTCTCCCTGTAGCGCTGTCTTAGGTGTCTCACAGTACGGACATTGCAATTTATTGCCCTGGCCACATCTGCAGTTCTCATGCCTCCTTGCAGCATGCTTAAGGCACGTTTACACAGATGAGCAGGGACACTGGGCATCTTTCTTTTGGTATTTTTCAGAGTCAGTAGAAAGGCCTCTTTAGTGTCCTAAGTTTTCATAACTGTGACCTTAATTGCCTACCTGTTAGTGTCTTAACGACCGTTCCACAGGTGCATGTTCATAATTTTTTATGGTTAATTGAACAAGCATGAGAAACCCTTTACAATGAAGATCTGTGAAGTTATTTGGATTTTTACGAATTATCTTTGAAAGACAGGGTCCTGAAAAAGGGATATTTCTTTTTTTGCTGTTTAGTATTTCCTAGATTTTCCCAAAAACGGATGTCCCACCCTGGAAACGAGAGAAAGGCTTATTAACCTCACAGCCCCTTTTCTGAGCCAGAACTAGAAGCCAGTGTTGCTTGACTTTAAAGCTACATGTTGATGATTTGGTTTGTGCAGAGTTGTTGGTATCTTTTAGTGATATCTAGTTCTTTAATGACAGTGATGTCTAGATTCTGTTCCAGGTGAAGCCTACTGCCCATTTATAAAGGAAAATAAAAAAGATTTAACAGGTTCTTCCTCCTCTTCTTCTTGTAATCAGTTTCAAACGAGACCCAGCCACAGGGTTTAATTTGCCATCAGCTTCTTGTAGAGTGGATGAATAGTGCGATATTAAAAAGGACGATATTAAGGAATCTGTTTTTTTTTGGCGTTTGTTTTACTCTACCTGTGTTCGAATACCCATACTAACATACTGTATACTGTATACTACATATTTAATGAGTATATACTACATTCTATATACTATTAGTTCGATGAATCCAAGATGGCGTAGCAGTCGGACGTGTCTTTGTCTTGTCTTGTCCCGTGTAAATAGTCTTCGTATTTTTCGTATACATTTCGTATATATTTTAATTTCACTTTCCATCTAGGAACTGAATATACATTCCTACATTCCGCCTCACCCAATGTGGTACGGACCTGCTATTTTTTTATACTTTAGAACCGTAACCCCAATCAGAAGCTAGCCAGATAACTAGCTACTAGCTAGTAGTCAGTTAGCCACTGCTGCGGTCTTCACCCTCAACTCGGACACAGCCAGCTTCAATACCGGGCCAATACCTGCCAGTCTGCAAGCGCGATATCAACCCAGAGCATATAGGACTGCTTTTTCTCTACCACATCACCGGATTCCTGACGCAAGCTCTGGACAATTACACCGTATCATCACAGCTAGCTAGCTGCAACCGAGTGGCTACTACTGGCTAACACCTCTGTCCCGAAGCAAGCACCAGTTAGCCTTGAGCTCGCCTCGAGCTAGGCCCATCTGCCGGCTAGCCGAAGAGGTCTACCAGCGAATTCTTGGGCTACAATACCTCTTTTGCCAATTGGACCTGACCTTTTTTTTTTTTTTTTTATAAATATACAGTGGGGAGAACAAGTATTTGATACACTGACGATTTTGCAGGTTTTCCTACTTACAAAGCATGTAGAGGTCTGTAATTTTTATCATAGGTACACTTCAACTGTGAGAGAAGGAATCTAAAACAAAAATCCAGAAAATCACATTGTATGATTTTTAAGTAATTAATTGGCATTTTATTGCATGACATAAGTATTTGATACATCAGAAAAGCAGAACTTAATATTTGGTACAGAAACCTTAGTTTGCAATTACAGAGATCATACGTTTCCTGTAGTTCTTGACCAGGTTTGCACACACTGCAGCAGGGATTTTGGCCCACTCCTCCATACAGACCTTCTCCAGATCCTTCAGGTTTCGGGGCTGTCGCTGGGCAATACGGACTTTCGGCTCCCTCCAAAGATTTTCTATTGGGTTCAGGTCTGGAGACTGGCTAGGCCACTCCAGGACCTTGAGATGCTTCTTACGGAGCCACTCCTTAGTTGCCCTGGCTGTGTGTTTCGGGTCGTTGTCATGCTGGAAGACCCAGCCACGACCCATCTTCAATGCTCTTACTGAGGGAAGGAGGTTGTTGGTCAAGATCTCGCGATACATGGCCCCATCCATCCTCTCCTCAATACGGTGCAGTTGTCCTGTCCCCTTTGCAGAAAAGCATCCCCAAAGAATGATGTTTCCACCTCCATGCTTCACGGTTGGGATGGTGTTCTTGGGGTTGTACTCATCCTTCTTCTTCCTCCAAACACGGCGAGTGGAGTTTAGACCAAAAAGCTCTATTTTTGTCTCATCAGACCACATGACCTTCTCCCATTCCTCCTCTGGATCATCCAGATGGTCATTGGCAAACTTCAGACGGGCCTGGACATGCGCTGGCTTGAGCAGGGGGACCTTGCGTGCGCTGCAGGATTTTAATCCATGACGGCGTAGTGTGTTACTAATGGTTTTCTTTGAGACTGTGGTCCCAGCTCTCTTCAGGTCATTGACCAGGCCCTGCCGTGTAGTTCTGGGCTGATCCCTCACATTCCTCATGATCATTGATGCCCCACGAGGTGAGATCTTGCATGGAGCCCCAGACCGAGGGTGATTGACCGTCATCTTGAACTTCTTCCATTTTCTAATAATTGTGCCAACAGTTGTTGCCTTCTCACCAAGCTGCTTGCCTATTGTCCTGTAGCCCATCCCAGCCTTGTACAGGTCTACAATTTATCCCTGATGTCCTTACACAGCTCTCTGGTCTTGGCCATTGTGGAGAGGTTGGAGTCTGTTTGATTGAGTGTGTGGACAGGTGTCTTTTATACAGGTAACGAGTTCAAACAGGTGCAGTTAATACAGGTAATGAGTGGAGAACAGGAGGGCTTCTTAAAGAAAAACTAACAGGTCTGTGAGAGCCGGAATTCTTACTGGTTGGTAGGTGATCAAATACTTATGTCATGCAATAAAATGCAAATTAATTACTTAAAAATCATACAATGTGATTTTCTGGATTTTTGTTTTAGATTCCGTCTCTCACAGTTGAAGTGTACCTATGATAAAAATGACAGACCTCTACATGCTTTGTAAGTAGGAAAACCTGCAAAATCGGCAGTGTATCAAATACTTGTTCTCCCCACTGTATATATATTTAAAAAAATATATAATATTGCCGACACAGAGCCCTGCCAATCCATCACAACTGGTCTAAATCAGCTACAAGCTAATTTAGCCATTTTTTTGCCGCTGCTAGTAGCTTTTACCTTCTGCACAGACACCAGCCCTGTTATTAGCCTGGATATTACTCACCAATTTACCAGCATCGGACTGTCTCTCGACAACAACGCCGGATTCCTGCCGTAATCCCTGAGCCACCACTTCTGATCCTCACAGCTAGCTTGCAGCTAGCGCAGCTAGCGCCACTGCCACGAAGCTAGCACCAGTTAGCAAACACAATTCTACAATTCACAACCTCTCTTTCGCCATCCGGCTTGGATTCTCTGTCGACACGACCACGTCTGAGCAGACCCCCTCCGTCTGAGCAGACCACCCCCCGGGCTACTAACTTTAAACGCCGCGTGCTAGCTTAGTGGAGGTCTCCCTGCTCCATCTACGGCTGCCCCCTGGACACTATGATCACTTGGCTACATAGCTGATGCATGCTTGACTGTCCATTAATTCACGGTACTCCATTCTGTTTATTTGTGTTTTATCTGTCGGCTCTGTGCTTTAACTCAGGATCTGTGTGTAGTTAATCCGACCCTCTCTGCCTAGTCGTCGCCATTTTTACCTGTTGTTGCTGTGTTAGACTAGCACCCTGTTATTGCTGCTGTTATCTTACCTGTTGTTTTAGCTAGCTCTCCCAATCAAGACCTGCAATCACTTTATGCCTTATTGTATGTCTCTCTCATATATCAATATGCCTTGCATACTGTTGTTCAGGCTAGTTATCATTATCATTGTTTTGGTTTGCAATGGACCCTGTAGTTCCACTCTCCGTACCTCTGATACCTCCTTTGTCCCACCCCCCACACATGCGGTGACCTCACCCATTGAGACCAACATGTCCAGAGATACAACCTCTCTTATCATCACCCAGTGCCTGGGCTTGCCTCCGCTGTACCCGCGCCCCACCATACCCCTGTCTGCACATTATGCCCAGAATCTATTCTACCACGCCCATAAATCTGCTCCTTTTATTCTTTGTCCCCAACGCTCTAGGCGACCAGTTTTGATAGCCTTTAGCCGCACCCTCATCCTACTACTCCTCTGTTCCTCGGGTGATGTGGAGGTAAACCCAGGCCCTGCATGTCCCCAGTCACCCTCATTTGTTGACTTCTGTGATAGAAAAAGCCTTGGCCTCATGCATGTCAACATCAGAAGCCTCCTCCCTAAGTTTGCCTTACTCACCGCTTTAGCACACTCTGCCAACCCTGATGTCCTTGCCGTGTCCGAATCCTGGCTTAGGAAGGCCACCAAAAATTCTGAGATTTCCATACCCAACTATAACACTTTCCGTCAAGATAGAACTGCCAAAGGGGGAGGAGTTGCAATCTACTGCAGAGATAGCCTGCAAAGTTCTGTCATACTTTCCAGGTCTATGCCCAAACAGTTCGAACTTCTAATTTTAAAAATTAATCTCTCCAGAAATAAGTCTCTCACTGTTGCCGCCTGCTACCGACCCCCCTCAGCTCCCAGCTGTGCCCTGGACACCATCTGTGAATTGATCGCTCCCCACCTAGCTTCAGAGTTTGTTCTGTTAGGTGACCTAAACTGGGATATGCTTAACACCCCGGCAGTCCTACAATCCAAGCTTGATGCCCTCAATCTCACACAAATCATCAAGGAACCCACCAGGTACAACCCTAAATCCGTAAACATGGGCACCCTAATAGACATTATCCTGACCAACCTGCCCTCCAAATACACCTCTGCTGTCTTCAATCAAGATCTCAGCGATCACTGCCTCATTGCCTGTATCCGCCACGGGTCCGCGGTCAAACGACCACCCCTCATCACTGTCAAACGCTCCCTAAAACACTTCTGCGAGCAGGCCTTTCTAATCGACCTGGCCCGGGTACCCTGGAAGGATATTGACCTCATCCCGTCAGTTGAGGATGCCTGGTCATTCTTTAAATGTTACTTCCTCACCATATTAGACAAGCATGCTCCGTTCAAAAAATGCAGAACCAAGAACAGATATAGCCCTTGGTTCACTCCAGACCTGACTGCCCTCGACCAGCACAAAAACATCCTGTGGCGAACTGCAATAGCATCGAAGAGCCCCCGCGATATGCAACTGTTCAGGGAAGTCAGGAACCAATACACGCAGTCAGTCAGGAAAGCAAAGGCCAGCTTTTTCAAGCAGAAATTTGCATCCTGTAGCTCTAACTCCAAAAAGTTCTGGGATACTGTAAAGTCCATGGAGAACAAGAGCACCTCCTCCCAGCTGCCCACTGCACTGAGGCTAGGTAACACGGTCACCACCGATAAATCCGTGATAATCGAAGACTTCAACAAGCATTTCTCAATGGCTGGCCATGCCTTCCTCCTGGCGACTCCAACCTTGGCCAACAGCCCCGCCCCCCCCGCTGCTACTCGCCCAAGCCTCCCCAGCTTCTCCTTTACCCAAATCCAGATAGCAGATGTTCTGAAAGAGCTGGAAAACCTGGACCCATACAAATCAGCTGGGCTTGACAATCTGGACCCCCTATTTCTGAAACTGTCCGCCGCCATTGTCGCACCCCCTATCACCAGCCTGTTCAACCTCTCCTTCGTATCATCTGAGATCCCCAAGGATTGGAAAGCTGCCGCGGTCATCCCCCTCTTCAAAGGGGGAGACACCCTGGACCCAAACTGTTACAGACCTATATCCATCCTGCCCTGCCTATCTAAGGTCTTCGAAAGCCAAGTCAACAAACAGATCACTGACCATCTCGAATCCCACCGTACCTTCTCCGCTGTGCAATCCGGTTTCCGAGCCGGTCATGGGTGCACCTCAGCCACGCTCAAGGTACTAAACGATATCATAACCGCCATCGATAAAAGACATTACTGTGCAGCCGTCTTCATCGACCTGGCCAAGGCTTTCGACTCTGTCAATCACCATATTCTTATCGGCAGACTCAGTAGCCTCGGTTTTTCTAATGACTGCCTTGCCTGGTTCACCAACTACTTTGCAGACAGAGTTCAGTGTGTCAAATCGGAGGGCATGTTGTCCGGTCCTCTGGCAGTCTCTATGGGGGTACCACAGGGTTCAATTCTCGGGCCGACTCTTTTCTCTGTATACATCAATGATGTTGCTCTTGCTGCGGGCGATTCCCTGATCCACCTCTACGCAGACGACACCATTCTATATACTTCCGGCCCTTCCTTGGACACTGTGCTATCTAACCTCCAAACGAGCTTCAATGCCATACAACACTCCTTCCGTGGCCTCCAACTGCTCTTAAACGCTAGTAAAACCAAATGCATGCTTTTCAACCGTTCGCTGCCTGCACCCGCACGCCCGACTAGCATCACCACCCTGGACGGTTCCGACCTAGAATATGTGGACATCTATAAGTACCTAGGTGTCTGGCTAGACTGCAAACTCTCCTTCCAGACTCATATCAAACATCTCCAATCCAAAATCAAATCAAGAATCGGCTTTCTATTCCGCAACAAAGCCTCCTTCACTCACGCCGCCAAACTTACCCTAGTAAAACTGACTATCCTACCGATCCTCGACTTCGGCGATGTCATCTACAAAATAGCTTCCAATACTCTACTCAGCAAACTGGATGCAGTTTATCACAGTGCCATTCGTTTTGTTACTAAAGCACCTTATACGACCCACCACTGCGACCTGTATGCCCTAGTCGGCTGGCCCTCGCTACATGTTCGTCGTCAGACCCACTGGCTCCAGGTCATCTACAAGGCTATGCTAGGTAAAGTGCCGCCTTATCTCAGTTCACTGGTCACGATGGCTACACCCACCCGCAACACGCGCTCCAGCAGGTGTATCTCACTGATCATCCCTAAAGCCAAAACCTCATTTGGACGCCTTTCCTTCCAGTTCTCTGCTGCCTGCGACTGGAACGAATTGCAAAAATCTCTGAAGTTGGAGACTTTTATCTCCCTCAACAACTTTAAAAATCTGCTATCCGAGCAGCTAACCGATCGCTGCAGCTGTACATAGTCCATCTGTAAACTACCCACCCAATTTACCTACCTCACCCCCCATACTGCTTTTATTTATTTACTTTTCTGCTCTTTTGCACACCAGTATCTCTTCTTGCACATGATCATCTGATGATTTATCACTCCAGTGTTAATCTGCTAAATTGTAATTATTCGATTTATTGCCTACCTCATGCCTTTTGCACACATTGTATATAGATTCTCTTTTTTTTTCTACCATGTTATTGACTTGTTTATTGTTTACTCCATGTGTAACTCTGTGTTGTCTGTTCACACTGCTATGCTTTATCTTGGCCAGGTCGCAGTTGCAAATGAGAACTTGTTCTCAACTAGCCTACCTGGTTAAATAAAGGTGAAATAAAATATTTTTTTTTTTTTTTTTAGCATACTGTAAACGAACAGTTGAGCGTACTAGCTCTTTGCCTGTCTACCGGAAGTTGATGCTGCTGCTTTGCAACCTCTTGCTAGCTAGTTAGCATAACCAATTACTAGTTAGACATTTTCCGACTTCGCGTGTGTTCTTAAATTCAATGTGGAGTGCCAGAGTGTGCTCATAAATTCAGAGCGTTGTTAGATTCTCTGTTTCTAAATTCAGAGCGTTTCGCTCTCGGAGCGCACACTGGACGCCCGAGCCGCGGAGTAGGGTTGATTTGAGCGTTCTGACTTTACAACAGCAGTCAAGCACCCAAGCTAATGTTGGCTAGCTTGCTAGCTCCTTCCAGACACAAATGAGACCACTCTGACCATTTTACTCACCCTAGCAGAGCTGGTTAGGCAGTTTTCATGTTATCCAGAGCATTGGTGACTGTAGCTGTGCTGCTGGCAACAATTTAATTACTCTTTTTTGCCAACGTTTACTGACACCGGCCATATTCAACGGCTGTTGAGCGCTCGTAAATTCATTATTCTGCGCTCTAGTACACTCAGAAGAGAGGGCTCTGAAATTGGAGTAGATAGCTGGAGCAAATTTACGAAAGCACCCGAATGTCCATTGAGAATGCACAACGACTATAGCATTTAACTAAGCTAAGAATGACGGGAATAATCAAGTCAAATAACGTTGCGTAGTTAGATAGCCTATAGTTAATATACTGGCATGCTTGATGTAATGATATGCTATGTGGTTCGTAAGGACAGCATAGCTAACAAATTGTGTTAGCTAACATAACGTGTTTGGTAACTTATTTGAAAAGTCATTACTGTATTACATTGCTCAACATTTTCTTAACATTTGTCATAATTAGTTAAAGCAATGAATTTGTATCCGCTCTCGTACTTCGGCTGCATATTTTCCACCTTTTTCTTCAAATCTGAAAACAATGTGAAGCCACGCCCATTTCCAGAAGAATTGCATTATTGGCCCTAAAGTACGGAAATAGTGTCCCCTGCGTGTATACTTCATATTTTGGTGAATTTATTTTCGACATCCGGGAGCTTTTGGCATACTAACTATATCCATACTATGACCAATAAGCATACTATATACTCAATTCACGTCACAAATAGTACGGTTAGTGCGGTTAGTATGAGTATTATAACACAGCTTCTGTTTAATTACAGACAAAATCAGCGTTTTTCAGTAGGTCTCCATTAGTGTTGCACGGCATATCTAAACTTCTGTGCTTTTTCGATACTAGAACATGAAAAACGGTTTGGTTGTCACGTTCTGACCTTAGTTCCTTTTTTATGTCTTTATTTTAGTTTGGTCAGGGCGTGAGTTGGGGTGGGCATTCTATGTTGTTTTTCTATGTTTTGTTCTGTTGGTAGATTTCTATGTGTTGGGCCTAGTATAGTTCTCAATCAGAGGCAGGTGTCAGTCGTTGTCTCTGATTGTGAGCCATATTTAGGTAGCCTGCTTTTCATTGTGTGTTGTGGGTGATTATTTTCTGTTCTGTGTTTTGCTTCACCGTACAGGACTTGTCGTTTTTGTTCAGTATTCTTATTAAAACAATATGGACACTTACCACACTGCGCATTGGTCCTCCTCTTCTTCCACCCACGACGAGCGTTACATTGGTAGTATAATTTTTTACTTTTTGTATTTCTGTCAAATGTGTCTCATGGATCAAGCCTGTCTATCAGCCTGACTTGCCTAGTTAAATAATGTCTCTCATGTCTGTCCCAAAGATGATCCTATTATCATTACTGGTTAAAGAGAGAGCGCGTATTTTCTATAAAAGAAAAAAGAAAGGGAAAGGGGGATACCTAGTCAGTTGTACAGCTTAATGCATTCAGCTGAGCTACTTCTATGCAAATTTAGTTGATCAGTACAATAAAACAAATCCCAAATGTAAGGGAAAGAGATTTTCATCTGTAGTCCCATAAAATCAGCCATAACAAGCTCAATAACTCAATGCATGCACACCTATTGAATATGCATTTACCTGTATTGTGGATAGGCCTAGGCTACATCTTGATTTATCCAGTTTATCGATAGAGATTTACCATTCAAATAAATTATGACCATTATGTAGTTAGATTGGTAAAAAAAGTCTGATTGTATGACTGTATAATTGATTAATTAATGCATACATGGCTCTCTCTGAAAAATATTGATGTAAAAAAAATCAACTGTAATGATATTGAATTCAAAAGATGCCCAACAATTGAACAGAGCAGTAGCTGAGTTTATCTGTCTGGATCAAGTGCCATTCTGTGACTTTGGCTAATATGCCTTATTTTTTTGCCGAATGATTGTTTTAACGTTTCGGTATCGCTTTGTTATCGAGTATCGTGATGTATCGCATATTGTGATACTAAACCTGGCATCGGTGTCGAAGTCAAAATTCTGGTATCGTCTCCATAGCGACAAGCCGCAGTCACCTTTATGTGGGGCTTAACGACTGTTGTGATCAGGGCTCAGCGGTGGGTAAGAAGCATTGCTTATAGCTGTGCTCTCTTCTGTCAGCATCATACACCTTTGACAGAGAAAGCACAGAGGATAATTCTCCCTGCATTTCTCTGACTCTGAAGTGTTATAATTCTAATCCAGTCAAAGTTGACAACAGCGATGCCATTGCTCATTTATAACTGTAAACGTGGGTGGCTTGGCGGCCCTGCAGCCACTGCCAACAGTAGTTTACACGGGTGAGTAGGAGTCTAATGTGATTTTCACCTTGACAAGGTTCCTGGTGTCCTCCATGTTGGTCAAAACTATCTGACAGTCAGGGGTTAAATCTCTTTACCCCTCCCCTGCCTCTCTCTCCCATCTCCCCCGCTATCTCTCCCCTCTCACTCTTTCTCCATCAGGGCCATTAGTCTCAGCCACCAGTCAACTCAAGGCAGATTGTATATACAAGACGCAGGTCTGGGCACAGGGGGACTCTCTCCAAACAATAATCAAATGTTTTGGTTGGAAAGAACAATCCTGTTTTGGATATAACGAATGGCCTTTCCCTGTCAGCAGGGCATTTAATATTCAAATTATTCATGTGGTTCTTGGCAGGCTGCAGTAAAGCAATGCATTACACAGGCCCAGGATGTTTGGTACCAGAGCTGTGTGCAGGAAAATCATGTCTAATCATCTCATTGTGTAGAGAAGTCAGCATCATCTGATACTATCATACAGTTCCCCCCCAGTGTCTAATGATGGTCCACTAACACATCAGGAGGCTCAAGCTATCTTGCCAGATATTGCAATAGGTCTGTGTAAGGTCATAGTTGATCATTGGAGGCAGATGTAAATGCTTTATCAGAGGATATGAAGTGCATCACTATTTGTAATCATCAACATTACAGGCAGTCGGGTGAGGACAGAAAGGAGGTTTCACTTAACACTTGACCTTTTCACTTAAACATGATGTGCCTGTATGTTCAGTTCAATTAACATATCATGGACGTTCAGCTTCCTTCATCTCAGTGAAACATGCATACTGTGCCATTGTGCACAACTGTATTGTGTGCTAGCACAACAGACCAGGGGGAATTCAGCAACATTGTTACTCAGCATAAATCTTGAATAGGTAATATGCCAGATACTAAAGTAAAGATTATTGAATCCATGTAGGGCTGGAATTGATGTTGGACTGGGAGTCCAGTTGACTCAACTGTGTGTCCTGGAGGACTGTCTATGTTTCCACTGGAGATATTCCTGCACAAGCACTGTATGGCCTACTGGCCTGCAAGGATTATATATGCTGCACTTGTTGTTTCACTGCTCTACTTTCCCCCACTGATAGTGTAGGATTGTATAAGAGAGAGTGCATGAGAGAAAGAGGGTGACTGTGTATATGACAAGGGCTGGAAGATCCCAAGATACCACTATGATTTATTCTCAGCACGTTCTTGATGTTTCCTTCCCTCTAGCTTTTTAAGTGACATGTCTGGTCAGTTAACGTAAGGATTGGTCAGAGCAGGAGCTACAGAGCAGCAACAACAACTGCCAGATTGGCTGGGGATTTGGTCTGCTGTGTGTCACGAACCGGCTCAAAGTCCGTAAAAAAAATGGCAGACAATGTGGAGATAAGGAATAACAAAAATATATGTATTAACTGAAGTAACGTAAATACAATTAACAATGGTGTGTAATCAGTAGTGTGAGTGGTTGAGTGCATAAATGTGATAATGAGGGGTGTTGAAAGGTGCCAAATCAAACAAACAAAACAGCCACAACCAAAATCTAACAGTGTGGCTGCATGGAGAGAGTCTCCTCAATGAGTGGGGAAGAGGTGTATTTATCCCGGGACACACCCGGCCCAGGTGTGTCCCATGTCGCTGACGACCCTCCCAGCTCCGCCCACCGACATCCTATTAAGGAAAACAAGAGCAAAGAGAAAGAATTCGTCAGACAAAGTGGGAGGGTCGTCACTTAATTACCACTTCATATTACCCACAACTTGAAGTAAACACGCACACAAACACGGACACTCTTATCATGCTCCAAGGAAAAATCGAGTTAATCTACAGATTAGTGCCCAGATTTGATTTTTAGAAGCCCCAATGGCTGCTTTTATGAAATGGAAGAGGAAATAAAAACTTGTGTGCTGTGGGGCTGGATCTTGATTGTGTAGCCTCCAGGCCGCCGGGACCTCTTCTCTCTGGCTATCCCCTCGGGTGTCTCCTGTCAGGCCAGACACAGAGCCCATGTGCACTGGCCCTTGGCCGTCCTCCAGAGGCTGTCCTCCCCTCCCTCAGCCTGTCAGGGAGGTGGAGCCCCAGGTCAGAGGTCACCTACTGGAAGCTGCCACATGGTTCACTGTCTGAAAATCAAATTTTGAGATGCCCCTGACACAACACGCCAGATTCATGTCCATAACAGGCCAACAATTGCCCTACCATGTGAATCTACAGTGCCTTGTATGGCACAATTCTTTAGGGAGAAATGGCTAATTCAATTGGATTGCTGTGTTTCAAAGGTGAAAATATAACCCACGTCTTTACATAAAATAATCACATAATAAACCTTGCTTTGGAGAGAGAAACACATTACCCACCACACACTCAGTCTGACTCAATAGCAGTCAGATGTGGTCCCTGATAGCAGGTAAGACATTGAGTTACACACACACACACACACACATGTGATAGAATACCACTTCCCACAATCTGACACCATTTTAGTGCTGATTGTTGGATCATAGCATATAGCATATTTCTTTGCTGCTTAGATAGAAAATGTAATGGCTGCCTTGAAAGCAATATTACAGAGGGTCTAGTTTGATTACATTGTATGTATTTTTTCGATGTAAATCACACCCCACTATTTTACAGTGTCATTTCAGGGCAGTCTTCTCACCTTGATAACTTGAAAGGCTCAGCAATGCATACTGTGTCATGGGTGGTTTGAATGAAATCCATGTACTTTAGTGACCCTCTGGATGATGGGATAGCCAGCCTGCACTGTAAAAAAATATGTGCGCATCTACAGTGCCTTCAGAAAGTATTCATACCCCTTGACTTATTCCACATTTTGTTGTGTTACAGCTAAATAAATAAAATGTCTCACCCATCTACAGACAATACCCCATAATGACAATGTGAAAACATAATTAGTTGTCCTAAATCACCTTTGGCAGCAATTACAGCTGTGAGTCTTTTGGGGTAAGTCTCTAAGAGCTTTGAACACCTGGATTGTACAATATTTGCACATTAATCTTTTTTTTCTATTTTACCCCCTTTTTCTCCCTAATTTTGATCTTGTCTCATCGCTGCAACTTCTCAACTGGCTCGGGAGAGGCAAAGGTCGAGTCACTGCGATGCAGTGCCTTAGACCACTGTGCCACTAGGGAGGCCCTACATTATTATTTTTTAATTCTTCAAGCTCTGTCAAGTTGGTTGTTGATCATTACTAGTCAGCCATTTTCATGTCTTCCCATAGATTTTCAAAAAACTAACTAGGCCACTCAGGATTTTTTTTGTCATCTTGGTAAGCAACCCCAGTGTATATTTGGCCTTGTGTTTTAGGTTATTGTCCTGCTGAAAGGTGACTTTGTCTCCCGGTGTCTGTTGGAAAGCAGACTGAACCAGGTTTTTCTGGTCATTTGGCAAGGAATGTAGCTTGTGTATCCCATCAGTTAGATCCGTTTTTATAGGCATGTATTTCTGTAGGCCTTACAGGAGCTTGTGTGCACACTCAGCACGCGTGTAGAGGGAGCGGTCGGAACGCAATTGAGTGAGTGAGACACGGAGGGGAAAGGGAATTTAAGGAGAATAATTATTTGATGCTTGGCTTGGCTTCTTGTTTGTTGTGCCCCACAAATCCACATGCACAAATGGAACACAAGAGTCAAAGCAAATGAACGTTGTCTTCAAGACAACATTTTGACCAAATAGTTTTACAGTATTTGTAAAAAAAAATAAAAAAAATAAAAAAAAGATCTCTGGTGAAGATTGAGTTTTGACTTCTGTTCGAGTACTCGTGTACTTGATTACTCATGCCCATTTGTAATGCTAGAGCCATAAAGGCATTGGTGAGGCAGAGCCCACCGGTGCAGCAGGGTTTCTGAAAAGCCATCTTTCACACTGTTGAAGCTGTGGCAGGAGCGCTGTACAATAACCAGATGCTAAAAATAGCCTGGATGGCCCAGCCAAGAAATGCTGCTGGCCTCACTCCAGTGAAAGGGCTGTGTTTGCGACATGCTCTCCCTCTTTGTTCTTCCCCTCTTTGGCGGATGGTGGGTCGTTAGGAGAATGCTGATGCTGATGTCTCTGCTTGCCTGGCCTGCCTGCGTTGTGTGTGTTCCCTGACTTTAAATACATTTTAAAGCAACAGTGAGAGAGTGTACCCTGAGTGACATGAGACGCTGGTGTTTGTTGCATCTGTTTGGGTAAAAGGTGAAGTGGCCATTTGCATGTATTCTACTTAGACGGAAAACATATGTAGAACAAAATAACTGCAAAATAAATTAACTCAACATATGTTTCTGCAGTGTAATGTATTCTCTGGCAGTTTATGTGTGGTGGTGGACAATGGTGTGGTCTCCTTTCAGAGTTGTTATGCCACTGACCCATGGTACCACGCATATACTCCTATATTGACTTCCAAGAGCTTAGACATCAGAGTGCTATTTCAGAATGCTATTACCCCCTTTTTACACATCATGTGACATAATAGTCTATATCCACAGAATGAATGCATTTACCTCCTATCAACTGGATGTATGCCTGCTTGAAAAGGCAAAGGTGTCTTTTCTCTTCTGAAAGTGCAGTCTTGGCTGTCTTCCATGTCAGATTTTGACCAATAACCACACATGATGAATAGTTATTTCCCGGCCTGTTTAGCATTCACTGGTCTCAAGGCTGAACACTCCTCTTCCATCCTTGGACCTGATTTAACTTTTTTATCAGCCAGTCTGGCTTCATGTTTTAGTCCTCCAGGATCAAATCTGACAAACATAAACTCCCTAAATGCGAAGAGGGGATTAAGGATTTATTTGACAGCTTCTATATGCACATCCATCACTCCCCCTCTCTCAATCTTCCCTTTAGCCCTCCCTTTCCTCACACACATCTCCTCTCCAGTGTGGTGTTCCTGAAGCCATTAGCTACGCTTGTGAGACCAAGTGAGATGTGTTTTCTCCAGATTAGCTCACGCAAGCAGAATAAATTGAGAGCAAGTGTCAAGAAGTGAGAATTATACAGGCGAGCAACAATTTTCACTCTCCTCGCAGGTCCTTCTCACGTGTGGGCAATGAAGGAAAGTAGGCCAAGGAGAATGCCTGGAGAGAGGAGAGACCATTAAAAGGGTGCTTCCCCAAACAACACTAGAGAGGGTGTCTCAGTGTATCTTTTGGCCCTTCTCAACCATGGCAGTCTATTTTTAATGCATCTTTGAAATGCATTTTATTTCTCATGTTGTACATGAACATTCAAACCAAACAGTGAGTATTCCAGTCACTGTAACACAATTCAAATTATATGATGGTCATGGATCACCAAACAACCAATAATAATTTGTATCAATGATGTGGATGATCTAGTGAGCACAGATCTAGTGCCCATGGGGGTTGAGAGAGCAGAGAGGGGTAAGATATTGAATGAACTATGAACTGTTGGGAAGAGGCAAAGCCTGCAGGGATTCATATTATTACAACATGCATTACTACACAGTCCAGGGCAGAGATGTAGCTATTATCAGTAGCTATGTAACCCATGTTCACTGTGCTCCTCATGGCCCTCATGCCTGCAGCTCTTCCTCTCCTCTGGTTCTCTCTCAACCATGTTGCCTGTAGCCAGAGGGATACAATAAACTTTCTGAGCAAATAATGTAAGAAATAACACAGAAAAAAAGTTTGCAAGGAGCTAGAAACAGGGTGACCGCGTCTGTCGGCGCCATCTTGTCCATGCTACTGGCTGATGGCTGGGCCTATCTGTCTGTCTGGAACTGTGACTGATTTGGATATGGCCCACCATGGGATTTCATTTTCCGCTCCGACCAGATTGTACTTTCAGTCAATGCATCGGTTGCACTCCTCTGAATCATAAACTTGGAAACAGATGGAATGAGATGAGGATTGTGTTAGTATGTCAACAGATAAAGTCATCGAATAGCCTCCGCGATATGCAACTTTCCAGGGAAGTCAGGAATCAATATACTCAGTCAGTTAGGGAAGCTAAGGCTAGCTTTTTCAAATAAAAATCTGCTTCCTGTAGCACTAATTCCAAAAAGTTTTAGGACACTGTAAAGTCCATGGAGAATAAGAGCACCTCCTCCCAGCTGCCCACTGCACTGAGGCTAGGAAACACTGTCACCACCGATAAATCTACAATAATTGATCATTTCAATAAGCAATTTTCTATGGCTGGCCATGCTTTCCACCTGGCTACCCCTACCCCGGCCAACATCTCAGCACCCCCTGCAGCATCTTGCCCAAGCCCCCCCGGCTTCTCCTTCACCCAAATCCAGACAGATGATGTTCTGAAAGAGCTGCAAAATCTGGATCCCTACAAATCAGCTGGGCTAGACAATCTGGACCCTCTCTAAAATTATTTACATTTGCATTTAAGTCATTTAGCAGACGCTCTTATCCAGAGCGATTATCCACCGAAATTGTTGCAACCCCTATTAATAGCCTATTCAACCTGTCTTTCATATCGTCTGAGATCCCCAAAGATTGGAAAGCTTCCGTGGTCATCCCCCTCTTTAAAGGGGGAGACACTAGACTCAAACTGTTATAGACCTATATCCATCCTGTCCTGCCTTTCTAAAATCTCTGAAAGCCAAGTTAACAAACATATCACCGACCATTTCGAATCCCACTGTACCTTCTCCACTATGCAATCTGGTTTCCGAGCCGGTCATGGGTGCACCTGAGCCACGCTCAAGGTCCTAAATGATATCATAACTGCCATCGATAAAAGACAGTACGGTGCAGCCGTCCTACTCGACCTGGCCAAGGCTTTCGACTCTGTCAATCACCGCATTCTTATCAGCAGACTCAATAGCCTTGGCTTCTCAAATGACTGCCTCGCCTGGTTCACCAACTACTTCTCAGATAGAGTTCAGTGTGTCAAATCAGAGGGTCTGTTGTCCGGGCGTCTGGCAGTCTCTATGGGGGTGCCACAGGGTTCAATTCTTGGGCAGACTATTTTCTCTGTATATATCAATGATGTCGCTCTTGCTGCTGGTGATTCTCTGATCCATCTCTACGCAGACGACACCATTCTGTATACATCTGGCCCTTCTTTGGACACCGTGCTAACAAACCTCCAAACGAGCTTCAACGCCATACAACACTCCTTCCTTGGCCTCCAACTGCTTTTTAATGCTAGTTAAACTAAGTGCATGCTCTTCAACCGATTGCTGACCGCACCACCGACTAGCATCACTACTCTGGACGGTTCTGACCTAGAATATGTGGACAACTACAAATACCTAGGTGTCTGATTAGACTGTAAACTCTCCTTCCAGACTCACATTAAGCATCTCCAATCCAAAATTATATCTAGAATCGGCTTCCTATTTCGCAACAAAGCCTCCTTCACTCATGCTGCCAAACATACCCTCGTAAAACTGACTATCCTACCGATCCTTGACTTCGGCGATGTCATTTACAAAGTAGCTGCCAACATTCTACTCAGCAAATTGGATGTAGTCTATCACAGTGCCATCAATTTTGTCACCAAAGCTCCATATACTACCCACCACTGCGACCTGTATGCTCTCATTGGCTGGCCCTCACTATATATTTGTCGCCAAACCCACTGGCTCCAGGTTATCTATAAGTCTTTGCAAGCTAAACCCCCACCTTATCTCAGCTCACTGGTCACCATAGCAACACCCACCCGTAGCACGCGCTCCAGCAGGTATATTGCACTGGTCATCCCCAAAGCCAACACTTCCTTTGGCCGCCTTTCCTTCCAGTTCTCTGCTGCCAATGACTGGAACGAATTGCTTACATCTCTGAAGCTGGAGTCTTATATCTCCCTCTCTAACTTTAAGCATCAGCTGTCAGAGCAGCTTATCGATCACTGTACCTGTACACAGCCAATCTGTAAATAGCACACCCAACTACCTCATCCCCATATTATTACTTACCCTCTTGCTCTTTTGCACCCCAGTATCTCTACGTGCACATTATCATCTGCACATCTATCACTCCAATGTTAATGCTAAATTGTAATTATTTCACCTCTATTGCCTATTTATTGCCTACCTCCCTACTCTTCTACATTTGCACGCACTGTACATAGATTTTTTATTTAAAAATAAAATTCTATTGTGTTTTTGACTGTAAGTTTGTTTATGTGTAACTCTGTGTTGTTGTTTTTGTCGTACTGCTTTGCTTTGTCTTGACCAGGTCGCAGTTGTAAATGAGAACTTGTTCTCAACTGGCCTACCTGGTTAAATAAAGGTGAAATAAATAAAAATAAATAAATAACCTTCCAGATACGTCTCTACCCTCAAATTATGTTTTGGTTTTACTTTGGTTTTGAGAAAAGTTTGAGGTCATCCACCACAGGAGCCTGTTGGAGAGTACTAATTCTACTACTCGAAGCAACTTAACTTACTGAGTTGTGCAGAGAGTTGTGTTGAATATTGCTTGCTGTTGTTAACCCCTATTCAAGGTTTTATTAAGGAATGTTCTCCAAAGTTCAAGAATGTCCTATTGTCATTCACAGGCAGGAATATAGTAATTATGCTAGTGTGTGCGTGTGTGTGTGCGAGTGAATGCAAGGTGTGTGTGTGTAAGCATTTGAAGGAATACCTGGTAGCTGAGAGCCATAGAGCTTTACTTACATTTCAAACAAAAGTTGAAGTTATGTAAAAAAATCTAACTGGTACTTATTTCAGTGTGAGTCAGGCTGGAGGTTGAAAAGTTTGCGGGGGCTGGGGCGCAATCTATATAGACTGTGCTTTGGAGCTCATTTGCCTAATCTTGGGAACTAGAGTGGAAGCTTGGTGTATCTTAATGAGGGGTAAGGCTTGTCTGGTAGGAAGATGGAGGGGGTAGGGGGTGAGGGACTCTGAAAGACCTGAAGGTATTAAGGGACAACTGAAAGTTTGAACAGAGGGGGAACGCCTGTGGAATGGTCAAGCATTTTGCATTTTGATCGCCTTTGTGCAAATTAAAAGACAGGGAGAGAAGATAAATGCAAAGGAGTGTTTGTGTTTTCAGGAGGCTCGTCTTGCAAACATTTCTCCACTTGGGAATGACAGGAACTGTGGTGACGTTGCTAGAATGTGCGCCACGTGCCACTTTTCATCAGGAGCCGATACCCCAAAGCGTACAGTAGTTCTGCATCACTGAGCGTTAAAGGGCAAACAGCTCAACCCCTGATAATGGAGTAACGACCACGGGCTTGGTTACTACCAGCACTCTGCATCACTGCCTCTACCTCATGGAAAAATCTGCCTGCTAAAGTCTAACACTGCCATAGTGCATTGATTATGTCCTCTCTCATGTTACACACTGCAATATGTTCATATACTGTACCAGTCAAAAGTTTGGACACACGTACTCATTCTAGTGTTTTTCTTGATTTTTACTATTTTCTACATTGTAGAATAATAGTAAAGACATCAAAACTATGAAATAACACATATGGAATCATGTAGTAACCAAAAAAGTGTTAAAACAAATGAAAAGATATGTTATATTTGAGATTCTTCAAAGTAGCCACTCTTTGCCTTGATGACAGCTTTGCACACTCTTGGCATTCTCTCAACCAGCTTCATGAGGTAGTCACCTGGAATGCATTTCAATTAACAGGTGTGCCTTGTTAAAAGTTCATTTGTAGAATTGATTTTCTTCGTAATGAGCCAATCAGTTGTTTGAGCCAATCAGTTGTGTTGTGACAAGGTAGCGTTGGTATACAGAAGATTGCCCTATTTGGTAAAAGACCAACTCCATATTATAGCAAGAACAGCTCAAACAAGCAAAGGGAAATGACAGGCCATCATTACTTTAAGACATGAAGGTCAGTCAATCCGGAAAATGTCAAGAACTTTGAAAGTTTCTTCAAGTGCAGTCACAAAACCCATCTAGTGCTGTGATGAAAATGACTCTCATGAGCCCAAATAAATGCTTCACAGAGTTCAAGTAACAGGCACATATCAACATCAACTGTTCAGAGGAGACTCCGTGAATCAGGCTTTCATGGTTGAATTGCTGCAAAGAAACCACTAATAAACTTGCTTGGGCCAAGAAACACGAGCAATGGACATTAGACCGGTGGAAATCTGTCCTTTGGTCTGATGAGTCTAAATTTGAGATTTTTAGTTCCATTCTCCGTGTCTTTGTGATACGCGGAGTTGGTGAACAGATGATCTCTGCATGTGTTGTTCCCACTGTGAAGCATGGAAGAGGAGGTGTGGGGGTGCTTTGCTGGAGTGCTGCATCAGATGACCTGGCCTCCACAATCACCCGACCTCAACCCAATTTAGGTGGTTTGGGATGAGTTGGACCGCAGAGTGAAGGAAAAACAGCCAATAAGTGCTCAGCATATGTGGGAACTCCTTCAAGACTGTTGTAAAAGCCTTCCAGGTGAAGCTGTTTGAGAGAATGCTAAGAGTGTACATTTAACCTAATAGGTTAGCTTAGGTAAGGATTAGTCCATTTTACCTAGGTTTACATGTAGCCAAAGCAATAAAAACATGACATTTCACCCAGTATTTGTCATGATATGTCTGCTACATATTGTTCATACGCATGGTCCTTTGGTTTTCTTGATTTGTTTCCATTATTTATGCAATAGGCCACTCGGCCTTGTGTACATCTGTTAGTGTGTAATTAACCATCATTTTCCACTTACACAAGTCCCCCGGGACACAAATCTCATTGTGTGTGCACAACATCCCTCTCACAAACACACACACAAGTACACATAGAGTTTTTGCACACAGACATACTCCAAATAGCATCCACACCAAGGACCACTGTCAACTTAATTTTGTAATGATATGGCCTTTATCCAGTGTAATCTAGCAGTAAATTAATTACAAACCGCATTTCTCCTCTACCCTCTCTGCAGTCCTTGAGGAAACAACCATGGTTGCACTGTGCCTTTTGCCAGGCTCACCATGCCAAATATAGAGGGAGCCGACACTTTGAGAGGGAAGGACTTCACCATTTTAAATTGAAGGGTTCTTCTTCCTTCTATTTAGAATGATATATCCGTACTTTCAAACTTCTCTGGTAAATGTACAGTGTGAATGTAGGAAAATGTACATTTTACACAATAAAGGCACTTCAGAAACATTTCTCGAACAGACACTTTAAAAGTTTTGTATGAGCATCCCAACTAGCTTACTCTTTCTATGTGGACGGATGACATTTACACAGATGATGTCATTCCTGTGGGATTTTGAGCAACATGACAGCCATTCCAAATAGGTCTGAGTTGCCAAGAGTTGCCGAGAGAATAGCTTCCTCCCAGAAAATCCTTTCACCTTGACTGTGACAAACCATATTAAGCATTCAGTTGCACCTGCAATGTGTTTGCATAAAATCTGAATATGCTAACTCTGGAAATGTATTATTCTCCTTTAAAAGCAAGGTCACTTGACATGGTTAGTTTTGCAGTAAAATTGTCCTGAAAATGTATTCAGTCTCATACTGTAAGTAACAATGTATTGCAAGTACACCTGCACCAGTTAAAAGTCCCTAGAAATGGTAGAGATTTAGTTTTTAACAACATGAAAGTAGTGTAAAGGTAAAGTATTTTTTAAATAATTGATGTAATTGTAATTATTAATTCATCTAATGAAGGCAGTCTATCGATTCTACAACAATCTCTCTCGCTCTCTCTCTCTTTCTCTCTCGCTCTCTTGTGCCGCTCCGTTTTTGTAGCTAGGAAAATAAAATGAGGTCAAAAGTACAAAGGGGGAAATGGTGTGGAGTTTTGTTAGTTTTACCCACTTTCAGTCCTTTGGCACAGACCACCTGCATGTAGCAGCCTGAGACCATCTGGCATAAAAACCTCCTTGGCGTCAGACTAGTGTAATCCAAGATTAAAATGTACACAAAAAAAAGCCTGATGCCCTGAGTGGTGAACACACACCCAGTCACAGACATGGTCACAGCGACAGGCTGGCAAAATGCGTCCATCGTATGCATGCACACGCCCAACAGGGAGAATACACAGGGAAATGAATGCGCCAACACACTCTCCCAGAGATAAGCTGTCGAAGCACGTCGTCAGGGGAATGTGGCCAGCCATATCATCAAAGCAGGGCCCACAAAATGGAGTCTGTCTACAACTGAAGATTCTCAATAGGGCCGCCCCAAAACACATATCCCACTCATATTTATAAGCTCCAGAAAATGATATCCTCCAATGATTTAATGTTTATATAATCCTTTCAAAAATAAAGGCAATACCAAAGAGCATGCCAACATTTTTTTACAACAATAAGTATACTATAGCAATATATGAACTGTAGCTGGTGGAGGCGTCATTCTATCGTAACATCTTCCCGTTGGTTCTGTCATGTCAAATTCAGTACAAGACCTGGCAAGGGGTTCCCACGAAATAATTGATGAAGAGAACACTGGCAGGTAGACAGCCTGAGACTGACAGGAAACTTGAAATCTTTACCCTGGGTATCACATTGTTACTCAGAACAACATTTGGATTGAGCGCACTGTGATCTCTGTGCGTTGAGATTTTCTCTTGAACTGAAGTTTTTCTCGTCGGGAAAGTTTCAAGCGGAAACTTGTAGAAGGAGCAGGTCACAGGAGTGATAAGGTTCTGGGTTGCAGTGAGAATTCACCCAGATACATTCTGTTTAATGAACACCCTTTGGCGTACCTGCTCTTAGCTGTGGCCAAGGCAAGCCTTTTCTTCCCGTTTCAGCAGCTCAGTTTCTTAGAGAAAAGCAGTCAAGGCCTAACTGAATAGAAGGTTCAAAGCCAGATTCATAGAGACTACTTATCCAATAGAGATATGAAATACTCAATCTATATGCCCTGGCTGAAAACACCATGAGAGATCAGAGGTCCTCTCATGTTTTCCCATCCACATCCCCCAGTGCTCTGAGCATGCTACAGTGAGAGACACACACATTTTTACAGATGTGGTTAATTACGAGGTGTTTTGGACAATTAGAGAATGAGTCTGACAGTAACCTCCATGCATTAATCACAGTAAATTACACAGAGGAAGGCGCAACGCAGAGACTCAATTAACCTTTTAGCCTCCCTCTCAATGTGGCGGATGGTGCTGGTTATTCAGAAAAGGGCCTGACACACTCTCAGGTCACCGGGGAGAGTGTGGCACCCGGTGCGAAGGCAGACGTGTTAGAGACACCCCCATATTCGTCTTACAAGGCCCAGCCTGACTCTCTAAAAAATGGAAAATCAACGAATACTTTGTGCTTGGTGTTTTTCTCACAGATTTTTTAGAAACCCCCAGCTGTTGTATAATTTTTCTGAAGGAACAGTCTCAGAACGGCCCTGTTTATTTTCCTTAATCAGTTTAAGGTTGTAGCTGAGCCCGTCCCCTAACCACCAACACAGCCTCTCCCAGGAGAAATCAGAATGCCTTGCTGCGTATCATAGCCAAGGCTTGCTCTGTGTGTGGATCAGGACTGAACAGGGCAGTGTGGGTATGGGATGAGCAGTATCAAGGCCAGGATTTGATAGATCAGTTCTCTCTCCTCCGCTTCTTAGCTCACAGCCTCACAATAATAGGCATCCTGGATATTAGGCCAAGTCCATGAGTTTGACAAGGCCCTCTCATCTCTCCCCACCCTTTCTCATCACGTTTCTTAACATACTATTTATCATTGATGGATCATGCATGGATACATACTGATAAATCTACATTTACATTATATTTTAGTCATTGAGCAGACACTCTTATCCAGAGCAACTTACAGAACACTGTCTGGCCTGGATTTGTTGTCTTTTTATTTTTCTGGCGTTGGTTGTTGGTGTGAAAGGATTTTAAAATTATAAACGGGTTATAATGTAAAGTACTTTTTCTTAGTACTGCTCTCTTAAGTGTTTTTTAGTTGAATATTTTTTTTTAACTCAAATCCTTTTTTGAACTAACCCAGTATGTTACCATATGCAGCCTATATCTCTGAGGTTTCTTCAACTCTGGCTTGGCATCTGAGATTCCGTCTAGTTTTCAGTCCTTGTGCGCTCTGTCACGGAAAGAATGCAGCGGCCTGGGCGACAGACCAAAGATTCCTGTAACAGAAGATATAAAATGAGTGCTTTGTAGTTCTACACTTCCATTTCACATGTTACATGTAGTGCTTTCAGTCAATGTTGAATTGACAGCTTCCTCCACACACTAACATTGAGTAAGAAACAGATTGCGAGCTGTTTTCTGGTAGGCATGTTTTGAGAGAACAGTGGGATAAATGAGGAGTAAATAGACTCCATAGTGGTTGAGTCAGTCAGTTTTTGCCTGTGACAAACCGACACAATAGTCCCTCTATCCTATCCAGGCCAGCCTGTTCTTATGGGTTGGTGCTGATGTTTCAGGATTGATTTGCCTGTGTTCAGCAGAGGCACCCGGCACAAACAATGACATAGGCATGCAGCCGTAATACATGCCCTCCTGTTTCCGATGGCCCAGTGCCCCTGTGAGAACCGCTGGCCACATGACCAGGCCAGTCACAGAACGAGAGAGGCACAAGGGTGAACTCCCCCTCACACACACATACACGCTAACGCTTCCAGAAACACTTACACACAACTTGCACAAACACATTTGCCACATGTCCTCACAACCACAAATGCTTATTTGAACATGAGCCTTTGTAATCCTTAGAGAGACACTCTTCTGGGAGGACACTCTCCCTGGTCTCAAACATTCAAGGCTTTATGCATCCAGCCCTCCCTCCCCTGTGTTCCAGCAACCCCCTCCGACCCCCCTGGACTGCTTGCCGCTCTGCTGGAATTCCTTGCGGATCACTGCCCTCGACCTCTTTATTCCCATTCTGTGGCTGCTCTGACACCTGGCCGTTACCCTCCCCCTCTCTCCCCCCAGCTTCTCATTAATCAGCCCTGATATTGATGGGAGGTGAACGCCGGCAAATGACTGCCTCTGAAGCCCAGAGAGACCCTCCCCCCTGTGTCCACATACCGGCCTGATTTGCATGCCAATCGACACGTTTGCTCGGAGTCTTTTTCCCAGGGCAGTGCCTAGTATGCCTGTGAATCAGCTCCTGTGTATGTCCAGCTCACTTTCTTTTCTTTCTCCTTGTTGCTCTTCTCTCCTCTCCCCTTTTCTTCCTGCCTCCTCTCCCTCCCCTTTCTCTGCATCTCTGTTTCTCAGTCACTCTTTCTCACCAGCTGGTGGATAGAGTACCTGCACATGATTCCTGAGATGTATTCTATCAAAGAAGCAGCTTGTTGTTTTTTATAATATTTCCAGCTTCTGTCTTCTATTCTTGATACCAGGAGTTCCTGTAGCTTTATGTCACAGGACATTAGCTTTCTTTGTGCTTTTGTGTGTGTGTGGTTTAGTTTGTACACAGTGAAAAAAACATGTCCAGCCTTCATTTGGCACCTGTTGATGCCCCTCTATCAGGATTCTGTGTGTCCTTTGTAAGAAAGGTTGTCAGCGTGAAACGACAGAACACCCGACAGAGGAGCAATTAATGGACACACACACACACGCACGCGCACGCGCACGCGCACACACACACACACACACACACACACACACACACACACACACACACACACACACACACACACACACACACACACACAGCTCCCTCTGTATCTCTCTCATTGAATGTTGGCACTGAGGACTTTTAAGGAACTCTTCACCTTTGAAATGGCTGTGGAAGCAGGCTTCCGTGTGTCTTTAAAAAAAGTAACAATGTTTTACTTGTGCAGTATTGTCTGCTTGTGTCAAGGCTTCCCTTCCCTTCATGGGGACAATGACTGGAGACGTGCTTTACAGAAATCCTCTCTCTGAAAGGCCCACTATGTGCTTCCATCCCAAGACAGAGTGTATACCCTTTCCTCTAGTTATCCTGGAAAGCATTTTTAATAAGATGAAATAAGTCTGTGTGGGACAGAATTTGTAGACGGTAAGTAACAATGAATTGCCTTTACTTGAGGATTGGAATTAAGACAGAAAGGGAATTGTTGGTTTTATCTCTAAAATAAGACATGACTTTAGATTTTTATATGCTTTCATTGCCAAAGCAAGTTAAAGATGTGACTTGCCTAGTTAAATAAAGGTTAAATATTTTTTTTACAGTAAACATTGGATTCATAAAGGTTTAAACTGTTTCCAACTGTTTCGGATAGGAAGCATGCGGACACCTTTAGCCTCTTATCCTGCTGGACTTCTCAAGCTGGACCTCTCTCCTCTCTCTCTCTCTCTCTCTCTCTCTCTCTCTCTCTCTCTCTCTCTCTCTCTCTCTCTCTCTCTCTCTCTCTCTCTCTCTCTCTCTCTCTCTCTCTCTCTCTCTCTCTCTCTCTCTCTCTCTCTCTCTCTCTCTCTCTCTCTCTCTCTCTCTCTCTCTCTCTCTCTCTCTCTCTCTCTCTCTCTCTCTCTCTCTCTCTCTCTCTCTCTCTCTCTCTCTCTCTCTCTCTCTCTCTCTCTCTCTCTCTCTCTCTCTCTCTCTCTCTCTCTCTCTCTCTCTCAATTCAATTCAATTCAAGGGGCTTTATTGGCATGGGAAACATGTGTTAACATTGCCAAAGCAAGTGAGGTAGGTAATATACAAAAGTCAAATAAACAATAAAAATGAACAGTAAACATTACACATACAGAAGTTTCAAAACAATAAAGACATTACAAATGTCATATTATATATATGCAGTGTTGTAACAATGTACAAATGGTTAAAGCACACAAGTTAAAATAAATAAACATAAATATGGGTTGTATTTACAGTGGTGTTTGTTCTTCACTGGTTGCCCTTTTCTTGTGGCAACAGGTCACAAATCTTGCTGCTGTGATGGCACACTGTGGAATTTCACCCAGTAGATATGGGAGTTTATCAAAATTGGATTTGTTTTCAAATTCTTTGTGGATCTGTGTAATCTGAGGGAAATATGTCTCTCTAATATGGTCATACATTGGGCAGGAGGTTAGGAAGTGCAGCTCAGTTTCCACCTCATTTTGTGGGCAGTGTGCACATAGCCTGTCTTCTCTTGAGAGCCATGTCTGCCTACGGCGGCCTTTCTCAATAGCAAGGCTATGCTCACTGAGTCTGTACATAGTCAAAGCTTTCCTTAAGTTTGGGTCAGTCACAGTGGTCAGGTATTCTGCCACTGTGTACTCTCTGTTTAGGGCCAAATAGCATTCTAGTTTGCTCTGTTTTTTTGTTAATTCTTTCCAATGTGTCAAGTAATTATCTTTTTGTTTTCTCATGATTTGGTTGGGTCTAATTGTGCTGTTGTCCTGGGGCTCTGTGGGGTGTGTTTGTGTTTGTGAACAGAGCCCTAGGACCAGCTTGCTTAGGGGACTCTTCTCCAGGTTCATCTCTCTGTAGGTGATGGCTTTGTTATGGAAGGTTTGGGAATCGCTTCCTTTTAGGTGGTTGTAGAATTTAACGGCTCTTTTCTGGATTTTGATAATTAGTGGGTATCGGCCTAATTCTGCTCTGCATGCATTATTTGGTGTTCTACGTTGTACACGGAGGATATTTTTGCAGAATTCTGCATGCAGAGTCTCAATTTGGTGTTTGTCCCATTTTGTGAAATCTTGGTTGGTGAGCGGACCCCAGACCTCACAACCATAAAGGGCAATGGGCTCTATGACTGATTCAAGTATTTTTAGCCAGATCCTAATTGGTATGTTGAAATTTATGTTCCTTTTGATGGCATAGAAGGCCCTTCTTGCCTTGTCTCTCAGATCGTTCACAGCTTTGTGGAAGTTACCTGTGGTGCTGATGTTTAGGCCGAGGTATGTATAGTTTTTTGTGTGCTCTAGGGCAACGGTGTCTAGATGGAATTTGTGGTCCTGGTGACTGGACCTTTTTTGGAACACCATTATTTTGGTCTTACTGAGATTTACTGTCAGGGCCCAGGTCTGACAGAATCTGTGCAGAAGATCTAGGTGCTGCTGTAGGCCCTCCTTGGTTGGTGACAGAAGCACCAGATCATCAGCAAACAGTAGACATTTGACTTCGGATTCTAGTAGGGTGAGACCGGGTGCTGCATCCCTGTCTCACCCCACGACCCTGTGTGAAGAAATGTGTGTGTTTTTTGCCAATTTTAACCGCACACTTGTTGTTTGTGTACATGGATTTTATAATGTCGTATGTTTTACCCCCAACACCACTTTCCATCAATTTGTATAGCAGACCCTCATGCCAAATTGAGTCGAAGGCTTTTTTGAAATCAACAAAGCATGAGAAGACTTTGCCTTTGTTTTGGTTTGTTTGGTTGTCAATTAGGGTGTGTAGGGTGAATACATGGTCTGTTGTACGGTAATTTGGTAAAAAGCCAATTTGACATTTGCTCAGTACATTGTTTTCATTGAGGAAATGTACGAGTCTGCTGTTAATGATAATGCAGAGTATTTTCCCAAGGTTACTGTTGACGCATATTCCACGGTAGTTATTGGGGTCAAATTTGTCTCCACTTTTGTGGATTGGGGTGATCAGTCCTTGGTTCCAAATATTGGGGAAGATGCCAGAGCTAAGGACGATGTTAAAGAGTTTTAGTATAGCCAATTGGAATTTGTTGTCTGTATATTTGATCATTTCATTAAGGATACCATCAACACCACAGGCCTTTTTGGGTTTGAGGGTTTTTATTTTGTCCTGTAACTCATTCAAGGTAATTGGAGAATCCAATGGGTTCTGGTAGTCTTTAATAGTTGATTCTAGGATTTGTATTTGATCATGTATATGTTTTTGTTCTTTATTCTTTGTTATAGAGGCAAAAAGATTGGAGAAGTGGTTTACCCATACATCTCCATTTTGGATAGATAATTCTTCGTGTTGTTGTTTGTTTAGTGTTTTCCAATTTTCCCAGAATTGGTTAGAGTCTATGGAGTCTTCAATTACATTGAGCTGATTTCTGACGTGCTGTTCCTTCTTTTTCCGTAGTGTATTTCTGTATTGTTTTAGTGATTCGCCATAGTGAAGGCGTAGACTCAGGTTTTCCGGGTCTCTATGTTTTTGGTTGGACAGGTTCCTCAATTTATTTCTTAGATTTTTGCATTCTTTATCAAACCATTTGTCATTGTTGTTCATTTTCTTCGGTTTTCTATTTGAGATTTTTAGATTTGATAGGGAAGCTGAGAGGTCAAATATACTGTTAAGATTTTCTACTGCCAAGTTTACACCTTCACTATTGCAGTGGAACATTTTACCCAGGAAGTTGTCTAAAAGGGATTGAATTTGCTGTTGCCTAATTGTTTTTTGGTAGGTTTCCAAACTGCATTCCTTCCATCTATAGCATTTCTTAATGTTACTCAGTTCCTTTGGCTTTGATGCCTCATGATTGAGTATTGCTCTGTTCAAGTAGACTGTGATTTTGCTGTGGTCTGATAGGGGTGTCAGTGGGCTGACTGTGAACGCTCTGAGAGACTCTGGGTTGAGGTCAGTGATAAAGTAGTCTACAGTGCTACTGCCAAGAGATGAGCTATAGGTGAACCTACCATAGGAGTCCCCTCGAAGCCTACCATTGACTATGTACATACCCAGCGTGCGACAGAGCTGCAGGAGTTGTGACCCGTTTTTGTTGGTTATGTTGTCATAGTTGTGCCTAGGGGGGCATATGGGGGAGGGAATGCTGTCACCTGCAGGCAGGTGTTTGTCCCCCTGTGTGCTGAGGGTGTCAGGTTCTTGTCCAGTTCTGGCATTTAGGTCGCCACAGACTAATACATGTCCCTGGGCCTGGAAATGATTGATTTCCCCCTCCAGGATGGAGAAGCTGTCTTTATTAAAGTATGGGGATTCTAGTGGGGGGATATAGGTAGCACACAGGAGGACATTTTTCTCTGTTAAGATAATTTCCTTTTGAATTTCTAGCCAAATGTAAAATGTTCCTGTTTTGATTAATTTAATGGAGTGAGTTAGGTCTGCTCTATACCAAATTAGCATTCCCCCTGAGTCCCTTCCCTGTTTCACACCTGGTAGTTTGGTGGATGGGACTACCAGCTCTCTGTAACCTAGAGGGCAACCAGTGGGTCCGTCTCCGCTATACCATGTTTCTTGCAGGATGACAATGTCTGCATTACCGATTTCTTTGGTGAAGTCCGTGTTCCTGCTCTTTAGGCCAAAGGAAGATGACCTCAGGCCTTGGATATTCCAGGATGATATAGTGAAGGCTTTTTGTTCCATAAAGTGTCCAATGTTGTTGGCCGTGTGGTTTGGCCTCAGGCCAGTAAGTGTGAGCAGAGCCTGCTGAGCATCTGGTACATGCCGTTGGCTTGGGCGAGTGTAAGAGTGGGGGTTGGGCCTGTTTGCCCGCTCACTACCTGGGCGTATGTGTGACTTCCATGTTGATGCTCTCTTTGCGGGGGTGGGGTGCATGGGGTGGGCAGGAGTGGCATAGGTCTGATCTGAGGGGGCCTAAATGGGGTGTGGGCATGGTTGATGTGGGGGGGTGTTGATTGGTTGGGGTGGGGGTGTGGATGTGTCTGGGGGTGCTGTGGTCTGGATGTAAGTCCTCTTGGCGTGGGTCCTCTATGTGTAGGTCCACGGGGGGGTCCTGCAGGTCTTGGAGGGTGTCTCGCTGGTCTGGGTGGGGTGTCTATTGATCTGTTGCTCCTGTGTGAAGTGTTGGGGCTGCGTTTGAGAGCGATGTCCTTTAGAGTCCGGACAAAGGTGGGCACTGCTGCCTTATAGAGGTGGACCTGGTCATAGAGGCTGTTCAAGTCCAGGGTGGAGTGGTGGGCCAGGAAAACATTTGGTTTTGAGGCACAGTCACGGGAAATGCTTGCGTTTACCCGCTGTATTGTAGCAGGGTGGAAGTCTTTTCGTGGTAGCAGGGTGGAGATAACCACTTGTGCATTGGGGAAAGTAGAAGAAGCTTTTTCAATCACTCCCTTCAGTGCTGTGGCCACCCTTTCCTGCTTTGCTCTCAGGTCGTTTGTGCCTGTGTGTATTATTATGTGGCTAGGTGAGCCTAGTTTGTCCTCAGACAGAAGGTCTAGGGCGCGCTGGGTGTTTGGACACCAGAGTTTAGACACACTGTGTTTGGGAAAAAGTTTTTTTTCTTCTATATATTTCCCATTTGAGTCCATAAGGAGAACAATCTGTGTCTTGTGTTTGTTCTCAGTGGGTGTGGGGGGGTTGTCAGGAGGGCTATCAGGGTGGCTGACAGGGGGGGTGCTCAGGGGGGGTGAGAGCTGCTGGGCTTGGGTTTTTTCTTTTGTCTGTTCTGCTGTGATGTTGACTCTATGGTCAGGGTCTGGTGTGGACTGTTCTGCTGTGGTGTCGAGACTTTTGTCCGGTGCTGAGGTGGGCTGTTCTGCTGGCGTCTCTGTGGGGATGGCCACATCCCTAGTGGGTTGTTCTCTGTCACATGCCATCCCCCTCAACCTCTCCTCCAGCAGTCTGATCCTCTCCTCCATCCCCCTCTCCCTCTCCTCCAGCAGTCTGATCCTCTCCTCTAGTGCTTTGTTCTGCTCCTGCTTCTGCTCTTTCTCCTGTTGAAGTTGTCTCACCACTGTCCAGAGTGCAGATATGTCTCTCTCCACCTCCAGCTCTCCTGGTCTGGTTAAGGGGTTGTTGTGCTGGACTGTTGTCTGGGTCTGTGCTGACTGGAGTGTAATCACCTGCTGTTCCAGCTCCACCTGCCTTACCTCCAGCTGGGTGAATTTATCCTTCATTTCAATGAGGGAGAAGTACTTTGTACTGGGAGGTTGACTGTCTGCTGAGGGTTGCTCGTCTGTGGGGTTATATGATGAAGAGGTCTGGTCTGACCCGCTTGGGGTGGGGGTATCTTTATCAAGGGAGAGCTTCTCCTGCTGGGCTAATTCTTTGATTAGGTGAAAGTCCAGCTGAAACTGTTTGGGGTTGCCCTGTACCAATACTGTTCCAGACTTATATAGATTTATGTTAGCTGACTCAGAGTCCTCGTTGTCAAGTATCCTGAGTTTCCACCCCTCGTTAACCCCCCCTCTCTTAACAGAGGGGTAGTGTGCTAATATAGCACTGTGCCATGCCAGGGGATGGTTTGTGTGGAAGATAAGGTTGCTGATGTTCCCATTTTTGTAATAGTCAGCAAAAAGTGTCTCTTGATTTTCCATAAGGAGCTTCATTTTGTGCTCTTTTCTTGCCTTATCATTCTTTACACTCACAGGGTACTGTATTTTAATTACCTCTGAACAGCAGGAGGGAGCTTCTAAGGCCTCTCCATTTGGTTGGGGTAGACTATTCGACTCTCCTGCCATTGTTGGGCTAATGGTCTTTGACACCTCTCACTTGACACGTCAGTGCTAGTTGAAGCTGTATCAAGTCAGTTACAGTTGAATACAGTTGAAGCTGTATCTCTCTCAGTTCCACAAAAAATCCAAGTTTAACTAACTCTAAATCTATCTTTTTTAAAGAAAATGCTGAAAAATGCAGGAGCTCATCTGATCATCTGATCATGACCTCTCTCTCTCTCTCTCTCCTTGTTAGCTAGCTAGCTTCTCTCTCTCTCTCTCTCTCTCTCTCTCTCTCTCTCTCTCTCTCTCTCTCTCTCTCTCTCTCTCTCTCTCTCTCTCTCTCTCTCTCTCTCTCTCTCGGAGGGAGAAGAACCTCCATGTTCAGTAGGCTGACCACAGGACCTGGACCTTTGCCTTTAATGGCAAGAACTGGTTAATGACCTTTTAGGGAATAGTACCTGTAATCTAGTACATACTTTGGGACGGAAGAGACCATGCACTAAACAGTCTCAGAAGGAGACTTAGTCTTTAAAGAACTAGTGTAGGCTGAACGGTACATTTAAGCTAACCTTCAAGGAAAGAAAGAGAAGACAATTTAGATCACAGCCTCTGCAACTCAAAGGAAGAGCCAGAAGACAGAGCAACCAGGGACATAACCATCCAAACTCAGAGGAAAGGAACAAGAAACCACCACCAAGGAACTCCTCGACTCAGGACAAAGAAGGACACTGCCATCGTTGCTTTGTTCACCTCCATACAAATAACTTGTGTTTGTCTTGTTATTCTGAGAAAGAACTACAATGGTCTGACTTAAGATGATTTACAAAACTGTCCTCCATATAGAGGCCTGGACAGATCGATCAGACAGATTAACTCTTTCTCTCGGCCAACACATCCTGATGCCATTGCTTTCAGAGAGCAGTGTGGACTAGCAGACGTCTCTGTTGAGCTCACCTATCAGTCAAGCTTTTGTGTGAAATATGTCCCTGGCCTTTACTCTCCATAGGACAATTGTCTGGATCTAAGATGCCTCTACAAAGAGAACGGGTCTGTAATCACTGGCCTGCACTCTGTTCTGGTTACACAGTCTAAAGCAATCCGTCTTTGATCTAAGTCAGTAATACAAGCCCAAACTCATGGCATGACAGACACAAAAAACACTTATGTTTTTTAGCTGTTTGGGAGATAAGTAAAGCAAACAGCTCTGTCATCTTAAGTGACTGTAATGACTGAAAGCAAACAGACGACAAGGCTCTGCACATTAAAGGAACATCCCACAATCCAAACAGAAATAACGCAAACACCACAGACCTTGGACAAGCTAGGCTCTGTTTGTATACCTCACAGGTTTTACAATAAACATTTATCTACATTGTAAAGCCAATGGCAATGTCTGGCCTCCACCTCCACGTTCCAAGGCTAATTTCATGTGACAGAGGGGCTGTTCCACAGGCTAACAGCGGGCTATGCCTGTTTTTGTACAGGAACCTCACTCCACGTCTGGTCTGCCCTCAGTTAAAAAATAAAAATCGAATCAAATTTTATATGCGACATGCGCCGAATACAACAGGTGTAGACTTTACCGTGAAATGCTTACAAGCCCTTAACCAACAAGGCAGTTTTAATAAAATAGTGTTAAGAATTTTTTTCTAAATAAACTAAAGTAAAACATGAAAAAATGTATATATATACAGTATATATTTTTGAAAAGTAACACAATAAAATAACAATAATGAGGCTATATACAGGGGGTACCAGTACCTAGTCAATGTGTTAGTTGAGGTAATTTGTACATGTAGGTAGGGGTAAAGTGAGTATGCATAGATAATAAACAACGAGTAACAGCAGTGTAAAAACATTTGATTAATTGTTCAACAGTCTTATGGCTTGGGGGTAGAAGCTGTTAAGGAGCCTTTTGGACCTAGACTTGGCGCTCCGGTACCGCTTGCCGTGCGGTAGCAGAGAGGACAGCCTATGACTCGGGTGACAATTTTTGGGGCCTTCCTCTGACACCGCCTAGTTATAGGTCCTGGATGGCAGGAAGCTTGGCTCCAGTGATGTACTGAGCTGTACGCACTACCCTCTGTAGTATGCCGAGCAGTTGCCATACCAAGCTGTGTTGCAACCAGTCAGGATGCTCTCGATGGTGCAGCTGTAGAACATTTTGAGGATCTGGGGACCCATGCCAAATCTTTTCAGTCTCCTGAGGGGGAAAAGCCATTGTCGTGCCCTCGTCACAACTTTCTTGGTGTGTTTGGACCATGATAGTTTGTTGGTGATGTGGACCCCAATGAACTTGAAACTCTCGACCCGCTCCACTACAGCCCTGTTGATGTCAATGAGGGCGTTTTTGGCCCTCCTTTTCCCTTAGTCTTAGTGTGTTTGTGGGGGTTGTATGCTCTGGTTTGAGTAGACTACCCTCTGATTGTTACAATTGACAAGGACATACAGACTATATTATTTCCCATAATCATGCTTTGCTTTCTCTAATTCTGCATGCTTGCACATGATGAGGATTTCAAGGAGAATGGCTCTCTGTGCTGGTTTTGTGGAGGGGCCGGAGTGTAGAATTATTGAGAAATGCGTTGTGGGTGTTCTGGTCTGGGATGACTCCTTTCTGTTATCCTGCTGTGGTACAGCACCACGTTCCAGTTGGTGTGTAGGTGTATTGGAGCTCTGAGTAATGTGCAGGAGTATACACTTTAAGTCTTTGTGGATAGGGCTTTCTGGAAATGTGTCTGGTGAGAATTGCTTCTTGTCAACATAGCCTGGTCCAGCTGAAGGGAGCACTGCTCTGCTGTCCCAGGCAGCTCAATTTAACCCTGTTTATAACCATTCAGAGCTTGCCACCATGAAACCATTAGCTCTCCATCTCTGGCCTACAGGTGTCCAATATCTCGGGATAGCTGTAGTTAGTTTTGTGTTAGAGGGACTTAAAAGTTTTTTTTTTTGGTACACACTTTCCATTGTGCTGTGTATTCAGTGATGGAGAGCATGTTGATGGCAGGGATTTGGGGTGCCAACATGTGGAGTGATATTTGGGTTAGTGTGGAGGCATGTCCTGGCTGTGTGTCTTTAAGCTAGGCTCCTCAGACAGGAGTAATGGTCCCAGCAGTGCAGGCCTAGACCCACTGTGGAGCCTGCATCAGAGTCTGAGCTTTATAGAACCCCAGGGGGCCGTGACCGGTCATAACTTCCACAGGCAAGAGGACGACTAGCTCATAGGCCAGGAATCTGAAGTAGGTCTGCCATTCCTCTGTTCCCTGATACGTGTGGTCCCCAGGTCCAGGGGGTCCTGGTAAAACAGTCACGACCGTGAGGAGGTACACTCATCTCCTCCTCGGTTCAGGGAACTTAAGGGAGGTGGGCTGGATATGGAGCATCTCAGAGAGTCAGAACAAGCCTGAGTGTTAGGAGGCATGTAGGGAGGGAGGGAGGAGGGAAGGGCTACCCACCTGGCTCTGCTGGAGTCTGCTGTCTACTGCTGAGCATGGCGTAATCCTTCAGTCACTACACCAGCCATGCTCATACAAAAGATATTCACTTAAAAACATGCGCACACACATAAGCACACACTCACACAGAAACCCACAGACACGCTCCATAGGAGAGATAATTATCCGTCTCTAGCCATTTGTCTGTCAGGTGATTCATACAGGCCTTCCCACAACTTTACTATTTCATATCTGCCTCATCATCATTTCATGCTCATGTTTGATTAAAATCCCGAAATAACATGCATCTAAGGAAGATTACGCAACACCGAGGTGAGCAAATATGTGACTAGTTACAGAATGTGAGGCGTTTGATGCTGGTTCCTACTTCACATTATGTACAGCTGTAAATGTGATGCTATAGCTCTCAAAAACATTGCTGCCCCAAATTCAGCTGGGTTTAAGTAGAGGTGCTAAGGCTTAAATGGGTGAGAAAGATGCTTTTCTCCTGCTTGTCTGTTAAGTGAGATAACAGGTTTATCTACTCTCAAAGCATCAAAACTTTCCAATGTTTCTTCCAACTACAGTGTGTGATATACCACTTTGAAGCTCTGAGTCTGTACTTTTATAAATTGTAATAAGCACATCACTTACATTTGACATTAGCTTCAATAGAGAAATATGGACACATATACAGTATATTGGATAAGTAGACCAAGCTATTGATTATGCAGCGGGGAGGGTGGGGATGGGGATATCTGTGCAGACAGAGATCTAGAGCTTATAACTTTCCTGGCAGACAGACTGCATCGACTGGCAATTCCTCAGCACAGAAACTACACAGAAAGGGCTGAAGGTTTAATATGGCAATCTAGGGCATCTGAAATTCTTGTGATTCATATTACTGAGAGGAGATTTAATAAGGATGCAGACTGGTAAGGTATTGTATCATTTATCTTGTAATAGTTGTGCTTACATATTTTATTAGTTACACTTGGTGTTAGTTACACCCAACTTGTAAGTCGCTCTGGATAAGAGCGTCTGCTAAATGACTTAAATGTAAATGTAAATGGTGGGGTGGTTATGGAAAATGAATGGAGGTTATTTGAGTCCCATCATATCCCACTAATCATCCCCTGTGATATTAAGCTTTGACATTTTTCTGGAGGCTCCTTGGTTGAAACGTCTGCCTTACGAAAGACAACGATAGCTGTTGCCAATCCCTAACACAGAGAGGCACAAACACATAAGGGTTTCATACGGCAGGATGCAGGAGTTCTTATAAATGTCTGTTCTCTGATATGTGTTCCTTTCATGGATCCAGATACCAATCTTTGGTTTGTTGCCAATGTGTAAAACAGTGAGAGTGAACAGTATTTGATATCAATATGCTGGTAATTATGATATAACCACCAGTCTTGTATCAAGCCTTTTGTTCTTTTGAGTCCTCCTGAGAGGATACAGGGCCAATGCCTGTATCCCCTCCATTTGGTAAATATTTTAGACACACATAACAGTAGTTCATGCAGTGACGTTATGGTCACAGAGTTTCTAAACCCAGAGGCGCAACATCACGAGACTTCCAGGAATGCTTGCGAAACAAACTAAGCAAACCAGGATGGGGTTTGAGAAGTCAATGAGACAAGTGAATAATGAATCCTTAGTTTTAAATTTTCTCTAAATCTAATGGCACAACCTAGATTCGAGCCAATGTCTTAAGTAGTTGAACATGTTATTACTCCAACCTGGTAAATTTGACAAACTAACACGTTTACATTTTCGTCAAAAACAACTTTATTTCGAAGGAGTGCCTCTGATTTGATGACCTGGCGTGAGACAACTGTTAGACTCTATTATGCGTTTCTGTGCATGAGTTTAGCTAGCCAACTTCACCATGACATCGCCTACAAACGTGATCGGGGATTTCTATTGGATAAGCAGTTTCCCCCGTGCCCATTTTAGGCACATGCCAGGTAAGGCACAGGAAATTTGAGGAACTGGCAGTTCTTAAGATTCCAGTATTGCTGGGTTAGGAAGCTTAACAGTGTGTTAAATTGCTGTCATTTTCATTACAATGTTATTTTCATGTGTCCTTATTTTCCACTTCATTTTTTCATGTAATGATGAACACGTCTAATGATAAACACCCACACGAAAAGCACGCTTGTCTCTGCGTGAGCCAATGACTTATTTATTTACATTTCATGAATCATTCACATCTCCGGATGAGCCAAATTTATCATTCAACAATATGATGTCGGAAGCCCCATTTACAGTTCTTGTAGCACTTAACCTAGAAATGATATACCCTTTTGGTTTATCAATGTTGAATCTAGGAAAGTAGTTGGCATACACAGCATGCTGTATTCATGTGATGTTTGTGTATTTCTTTAGATTACCGGCTTCAATCGCTTTAGCCAATCAATAAATAAGTGGCTTGTGCCTAGAGAAAAACATCAGCATATCATACATGAATCAAGTTGAACCCTTTACATCAAGGACAGTGATTCACCCCATAGCCATATTTAGATATTCAACATGATATGAGGAGAGTGTTAGCTCAGAAGCTCAGTCTCACACATTTCCATCTCATGCATATTTCAGGTCAGGCAGACAGCTGTGGGACATGGAAGGGTGTTGTAGTACAGCGTTTACTCTCTGACAGCCTGAGAAATAGTCCGTCTGGACTTCCTGCTCTCCATCCACCAGGCATAACCCCCCCCCCCACTGGGCACAGCCGTCAGTTCAATGTCTAGTTTGGATTTACATTTGGTTGAGTTGTCAACTAACATGAGTTCAATGTAAAATCGAACAAAAATGTCACCCTGTCATTGGATTTAGGTTAAAAGTTGGGTGAAAAAAATACAAAATTCCCTTATGTTGATGACTTTTTGCAAATCCAATCAGTTTTCACTGTTGAGTCAACGTCATCACTAGAGGTCGACCGATTATGATTTTTCAACGCCGATACCGATTATTGGAGAACAAAAAAAGTCGATACCGATTAATCGGCCGATATATAAAATAAAAAAAATTATGTTTTATATATATATATATATATATATATATATCATACACACACACACACACATTTTTGTAATAATGACAATTGCAACAATACTGAATGAACAATGAACACTTTTATTTTAACTTAATATAATACATAAATACACACACACACACACACACACAGACACACATAGCTCTGAAGTGACAATGATACTGAAGAGTCTGCTTAGGAGACAAATACTCTCAACTGTTTGAATAAAAATAGAGTTTAAGTTACCTGTGATGAATGTTGAAAACAAAAACTGTCATTTCTATATGCAGGAAATCCTATTTTAATAATGGGCATGGTAAGAATTGACGATCAAAGTGCGAGTCATAATTCCCATGACACCTTCTAGCAAAATCTGAAAAGCGGTTCCTTCATTTATTCCATAGGATATTTTTAGATTCACTTAAAATAAGGTCTGTGTTTCGTGTAGGCTTACACCACCTTGCCAATTTTATAACTGTGTAGATATCCATAGGACAAGGTAACTCTGATCAATATTGGCTAAATATAAGCGAAGATAATTTTTTTTGTCGAGTGGATTTATGAAAATATGTTGACAAACGTTACCTTATCCTAGTGAGATTTACACGGGTATCAAAACGGCGAGGCGGTTTAAGCCTGCACGAAACACAGACCTTATTTGAAGTAGATCAAGACATTCTCTATGGAAGACATGAACGGTAAAATAACGAAGGAACCCCTTTCAAGTTCAGCCGCAAGTTATTACAGGAATTAGTTCGCAAAGAGCCAGGCGGCCCAAACTGTTGCATATACCCTGACTCTGCGTGCAATTAACGCAAGAGAAATTACACAATTTCACCTGGTTATTATTGCCTGCTAACCTGGATTTCTTTTAGCTAAATATGCAGGTTTAAAAATATATACTTGTGTATTGATTTTAAGAAAGGCATTGATGTTTATGGTTAAGTACACATTGGAGCAATGACAGTCAATTGTTTTTTATAAGATAAGTTTAATGCTAGCTAGCAATTTACCTTAGCTTACTGCATTCACGTAACAGGCAGGCTCCTCGTGGAGTGCAATGTAATCAGGTGTAAGAGCATTGGACTAGTTAACTGTAAGGTTGCAAGATTGGATCCCCCGAGCTGACAAGGTTAAAAATCTGTCGTTCTGCCCCTGAACGAGAGAGAACGTTCCTAGGCCGTCATTGAAAATAAGAATGTGTTCTTAACTGACTTGCCTAGTTAAATAAAGATTAAATAAAGGTGTAAAAAAAAAAATGGCCCCGATTAATCGGCCATTCCGATTAATCGGTCGACCTCTAGTCATCACATATATTTTTTGGGTTGAAATGACATTGAAACAATGCTGATTCAAGCAGTTTTTGCCCAGTGGGCCAGTTCCAGCCCAGTGACATGAAGGACAGGACAGGTCACCAGGTCTCCTCTATCAGCCACCCTTTAACTGACAAGAATCAGGAGTAAACCTGGTGCTCTGAAATATACTTTATGACTACCTTTAAAGGCTCTTAAAGGATGTGGAATAGGCAGTAAACTCAATTGTTTGTCAGTCTATTGGCATGGAGTGGCATTGACTGGTTAATGTGAAGGTATTTTACAGGTGTCAAGCAGACAAACAAGGTAAGACTGGCAATAAACAGACAAATATGTCTTTTTTCTTCTGCCTTTATAGCTACATTTTTGCTGACACAATGATTGGAAAGTGCTGCCTGTTTGAGTCAAGCTTGGACGGCACATCACTTGACAAGTAAAGAGCACTTATCAGTCAATCTGGAGTACTTTACCCGTCTCTCTGTGACCTACAGTACACAGATAATTTCAGAGCCGTTTCACTGCTGTGATGCCTCTCAGGCCTGCACATACAAAGTTGTTTTTCTGGCAGGTCTATGGATCTGAAATGTTGGAACAGAGATTGGTTTTCCTTAAACTCTAAGACGTGTTCATTATCCCGGCACATACTGTGAGTTGGGAGGGGACACTGAGCCCTTCCTTCCCCCCAGTTCGGTGTTCTCTACCTGGGAGGAACGCCTCCTACCCTTGGTACTCCCACGCCACCATGGGTCCTGAGGGGCCTTGGGCTCTGGTACAGCCTGCCCTGCTCAGCCCGACCTAGGAGAGAGCGCCTGTCATGCGAAACCCGGTACCACACATCAATGAACAAGGGATTGCTTCATGTTCGTGCATGTGATGTCTGTATAAAACATTTTATCACCCGCCTTTCTCCCTATGGCTTGTAGGCAAGGTGTGGGAGGCTTGCAATGATGATTTCCATCAAGTTAATTAGTATTGATGTGTGAAAAGCTGTTAGTTTGATGTAAGGTGCTTTGTGCATCTCTGCATGACTTTCCTGCAGGTATTTCAAGTATGATGGAAGATCTCCACATTTCAGGGAACAATTATCAGAGGCTTTTCTCTGTCTATTGAAGATTTAACTCTTTTGAATGATGAGATCCATTATTACAGCCTTTTCCATTAACCACTCAAGGAAAAAACATTATCCTCCGTTAGGATGTTTGAATGAGGATTTCAGAAGGATTTGAAAAATATTAGAAACATGTTTGACTCTTCTAGCCTTGCAGCCAAGCTGAGGTTTTTCTCCAAAAGCCCTGGTGTGCTTGATTGACCAGGTGGTGACCATTCTTTCTCCAAATTTACTTTTGAGATTGATGGTTCTCAATTAACAGTGGTGCACTCAAATCATGAAATATGGTGTCTTTCAGAACTAACTACATTTTAATGTGCAGTGAAACTGTGTGCTAATGATGCACCTACAGTTACTGCTAATAGTAATAGCACACATTCTGGATGCATGGAAAGAATTGCAAATGTTGAAAAGATTGGCAAGCCAGCGCACAGGGGTGTTGTAATCCAAACCAGGTTTGGAAAATGATTTAGTCGATTACTTTGGAATAGTGATCTGTTGGAAAGTTACAGATGTAGGATCTTCATTTTAGCCAGTGTGCTACAGCAGGACAATAATCTTGCAGCAACAGGAAATGTTTTACAACTTGTTGGATGGTTGCTCATTCTGAAAGTAGTCTATGGGCCAGGAGAAACTGTAATCCATGGTTCAGTTGTCTTTAAACATCCACCACAAACTTCAGCTAACCTTAGCCACTACAAGCTAACAATCAATGAAAGTTTTGGGGCATGTGAGCATGTTTAATGTCAAATCACCTGAAATCAACTCCATTTTTGGTTTGATGTTACTTAAAGGTGATCTGGCCATATAAAGTTTGTAATGACTGTTTAAAGAAATCTGAACCATGGATTACAGTTTCTCCTGGCCCGTAGACTACTTTCAGGATGAGCATCCATCTAACATCCAGTTGTTGTAAAATAGTGAACTACTCCTTTAATTGACATTTTTGTAGTGGTTAATATATTTTTGTAAGGGAAAATCAAGTCTCAAATTTCAAAGTGGAAATTACAAACTTCAGAAGCCTTTTTAAACCTCAAATACACGTTTTAAGTGTCCTGCTTTGCAGTACAGTTCTGCTACAGGGTGATCAAACATCTGTATGTGCTATCATGAATAAGGGTCAGGAGTAGCTACTATTTTTATGATCCAGTAGTTTGACACATTTACATACTGTACCAAAATAATCTAGTATTATGGATTAGATACTCTTGTGATAAAATTGGCTGATTCAGAAAAGGGTTGAAACAGTCTTTGAGTGATTCAAAGTAGTACATAGAGGACTTGACAGTCATGTTACGGTAGAGTTTTTGCTTGATTTACTTTTCTGTTTTTGGTCATTTCTCCTTGTCCAGGCTGACAGGTTTAGTTATATTGAATGACAACACAGTGGGCTCTGTAAGGATTACTATGGAACATCCTGCCTGTAGCCCAGGGGAATGGTGTGCTGTATCATTCTGTTAGCAGTCAGAGTGCTCTACGTACTGTGTGTGGTAGCATATCTCACAGGGCACACTGTCTGCTGCCAAAATCAACTGCCCAACTTCCTCTCTTTCCCTCAGAGCAGGCCTAGATCCTCAGCCTCAGTCGTGTCCCACTCCATCCCACCTCATCACTCCTCGAGCCCCTACATCATCATCTGAACCCCAGAACCGGGGCTTGCAGGAACCAACAATAACCCCTGGTTACACATAAATCTTCCTGATAGAGTGATGTCTCTCCAAAGACACATGTTAAAGTGCACCAGATACCCAGGGCAGCACGCCAAGCCCAGTTTGACTCTGAAAAAAGCCCATGCTGTTGGGGTTTGGGCCGATGCCACCTCATCCACAAAGCCCCTGTTTCATTGTAAATGCAGGATTACTGATTCATTTACCGCACAAGGACATGTTGTAATGTGGTGGTGGTGGAAGCCCCACCTAATGGACCCTCATGGAGTTGAAAGATTTCTGAGATGGCTCAGGTTCAGGGGCTCCCTCCCTCAAATGAAACAGAGCACTCTACTTGTTATTCTGTCCAAAATGCCATACAGTAGCAGTGTCCGTCCATCATTATGGGCATCAGTCTTACCTCGGCACTGGCAGTTTTTCTAATCCCAGTGCCAATAAATCTAGGCACATTTCTTAGCACTGTCCACAAGAAGACTGCTCTCTGGTCTATGGTATTAGCTTATGGACAGATTGTTCAGGCTATAGCTGTACCGACATCTATAATCCACATTTTCCATTGAATATAGCCTATGATTCCAGGTGTTTAATGAAATGGAAGTTCATTGTGTTATACACACCACAGATTTGGTGAGAAAAACACTGTGGTGCTGTAATCTGCCATTTCCACCGCATTGAAAAAAAGTGTTAGTGGATGCTTTGATGTAGAAGTCAATGTTGAGGAATTTGCTCCATAGAGGCTATGCCTACAGTACAATTCTCCTGGGAAGGAGGATAAAAGAACATCATGCTTGTAAGCCTTTACATGCTGTGTTTTGGAGGTCAATCACTTCTTCAGAAATACCCTCATTAAATTATTAACGTAATTTGATACAAGCCCGGTTTTGCTCATGTTGAAGCCTTTTTAATTTTTTTTTATTTAACCTTTATTTAACAAGGCAAGTCAGTTAACAACAAATTCTTATTTACAATGACGGCCTACCCCGGCTTAACCTGGACGACGCTGGGCCAATTGTGCGCCGCCCTATGGGACTCCCAATCATGGCCGGATGTGATACAGCCTGGATTCAAACCGGAGACTGTAGTGACGCCTCTTGCACTGAGATGCAGTGCCTTGCTTTCTAGATACTATAATAGTATTTATTCTACACAGCTGTTCTGCACGGTTGTTCTGCACTATTTTGACAGAACACACCCACATAATTCGCTGACAATTCATGCTTTATACATTTTTACAGTATAATCAGTGAATCTGTGACTGTGTGTGTGTGTGTGTCCACCTTTGTGTCCACCTGTGTGTTAGTGTGCTGCTATAGAGGCAGGGATGTGCATCTGTTTGGAAGGCTGCACTTGTTGCCTATTTCCTTCCTGGAGGAGGGCAGTGGGAGCTGGGAGATAAGACGGTCCACCCTGGAGGAGACAGTGTGTACATCCATCAGTCAGACTCTGCCCTGCTCAACCCTACACACTAATTGGCCATCCATCTCTCAAAGCCTGACCTCCTCGCCTCAAGCCAAAGCATACTCACACAGTACCCACACAAATCAAGCACATATGCGATCTAAAACAGACACACGTACACACACGTGCTCTATGGCCGGCCGCTTCTCCTGTCCTCCCCTGCTGCCTCCCCTGCTCTGTGGAGCTGGAGGAGAATCACTGTGCCTGGATTAAAAAGGCTAGCAATGTCCCCAAAGCTCTGAACAAAACAAAATTACATACCTTGAATACCGACTCGATGAATGAAAATGAATTGTATTTTCACTTGGTCTCAGAGCACTTTATAGTGTGTGCAGGTATCTTGGCTCGTTCTCCACCATTGTGTATTGCCCATCTGCTAATGAGGCCTGCAATCATTTTGGAACACACTGCTCTGCATATAACTGTCTCCTCCACTTCTTTGAAATAGAAGTTATACGAGTTGCTCCTACTTTTTGGTATTTAGAACGTGGCTGCCGACCAACCAATTTCCACTACAATAATCCCAGGCCTAAAAGCATCTTGATCCATGTCAATTAATGTGGGAATGTGTTCTGAGACTCAATTTGTTTATGAGCTTGTGAACAGCTGCTCTCTCTAACCTTCATTTAAAATGTGATGACATTCTCTGGAAAGCTGAGAGGCTGCGGCTGCATCTACCCCTAGCTCTCAGAGAAGACTCAGTGTTGTTGGAGCACTGCTGGCCCCTCCCGTCTGGCCCCTCTGTAACTTTAAACAACCCTCTCAGCGGAGGTTTACGATCAGCACAAAACCCTCCTTGCTTACTATCAGGAAGTGTTTTAGGAAGCGCTCTTAGGCCTGTAAGCGTATCTAAAACTCCAAGGTCTCATTGCATATTCATGCACCTTCAGTGTTCAGGCTGCCTGTCTAGTAATAAAAAAGACGGCCTTGTTGAAAAGTTTAAGCTCTCACGTCCTCCTTGTGCTCACCATCCTCTGTGTGCTCATATAACTGAAATATAGCTGGTGCCCTTTGACCCCCAGCTGAGCCAGAGGCCCAGGCTGGAATGTGTCGTCACCTCCAGACCTCAGTGTAAACAGTCAGTCCTGGTCTCTTGGCTTCATCGCTGCCATACCGTTCCCTGTTCGGGGCCAGAGCCCTCCCTCCACTCTGCCCTCTCCCTCCCTCCCTCCAGTCTGCCTGGTCTCTCTCTCTCTCTCTCCCTCCCTACCTCACTCCAGTCTGCCTGGTCTCTCTCTCTCCCTTCCTAACTCCCTCCCTCCACTCTGCCTAGTCTCTCCCTTACTGGACAGTGTGTCTGACTGAGCAGTCTTGTCCTGCCACTGTGCTGCCTGCTGAGAGCCTGAGGACTGAGGAGGGAGTGAACAGTGCTGGTTGTGACTCAGTGAGGTACTCTTGGCACTGCAGTAGGTAATGAATTGGTGTGGCTGCCTGCTATGAAGTCTAGTCGGCAGGAGGGAGAAAGGTGATCAGTCTTTCAGGGCCAGGTACTACTTGTACAGCGTGCAGGCCTCTAATAGCAGTAAGCAAAAGGTTGTGTGAGCCTGACTGAGGGACTGGAGGGGCGCCTGTGTTCACATACCAGGGGATTTCACTCCCTCCCTCCCTTTTCTCTACACCACCCCACTCCCTAAACCACCACCGAGGGGGTTCATCATTCTCACTTTACTACTGAGCTAATTATCATTAGCATTACGGGGGATAATTACCATTTCACTGCCTAACACTCATGTAGACTGCTCAACCCGGAGTCGCACAAGGTTATCAATGGTAGCAGAAATGCAGCCTCATCTGCCTAATTATACTGTTTGGGCTTTGTGATAACTGAATGGGATGTGAAATGTGCTATTATGCTTTGCGTATATTGGTGAGGCTCTTAGATTCGTCAAGTTCCTAAAATAAATGTGCGGCATGTGGAGCCTGTTAATTAAAAGCTTTGGTTTCCTCTGGAATATAAATCAGAGGAAATCCATGTGTTATGAAATACTGGAACGTTCTAAAATATATTGGATGTTGTTCTTTCTCTAGTGTGAGTTTAGCTGCACTGTACTGTAAAATCAGGCCATCCGGATCATTAGCTCAATAGTCCTTTTCCAATTTCTGAAAGGGAAGTCTGACATCATACAGAACGCATGCTGAATAATAAATACATCTTTGAAAAATAACTTTATACTACCAATCGCCAAAAGTGACTTATAGTTAGTAGCTGGCTTGTCAAGGGGAATTGCATACATCTTTCACTGGCCTTATGGAGTTGCAGCTGGCGCCTATCACCTGATGAATGTTGTCTCCATCTGCTCCAGCTCAACACTGGTGCTCCTGGGCTAATAACTAGTGGAAATTCATTAGGCCTGTAGGACCCTCTTTCTGCCCCCCTCCCTGTCCCCCCCGTTTCTCAGAGAGAAGGCATTGACAGACAGCCTGCCTTGCCTGCCTCTGGAATGGCATTGGCTGGCCAGAGAGGACCTCATGACAAACAGGAGACATATTCTCTTTGACCCCAATTACCAGAGGTGTTCTTTTCCACCAGCTAATCCAGCGCATCTAGAGTGGCCCCTCTCACTACCCCAGGAGCTTTGCTTTTCCAGCCGGGCGGTTGCCCCTCAAAGCCAGGGGGTGGAACTGAAGAAGCATGTGCCTGTTGAGTGGAAGTTGACCTATGAGGCAGTAGCCTGGTGGCTGTGGTAGAGTTGACCAGGTTCCAGTGAACCCAGTGATCTGTTCTCTTCCACGTGGATGGTCACACACTGTTTACTACTACAGCACGTAGCCAAATATGCCCTGGTCTCAAACAGTTGCATTGCCATCTTTAAGAGAGAGGATAATGGAGATGTCTGAAAAAATACTATCTACAGTAGCAGTAATTTTAAGACTGAAAATGAAATATAGTTTCATTACTATTAATTGTAATCAAATCTTATTAGGGTTTGAATGACTAGCTCATAAATGGACTCCCATCTCCACCTATGCTCATGTGTTGTAAATGTGCACTGTTGCTACTGTATATTATTTGTTTGAAGGTACTCTATGACTTGGATGTTGTCTGACCGCCCTCTCTTTCTTCTCCACAGAGACACTAATGGACTCCACCACAGCGACAGCTGAGTTGGGCTGGACAGTTTATCCCGTGTCAGGGTCCAATGACAACAGCGTGAGTGTAAGCTCATCATCTACATTATATCATAGAATTTTCATTTCAGTTGCTTAATTCATTTGATTGCTAATTAATAATTTTTCATGCAGATGCAGCAATACTACAGTGCGCCACATTTTCAGTTAATTTCAGTTCATCACAGATCAACTTGTTTTTGACAACCAACAGCAGAGCTGTGCGATAAATTGATGCGATAAATAGAAAGACAAATTTCAAATAAAAGAAATTATCCTTTAAACTATGACTATTACAGCTGAAGTCGGAAGTTTACATACACTTAGGTTGGAGTCATTGAAACTCGTTTTTCAACCACTCCACAAATGTATTGTTAACAAACTATAGTTTTGGCAAGTCGGTTAGGACATCTACTTTGTGCATGATACAAGTAATTTTTCCAACAATTGTTTACAGACAGATTATTTCACATATAATTCACTGTATCACAATTCCAGTGGGTCAGAAGTTTACATACACTAAGTTGACTGTGCCTTTAAACAGCTTGGAAAATTCCAGAAAATTATGTCATGGCTTTAGAAGCTTCTGATAGGAACATTTACATAATTTAAGTCAATTGGAGGTGTACCCGTGGATGTATTTCAAGACCTACCTTCAAACTCAGTGCCTCTTTGCTTGACATCATGGGAAAATGAAAAGAAATCAGCCAAGACCTCAGAAAAAAAATTGTAGACCTCCACAAGTCTGGTTCATCCTTGGGAGCAATTTCCAAACGCTTGAAGGTACCACGTTTATCTGTACAAACAATAGTACGTAAGTATAAACATCATGGGACCCCGCAGCTGTCATACCGCTCAGGAAGGAGACACGTTCTGTCTCCTAGAAATTAACGTACTTTGGTGCGAAAAGTGCAAATCAATCCCAGAACAACAGCAAAGGACCTTGTGAAGATGCTGGAGGAAACAGGTTCAAAAGTATCTACAGTGGGGAGAACAAGTATTTGAGACACTGCCGATTTTGCAGGTTTTCCTACTTACAAAGCATGTAGAGGTCTGTAATTTTTTATCATAGGTACACTTCAACTGTGAGAGACGGAATCTAAAACAAAAATCCAGAAAATCACATTGTATGATTTTTAAGTAATTAATTTGCATTTTATTGCATGACATAAGTATTTGATACATCAGAAAAGCAGAACTTAATATTTGGTACAGAAACCTTTGTTTGCAATTACAGAGATCATACGTTTCCTGTAGTTCTTGACCAGGTTTGCACACACTGCAGCAGGGATTTTGGCCCACTCCTCCATACAGACCTTTTCCAGATCCTTCAGGTTTCGGGGCTGTCGCTGGGCAAAACGGACTTTCAGCTCCCTCCAAAGATTTTCTATTGGGTTCAGGTCTGGAGACTGGCTAGGCCACTCCAGGACCTTGAGATGCTTCTTATTCCTTAGTTGCCCTGGCTGTGTGTTTCGGGTCATTGTCATGCTGGAAGACCCAGCCACGACCCATCTTCAATGCTCAAGATCTCGCGATACATTGCCCCATCCATCCTCCCCTCAATACGGTGCAGTCGTCCTGTCCCCTTTGCAGATTAGCATCCCCAAAGAATGATGTTTCCACCTCCATGCTTCACGGTTGGGATGGTGTTCTTGGGGTTGTACTCATCCTTCTTCTTCCTCCAAACACGGCGAGTGGAGTTTAGACCAAAAAGCTAAATTTTTGTCTCGTCAGACCACATGACCTTCTCCCATTCCTCCTCTGGATCATCCAGATGGTCATTGGCAAACTTCAGACGGGCCTGGACATGCGCTGGCTTGAGCAGGGGGACCTTGCATGCGCTGCAGGATTTTAATCCATGATGGCGTAGTGTGTTACTAATGGTTTTCTTTGAGACTGGTCCCAGCTCTCTTCAGGTCATTGACCAGGTCCTGCCGTGTAGTTCTGGGCTGATCCCTCACCTTCCTCATGATCATTGATGCCCCACGAGGTGAGATCTTGCATGGAGCCCCAGACCGAGGGTGATTGACCGTCATCTTGAACTTCTTCCATTTTCTAATAATTGCGCCAACAGTTGTTGCCTTCTCACCAAGCTGCTTGCCTATTGTCCTGTAGCCCATCCCAGCCTTGTGCAGGTCTACAATTTTATCCCTGATGTCCTTACACAGCTCTCTGGTCTTGGCCATTGTGGAGAGGTTGGAGTCTGTTTGATTGAGTGTGTGGACAGGTGTCTTTTATACAGGTAACGAGTTCAAACAGGTGCAGTTAATACAGGTAATGAGTGGAGAACAGGAGGGCTTCTTAAAGAAAAACAGGTCTGTGAGAGCCGGAATTCTTACTGGTTGGTAGGTGATCAAATACTTATGTCATGCAATAAAATGCAAATTAATTACTTAAAAATCATACAATGTGATTTTCTGGATTTTTTTTCTTCTCACAGTTGAAGTGTACCTATGGTAAAAATTACAGACCTCTACATGCTTTGTAAGTAGGAAAACCTGCAAAATCGGCAGTGTATCAAATACTTGTTCTCCCCACTGTATATCCACAGTAAAAAGAGTCCTATATCTGCAAGGAAGAAGCCACTGCTCCAAAACGGCCATAAAAAAGCCAGACTACGGTTTGCAACTGCACATGGGGACAAAGATCGTACTTTTTGGAGAAATGTTCTCTGGTCTGATGAAACAAAAATAGAACTGTTTGGCCATAATGACCATCGTTATTTTTGGACGAAAAAGGGGGAGGCTTGCAAGCCGAAGAACACCATCCCATCCGTGAAGCACGGAGGTGGCAGCATCATGTTGTGGGGGTGCTTTGCTGCAGGAGGGACTGGTGCACTTCACAAAATAGATGACATCTGTCACGATCATCTAATTAATTAACGGACCAAGGCGCAGCGTACGTAGAGTTCCACATGTTTAATAAATTGAAACTCACAAAAACAACAAAGAAGAATAAACGATACGTGAAGCTCAAGCAGTGCTCACAGGCAACTACACAGAAACAAGATCCCACAAAAACCAGTGGGGAAATGGCTGCCTAAATATGATCCTGATTGGGAACCATACCAGGCCAGCATAGAAATAAATGCACTAGATCCCCCACCCTAGTCACACCCCGACCTAACCAAAATAGAGAATAAAAAGTCTCTCTATGGTCAGGGTGTGACAACATCATGACAAAGGAAAAGTATGTGGATATATTGAAGCAACATCTCAAGACATCAGTCAGAAAGTTAAAGCTTGATCGCAAATGGGTCTTCCAAATAGACAATGACCCCAAGCATACTTCCAAAGTTGTGGCAAAATAGCTTAGGGACAACAAAGTCAAGGTATTGTAGTGGCTAGCACAAAGCTCTGACCTCAATCCTATAGAACATTTGTGGGCAGAACTGAAAGAGTGTGTGCGAGCAAGGAGGCCTTCAAACCTGAATCAGTTACATCAGCTCCGTCAGGAGGATTGGGCCAAAATTCACCCAACTTATTGTGGGAAGCTTGTGGAAGGCTACCCGAAACGTTTGACCCAAGTGAAACAATTTAATTAAAGGCAATGCTACCAAATTCTAATTGAGTGTATGTAAACTTCTGACCCACTTGGAATGTGATGAAAGAAATAAAAGCTGAAATAAATCATTCTCTCTGCTATTATTCTGACATTAGACACTCTTAAAATAAAATGGTGATCCTAACTGACCTAAGACAGGGATTTTTACTTGGATTAAATGTCAGGATTTGTGAAAAACTGAGTTTAAATGTATTTGGCTAAGGTGTATGTAAACTTCCGACTTTCCGACAACTGTTTTTAGGTGGAGTTTGCCTTCTCCCCCTCTCTCCCGGCAGTCTTGAGCTGAAAAACGGGTCTTTGTGCACTGCTAGCTCTGCTCCGTTGTCAGTCAAAGAGCGATTGAGAAATCCGGAATTTGTGAACAAATCTTTGTTTTATTGATTCCGTACGGCCGAATTAGCTAGATTTTTATCAAAAGTACTATCGGTTTTGAGTCAGGAAAGGTGTACTTTTCCACCTAAAACCATTAATTTAGATAATTATTTTATGTGGCTGACTGCAACAACAGGGAAATAGGTTAAAAACTGCGCATGTGCATTCTCGTGGGGGAATCCCTTTACATATAAACTGCTCATAAGATTCTTATTCACAATCACAGATGCTAGTTTTTTCGTGGGAGAAGTAAAGACAGTAGCCTAGCGTTACTGATTTGTTATTCGAAGTAAACAACAACCTACAATAATGTCTGACGACGAAATACTTGTTTGTGATGAAGAAAACTACTGGAGGGCCGCTGATGTTTATAATCTGTAATACATTTTTTATCGCCTTGGGGCTAAAAGTAATTATATTGTTAGGATACACATGGCCACTATCGACAGGGAGAGGTGGGGGTTATGAATATATAACCCCCACCAGTAGACCACACTACATGCAACCAAATAGGCCTACCCCAGGTGGTACCTGGTGCCATGTATTTCACAAAAGGCTATACAGTAAAAAGCATGAAATGTTGTCATGCAAATAAACCATTGCTAACCAATACATCAGACATTGGAGAATATGACTATGAAAAATTGCAATTAGACCTGATCCTAAGTAATTAAACAACGTGTTTCATTTTTATTCTGTCTATTCTGCAATGTAAGATGACACAATTACTGCCTGTTATCTCCTCAACATATGCTAACCGGTAGAGTGCCTAGGCTGCAACACAATTAGATCAACTCGAACTGCAATGATTAGACTACATACCTCCGCACGCTCGCTTTGACGCTTTCTCTTCTCAAAAACGCTTCTGTTTTGGCACAGCACTAGATCCAGTCCATGGGAATATAGAAGGTACAGCTGTGTCTTTGAGTTTTCATCTGTGTTTTGTTTCCATCATTTCAAATTGTATATATCTTTCATAGTCATCGTATTTCCCGTTTTTTTATCACCACTAGCCATCTTCTTCATTTGTATTTCAACTGAAAACAGTGACATTTTGTGCCTTCTTCCCTAGATTTCTTATATAAAGTGCAGCCAGGGACCAAACACCAGTTTGCTCTTACTGCCATCTCTTCATATTTTTACTTTTCAGAACTAACTTTAGGCTACCTGTGTTAGGTGTTTCAACTTTCACGCCAGATCCTTCTACCCCACATAGAACTAACAGCTGTTAGGTCAAGCTCCAAATAAGGGCATATATGTAACACAGTTGCCAGCACACATGCACAGTTGTTACCCATCTCCGCTGTTGTTGCAGTAATAAAATCATTATAAAATAATCGCAATCATTTTAGGTGGAAAAGTACACATTGCCTGACTCAAAACCGATAGTACTTTTGATAAAAATAGCTAATTTGGCCATACGCTTTCAATAAAACAAAGAATGTATCCACAATTTGAGTTTCTCAATTGCTCTTTTACTGACAACAGAGCAAAGCTAGCAGTCACGAGTCACATGACCCATTTTTGCAGCTGTACAGTTCTAGACTGTAGGGAGAGAGAGGGGGAGAAGGCGAACTCCACCTAACTAGTTTCAATGTATGGAATCACTTGGGAAATTTTGGATTTAGGTCAACTTCCCCTTTAAACTACCACCAAGTTTGATGGTTGTAGCCATCATTAACAATCACCCGTAGTAGCTAACTTATTTCATAAAACTTTACAATTTCTTTAGTATCGGCTACTTGTCATAATGAACAATATCAGAAAAATCCTGCGGTAAGTGATCAGTATGGTCAGTGATGATCATTTTTGGTTTATCTTCCCAGCTCTACCCAACAGTAGGGATTATTTCTTTCTACTGTTGGGTGTCAAACCAAACTTATCGGTAAATCTGTTTAATTTCTCACTTCAAGGTCAAAGGCCAGTAATGACTCAGACAGCTCTCTCCACACTGAGCTAAGTATGTGTAAAAAAGATGGCAGGTAGCCTAGTGGTTAGAGCGTTGGGCCAGTAACCGAAAGATTGCTAGATTGAATCCCAGAGCTGATAATGTAAACATCTGTTGTTCTGCCCCTGATCAAGGCAGTTAACCCACTGTTCCTAGGCTGTCATTGTAATTAAGAATGTCTTCTTAACTGACTTGCCTAGTTACATAAAAAAAATTATGCTGTTGAGATTGTGGAAGGCTACCCGAAACGTTTGACCCAAGCAAGTTAAGCAATTTAAAGGCAATGCTACCAAATTCTAATTGAGTGTATGTGTGATGAAAGAAATAAAAGCTGAAATAAATCATTCTCTCCACTATTATTCTGACATTTGACATTCTTAAAATAAAGTGGTGATCCTAACTGACCTAAAACAGGGAATTTTTACTTGGATTAAATGTCAGGAATTGTGAAAAACTGAGTTTAAATGCATTTGGCTAAGGTGTATGTAAACTTCCGACTTCAACTGTATGTGTTATATTGGCTCCAGCAGCGCTTGATGCGCAGTATTTCCACATGGTGCGCCAAGTTATTTGTTCTATCTAGTCACACTCAAGCCGAGCCCTCTCCTGACCAGCCGAAACCAGAACCTCGGTCTCCTTCACTTCTTCCTCCACCACAGGATCCAGAATCCTCAGACTGTGTCCCAAACACAGAGAAATATGCTGCATACTTATTTGATGGTGCATTTCACAAAACCACTCCCTATTTCATTCAATTATTTATACTTCTGTGGTTGGTATCAAGGGTGGTTTGAATTATACTCTATCATGCTGTGTGTCTTTAAGCACGAAAAAGAGGAAGACGAAAAAAGAGCTCCAACAGTCCACTGGTGCAACTTCAAAGATCTTCTGCAATAATTTAGCTCAACATCATCTCCCTCAACCTGAGGGCATGCTCTCTTTCCTGCTAATTTGAGAGAACAAAGAGGCCCGGTGTCTTCCTCTCCCCAGCTCTGGATTCAATCTAAACAGAACCAGCGCTGCCATTTCCCCCTTAACGAGGTTGGAAATCTTACAGGCAGTTTGCATCACGTCTCCCATTCATATTTACAAAATGTAAGGTTCAGAAAAACAATCAGAAAAGTAGATTTAATGATCTATATAAATAAGAAGTTGAAACTTCAGACTTGAAAATCAAACATTTGAAAATGCCAGTGATGAAAAATCTGCCTTGTTTACTTTCATTAATCAGCATCAACGTTTTAGGGGTTTCGATCCTAACATCAAAGTCAAGTCCCGGGGTGTTATGTAGAAGTGTGCCCCTCACTTGTAAGCCTTTCTGAAGCTGCAAGAGAAGACAGCTCTAGACAGTCTAGAGTTGTCTACTCTTGCAGCTTTAGGCAGGCTAACAAGTGAGGGGCACACTTCTACATAACACCCTTAGCAGGATGCATCCGGGTGTCAGGGATACAGCTATCTTCAACCTAGCTTCCGTTTCCGCTGAAAAGCGTTTGACTTCAGACTAAACATTATGCCATGGCCTGTTTAAGATTATCCGATTAATTTAACTTGTGATTGGAGAGCTAGAGTACCTCTCATGCCCTGTTTGCTCAGGTAAAGGCCCTATCAGATGCAGACATTGGGGTTTTATAGGGAAATTATGGAGCTGGATGCGAACACAATCCATTCTGAAGTCTCTTGGGGGCTAGCTGTCCCCAGTGGACAAGCACAACAGGAACAGGTGTGGTAATTGGAATCGCTCAATATACCAGCCAGAGGTGCTTTACAGTAGCTATTGTCTTACACGCACATGCATGGCTTCACAGGCTTAACTAGATCAGTAACATTCAGCACAGTACCATACCAGCAGTTGGCCATTCCTTACGCTGTAAAGATTCATAAAATATATCCTAACTTGATACATGATAGTCAACTGTACATTATGGCCAAAATATCATATGACAATATTTTTCAATTTTTCTGACAGTATGTCAATATTTGTATTTTATGTTATATAAATATGCTCATGTGTAGTTCATGACCCTAGGGTAGCAACTCAGAAATGTTAAGTGATTTCAGTGGGGTTTTCTCCATTCTGATTGTTTTATACTGTTCAATCCAACTTCAAACAAACCAATTTTTCTGCATTTTCATACATTTCCTGCACTTTTGCTATAATTTCTACACAGTGCCAAAGCAATGATGCATGATATGAAAAAAAAAATTAAATTGAGGCCTATTTAAATGGTGAACTGCTGGAATCATGTAAAAATAATGCTTATTCTAATTCTATAGTTGGAATATAGTGTTCAGCACCTTGAGTACATTGCTGTTTGACATGACAACGAATGCATAAATCAGGGACGAATTACAATTGACAGGATAGGAACCTAAGTATTGGTCAGTGTTTCCAGGGGACCCTAATTTAGATGTTACATTACACGTTTTCTTACCTCATTTAGCTAGGGAGAGGCTATACGACAAGGTTCCCCAACTGGCGGCCCGCGGACTGTTTTATTTGCCCCCCCCCCCCCCCCCCAAGTTATTTTGTAATGCCATTGTTGGATGTAAAATACTGTAAAAACACCAGGAAATCAGCTCTGAGTGATTTACATTTTGGAAATCTGTTCGTAACTATTCCCACGCATAATGGAGAGACACGTGATCGTATACAAATGTAAGCAAGGATTGAAATTCTTTTTTTGGTCAAATATTATATCTGTTTGGGGTTCTTGCGGTCAAATTGTTGTCTAACATTAGTATTATGTTTATATTTTATTTTACTTCATCGTTGGACATAAAATACTTTAAAACACCAGGAAATCAGCTCCAAGTGATTTTAATTTTGGAAATCTATTCCCAAGTATTCCCACGCATAATAGAGAGACACGTGATCGTATACAAATGTAAGCAAGGTTTGACCATGTCGCTTACTGGTTTAATTCCCCCCTCCCAAGATTTAATTAATGGCAATTGAATTGAATACAGTCACATTTATTTCAAATGCATAGTTCCTCACTTTCCAGGTATTAACATTACATAACCTTACATTCCAGTGAAACATCAACAAACCAACTTTAATGACTGTTCTCCAGGTGTGTCCATCTGATCACAGTATGTTCACCCCTTATTAAGTCCTGTATTACTTTTTAAAAAACTGTTAAACTGAAGCAGCATCTGAAACTGCCTCCAGTCAGGCTCCAAGTACTGAAATATGTTATAATTAACATTCCATGTAATATTTAGTGAACTTTAACGCGATACTTGCCTCAGACAAGAAGATACATATTTTGTGCACAGCGCAGGACAGTGTGAGGAGAGGCTATTTGATCCAAAGCAGAGCAGCCAAGAGGTTAAGTGGTCAGTGTTTTTCCTAAGTGAGAGTTGAGAGAAGTGTGAAAACCAGGCCAGACGTTCTGACCTTCAGAGCTGCTGTGGAATAGCACCTTCTAGCCTCTCCTCCACCAACCATCTTTTGCTTTCATCTTCGGTGGACCCATATAAAAAAAGATCTGTGGTCTAAAAACTGTAGTACTATATTTTTATACCAGTATTATTCACTGTAGTGTTTCTGCAGACATGACTAGACATGACATGACTGTAGTGTTTTTGCGGACATGAATGTGGTATATTGTAGTAACACCTGCCGACTAGGGTTAGCTAAAATGGCACAACTACCAGACTACGCCAGTTACTGTTTACAGTTACTGCAACAGACCAGACAACACCTCAGCAAAAATATTGTTTTATTACAATTGTAACATCCTAAATGTTAGCCAGGTTCTAGGCCCATTAAAGGGAAACCATACAGAAGCAGATAAAGAACAAGCAAAGTTCATTAGAGGTTTAGGTTAGCTTGTTTGACACATTAAGAATACACAAAAATTACAGATCTTTTTACTTCCACTCGATGACCAAAAACAGTGACAAACAATATTGTACTTCTGATAGTAGAAAAGAACAGTTAACCACTGTATTTACATAAACAGTATATTTTAGAAATACAAATTACTTTAAAGACAGTCACCTTATATGTGGGCGCAGCCAATAAAACAGACAATCCTCTCCAAACAAACCAACTGAAAACAAAAGGACATTGCAGTGGCTTTACATAATGAACATCTTGAAAATTCACACATGAATAAACTTACTAATGGTCAAACTCAACAAATACCATTCAGAACAAACAACCACACCCCCAAAAAATGTATAAGACAGTATGGTCACAAAATGGTTCTTAACAGAAATAAACAAACAGCAACAACACACAGAACCACCTGAACATGACCAAGGGGTGATTTTATACATTGCCTGCATGTCCTCCCCTAATAAGGGTGCTCAGGGAAACACTAACCAAAACGTTGGTTCTTAGCCTGTCACAATATTCTTCATTTACAAGATTGTAACTGCTTGGGGAAAAGGGGATACCTAGTCAGTTGTACAACTGAATGCCTTCAACTGAAATGTGTCTTCTGTATTTAACTCAACCCCTCTGAATCAGAGAGGTGCGGGGGGCTACCTTAATCAATATCCACGTCTTCGGCACTCAGGGGCAGAACAACAGATTTTTATCTTGTCAGCTCGGGAATTCGGTCCAGCAACCTTTTGGTTACTGGCCCAACATTCTAACCACTAGGCTACCTGCCGCCCCTCGATTGAGGTTTACGTGAGGCCATTCTACTATGGGACTCCAGTTAAAGAGCAGGCAGAGGCAGAGATGCAGTTCAGTTTAAGTCTTTATAGATGAAATGGAGATGCATGGCAGGGGATGATTGACAATTGTTGACATGGGACTTGTCCCAAGTTGAGATGTGGTTGGATTTTTATGGAATATGGTTGATCTAAAAGGAAACAAATGTGCAAATAACATGCAATTATAGCAATGAACATACATTAATTGGCTGTTAATGGCAATAATTAATGACAATGGCGGCAGGTAGCCTAGTGGTTAGAGCTTTGGACTAGTAACCGAAAGGTTGCAAGATCGAATCCTTGAGCTGACAAGGTAAAAATCTGGCAGTTAACCCACTGTTCCTAGGCCGTCATTGAAAATAAGAATTTGTTCTTAACTGACTTGCCTAGTTAAATAAAGGTAAAATAAAACAAATGTGTGCATAAATATTGCAGCAGTTAACAATGAATTGCCAGAAAGGGGATGCAATAGCATGCGGCATGGTAGGCCAGAGCTATACTATAGCAGGCTAATTTGGCAATGGCTTCATGCATGGCAAACAAATAAATATAAAGCTAACAAAAGTAACAAGCATAGCCTTAAAGCATTCCTAGTTTGCATAAGCCGATGCATCAAAAGGGCAACACTAATTAACATTTGGCCATGGACACAACAAGTACCATATAAAACAGCCCATTAGACTCAAAATGGCTGTTTGACATTAACATTTCGCAGACGATATCAGCTACACAAAACAAACAATGGTGAGAGAGTCCTCTTTAAAAAGATAAAAAGCTTGTACTCAAATTTCAATGACGCATACTGTTGGTTGTTGTTTGTCGTGCCTAACTACTCAGTTTGAGGAGGCACCCTCGAACCTGCCTGTATAAATACCCTGCCATAGAGTTATATATAGGGCACCCCTGCCACGCGTGCCCTCCATCCTCCCGTGACCATAGACATTGGTAGAGGGCACACCAGTCACAGTGATGTGGAAGCCACAACTTCCACATCCCCGAGCAGGAAATTCTGTACAATGATTAAAAACCAACTGGCAGTTCCTTTTGGCTTTACTAGTATGAATCATCAACAATCATCAGACAACCATTAATAAAATCCCAGATAATGGCTTGCTCTACTCAGACAATCATACATACTTAGGAGTCCTAAATGCACTGAGGAGGATGGTCCTCCCTTTCCTCCTCTGAGGAGCTCAGAACTGTTTACCCAACTCAATAGGTGGCCTGTCATGAACCTGTGTGTCTTATGTTCTGGTTGAGGTGTTCCCATTGTCTGTTAGTTGTGCCATTTTAGCTAACCCTAGTCGGCAGGCGCGATTGCAATTTACTACAGTCATGTCTGAAAAACCACGACAGTAAATAGTACAGTATACTACTCATGTTTGCAAAAAATCTACAGTGATTACTACAGTATACTAGTCAAAAACACAACAGTGAATACTATAGTATATTACAGTCATCTGCATAATCACTATAGTCAATACAACAGTGAAGTCTGTAAAAACACTACAGTGAATACTGTAGTATATACATTCATTTTAGACCATAGACAGTATACTATAATATGTCATGTGGGTTAGCTTTAAATGTGTAACATGTTTTATGTTTGAACTAGGACCACAATGGAATAAATGTTTTACTTTGTTGTTCTTGACAAATTTCTAAATGCGTTGTATCCACATTTGTGGGTGTGTTGTAGTCAAATAAATAAATAAATAGTCAAATAAAAATCAATCAAGGGATACTACAGTGTGGAGTATAGTATTCCACAATACACTACATCATTCTATAGCCCTCAAACTCAACTCTGGACGTTGAAGCAGGTTTCACTGCTTTTTTGCATTGTTCCCCTGTAATCAGGGACTGATTTAGACCTGGTGGATGCAATTAATTATCAGGTAAAACAGAAAACCAGCAGGCTCCAAACCTCGTAGGGTAAGAGTTGAATACCCCTGTTCTATAGTAAGAGCTACACGATATAGGGGGAACCTCAGAGGAAATCCTTGGCATGAGTTCCCCATATCAAGACAGCATTTACAAAGCTAGCAGCTAGCAGTCCAATCGATCGATCGGAAAGTTCTAAAGTAAGCACTATATGATTGAGGGATAGTGTGCAGTATACTACAAAATACACAATACACAATATATACACAAGTATGTGGACACCCCTTCAAATTAGTGGATTTGGCTATTTCAGCCACACCCGTTGCTGACAGATATATAAAATTGAGCACACAGCCATCCATAGACAAACATTGGCAGTAGAATGGCCTTAACAAAGGGCTCAGTGAGTTTCAAAGTGGCACCGTCATAGCATGCCATCTTTCCAACAAGTCAGTTCGTCAAATTTCTGCCCTGCTAGAGCTGCCCCGGTCAAATGTAAGTGCTGTTGTTGTGAAGTGGAAATGTCTAGGAGCAACAACGGCTCTGCCGCGAAGTGGTAGGCCACACAAGCTCACAGAACGGGGCCGCCAAGTGCTGAAGCTCGTAGCGTGTAAAAATAATCTGTCCTCGGTTGCAACACTCACTACCGAGTTCGAAACTGCCTCTGGAAGCAACGTCAGAATAAGAACTGTTTGTCGGGAGCTTCATGAAATGGGTTTCCATGGCCGAGCAACCGCACACAAGTCTAAGATCACCATGCGGGATGTCAAGTGTCGGCTAGAGTGGTGTAAAGCTTGCTACCATTGGACTCTGGAGCAGTGGAAACACATTCTCTGGAGTGATGAATCACGCTTCACCATTTGGCAGTCCGACAAACAAATCTGTGCTTGGCAGATGCCAGGAGAACGCCGCCTGCCCCAATGCATAGTGCCAACTGTAAAGTTTGTTGGAGGAGGAATAATGATCTAGGGCTGTTTCTCATGGTTCGGGTTCAGGCCCGGACCTCAACACCATCGAACATCTTTGGAATGAATTGGAACGCCGACTGCAAGCCAGGCCTAATCGCCCAACATCAGTGCACGGCTTCACTAATGCTCTTGCGGCTGAAGTCCCCGCAGCAATGTTCCAAAATCTAGTGGAAAGCCTTCCCAGAAGAGTGGAGGCTGTTATAGCAGCAAAGGGGGGACTAACTCGATATTAATGCACATTATTTTGGAATGAGATGTTCGACGAGCAGGTGTCCACATACTATTGGTATATAGTGTATTATAATAAGCAGTACACAATCGAGGGATACTACAGTGCGTAGTATAGAATTCTACAGTATACTACACAATTCTATAGTAAGCACTACTGTAACGGCCGTCCCTCGGTGAGTGAGTAGACCAAGGCGCAGCGGGTGATGAATACATAATGTTTATTTGACAAGACGGAAAAACACGAAACGAAATACACTTGAATGATTAACAAAATAACAAAACGAACTAGACAGACCTAAACTATGAACTTACATGAAACGAGGAACACATAAACAGCAACGACCGAACAAACGAGACGAGACAGTACCGTGTGGTGCAAAATACACAGACACAGCGACAATCACCCACAAACAAACAGTGAGAACAACCTACCTTAATATGACTCTCAATTAGAGGAAAACGCAAAACACCTGCCTCTAATTAAGAGCCATACCAGGCAACCCAAAACCAACATAGAAACGGAAAACATAGACTGCCCACCCAAAACTCACGCCCTGACCATCACACACATACAAAACAACAGAAAACAGGTCAGGAACGTGACAGAACCCCCCCCCTCAAGGTGCGAACGCCGGGCGCACCAGCACAAAGTCCAGGGGAGGGTCTGGGTGGGCATCTGACCACGGTGGTGGCTCAGGCTCCGGACGCTGTCCCCACACCACCATAGTCACTCCCCGCTTCTGTATCCCCCTCCCAATGACCACCCTCCAACTAAAACCACCTAAATGAAGGGGCAGCACCGGGATAAGGGCCAGCACCGGGATAAGGGGCAGCACCGGGATAAGGGGCAGCACCGGGATAAAGGGCGGCAGGTCCTGGCTGAGGGACTCTGGCAGGTCCTGGCTGAGGGACTCTGGCAGGTCCTGGCTGAGGGACTCTGGCAGGTCCTGGCTGAGGGACTCTGGCAGGTCCGGGCTGAGGGACTCTGGCAGGTCCGGGCTGAGGGACTCTGGCAGGTCCGGGCTGAGGGACTCTGGCAGGTCCGGGCTGAGGGACTCTGGCAGGTCCGGGCTGTAGGGCAGCTCATGACTGTAGGGCAGCTCATGACTGTAGGGCAGCTCATGACTGTAGGGCAGCTCATGACTGTAGGGCAGCTCATGACTGTAGGGCAGCTCATGACTGTAGGGCAGCTCATGACTGTAGGGCAGCTCATGACTGTTGGGCAGCTCATGACTGGAGGGCAGCTCATGACTGGAGGGCAGCTCATGACTGGAGGGCAGCTCATGACTGGAGGGCAGCTCATGACTGTAGGGCAGCTCTGACAGCTCCTGACTGGCTGGCGTCTCTGGCAGCTCCTGACTGGCTGGCGTCTCTGGCAGCTCCTGACTGGCTGGCGTCTCTGGCAGCTCCTGACTGGCTGGCGTCTCTGGCAGCTCCTGACTGGCTGGCGTCTCTGGCAGCTCCTGACTGGCTGGCGGCTCTGGCAGCTCCTGACTGACGGACGGCTCTAGCGGCTCCTGACTGACGGGCGGCTCTAATGGCTCGGGACAGACGGGCGGCTCTAATGGCTCGTGGCAGACGGATGGCTCAGAAGGCGCTGGGCAGACAGATGGCTCAGACGGCGCTGGGCAGACAGATGGCTCAGACGGCGCTGGGCAGACAGATGGCTCAGACGGCGCTGGGCAGACAGATGGCTCAGACGGCGCTGGGCAGACAGATGGCTCAGACGGCGCTGGGCAGACAGATGGCAGTGCAGAAGGCGTTGGGCAGACAGATGGCAGTGCAGAAGGCGTTGGGCAGACAGGCAGTGCAGAAGGCGTTGGGCAGACGGCCGACTCTGCCCTGCTGAGGCGCACAATAGGCCTGGTGCGTGGTGCCGGAACTGGAGGTACCGGGATGACGGCACGCACTTCAAGGCTAGTGCGGGGAGCAGGGACAGGGCACACTGACTTCTCGAAGCGCACTATAGGCCTGGTGCGTGGTACCGGAACTGGAGGTACCGGGCTGAGGGCACGCACCTCAGGGCGAGTGCGGGGAGAAGGAACAGTGCGTACAGGGCTCTGGAGACGCACAGATGGCTTAGTGCGTGGTGCCGGAACTGGAGGCACTGGGCTGGAGACACGCACCATAGGGAGAGTGCGTGGAGGAGGAACAGGGCTCTTAAAACGCACTGGAAGCCTGGTGCGTGGTGTAGGCACTGGTGGTACTGGGCTGGGGCGAGGAGGTAGCGCCGGAAATACCGGACCGTGTAGGCGTACTGGCTCCCTTGAGCACCGAGCCTGCCCAACCTTACCTGGCTGAATGCTCCCCGTCGCCCGACCAGTGCGGGGAGGTGGAATAACCCGCACCGGGCTATGTAGGCGAACCGGGGACACCATGCGTAAGGCTGGTGCCATGTAAGCCGGCCCAAGGAGACGTACTGGTGGCCAGATATGTAGAGCCGGCCTCATGGCACTTGGCTCAATGCTCAATCTAGCCCTACCAGTGCGGGGAGGTGGAATAACCCGCACTGGGCTATGCACCCGTACAGGAGACACCGTGCGCTCTACTGCGTAACACGGCGTCTGCCCGTACTCCCGCTCTCCACGGTTAGCCTGGGAAGTGGGCGCAGGTCTCCTACCTGCCCTCGGCCCACTACCTCTTAGCCCCCCCCAAGAAATTTTAGGGTAGTACTTGCGGGCTTCCAGCCTTGCTTCCGTGCTGCCTCCTCATAACGTCGCCTCTCCGCTTTTGCTGCCTCCAGCTCCGCTTTGGGGCGGCGACACTCCACTGGCTCTGCCCAGGGTCCTTTACCGTCCAGGATCTCTTCCCATGTCCAATCCTCCTTTTCCCACTGCTGCTGTCGTGGCTGTCCGTTAACCCGCTGCTTGATCTGGGTTTGGTGGGTGATTCTGTAACGGCCGTCCCTCGGTGAGTGAGTAGACCAAGGCGCAGCGGGTGATGAATACATAATGTTTATTTGACAAGACGGAAAAACACGAAACGAAATACACTTGAATGATTAACAAAATAACAAAACGAACTAGACAGACCTAAACTATGAACTTACATGAAACGAGGAACACATAAACAGCAACGACCGAACAAACGAGACGAGACAGTACCGTGTGGTGCAAAATACACAGACACAGCGACAATCACCCACAAACAAACAGTGAGAACAACCTACCTTAATATGACTCTCAATTAGAGGAAAACGCAAAACACCTGCCTCTAATTAAGAGCCATACCAGGCAACCCAAAACCAACATAGAAACGGAAAACATAGACTGCCCACCCAAAACTCACGCCCTGACCATCACACACATACAAAACAACAGAAAACAGGTCAGGAACGTGACAACTACACAATCGAGGGATACTATAGTCTGTAGTATAGTCTTTGCCATTATACTACAAAATGCTAAAGTAAGCACTACATGAGCAAGGGATACTACAGTGTGTAATATAGTATTCTACAGTATGCTTCAACATTCTAAAGTAAGTACTACACGTGCTCAAGGGATATTACAGTGTGTAGTATAGTATTCTACAGTACACTACAAACGTCTATAGTAAGCACTATACGGTCAAGGGATACTACAGTGTCGAATATAGGATTCTACAATGTACCACAGTTTACTACAGAATTCTATAGTAAGTACTATAGTATTCTATAGTAAACTGTAGTATTTGTTTTATGTGGGGAGCATAATCTGCATTCAGTTGCAAATGAATGTAGTCAATGCACTAAAAACACCCAGACACATTCTGTGGAGAGGATGTTGAGGTCTTCCATATATTAAGGACTAATGTTGTGGCCTGTAAGCACCAGTAAGGAAATGTTCTGTGTGACTTCAGGACATAGAACCGGATAGTAGAGGTAAAGGCATGTGTAGGCCACAGCACATTCTAGCCCTGGGTGTAGTACTTTAATTTCATATGCTGCTTTAGCAATGACAAATGTATTTCATTTTATGCCAACTTGTGACATGATTCAGATTAATAAGACATTATTATGTAAGGTTGATTCATTTGGCACAAGTTGAAATCTACCTCGAAGAGACGTTTGAGGGATCTATAGATCTGTACGTTCTCTATAGTCGGCTATAATGAACTCAGTGACTGGGGAATATGGAAGTCTTACATAAAATTAATTATTCCATATTCATGTCAGTTCACAACATTTTAGAGCAACATCCGCTGAAGTTCTCAGGGAAGGTATTTAGGCTACTAATATCAAGTCTTGAATACCAAACACCACATAAGGTTGTGCATAATTAGTGTCACAGCAATTTAGCTAAATCTTTTGTTTTGCAACCTACAATACGTTTCACGATGAGACTTTGACCCAAAGATGTGTCTGAGTCAATCACAAGTGCATTCAAATGCAGGTTTTGTAATTTAAAGCGTTCATACAGAATAAAACCGCCTGGTTATGAAAGAGCCTGGTCATAACTTTGCATATAGACATTTCTTTCCCTAAATGGTAATTTGTTAGAGCATTGTAGTGTATGGAGCTCATTGTAGAATAGAGTGACCCCTAATTTAGTATGACTGTCAATTAAAGTGGGTCTGTAAAACTTTATTCAGGTTTTTTAGGATCTCTTCATCATAGACGAAAACATCTTTGTGTGGTTATGATTTTATGTGAGCACTGCACTGACAATCGCAGGTTGGGAACTTGGCATATATTCTATTGTCATGTTGTTTTACACCAAAGGAGAAATGTGAATACAATCCTCATGTAGATTGGTGGAAGCAGGTTAAAGAGGCACTAGGACGTTTGTCTAACTTCACATGTTGTACATTACGAGTAGACAGTGGTAGTTGAAGTTGACTGCATCGGACAGTTCCACTTATGTCTCTCTGTGTGTCTCTCTCTCTGTGCCCTCCATGTGGCTGAGATTCCTGCAGTACTTGGCCTGTTTTGTTCCCCTCTTTGTAACTCAATGTAGAGACCGGGTGTCATTTGTCCCATGTCCCCTTAGGGCAGAGCACTCTTACTCTGACAGATTTCCCACAACTGTAAATTGGACAACTCAGCCCCAAGAGATTTCCATCGGCTTCTTTCTCCTTTGTGTGAATTATTTATTTACTTGTATCGGTGACGGAGTGCTGGAATGTTTTGTATGTGTGTAGCTGTTCTCTGATTCTCCAGCCACCCCAGGTTGATCCTCACACTGTAATGACAAGACGTGAGAACTGAAGTACACATTTCATGTTGTGTCATACATGCCACTGTGGCCTTTGAATGATTTAAAATGTCCCCGGAGAAAACTACAGCTCACCCTGCCAGCCGATTCCACCACAGGAAGGAGGTTCAGTTAGACACAGAAGTCCATCCTAGAGACCAGATAGACTCTATTTCTGATAGTTTCATGAAGCAAAAGCTGCCTTTTGGGAATAGTTTCTGCTTTGGAGACAGTGTCCTCTATGACTCTGACAGTGTGTTCCGCTTGGCTTTACAGATAAAGCAGAGACACATTGTCAGGGAGACTTATAGCTTGCAGGTCAGCTGAATGTTCACTCCTTCCTGGAGTGGCTGGCAGCCCTGTGAGGTATTGATCGCGAACCTCTTTCTCAGAGACCATTATGATCTATCACTTCATACAGCTACAGTAAGCGGCTGGTGGGTGGCAGTCGCTATTGTGTACTTTTCCAAACTCCATACTCAGTAGAACTTGAAATCAAAGTTTATTTGTGGCGTACACAGTTTAGCAGATGTTAAGGCGGGTGCAGCGAAATGCTTATATACTGTACTTCATAGCTTATACAGGCCACATTCATGGAATTATAAGGCCATTTATCTTTAACTGAAAGGTCATATATCAACACAATGTAGCTGTTGAGATCTACTGGAAGTGTCACCATGCAGCATAATACACATGGGATACGAATGTGAGTCAAGAGGATAAGTGGTGTTCAAACTCATTCATTTAGCTGTAATTAGAAGATGGCTGACAATTGCCTCACCCACTGTACATCCCGTTCCCACTCAGTAGATCGGTGCAGCAGGGTGCACAGTGCTCTGCACCGCTAGCGCCCTGATGGCTGTCTTTATATTTGGGTACGACCCTCAAAGGGATAGCTGCGACCCCGGACACTTTGGCGCCCCATTCATGACGGTACTCTTTATGTTTGGGTGCCAACCTTTGAGCCGATGACACCCCATTAGAAGGACCTCCTTTATGTGAACACAGAACCTCGAAGAGAGCAACTCCTCTGGCATGTTGTTGATTGCAAGCACTCACTTCTTCTGTCTCAGTCTGTGAGCTCTTTATGTCCATAGATCAGCCACGGGAAACTGGCACGTCTTTTGTAGGCCCAGGATCAATTTCCCAAAAATAAATAAACAAATAATTTACTGTTGAGGTTTAGCATAGTAAAATATACAAGGTGCAATTTTGAAATTTGTTTGTGCATCAGCAGTTTTTTCTTGTTATGTCAGTCACTGGCAGTCACTCAATTAGACCATTTCAGCTAACATTTTTTAGAATGGAAAGTTAATCTAAATTTGTAGTAATCATGGTCGAACACGATTTTGCTTAGGGCCCCCAAGAATGTATTTGATTGTTGAATACATTGTACAGTAGGGCTGGGACGATACCAATATCGCATTATTTTTTATGTAAAATATTCTGTGCTACAGCTTTGAAAATAAATAAATGTGACTCTGGATGACAACATAATGAAGTTTGTTTCCAACATTAAGGCTGTTTTCCTAAAGAAGTTAAATTGACCTTCATGTTTTGTTTCTTTGCCATGATAGTAACGAACTAACGAGTATCGCAATACTGGTATGATCTCTGTACAGTATCTTCTGCTTTATAGCATCCTGCTACATAGCCTACATCTAATCAAGATACTCTACATGGTGGTCGTGATGGATACCCCACTCAATAGATCTGGACTCACATAAACAAGTCTGTGTGTCCTGGAGTGGAAAAAAACGATCTCAAAGGAGAGAGAGTTAGTGTTGTAATTCTCAGCTTCCACCACCAACTCCACCACCTTACCTAACACATGACTGCCCTGCAGCCGCATTCCCATTCTAGTACTGGGGGAAAAGCTGTGAAAATGAAGACGTTTCTTCTTATTTCACACTCAGCGCTTGATCGCTGGCATCTTGTTATGTCCCATTTGCTTCCCTCCCTGGCTCTGATGAAAGCAGGGCAGCAAAGCTGTGACAGGACTTAAAGGGGCCCTCCATCAAAACACATTTGTTTGGGGTCTTTTTAGCCTGGCCATAGCCCACCTCCCTTCCCTTTTCTCATTTCTCCTACTCTATCTCTCATTAGTGGCTACCCCCCCACTCCCAACCCCAGTTCACTTTATTTAAGTTTGATGGGCTGATGCTTGAGACTAAGAACAAGAGGACGTCACACTCTGTCTTTTCCTGTTTAATCGGTCCACGACCTCTGTCTGAAAAGAGCGTCAATCTATGAAGGGAGGTGGAAAGGTCAATGGCTGCCCATGACCCTGGATGGCTGTGTCCATTTGGATGGGTAGAGAAATGGGCCAACCAACAGATTTACCCAAGGAGATCTCTAACCCATCAATCAACAGTAACATTCATACACTTGTCAATATTAACATTCTAACACTTATTCATGTGTTCATGTGTTGCTTTAATTGCACATTAATGGACCATATCTATTGTATTCTGTGAATTATAAAGGATTTGTAGATGTGTGTCCTCAAAATGAAGACATATAGCTACCATCTGGTTGAATCACATCCAAGGACTCTTTAATCATTGTCTACAAACACAATCTTAATTGTTTTGAGTTTAGTGCCAATCTTACAAGTTTTAATCATACTTGTCTCCTTCAAATCCCTCTAGTTACTAACATCTAACAACTGTTATTAATGAACTGTACATATTTGGCATGATGTCTGTCTGTAGAGAATAATTGGGACACGGGAATAAAGCAGAAAAGCTCTAATTAGTCTGAGTGTTTGATAGAACGTGGGTCTTAAACATGAGGGCTGACTGTCTCCTCCTTACTCGTCAAACCTCTGTCAAAATCCTTGTTAAGTGGGCACTAATTTGTGAAATTATATCAGCTGTGAAGTGGAGAGTGAAGGGGGGTGAGAGAGTTAGGGGTGAGGCAGCACGGGTGCGGCTGACTGGTGTGAAAAGGCATTGGGTTAAGAAAAGGCTTTCCTCAGATGAACTGGTCAGGTCAAGGTCACGGTGGTTGGAGTCCTTGGAGTAACAGCAGACGTTGCATATAGACGCGCTACTAGTAAAATAAACTCAGCAAAAAAAGAAATGTCCTCTCACTGTCAACTGCATTAAATTTCAGAAAACTTAACATGTGTAAATATGTGTATGAACATAACAAGATTCAACAACTGAGACATAAACTGAACAAGTTCCACAGACATGTGACTAACAGAAATGGAATAATGTGTCCCTGAACAAAGGGGGGGTCAAAATCAAAAGTAACAGTCAGTCTCTTGTGTGGCCAACAGCTGCATTAAGTACTGCAGTTCATCTCCTTCTCATGGACTTCGCTGGTCATGGCGGAACACTGACTTTCCTGTCTTGCAGGAAATCACACACAGAACGAGCAGTATGGCTGGTGGCATTGTCATGCAGGAGGGTCATGTCAGGATGATTCTGCAGGAAGGGTACCACATGAGGGGGGAGGATGTCTTCCCTGTAACGCACATCATTGAGATTGCCTGCAATGACATCAAGCTCAGTCCGATGATGCTGTGACACACCACCCCAGACCATGACGGACCCTCCACCTCCAAATCGATCCCGCTCCAGAGTACAGGCCTCGGTGTAATGCTCATTCCTTCGACGATAAACACAAATCCGACCATCACCCCTCGTGAGACAAAACCATGACTCATCAGTGAAGAGCACTTTTTGCCAGTCCTGTCTGGTCCAGCGACGTTGGGTTTATGCCCATAGGCGACGTTGTTGTCAGTGATGTCTGGTGAGGACCTGCCTTACAGCAGGCCTACAAGCCTTCAGGCCAGCCTCTCTCAGCCTATTGTGGACAGTCTGAGCACTGATGGAGGGATTGTGCGTTCCTGGTGTAACTCGGGCAGTTGTTGTTTCCATCCAGTACCTGTTCCGCAGTTGTGATGTTCGGATTTACCGATCCTGTGCGTGTGTTGTTACACGTGGTCTGCCACTGCGAGGACGATCAGCTGTCCGCCCTGTCTCCCTGTAGCGCTGTCTTAGGTGTCTCACAGTACGAACATTGCAATTTACTGCCCTGGCCACATCTGCAGTCCTCATGCCTCCTTGCAGCATGCTTAAGGCACGTTCACGCAGATGAGCAGGGACCTGGGCATCTTTCTTTTGGAGTCAGTAGAAAGACCTCTTTAGTGTTTTCATAACTGTGACTTAATTGCCTACCGTCTGTAAGCTGTTAGTGTCTTAACGACCGTTCCACAGGTGCATGTTCATGAATTGTTTATGGTTCATTCAACAATCAAGTGTTTAAACCCTTTACAATGAAGATCTGTGAAGTTATTTAGATTTTTACCAATTCTCTTTGAAAGAAAGGGTCCTGAAAAAGGGACGTTTCTTTTTTTGCTGAGTTTATGTTGTCTAGGTGTGTGTGTGTGTTGTTTTTTGTGTGTGTGTGTGATGAAATGAAAAGTATCCCAAACATAGAAACTGAAATCTGCTCTCCCTTTGCAGATAATTACCTGTGTAATGTGATTACCTCAGTTCTGTTTTATTGTGTGACTCAGATTAGGGTTATGTTCATGTCATGCATGTGTTTCATTACAATGACTAACATGTTTCATTCACAGTAACGGATGTGTTGGTGCTGGACTAATTCAGAGATTTGCCCATTCTAGTATTCAATAACATGTTGTAACTCAAAAACAGGAAAATTGGATGCATCACCAATGCCCTGGAGAAAATGTTTTTTTACTGTTTTTTTTAGACCAGGGGATTGTTTTCCCAGTATTTGTTACCCTTGAAGAGCTTCCGACATCAACATTATGCAAATAGTTTCCTTTTTTTCTCTTTGGCCAGAGGACAGAGAGGAGCCAGAGAGGAGGCTGCACTACAAAGCCTTGCTGGCTGTATAAAGAGTAGACTTTAACACCTGTTCTCCTTTACTAGATAAATAATGCATGGTCCTGTCTCAGAGCAGAGCAGAGGGGAAAAAACAGGCCAGGTTCACACAGGGAGCCAAGTGGGGTCTCCAGTGGGCACAGACAGATGCCAGCCCCCCTAACTCTGTGCGAGCATTACAATGCCAGGGAGCAGATTATACCCTGCCCATATTATACCCTCCCAAACTCCTGCTGTTTAATTTCAGCCCTGACTGGGAGCACTGCCGCTGGGAATGGCCCTGTCTTTATCTGTAGAGTATGGTTAGGTGGAAGTGTAGCCATGATGCTGAGTACACAATTGCCCTTGGGTTATGTGAGGTACTGTATAGGTAAAGAATTGGAGGTATTGACGTGTTACTAAACCAAAATATATACGGTCAGCATGTGGTCAACACAAGGACAGAATAACCCTTTACCTCTGTGTCCTTCTTCCACAGTGGGAGGAGGTAAGTGGATACGATGAGAACATGAACACCATCCGCACCTACCAGGTGTGCAACGTGTTCGACAACAACCAGAACAACTGGGTCCGCACCAAGTACATTTGGCGTCGGGGTGCACAGCGGATCCACGTGGAAATGAAGTTCTCCGTGCGAGACTGCAGCTCCATCCCCAACGTGCCCGGCTCCTGTAAAGAGACTTTTAACCTGTACTACTATGAGTCAGACTCGGACACGGCCAACAAGGTGTCCCCGCCATGGATGGAGAACCCCTGGATCAAGGTGGACACCATCGCGGCCGATGAGAGCTTCTCCCAGGTCGACCTTGGCGGCCGGGTGATGAAGATCAACACAGAGGTGCGGAGCTTCGGCCCCGTGTCCAAACACGGATTCTACCTGGCCTTCCAGGACTACGGCGGCTGCATGTCCCTCATCGCCGTGCGTGTCTTCTACAGGAAGTGTCCTCGCGTCATCCAGAACGGAGCTGTGTTTCAGGAGACCCTGTCTGGGGCAGAGAGCACCTCTCTGGTGGCAGCGCGGGGTGTGTGTATCTCCAACGGGGAGGAGGTGGACGTGCCCATCAAACTGTACTGCAACGGGGATGGGGAGTGGATGGTGCCCATCGGGCGCTGCATGTGCAAGGCTGGCCACGAGGCTGTGGAGAACGGGACTGTGTGTAGAGGTAAGGGCCACTCTCATCCCTCTCTCTTCAACTCTGTTATCCAGACTAGAAGGACACAGTAACCTTTACAGAGCCAGTCAGCTGTATATTCATAACAGAGTAATCCAGATAGCAGAGCATACACACAGTACTTAATACCGTACCTGTCTGCATACTGCACTTCATGCTGCTCTAGGGATCAGGTTATTCCATATGAACAGACAGTCTACGCTTGTAAAATATGCCCATGTATTGAATAAATAAACAGGAAGATGGGATCATCACACTTCACATTGGATAGTACACGTTGGCTCTACGGTCATATGTTCATGTGAATGATCACTCCTAAGCTTTTCCAATAATATACTGGTGAATATTACTTCACATATGTAACAGATGTGCTTCAGGTTATACAGTATATATGGCAGAATATGTATTTTTTGTTGAAGTGGGAGAACATAGAACATGCCTAGTTCATTTCTAAAGCACTCTAAAGGAAGAGGAGTGTCAGATCAGAGGTGTTTGGACTCCAGTCACATAGGTCTGTCATAGCCTGGAGTTATTTATTACTTTCAATACTCTACACGGTGTAATGGATGTAATCTTAGACTTCCATTCAAATCCACGTAGAAAGGAAACAATTTACCTTTACCTCAAGGGAAGTTATAATGCTAATGCGTGTAGGATGTGTGAATATATTACATTTAATCATTTTGTCATAGCTCTTCTCATTCCATAGTCCAGCTCTGGTGGAAAAGGTTGTAAAGAGGTTAATATTTCAGTTTCTCACAGTGAAGGCTGAAGTTGATTTGATTTTAAGCCAATGATAGCTTTTCTAATGAAAACACAAACAGCCAAAATAAGATCAAAGCTGAGTAGGAGCATCAGATCTATTGTTGTAGGTGCAATGCAGTATTGAGTCAGTTAGCTACCACACACACCTACTGGGTACACCAAAATGTACAGTATTTCAAGGACAAGAGAAGATTTGCACCAAACGCCTACCACCCATCATTCTTATCTTCGACTGGAATCCCTCGTGGTCCAGATCGATTTACCATTTTACAACATCAGTGTGCTCAGCCTCACCTGTGCTGCTACGCCCTTTTGCTGTGCGGCAGGTGATATTGGCTGAACGTGGTCAGAGAGCCTGATGGCTAACAGCAAAACAGGGCAGTTACAGCCTGCAGCCTGCAGACAAGGCCCACGCTGACACTGCCAGGCAGCCAGCCGGCAGGCACAATAAACCGCCTACCTGTGTTCCAGCCGCAGCCCCCAGCAGCTCTGGCTCTGGTTCTGCTGAGAGGAGGGACAGTGAATGGCGCTGTTGCTCTTCGCCTTGCTCCTCAAAACAGTACCTCTGCTCAATGACTGCTAATGAGGACAAGCACAGGCCCTCCTTAAGGGATACACACCAATAAGAGGAGCATGGAGGATATCTGCTATCATTTGAAACCCCTGCATAATTAAACAAATCTGGTTGTTTTTTGACCTACATGTAATTCACTGCACTGTCGGATTGAAACGTCCCATGGGCATCCTCAATCACAGTGATTTTGTGTGAAACTGGATTATACAATTCAATTGATGGCCATTCAATTGAAATGAATGTTTTTCAATCAATCACTGCTAGAGGGCTGGGCAGTGGCAGTGTTTCATCTTCGGCACATGTTGGGGTGTAGCGTTTTACCTTCTAGTTCCTTATCACCCTCCTGTTCATTTCTCCAACAGGGGAAAAATCTGCTTTAATTACAGAGGCTAGCCATCCAATGTCCTCTGCTCTGAAGAAAAGCTTCTTTCACTACAGTCTTTCATGTTCATCTTTTGGGCTCCCGAGTTGCGCAGCAGTCTAAGGCACTGCATCTTAGTACAGGAGGCGTCACTATAGTACCTGGTTCAAATCCAGGCTGTATCACATCTGTTCGTGATTGAGAGTCCCATAGGGCAGACAATTGGCCCAACGTCATTGGGTTTGGCCAGAGTAGGCCGTCATTGTAAATAAGAATTTGTTGTTAACTGACTTGCCTAGTTAAATAAAGGTTAAATTAAAAGAAATCATCAGCACCTCTGCTGTACTGAGAGTGGTTTTGTGTTAGCAAGGCCAAGGCTCACACACTGCTACCCAGTGTGTACAAGCAGATGTTTTTTTCAGTTTTTCTCAGTGTGGCTAGGTCTCCAGTGATAACATAGACACACTCAGTGGACTATTAAAACTTTATGAGCAGGATGCATTATCTTAGAGTGGAGCTGTGGCATGCAACAAAACACTGGCATAGAGATGGATTTTATAGGCACACAATAGTTATGAGACTCAGTCCAAAAAAGGTGAAATGTGTGTGATACAAAATAAGAAAATGAAATCATTAAAGATGAACATTTTTATTGCTTGTGATTGGCCTATTGTATGGTAAGCCTTTTTTATTAGATTTTTGATCGAGGCCTGTCATCGATTGGTATTTGTGGATTTATCTTTCTCCACATTGAAAGTTGATATCGCCTTGTGAGACTGTGGTAAGTGCCTTTTAACTGCCAGTGGTTAGGTAATGAATTGATTTATGAAAGATGCGCCTTTGCCCGCTCATGTTTAGGTAATGAATTGATTTGTGAAAGATGCCCTCTCAGGGAGTCTTCAGTATCCTCTTTCGGAGAGGATTATGGAACCACAGATAGAAAATAATATAACAGTGAAGATGATAGAGCAGTCTTGCGCCAATATTAATAATAAGGCAAGTGATGCTTTTTCCAACACTTTGGCAACAAGACGTAATTACACATGTATCAATTAAATCCTTGGCACGGCCCTTCGCAAATAATTACACTTTGACATGAAATCTGTCAAAATATTGACAATAGACAGCGCTGTTTCAGTTTAAATTGCAGGGCTTTTCTCTGTGATCGTGTTACTAACCAGATGAAGTTACTTCTCATAGTGCCAGGAGCAAATGAGGGTCTCTGCACAGAAAGGGCCCTGAAAGTAGAGATCTGAGGAGATGGTGGACCACAGAGACACACACATGGGGTCCTGTTCATCCTTGCCGTACCAGTTGAAATAAAAGCACTCTCTCTCTAGAAGGGTACAATGAGAGCCATGTTCAGGGGTGGAAATGCAAACTCCCTAACAATGCCCATGTGTGTTTTTTCTTGTAATCTGATCATCTAACCCCATGCTATTGTGGCTTTAAGGGTCTTGACTGTGGGAGTGTGTCTCATATTATGGAGCAATGAATGTTCAGACAGAGACGCAAAAGTCACATTTACAGTAAAAGTTTCGAGCAGCACTAAGTAACCGTACAGTAGTTCTTTAACTAGTGCGTTTGAGGAAGGGGAATGCTGTAAAGTCACCACCGTAGTTTACACAGGCATGTCCCGCTGCACAGATATAAAAGGAAGCATTCAGCACACCACATCAAATACCTCTGCTTGACATCCATGACAGTTGAGGGTGTAGAATGTGAGGAACAGGAGACTGCATGGTCTTTCCTACTGACATGCAAAGAAAAGCCCAGTGTGAAACATGAGACAGCCTGACAGCTCATAGACTGTTACCTGAGAGAGGCCATGGGGGAACGGGATGGAATGCTACATTTGCACAGCTCACAGATTCAAAGCATTCATTAATGCAAAATTACAAAGGATCAAGAATCAATATTAAAATGGACCCTCATAGCAAACATTCTGTATGGTCCTCAAACCAGTTTATTACTGGCTTGGTTGCTCTCTCTTTCTGCTATCCCCTACATATGAAAATATAACAACAGAGTCAGGTCAGATGAAGAGTATTCTAGGTCAGGTTGTGGAGAAACATCAATGTGTTTCTCTCCTCTTGGATGTGGTGAGATGTGGTGAGGTCTCTGTCAGTAGTGTGGGCTGAGCTGCCTGATGCTAGCTCTGCTGTTGCACATCTAAGGCAAGAAGATTAACGAGGGGCACTTTAGTAATCCTTCAGTCAAATGTAATGGTAGATACAGGGAGTTAGAGAGGATTAAGTGAGAAGGTGTGCCCTGGGATGGGCTGGCCATGGCATGATTGCATGGAAAAGGAAAAGGAGATGAGGAGGGGAGCCGTCCCCCACCCCGCTACCCTTGCCACCACTGCTGAAAAGAATCCTAGGGGAAACACTGACATTTCTGCTGCAGCTGCCTTTATTTCCCAAGATGCCCTTGCCTTTAATTATAGCTCTAATTGACTAACAGCAAACATGGGGCACACACAGCCATGCATACACTTAGACATCCAACCCCTGCACTCTACAACCAGGCAAAAGCAAAACAAACACACCCCCTCAAGGCTTTTGCTGCACTGCATGTGCAAACAAAGGCACATGAAGGAGAATTCTGAGAGACAAGAGAAAACCTTTAGAATCACTACATACTGTAGACACAAGAAACTCACATTGAAGCTAATCCTATACATGTGATTATACGGTTACAGATTAAATCCTTTTAATATGCACATTTCCACATTGTCCACATTTACATCCACACAGTATGTAAATCATCCCAATATATGACTGACAAATATCATACAAAATACTAGTTGACTTCTTAAATAGATGCTTCAATTGAAAGTCTATTTCAAGATTTGAGGGGCTGTTATACTGTAGGTTAATGGTGTGGTCTGTGAACCTTTACAAATAGTGTTGCAGCAGAAGGGGAACATTGGAGCTGTGGGACGTCTTAGCCAACCACAGAGACTCTGGGGAGCAGTCACATTCCTTTATTCCTTGTTCTCAACTGTGATGGGATTTCAGCCTGACCAGGTGTTTTCTCTGTCTTTGTCTCTGTCTCTGAGCACAGCACACATCTAAACAGCAGACTTCACAGAGCAGTAACCATTTACTCCAACTCCCCACCCCTCCTCACACGCACACAAACACAGAACGTATCTTCCCTTTTATCCCAACAAATCCATCACATTGGAATGTGATACCGCGAGGTGAGATGTCTGCGAATCACCTCCAGCTCAGAGATCACGGCCTGTTTACTGTGTACACCTGTTCCATATGGCCGTACTTGTGTTGGGTCCTACCCCATATGGCTCCTCGTGTGCTGGGTTCAGTCCCCTGTCTGTATCCTTATCCCACGCCATCTCTTTGGAATGCTGTGTGTCCGCCGTGCCGCCTCGGACCATCAAGACTCCCTGTTTTTCCAGACAGTGGTCTGATGGTCTTGTGTGAAAGAGGTATAGGACTTTGACCCCTGAAACCCCTGGTTCAGATAGCCTTCCCTCTGGGCAGGACATTCCGTTACTGGACGGGTGAGAGCCACGCAAGCAGAACGAGATGCCTCCCTCTTTTTCTCATTAGGGACAGGACCGGAGCCTTCTCCAAACAAGCTCCTTCAGATGTCTCCATTCATGTCCTGTTAAAGGCTTCACTGCATTCCATCATCAAACGAATGGCCAGGGAGTGGGATGGATTGTGAGTCTGTCTGACAAAACATGAAAATAAGAGCTGCAGTTGAAGTGACCTTGTCTGTCATTGACATATAAGTACATGGGTCAACATTTGAGCAGACTGTAGATATACAGTATACAGTAACTCATGCAGTATGCTTTGTATACAGTCGGTCTGTTCTAAAACAAAGTGCACGGAGAGAGCTGCTCTCCATTCCTGGCATAGGGTGAATGAATGTACCATGTGTGTTATGTGGACATAGTATCCCAGAGACAAGCCCAGTTGTTCTCACACAATTGACCCCCAGTTGCTTACTGAAAGGTAAACCCCAGATCGTGTTTCACCCCACGCTGTCATCCAATCTCATGGAACGTCATTCATGGGATGATGTTACACTAAACAGTAAGGCGTTTAATGTAGAGGCATGCATGGAGCCTTACATGGGAGGCTTAAAGTGCTGCCTGACAAAGAGTGGTAAAGATAAAGGGATATGATTCTTGGACAGATTGCAGTACTGATTTAGAGATAGCGTTTGGAAGATAGAGATAAGTGATTTATGGGATGTAGTGGGCTGTGGCACAATGGCACTATGTGTACTATACAGTAGAGTACAGTAATGTAAAGCAGAGAACAGGGATTTCTTCCTTGGTGGAGGAGACACTTTTCAAACTATAATGGATTCTAAAATTAGAAAGCCAGCCCTCCAACAAAGACCGCCCCTCTTTTAAAGTTCAAAAGGTGTTTAAAGATTAAACAGGAGTGAGTGAGGGGAGAGAGGATACATAGAGCTACGGATGACTCACTCCTCCTAGCTGGGTTATCAGTGCTAGACGCCTCACTGCTCTATGACATACTGCACTAATAACCAGAGCAACAGAGCACTTTCCTCTTGAACAGCAGGCTAAAAGGAAGGCATACAGACAGAGAGCATACACTGCTCCTCTCCACTATAGAGTTAAGTGCACTATTGACACTGAGGGCTGAGAGGTGTATTCTGTTTGCGGTATACAACCAAACAATGCTGACCGCCTGGACCTACAGTATATTTGGTAATATGTTGTCAGAGAACAGAGATGGAATGTAGAAAGCGTAGCTATACCCAAAGGAAAACCAAAGGAGAATGTTCCATTAACATTTTATTTCACTGCTACAGCCTAGCAGGAAAACAACAGACAGCAAGTAGTATTCTTTGTGTCAAGGGCATTATCTCTCCGTAACCACACTGAATCTCTCTGTGGTGATCATGGCCTCCACATCTTTTATCTAACAACAGATTTGGCTAATCTGAAAAATCAAACGTTTATATAGGGATATATGTTTCTCGTAGAATCCAAGATGTTTAGTATTTCATACGCTAGTGTAAACTCAAAAGTTGGAGTTGATGCTAGCATGATATTGGAATGAAGTGCCGATATCAACGTTTTTGTCATCACTCCCATAAGACTTTCTGGCATTGTTTGAGTTTGAAATGGAACACACTCATCTACACACTCAGCCTCCAGTGCAAAGTTAAGCTCTCTCCGCTCTCTCCTATCTCCCAGAAACACACCTCAGGAGGATTACTCTCTGTTTGCTTTGTCAGATTACTCTCTGATCAACAGGGTTTATTAACGTCTCTCTCCCCCCCAGCCTCAGCTTGCTCCATTTAGCCATGGCAGGTAGAGATGCCTTCACTTTTACACTGATAACACTCGCAGTAGTGTTTTCTGCATGGCACAGCGAGTCTAGGGTTTACTCTATCTTTGTGTAAAGAGCAATGGGTGTTCGTCTGAACTTTGGTCGTCTACATGTTCCTGTGTTACATTTGGGAAAGTAGCCTGGTTTAGCTCTCAGCCGCCCGCTGCGGGGAGTCCTAGTGCACTAGCTCTAGGGGACAACCCAGCTGTGTAAATGCTTGAGTTACAGAATATTCAACATGTACAACACATTTTTTGGGGGCATCGACTAAGAAAACGAATTACCCAAGGTATTGAGCTGTTCCACTCCTCTGTGCATACCTGTAGCTGCTGGCTGGAAGGTAGAACGCTACTACACATTTTTTGTCCTACGACTCTGGTGAAGAAATGGGTTCATCTAAAGCAGTGGTCACTTTCACAGTCAAAAAGCAAGCTGAGATCTCCCCCCCCCTGAATCTTTTTAAACATAATGTTTTACATTAACCTAATAAAAACAGTTGTAATACATTATCATAGCATTATCATAGCTATGTCTTGCCTGCCAACATCGATCTTCTCAAACCATATTATATTTCAAAACTCAAGCTTTGATAACAAAATGGATCAGTTGGTGATGCACTGCGAGGGACAGCTGAGCATAAATTGAAATAATTTGTAAATTGTTTGCTTTTTTTATTTTACTGGACTGATGGTACCTGCATCTGATGGTCATGGTGCTTTCAAGACAACTAGGTCTCGGAAAAAGCTATGTCAAATCATGACGCCAGTGAACTTCAGATCGGAAAATTCAGAGCTCTAGAAAGATGCCAGAGTTTCCGAGTTGGATGACTGTTCAAAACGATTTTTCCAAGAGTGATGTCTTTTTTTTCAGAGTTCGATGTTGTTTTGAACACGAAATTAGTCTCAGCGTAGGGAGGGAGGGAGGGAGCAGAAAAGGGTCTGCCTCTCATGGTCCCTGCTCTCTCCTTCCTTTCTTCCGGTGAGGCAGAGAGAGGGGACATAGTCTTCGACCTGATGGCAAAAATCGAGTCGCACCGCATCTGCCTTTGGCACAAATTCATGTTGTTCCTATGACCAGAGAAAGTGAAATATTCCTCGATATTAAAATAGACACGACGAGCTGCTAATAATAATAAAAACACATGGCTATCAATACACAATACACTCAATACACAATACACAGCTACTCATTCATTGCAGCGCGAGTGGAAGTAGACAGAAGAATGTTTTATGTCTTGTAATAGTGTTGAATAAAAAAAGCTTTGACAGTTCTGCTGAATAAAACTTTGACATGAACTCACTCATAAAAACAGCAGGTCTTGGCTGTATTCTTTAACAGTCTCTCTCTGGCCATGGTTTTAAAAGTAATGAAATCTCACCTAGGCTAGTATCAACCTTTGCTGTGGCCGGGGTCGTGGAAGCTGTAGCTAGGCACGGTAATTTGTGCTATCCGATTGACCAGCGCATTAGGAGCACTCAATTTAACCACAAATCTCCCGTTCTGCCCGGGGCGCAGGAGCGTTTGTCTTTTCAGCCAAGTTAAATGGTAAATGGTTAAAAATGGGAACACTTTGCCTACCCGGTACTCAGGGCTTTTGAATCAACTGCACCTACTGCCAGCATCAAAAAATGTTTTACAAAAAAGGACCACAAGCCTTTATGCCTATCGTTGGCTTTTCTACCGAAATGTTAGGTGATCGACTAGGAATGCCTTGAAGATCGAACAGTCAATCGCGGATAGAGGAATTCTTTCACCTCTTATTTGAAAGATGAAAGAAATTACACAATTCAGTAATCCTTATCTAGTCAGTGAGGATAGTTTAGCTAGTACATTGAACGTCCATGGTTTGAATCAGTCAATTGAAATAAATTCATTAGGCCCTAATATTTGGATTTTACATGACTGGGAATACAGATATGCATCTGTTGGTCACAGATACAGTACCTTAAAAAAAGGATCAGAAAACCATGTCTGGTGTGACCAACATTTGCCTCATCCAGCGCAACACATCTCCTTCGCATGGAGTTGACCAGGCTGATGATTGTAGCCTGTGGAATGTTGTCCCACTCCTCTTTAATGGCTGTGCGAAATTGCTGTATATTGGCGGGAAATGAAACATGCTGTCGTACACGTCAATCCAGAGCATTCCAAACATGGTGACATTTCTGGTGAGTATGTAGACCATGGGATATTTTCAGCTTTCAGGAATTGTGTACTGATCCTTGTGACATGGGGCTGTGCATTATCATGCTGAAACATAAGGTGATGGCGGCGGATGAATGGCATGACATTGGGCCTCAGGATCTCGTCACAGTATCCCTGTGCTTTCAAATTGCCATTGTTAAAATGCAATTGTGTTCGTAGCTTATGCCTGCCCATACCATAACCCCACCGCCACCATGGGACACTCTGTTCACAACGTTGACATCAGCAAACCGCTCGCCCACATGACGCCATACACGTGGTCTACGGTTGTTAGGCTGCTTGGACATACATCCAAATTCTCTAAAACTATGGTAGAGAAATGAACATGAATTTATCCAGTAACAGCTCTGGTGGACATTTCTGCAGTCAGCATGCCAATTGCATGTTCCCTCAAAACTTGAGACATCTGTGGCATTGTGCTGTGTGACAAAAATGCACATTTTAGAGTGGCCTTTTATTGTCCCCAGCACAAGGTGCATCTGTGTAATGATCATGCTTTGTAATCAACTTCTTGATATGCCACACCTGTCAGGTATGATGGATTATCTTGGCAAAGGAGAAATGCTCACTAACAGGAATGTAAACAAATTTGTGCACAAATATGGAGAGAAGTAAGCTTGTGCATGAATTTCTGCTGTCTTTTATTTCAGCTCATGAAACATGAGACCAACACTTTACATGTTGCGTTTATATTTTTGTTCAGTGTATACTTTTTCACAGGTCTAGTTTGTAAACCTTTTGGGATTCTCTGTTTATACAACCTACATAACAGGAGGTATGATATAAATTGTTAATGACATGAATAGTGTGATATTTTTCCTTGTGTGAAATAAATAAAGCTGTTTTCCATGTCACTCTCAGGGTGAGTTTAAATGCAATGCTGGGAGAGTATGCGTTTCTTCATGCCCATAAAATAATTGTAAAAAATAATGTGCCTTTGTTTATTAGATAAACCTCTGAGATTCACAGTAGCCTACAGCATCTTGAATGAATTTAAGACAGGGGAAATCCTTCATAGTGAATTATGTATGTCAATGCTGTAAATATTGGGTGTCCATTGGACTTTATTCTCCTCTTACAGCTAACACACACTCTCCATATTCCAGGACATTCAGAATACCTTTGTGTGTTTACACATTGTCCATAGCTGATGTTTTCCATGCACCTTCAATGCACTGATTATCTCAACATAGAAATGGGACAATACCTCTTTGTGGTAGCTTACCTCTTTACAGTGGTGGAAAAAGTACCGAATTGTCATCCTTGAGTAAAAGTAAAGATACACTATAGAAATGACTCAAGTAAAAGTGAAAGCCACCCAGTAAAATACTACTTGAGTAAAAGTCTAAAAGTATTTGGTTTTAAATATACTTAAGTATCAAAAGTAAATGTAATTGATAAAATGTACTTATCCCTCCTGTTGTGTTCCGGTTGAATTGGACCGATTTACAAGTTTTCTCTCTGAAAAATGTAGTTCATTTAATCTGATTGTCATAAGGTTCCATGACTTTGTCCACACAGGGCATGTGGACACACAAAATATATTTGGATGATTTTCATTACATTTTGAGTGTTTTATTTAACTTTTGTACACCTGTGGTGTTCCCGGTCAAAAATGACCGGTCATTAGAAATGAATGGGTGAGACTACAGTTAGTGTCTAAAATTGAGTTCAGGCACATACTCATTCATCAGATGGACACACTTCCTCTCCCCGACCCCCACATGCATGTATGTTTGAGCTTGCTTGCTAACCCGGTCTGCTAACTGCTAGCTTGCCAGCCCCGGTCTGTTAACTGCTAGCTTGTTTAGCCCCGGCCTACTAACTGTTAGCTTGTTCACATCGGCCTGCTAACTGTCTGAATCGCCGTGTCCCCAGTCAGCCCAACCACTCACTGGACCCATATGTTCACTTGGCTATGCATGCCTCTCTCTAATATCAATATGCCTCGTCCATTACTGTCCTGGTTAGTGATTACTGTCTTATTTCACTGTAGAGCCTCTAGCCCTGCTCACTATGCCTTAACCAACCATGTTGTTCCGCCTCCCACATATGCGATGACATCACCTGGTTTAAACGTCTCTAGAGACTATATCTCTCTCATCATTACTCAATGCCTAGGTTTACCTCCAATGTACTCACATCTTACCTTACCTTTGTCTGTACACTATGCCTTGAATCTATGCTATCGAGCCCAGAAACCTGCTCCTTTTACTCTCTGTTCCGAACGTGCTAGACGGCCAGTTCGTATAGCATTTAGCCGTACCCTTATCCTACTCCTCCTCTGTTCCTCTGGTGATATAGAGGTTAATCCAGGTCCTGCAGTGCCTAGCCCCACTCTCACTCTCCAGGTGCTCTCATTTGTTGACTTCTGTAACCGTAAAAGCCTTGGTTTCATGCATGTTAACATTAGAAGCCTACTCCCTAAGTTTGTTTTACTCACTGCTTTAGCACACTGTCAACCCGGATGTCTTAGCCGTGTCTGAATCCTGGTTTAGGAAAACCACCAAAAACCCTGAAATCTCCATCGTTAACTATAACATTTTCCGCCAAGATAGAACTGCCAAAGGGGGCGGTGTTGCAATCTACTGCAAAGATAGCCTGCAGAGTTCTGTATTACTGTCCACGTCTGTACCCAAACAATTCGAGCTTCTACTTCTAAAAATTCACCTTTCCAGAAACAAGTCTTTCACTGTTGCCGCTTGCTATAGACCTCCCTCTGCCCCCAGCTGTGCCCTCGATACCATATGTGAATTGATTGCTCCCCATCTATCTTCTCGTGCTAGCTCGTGCTACTAGGTGACCTAAACTGGGACATGCTTAACACCCCGGCCATCCTACAATCTAAGCTTGATGCCCTCAATCTCACACAAATTATCAATGAACCTACCAGGTACAACTAAAACACTTCTGCGAGCAGGCCTTTCTAATCGACCTGGCCGGGGTATCCTGGAATGACATTGACCTTATCCCATCAGTAGATGATGCCTGGCTATTCTTTAAAAGTGCCTTCCTCACCATCTTAAATAAGCATGCCCCATTCAAAAAATGTAGAACTAGGAATAGATATAGTCCTTGGTTCACTCCAGACCTGTCTGCCCTTGACCAGCACAAAAACATCCTGTGGCGTTCTGCATTAGCATCGAATAGCCCCCGTCATATGCAACTTTTCAGGGAAGTTAGGAACAAATATACACAGGCAGTTAGGAAAGCTAAGGCTAGCTTTTTCAAACAGAAATTTGCATCCTGTAGTACTAACTCAAAAAAGTTCTGGGACACTGTAAAGTCCATGGAGAATAAGAGCACCTCCTCCCAGCTGCCCACTGCTCTGAGGCTAAGAAAGACTGTCACCACCGATAAATCCGCTATAATTGAGAATTTCAATAAGCATTTCTCTACGGCTGGCCATGCTTTCCACCTGGCTACCCCTACCCCGGTCAACTGCCCGGCACCCTCCACAGCAACCCGCCAAAGCCCCCACCATTTCTCCTTCACCCAAATCCAGATAGATGATGTTCTGAAAGAGCTGCAAAATCTGGACCCCTACAAATCAGCTGGGCTAGACAATCTGGACCCTCTCTTTCTAAAATTTTCTGCCGAAATTGTTGCAACCCCTATTACTAGCCTGTTCAACCTCTCTTTCGTATCGTCTGAGATTCCCAAAGATTGGAAAGCTGCCACGGTCATCCCCCTCTTCAAAGGGGGTGACACTCTAGACCCAAACTGCTACAGACCTATATCTATCCTACCCTGTCTTTCTAAGGTCTCGAAAGCCAAGTTAACAAACAGATTACCGTCCATTTCGAATCCCACCGTACCTTCTCCGCTATGCAATCTGGTTTCAGAGCCAGTCATGGGTGCACCTCAGCCACGCTCAAGGTCCTAAACGACATCATAACCGCCATCGATAAGAGACATTACTGCGCAGCCGTAATCATCGACCTGGCCAAGGCTTTCGACTCTGTCAATCACCACATTCTTATTGGCAGACTCGACATCCTTGGTTTCTCAAATGATTGTCTCGCCTGGTTTACCAACTACTTCTCTGATAGAGTTCAGTGTGTCAAATCGGAGGGCCTGTTGTCCGGACCTCTGGCAGTCTCTATGGGGGTGCCACAGGGTTCAATCCTCGGGCCGACTCTCTTCTCTGTATACATCAATGATGTTGCTCTTGCTGCTGGTGATTTTCTGATACACCTCTACGCACACGACACCATTCTGTATACTTCTGGCCCCTCTTTGGACACTGTGTTAACTAACCTCCAGACGAGCTTCAATGCCATACAACTCTCTTTCCGTGGCCTCCAACTGCTCTTAAACGCAAGTAAAACTAAATGCATGCTATTCAACTGATCACTGCCCGCACCTGCTCGCCCGTCCTGCATCACTACTCTGGACGGCTCTGACTTAGAATACGTGGACAGCTACAAATACCTAGGTGTCTGGTTAGACTGTAAACTCTTCTTCCAGACTCACATTAAGCCTCTCCAATCCAAAATTAAATCTAGAATCGGCTTCCTATATCGCAACAACGCATCCTTCACTCATGCTGCTTAACATACCCTCGTAAAACTTTCCTACCGATCCTCGACTTCGGTGATGTCATCTATAAAATAGCTTCCAACACTCTACTCAACAAACTGGATGCAGTCTATCACAGTGCCATCCGTTTTGTCACCAAAGCCCCATACACTACCCACCATTGCGACCTGTATGCTCTCGTTGGTTGGCCCTCGCTTCATACTCGTCGCCAAACCCACTGGCTACAGGTTATCTACAAGTCTCTGCTAGGTAAAGCCCAGCCTTATCTCAGCTCACTGGTCACCATAGCAGCACCCACTCGTAGGAAGCACTCCAGCAGGTATATCTCACTGGTCACCCCCAAAGCCAATTCCTCCTTTGGTCGTCTTTCCTTCCAGTTCTCTGCTGCCAATGACTGGAACTGAAAAATCACTGAAGCTGGAAACACTTATCTCCCTCACTAGCTTTAAGCACCAGCTCTCTGAGTAGCTCACAGATTACTGCACCTGTACATAGCTCATCTATAATTTAGCCAAAACAACTACCTCTTCCCCTACTGTATTTATTTATTTATTTAGCTCCTTTGCACCCCATTATTTCTATTTCTACCTTGCAAATTCTTCCACTGCAAATCTACCATTCCAGTGTTTTACTTGCTATATTGTATTTACCTCGCCACCATGGCCTTTTTTTGCCTTTACCTCCATTATCTCACATCATTTGCTCACATTGTATATAGACTTATTTTTCTACTGTATTATTGACTGTATGTTTTGTTTATTCCATGTGTAACTCTGTGTTGTTGTATGTGTCGAATTGCTATGCTTTATCTTGGCCAGGTCGCAGTTGCAAATGAGAACTTGTTCTCAACTAGCCTACCTGGTGATTTTTTTTTTTTTTTAAATAAACACACACACACACACGTCACTTTCATTTTGAGGCCTTGCTCACAATTCCTTCTATGGCAGCACATTGACCAAACGATATACTGTATGTGAGGCTCTTGATCATGTCTTTGATCATGACACTGGTAAGGAGGAGAGAGGCCAGGAAACGGACAGTGAAGATGCATTAGAGCAGGAAGTGTCGGAAGTTGAAGACAACACAGAATAAGATCCAGACCAAGAGACAACCGATGTGGAACAATCCAGTGATGAGGAAGAGGGCCCTGCTGAGATTGTTGTTACATTCCGGTCAAAGAATGGGAATTTGTCCTGGTCTTCATCCCTACCTGAGAGGAGAGGTCAGTTGTCAGCTGAAAATGTTATCAGGATGAGCCCAGGGCCAACGAGATACGCCATATCCCGGGTTGATGACATAAACTGTTCACTGACATTCAAACTGTTCCTGACAGTCAATCGAAACTATAGTGATAAACATGACCAACTTGGAGGGGAGACACGTTTACAAAGATAACTGGAAGGAGGTAGACCGGACAGACGTGGGTCTCTTGATTTTGGCTGGTGTGTACAGATCCAGAAACAAATCTACCACCAGTTTATGGGATCCAGAGTCTGATCGGGCAATTTTTCATGCCACTATGTTACTCCAGACATTTCACATGTTGTCACGGGTGATTCACTTCGACAACTGTGATACAAGACCAGGCCGCTGTCAACAAGACAAGCTGGCAGCGATCAGAGAGGTTTGGCACAAGTGTGTGGAGCGCCTGCCACTCATCTATAACCCAAGTCCAGACATCACAGTGGATGAGCGTCTGGTCGCTGCCCATTCTAACAGTACATGCCAAGCAGACCATCTAAATATGGAATAAAGATATGGGCAGCATGTGATGTCAGGACAAGTTATGCCTGGAACATGCAGGTTTACACCAGGAAACCTACTGACGGTGTTCCTGAAAGGAACCAGGGGAACCTACTGACGGTGTCCCTGAAAGGAACCAGGGGAACCTACTGACGGTGTTCCTGAAAGGAACCAGGGGAAGTGGGTGGTCCTGGAAATGACTGCAGGTCTCCAGGGCCACAACATAACATGTGACAATTTATTCACCTCATATGCTCTTGGTCAGGAGCTGCTCCAAAAAAAATGACCATGGTGGGGATGGTCAGAAGAAGCATGCCTGAGTTGCCTCCTGCCTACTCACTACCAAGGACAAGGATCGTTTTTCCTCTAAATTTGCATTCACCGATACACACACTCTTGTGTCCTACTGCCCGAAGAAAAAGAAGAATGTGCTCCTGATGACAACTCTGCACAGGGATGCCGCCGTGAGTACCAGGGAGGACAAGAAGCCCAACGCTGTGCTGGATTACAACAGGAACAAAGAGGAGCTGACAGCCTTGATAAGGTTTGTTACTCTTTATCTTTCAAGGCTCGTACTTTTTTTTCTATTACCAGATTGTTTTATCTGCACCATAAAAATAAGACATGTTGTTGTTTGGTGAAATGCTCATTGAATTTGTGAACAATATGGAGTCAATTCTGTTCATTTGAATATGTAAATATGTTTTAGATGTGATAAATTAAAACAACGCTTTGATGCAATTTTTTATTTTTTATTCACATGAAGTATCACTTGAATGTACTCATTATTTTATTCACTGATTGTTGCACTTTTGCAGGTTACTGGCATATTCTCTTGTAAGAGGATGACGGCACGTTGGCCCATGGTGGTGTTCTTCAACATCCTAGATGTGTCGGCCTACAACGCCTTTGTGGTGTGGATGGAGGTGAATCCAGGCTGGAAGCAGAGGAAATTCTTCAGGAGACTATTCCTGGAAGAGTTGGGGAAAGCCACGGTGTCACCCCTCATTCAAAGGTGCCCACACTTTCCTCCAACACCATCCTCTGCTGGATTGGTGAGAGATATACAAGGGCCAGAAGCAAGATCTTCAACCGCCAGAGACAGAAGAGACAAAAGGAATCTGTGTGCACCAAGAGATGTCAAAACAAGCATTATGTGCCGTAAATGCAGTGCATATATTTGCAAGGCACATGCAACAACCACCAGGGATTGTCCAACATGTGCATGAGAGCACACAAAATGTAACCACCATTGATTGACAGATTGTGAACATTTGAATGTTTTAATGTTTTTGTTATTGTTAGTAATACGGTTATTGTTACTTTTGTTCTTTAATGTGTTCAGACATTAATTTTGTAATATGGTAAAGTTTTCATGTGTAGTTTTGGGCCTATGTCCTTTCTTTGCTAATAAAATCATTCCGGTCAGTTTTGACTGGGAACACAACAGATGTTATTTTGTGCCACTATTTAAACATTTGAAATGGTTTCAAAACAAATGTCCTTGTTAAACTTTGACAGAGAGTAATCTGTGATAAAGAGCACAATATGTTTCATCTGAGTATTTGTTATAGTCAAAATAATCCAGACATTATGCTTTTTTTACTCAAAATGAGTTGTATGAGCTCAGGTCAATGCGGCCTACAGGCCATAAATAGCAAATAGAAGTTCAACACTTGTAATGTTCACAAGAACTTAAGTTGATAAAAAGATCTAACACAACATTAGGTGATAATATATGTATTATTATGGATTTATAATCAGCTATAATGGGGGCGGTCATTTTAGACCGGGAACACAGAATTAATTAACATGAAACGAACACAACAGGAGGGTTAAGTATCAAAAGTAAAAGTATACATCATTTCAAATTCCTTATATTAAGCAAACGAGATGGCACCAATTTCTTGTTTGTTTTTTAAATGTACGGATAGCCAGCGGCACACTGCAACACTCAGACATCATTTACAAACAACGCATTTGTATTTAGTGAGTCTGCCACATCAGAGGCAGTAGATGAGGAGGGATGTTCTCTTGATAAGTGTGTGAATTAGACCATTTTCCTGTCCTGCAAGCATTCAAAATGTAACGAGTACTTTTAGGTGTCAGGGAAAATGTATGGAGTAAAAAGTACATTATTTTCTTTAGGAATGTAATGAAGGAAAAGTAAAAGTTGTCAAAAATAAAATGGTAAAGTACAGATACCAAAAAAGACTTAAGTAGTACTTGAAAGTATTTTTACTTAATTACTTTACACCACTGCCTCTTTATTGCATACCAATCGATACTCCATATAAACCAATACTTATCTTTTATGAAAGGAAGCATTCCAAGCACCAATACAGCTCTGCATAAAAGCCCAGATACAGAATGGTAATAGTTTGGAATGCATCCTAGAAAAACACAGTGCCTTAGAAGAGTGAGTCTAAGGAATCGATGCTGTGCTGTGTGACCCGCCCAGCCAGCCCAGCCATTGTGTCATGCTGCGTGTTAATGTGTATGGTGTAACACTGTGGCGTTTAAAGTGTGAAGGCCACAGGGTGGTGGCTCCAGGCTGTGGAGAGACAGAGGTTCAGAGGTGAGCCAGAGAGGCTGCTGGGTAAACACTATCACACTCATTGCTCTGCCCTCCCCCGCTCCCACACTGCCACGACATTAGGACATGAACCAACCACCACTGTTTACCATCAAGCCAGGATTGGCCAGTCACTGTATCGGTGCCTGGGAGCTGTTGCCTTCCTGCTGAGATTGGCGCGGTGTTGTGCATTGTGGTCAACTACAAGGCTGCAGTCCTTGTTGAGTTATTTGGGCAGCGTGCATGGGGGAGGTTCTTTGCGTGTTAACTGGCAATTTGGGGGGTTGTTTTGTTTCTTCCTGGTGCCAGCAGACACTGTGTGGCACCGTCTCGACGCACCACGACTGCCCTGCTTCTTGTCAGGAGATGGGCATCCTCTCTTCGTGAAATAACCCGGCTTACAACAGCTAGCGTCTGGAAGACATTAGTCCTGTTATTAATGAGGTTGTTTTGATTCTCTTCTTCCCCTCTGTATGAAAATGACTGCGATGCTAAGGCTTTTGGTGAAACCGACAGGCTAGGCTTAGCTTAGTCAGCTCTGAGGGGGAGTCTGCTGAGGAAGCGCCCATGATAGATGTATCTTTAAACCACACTACATGATGCTATGCACTTGGCAGTGGACTGGATTCCTCTCCTCTTACAGTGAGCTATGATCCAGTGAGTTCAGTATTCCACAGTTTAAGGTTATCAACAGTATGATAATGATACAGTGTGGGATAAGCTCAGTTGATAATCAAGGGTGTTGTATTATCCTATTAGTCAAATGGATAATACTTGATAGGACTGGTTATCTCAAACTGTTTCATGTACAGTATCATGGTGCGACACATTAGTATGTGTTCTTTGAGAATGTAGGATGTCTCTGCAGACAGTGCAATAATGAAAAGTCAAGTGGGTTGATCTCCACACACTTAGAAACTGGACTCTGGGATGTAAAGGCTCCAGTCCTAGCCTTGTGATGCTATCCACAGCTAATGTAGCACACACACTCACAAACACACACTCACAAATATACACGGTCACAAACACAGTCACTCACACATGAACACACAGTCACTCACAAACACACATGGTCACAAACAGACACACAGTCACTCACATATGCACACACACATACTGTTGTCCAGAGCTAATGAAGGGTCTTGATGGATGTGTTTGCCGAACTCAAGACTAGACATTTTAACATTATTGATCCCAGAGCACAGCAGGTAAAATCAGACTGGGAACACATTGTCTGGACTCATCACACACTGCTACATTTTTCTCCCTTGCCCAATCTCCCTACTTGAGCTTAAACATATCATTCAGTTAGTTGAAATATAAATGGCCTACATTCTATGAATATTTGATTACAATGAATATCATGTCGTGTGTGTTGCCTGGAGGGGCGCTCGTGTGACATTGACACTGAATAAAATGTGACATTCTCAAATACAGCAGGGGATATCTCCCTCTCCATGGACAGAAGCTCTCACCCGAGAAGACATTTGGAAGTCATCTCCATCTAAAATAAGCGGCCTAGACTCGAGACTGGAATGATGTCACTCGCTCCCCATACAGCCTCAACAACTCCTCCTCGTGACCTTGTTACCAAATATAGCATGTCACATATTGATTCGGGGACGCAGTGTGTTAACCGCATGTTATTCACACAATGACCTATTTTACCATTAGATTGCATAGGTCCAGTAAAGGAGCCGTTGGGAAAACTCAGTTCCCCGAATAGGGGAGGAGGTGTTGTCTTTTGGATGGGACGCTAAATGGGTGTCCTGACTCTCTGTGGTCACTAAAGATCCCATGGCACTTATCGTAAGAGTGGGGGTTTTAACCCCAGTGTCCTGGCTAAATTCCCAATCTGGGCCACTTACCATCATGGCCACCTAATCATCCCCAGCTTCTAATTGGCTCATTCATCTCCCCTCTCCCCTGTAACTATTCCTCAGGTTGTTGCTGTAAATGAGAATGTGTTCTCAGTCAGCTTATCAGGTAAAATAAGGGTTGTATATAAAAAAGAGACAGAGCAGTGTCCATGACAGGAGTGGACTTAACTTGTGTGTGTAGCAATGGCTGTTTATGTACAATTCATTCCTCTAATGAATACATCACGGTCTCTTGACAACACTGTGATTGTATGTCTCCTCTCTGCAGTGCCTCTGTGTGAGTTTATTTTAAAGCAGGGCTTTTATGAAGATTTTACCCCAGCACTGACTGAAGGCTGGTGTACACTGTCAAGCAGCCAGTCCATGTTTTATCTCGACACGGTGCAAAGCTTTGAGATTACCAGAAACCAACAGGGTCTGCAAGCAGCCTTACTGAGAATGGATCATTTACAGTGTTTTACTTCAGTGGTATTAAAGTGTGGCAATAGGGAAAAGGCCAATGAAAGGTTGGCAAATGCAGGCTTGAATTCCATCTGTGTATACATAACGCCAGCATGCATGCTTCCCATGGGACTGCATTGCTGGCTATGTTAGAGATCATAGAAGTAGGGACAAGCTTCAACACAAATGTTAATATGCCGTCCTAAGCACCTGAGATCTATGAATACAGACAACAAGATGAGTGCAATATTAAAGCAATAGAGACATACAAGCCTAGACACGTCAGCCTTCTCTGCTCATCTGAAATGCAGCTTCCCTGTGAAAGGACTGCTGGAAGCTGTCTGGGAAGCACTTGACTTTGCTGACAGTGAAGCTGACAGTGAAGCGAAGAGAGTTTGGGCTTTTGCTCTGTAGTTTTGTATGTATTTCTCTCTTTGTGTGTGTGTGTGTGTGTGTGTGTGTGTGTGTGTGTGTGTGTGTGTGTGTGTGTGTGTGTGTGTGTGTGTGTGTGTGTGTGTGTGTGTGTGTGTGTGTGTGTGTGTGTGTGTGTGTGTGTGTGTGTGTGGTGGAATGGATGAGGACTAGTTCTTCTCACAGGCAGAAGTAATAGCTGTAGTATATGCATCTCTTACATGCATTTCATCATCTAAATGTAATCTCTTCCTCATCTGAATCTTGAATATTGACCTAATCCTGAAGTTACTGCATTTATCTTGTTAACAGCTATCAGCTAAGGATATTGAGGGGGCAGAAATCCATCTCTCTTCTTCAAGTCCGCTATTAATAAGTACTTATTTCCTGTCTGGCCACACTCAGGGCTCAATCAGGTCTTTGTGGGCAAGGCCTCTGTCATCGCCCTGGTTCTGTTGATATGTGCCCCATGCTGAGAACGTGGCCCTCTCATACACAGCCTAAGTGCTAGCTAATTGTCCTGCCCTCTAGAACTGGGCCTTTCAGCAGAAAAGCATTTCAATCCTGGAAGGGACCCCAACTAATTTCCAAGTATAGTTCATATGTTTTTACGGCTCAAAGCAATATAATGCAATTAGCAGTGTGTTGACATTGCAACAGTATTCAGCGTTTCTCAATATTTACTTCAATATTTTATTCTCGAGCAACAAAATGACAGTGAGAGCAGGGGGTGGGGTATTAATTGAACGCAGAACACTCAAATTATCCTAGTGACAATAATTAGATTAGTCTGACTGCCTTTTAAAAAGCATCAAATCCCTTTGAAAACAGCCTATGTGGCGTTGATATGAGTCAGAAACAGTTATTCTAGTGTCCAAATTGACTACAAATTCTAAATAGGATAATTTCGGTTGTAAAGTCAGTCTCGTCTAAAACAGAATTTGGAACATCCGTGCGTCACAACGGGTAAATGAAGGTTGGGTTTTGATTTGACGATGTACATTTGCTCACTAACATGGAGTGAACATTTGCGTTGATTGCTCTCTATCCGATAGCATAGACGGTGAGACAGACCTGCCCAGCAGCCCAACTTTGTTCACGTAAGGCAACATGTCACATATTTTTTTACTTTCGAAATATTGCACCCAACACTTTAGTTAGATCTAAAATTGCTCAACTTAAACATCCTCACAAAAACATCAACATTAATTACAGATTTCTTGAGTTATCTTAGATTCATTCTGGGGATTTTGAGGAAGTGAAATAGGCTTCTACAGTGTCTCATGGGGGACAAACATCATTAACCAAATGCAGAATCGGTCAGGAAAGACACCTCCAAGACTGAAATGTAATTTTTGTAATGAGCAACAGAAAAACACGTGCCAATCAGCATGTTCAGTGGCTCTTTAAAATTCTGACACGCTGATGAAAGCTTGATGATGCATTCTAAGGAAAGAGACCATGAAAGTGTCTGTGAGCTCGTCTGTAAGAGGGTTTTGCTGTATTTTCCTGTCTGTGACCTTGGCTGACAATGGTCCACAGTGCGTGTGTCTGTGTGTCCTGGATGGAATCCCATCACGTTTCCTCGTCAAACTGTCATGGACCCTGCCTCCCCGCGCCTGTGCCACTCCCATATTTTCTCACACTCCGGACAGGGATCTGTTTCTGAGCCCAACGGCCTCCCGACCCCCACCAGCCTCTCTTAGATAATCCTGCTGCCTCCAGGAACCCAAGACTAATCGACCACCAGTCTCCTCGGCACAGGCAGGCAAGCCACCACTGAGTTCCTAATCTCCCAGAGTTCTATTACGCCCCGCTTGGGTTTACTGACCTTTCACTGACGCAAAAACAGGATTTTAGAAGCAAACTTGTATTAATGCAGTTTGTTTGTGTATGTGTTTTGTGTCTGTGTGTCTGTGTCTGGAGGATACATGACAAACATGCATAAGTATACCAGCATCACCAGTACAGAACAAAGATACAGTAGGCCAACCTTTGGGAAATACAGAAGTCTACATCCGCATTCTATTTGTATTATAACCTTTTCATCACTTCAGTATTATTGTAAGAGATTAGATTTGTATCAGCCTGTATGGATATGTCCGGTATGTGGCAGTGGACCGCTCAGAGGAGTGCCGGGGGAGAGCTAGCTAACCCTTGCACAGTGGCAGGGTATGGGTGCAGTACTCAAATCAAATCAGATTTTATTTGTCACATGCTTCGTAAACAACAGGTGTAAACCAACAGTGAAATGCTTTCTTATGGGCCCTTCCCAACAATGCAGAGAGAAAGAAAATCGATTTAAAAAAAAAAGTAAAACACTTAATAATAAAAGTAATAAAAAATTCACAATGAGTTACGATAAGTTGACTATATGCACAGGGTACCAGTACAGAGTCGATGTGCAGGGGTACGAGATAATTTAGGTAGATATGTACATACACCTAGGAATAAAGTGTCTAGGCAACAGAATAGATAATAAACAGTAGCAGCAGCATATGTGATGAGTCAGAAGAGTTAGTGGAAAAGGGGTCAATGCACATAGTTCGGGTAGCTATTTGGTTAACTATTTTGAAGTCTTATGACTTGGGGGTAGAAGCTGTTCAGGGTCCTGTTGGTTCCAGACTTGGTGCACCGGTACCGCTTTCCATGCCGTAGCAGAGAGAACAGTCTATGACTTGGGTGGCTGGAGTCTGTGGCAATTCTTAAGGCCTTCCTCTGACACTGCCTGGTATAGAGGTCCTGGATGGCAGGGAGATTGGCCCCAGCGATGTACTGGCTGTACGCACTACCCTCTGTAGCACCTTGCGGTCGAATGCCAATCAGTTGTCATACCAAGCGGTGATGCAGCCAGTCAAGATGCTCTCAGAGGTGCAGCTGTATAACTTTTTGAGGATCTGAGGGCCCATGCCAAATCTTTTGAGCCTCCTGAGGGAGAAGAGGCGTTGTCGTGCCCTCTTCACGACTATGTTGGCCTGTGTGGACCATGATAAATCCTTAGTGATGTGTACACCTACAAACTCAAAGCTCTTGACCCACTCCACTACAGCCCTGTCAATGTGAATGGGGGCATGCTCGGCCCCTCCACGATCAGCTCCTTTTTCTTGCTGACGTTGAGAGAGAGGTTGTCTCTGACCTCCCTATTTTCTGTCTCATCGTTGTCTGTGATCAGGCCTTCAAATCAAATCAAATTTATTTTATATAGCCCTTCGTACATCAGCTAATATCTCGAAGTGCTGTACAGAAACCCAGCCTAAAACCCCAAACAGCAAGCAATGCAGGTGTAGAAGCACGGTGGCTAGGAAAAACTCCCTAGAAAGGCCAAAACCTAGGAAGAAACCTAGAGAGGAACCAGGCTATGAGGGGTGGCCAGTCCTCTTCTGGCTGTGCCGGGTGAAGATTATAACAGAACATGGCCAAGATGTTCAAATGTTCATAAATGACCAGCATGGTCAAATAATAATAATCACAGAACTTATCGAGGGTGTCAGCACCTCAGGAGTAAATGTCAGTTGGCTTTTCATAGCCGATCATTAAGAGTATCTCTACCGCTCCTGCGGTCTCTAGAGAGTTGAAAACAGCAGGTCTGGGACAGGTAGCACGTCCGGTGGACAGGTCAGGGTTCCATAGCCGCAGGCAGAACAGTTGAAACTGGAACAGCAGCAAGGCCAGGTGGACTGGGGACAGCAAGGAGTCATCATGCACGGTAGTCCTGACGCATGGTCCTAGGGCTCAGGTCCTCCGAGAGAGAGAAAGAAAGAGAGAAGGAGAGAATTAGAGAGAGCATACTTAAATTCACACAGGACACCGGATAAGACAGGAGAAGTACTCCAGATATAACAAACTGACCCTAGCCCCCCGACACATAAACTACTGCAGCATAAATACTGGAGGCTGAGACAGGAGGAGTCAGGAGACACTGTGGCCCCATCCGATGATACCCCCGGATAGGGCCAAACAGGAAGGATATAACCCCACCCACTTTGCCAAAGCACAGCCCCCGCACTACTAGAGGGATATCTTCAACCACCAACTTACAATCCTGAGACAAGGCCGAGTATAGCCCACAAAGATCTCCGCCACGGCACAAACCAAGGGGGGGCACCAACCCAGACAGGAAGATCACGTCAGTGACTCAACCCACTCAAGTGACGCACCCCTCCTAGGGACGGCATGAAAGAGCACCAGTAAGCCAGTGACTCAGCCCCTGTAATAGGGTTAGAGGCAGAGAATCCCAGTGGAGAGAGGGGAACCGGCCTTCCACTGTCGTGTTGTTAGCGAACTTAATGATGGTGTTGGAGTCGTGCACGGCCACGCACTCATAGGTGAACAGGGACAACAGGAAGGGACTAAGCACGCACCCCTATGGGGCCCCCGTGTTGAGGGTCAGCTTTGCGGATGTTTTGTTGCCTACCCTCACCACCTGGGAGCGGCCTGTCAGGAAGTCCAGTATCCAGTTGCAGAGGGAGGTGTTCAGTCCCAGGGTCCTTAGCTTAGTGATGAGTTTGGAGGGGGCACTATGGGGTTGAACGCTGAGCTGTATTCAATGAACAGGATTCTCACATAGGTGTTCCTCTTGTCCAGGTGGGAGAGGTCAGTGTGGAGTGCAATCTGAGATTACATCATCTGTGGATCTGTTGGGGAGGTATGCAAATTGGAGTGGGTCCAGGGTGTCTGGAAGGATGGTGTTGATGTGAGTCATGACTTTCAAAGCATTTCATGGCTGCATATGTGAGTGCTACAGGGCGATAGTCATTTAGACAGGTTACCTTGGCGTTCTTGGGCACATGGACTATTGTGGTCTGCTGGAAATATGATTGGGTCAGGGAGAGGTTGGAAATGTCAGTGAAGACATTTTCCAGCTGGTCAGTGCATGCTCTGAGTACGCGTCCTGGTAATCTGTCTAGCCCTGTGGCCTTGTGAAGGTTAACCTGTTTAAAGGTCTTATACACATCAGCTACAGAGAGCGTGATCACACAGTTATCCAGAACAGCTGGTGCTCTCATGCATGGTTCTGTGTTGCTTGCCTCGAAGTGAGCATAGAAGGCATTGCGCTCGTCTGGGAGGCTCGTGTCACTGGACAGCTCGCGGCTGGGTTTCCCTTTGTAATCCGGGATAGTTTGCAAACCCTGTCACATCCGATGAGCATCAGAGCTGGTGTAGAAGGATTCGATCTTTGTCCTGTATTTAAGCTTTGCCTGTTTGATGGCTTGTAGGTGGTCGTAGTGGGATTTCTTATAAGTGTCTGGATTAGTGTCCCACTCATTGAAAGCAGCAGCTCTAGCCTTTAACATAGTGTGAATGTTACCTGTAATCCATGGCTTCTGGTTGGGATATGTACGTGCGATCGCGGTTAGGGCGATGTCGTTGATGCACTTTTTAATGAAGCTGGTGACTGATGTGGTAAACTCCTCAGTGTCATTGGATAAATCCCGGAACATATTCAAGTCTGTGATAGCGAAACAGTGCAGTAGCTTAGCATCCGCTTCATTGGACCCCTTCCGTATTGGGCGCCTCACTGGTACTTCCAGTTTGAGTTTTTGCTTGTAAGAAGGAATCAGGAGGATAGAGTTAGGGCTGGGTGGTATACCGTATTTTATGATATGCCGGTATTGATGCAGGGACCGGTTTGGGTTTTTACTTTACCTTCTATACCGGTATTTGAATGTTTGGTTTGTTAAATGTGATACGCGTGTAATGTGCAATGTCAATTTTTATTGTTTACTTCGCTACTTTAGTCATCTCTCTTCGCTCTTTCTCTCCGTGCCACTTTCCACACAGACCTAGCCACGCCCCCGTCACTCAAGGAGCGCATTTGATGTTCCTCAACCACGAATCACTTGCGTGCACATGCAACAATGTTGATGACAACAATGCTGTTTTCACTTTGCTTCTTAATATAAATCCACTAGCATTCTATAATGACATATAATACATATAATAGAATGTGTTTCTTACATCAGAAAATAGCTAGTTTGTCTTTTCTTTGCAAGTTGCTCTAAATATGTGAGATGCTAATTGTTAGCCGCTAATGATAATAGCTAGCTAGCAAATAAATGTACTGAGTAAGAGCAAACGTAGCTAGCTAATACATCCTGATAATACCAGTGATGGTGTAGACCTAAATCAGCATGTTGTTTGTGCAACAGTATCTTCTAAATCAAGAGGAATATGCAAAGCAAGAATATATTAGCTACATGAAGTAGCTAAGAGAAAACATGCAATGTAGCCAAAGCTTATAGCGTCCCCTAGGAAATACTTTATTTCCTACCATGTCACAATAACTCCTCCCTGGCATTTTCATTTGTTGTCATCTCAAACAACACTGCATTCAAAGTGCCCACTATTATATTCTAACTATATAATTAGAATAATCATTCTATTTCCATGATTCCAACAGTTTTGCTCTAATTCGCAAGTCAAATCGCAATTGCAACATTTGGTTAAAAATAAGTCCTAGATTATTTGCCCACATCATGCAGCCCTACATGGCAGTGTGGAAATTATGTCAATTGAGCAGTGGTGTAAAGTACTTTAGTAAAAATACTTTCAAGTACTACTTAAGTTAAAAAAACGTTCAAGTACTACTTAAATAAGAAAATGTTCAAGTACTACTTAAGTTATTTTTTTTTGTATCTGTACTTTACTTTACTATTTTATTTTTGACAACTTTTACTTTTACTTCACTACATACCTAACGACAATACTGTACTTTTTACTCCATACATTTTCCCTGACACCTAAAAGTACTTGTTACATTTTGAATGCTTATCAAGATAACATCCCTGGTCACCTACTGCCTCTGATTTGGAGGACTCACTAAACACACGTGCTTTGTTTGTAAATGATGTCTGAGTGTTGGAGAGTGCCCCTGGATATCCATCAATACATTTAGAAAAAGAAAATGGTGCCGTCTGGTTTGCTTAATATAAGGAATTTGAAATTATTTATACTTTTACTTTTGATACTTAAGTATATTTAAAATCAAATACTTTTAGACTTTTACTCAAGTAGTATTTTACTGAGTGACTTTCACTTTTACTTGAGTAATTTTCTATTAACGTATCTTTACTTTTACTCAAGTATGACAATTGGGTACTTTTTCCACCACTGCAATTGAGTGCAGGAAATGCAGAAATTATAAAATTGCAGAAATTTGTTTTGGTTGAAGTTGAATTGAACAGTATAAAACAATCAGAATGGAGAAAGACTAATTGAAATCACTTAGAATGTATGTGTTGCCACTATAGGATCACTCACTACTGATAAAGCAAATGTATAACTTTCATTATTCAAAAACTAAAAATACCGTCATATCGTCCAGCCCTAGATAGAGTTATGGTCAAATTTGCCAAATGGAGAGAGAGTGAGAACTGGGTGCATTTCTGTGTGGAGTAAAGGTGAGCAAGAGTTTTTTCTGTACATTAAATCACCAGCCACTAGGAGCGCCGCCTCTGGATGAGCATTTTCTGTACATTAAAATAACCAGCCACTAGGAGCGCTGCCTCTGGATGAGCATTTTCTTGTTTGCTTGTGGCTCATACAGCTCGTTGAGTGCAGTCTTAGTGCCAGCATTGATTTGTGGTGGTAAATAGACAGCTATAAAAAACACAGATTAAAACTTTCTTGGTAAATAGTATGGTCTACAATTTACCATGAGGTATTCTAACTGAGGCGAGCAGAACCTCAAGTCTTCCTTAATATTAGAGATTGCCACTTGAGCTTACCCGAAGCTGCCGTTCTGTCCTGTCGATGCATAGAAAAAAACAGATAGATGTATATTTTCCATGTCCTTGTTCAGAAACATAAGATATTACACTGTGTGTGTGTGTGTGTGTGTGTGTGTGTCGGGTGAGGTAATGTGTTTGTTTCGGTGCTGAGACATATTCTGTCTTGTGATGATAGACATCATCCACCACCTGCCGCCATGGTGATGCCATGGGATAGGCTGCTGGGCATGGTTACTCCCAGTTCTCCATTCCCCCATCACTGAGGCACCCAGCTGCAAAAGGAGGCTTCCCCGCCAGTCTGAAGCTCATTCCCACTCTTTCTATTATGCAATATCTGACCATCTACAGTGTCCTATAGCGGTGTGTGGTTATTTATTAAACCCATTAATGCAGTGGTTTATCTCTAGATCAATAGCTACAATACAATACATCTTGTTTATTTATGCCCTGGGGAATGGTACTTCTGGATCATAACTCTGTGACATATGGGTTGTTTAGACTATGGAAACAATTCCAACAAGAACACACCCTCTCCCATTCCACCAGTGTTTTATCATCTCTCTGAGAAAATGAAGGGTGAAAATGTGTATATTTCATTTTGGAGTACATTTGCTTCAGTGTCATGGAGGAGTGCCATTGTTCCACTGCGCAGCCATTTTGGATCTGCCAAATAAATAAGGAGGGGACAGGGAGGGAGAAGTGGCGGTGGCGGTGGCTCGGCTAGCCAGCGTTACCATGGCAACAAAGGCCATGCTCATCTCCCTCATGCCCAGGCTGTGTTGGCCCCAACTCGATGCAGTGTGAGCTGGGTACTTAATTTCACTGACCCCCCAGGTCTGGATTGAACAGGCTCCATTGATTAGGACAAATGGAGGGAAGCCCGGCTGGCCTAGCCCCTTTCTGTAACGGGGTTAAGGACATAGTCATGGAGGGTGGAAGACAATAAATGCACCAAGATGAATAGCAGAGGCTTCCCTTGTTTTAGATGAATCAATTACATGTTTAAAGGCTAATTACTCGATCCATTCATTCAGTGTAAATGTTCTGGGGCATCACCTCACTCTGGATCCATGATTGAGCCGTTTAATGTATTCCACCCCTACATAGGCGTCATTAAACCTTTCATCTGAATCACCTCGGAACAATCCTCTGCTATTCAGACAGGCGCAGGTGTAGTGGCCTAGGGAAGCTAGCCATTATTAAAGAGCATGTGTGTGTGTGTCTCCTGCTGCACAGTTTGTTTAGAGTGTGGTGGATGAGATACCAGGTGGAATCGTGTTCTGGTGGTTTGCTCTTGTGTGGCTTGTTTTGACACACATTTTCATGAATCAGTGGATCTTTTTAACACCCAGTTGACAAATGAAGTTATAAACTGTGTAGTTCGAGCCCTGCATGCTGATTGGCTGACAGCCGTGGTATACCACGGGTATGACAAAACATTTATTTTTACTGCTCTAATTACGTTGGTAACCAGTTTATAATAGCAATAAGGCACCTTGGGGGTTTGTGGTATATGGCCAATATACCACGGCTAAGTGCTGTATCAAGGCACTCCGCGTTGTGTCGGTCGTAAGAACAGCTCTTTGCCGTGGTATATTGGCCATATACCACACCCCCTCATGGACTTATTCCTTAAGTATCTGATGAAGTATACGTGGGTCACAGGATAGGGTACATTTTGAGTTCTGCAGTGGTGAAATAGCAGGTTGATGTTTATTGTCACAAGTCTTGTCCTGGAGGCAAAACTGAGTGATTTCCCCTTAGATAGGCAAGCTGCAAAGTAAAAATTGGCTATATTATAAAAATGTATGAAAATAGGTTAGGGTTAGACAGGGTTAAGGTTAGGGTTAAAGTTAGGGTTAGGTTTACAATCTGATTTTATGACTTTGTGGCTGTGCTAGCTAGTGACTACTCTGTAGAGCTGCCTCCAGAACAACATTCATGACGAAAAACACTAACTTGTGGTGGAATAGGGATCTTTTTTCTTCAGCTCTGTGAGGCTTGGATCATGTGTTGACATTATGCGTGCAATATCAAGTACAGGCAAGAACGGGTTGATTCCTGAAAGGTGTTAGTCCATGATTGAGAACTGGATTGGCTCTGCAAAAAGGCCATGATGGTTCCTTGCCAACATAATAATTCAAAATGATATGTATAAACTGTACAGGTGTGGCAGTATTTATCAACCAGTGATAAAACACGGGGTTGAGGGATAGGTGGACAGGGCACCTCTGTTTGTTGAAATACTCTACATGAAATACATCAAATGACAGCCACGACTTAAAATATATATACAGTTGTGGCCACAAGTTTTGAGAATGACACAAATATTAATTTTCACAAAGTCACTGGAATCATTGTTCCGTCATCATTGCTTTGCACAAAAAGGGCTTCACAGGCAAGGATATTGCTGCCAGTAAATCAATAATTTATCGGATCATCAAGAACTTCAAGGAGAGCGGTTCAATTGTTGTGAAGAAGGCTTCAGGGCGCCCAAGAAAGTCCAGCAAGCGCCAGAACCGTCTCCTAAAGTTGATTCAGCTACGGGATCGGGGCACCACCAGTACAGAGCTTGCTCAGGAATGGCAGCAGGCAGGTGTGAGTGCATCTGCACGCACAGTGAGGCGAATACTTTTGAAGGATGGCCTGGTGTCAAGATGGGCAGCAAAGAAGCCACTTCTCTCCAGGAAAAACATCAGGGACAGACTGATATTCTGCAAGAACACAGCCATGAATAAAGAATGGTACCAACACTTCCTCCGAGAGCAACTTCTCCCTACCATCCAGGAACAGTTTGGTGACGAACAATGCCTTTTCCAGCATGATGGAGCACCTTGCCATAATGCAAAAATGATAACTAAGTGGCTCGGGGAACAAAACATAGATATTTTGGGTCCATGGTCAGGAAACTCCCCAGACCTTAATCCCATTGAGAACTTGTGATCAATCCTCAAGAGGCGGGTGGATAAACAAAAACCCATAAATTCTGACAAACTCCAAGCATTGATAATGCAAGAATGGGCTACCATCAGTCAGGATGTGGCCCAGAAGTTAATTGACAGCATGCCAGGGCGGATTGCAGAGGTCTTGAAAAAGAAGGCTCAACACTGAAAATATTGACTATTTGCATCAACTTCATGTAATTGTCAATAAAAGCCTTTGAAACTTATGAAATGCTTGTAATTATACTTCAGTATTCCATAGTAACATCTGACAAAAATATCTAAAGAGACTGAAGCAGCAAACTTTGTGAAAATGAATACTTGTGTCATTCTCGAAACTTTTGGCCACGACTGTACAGTACCAGTCAAAAGTTTGGACACACCTCGTTTCAGGGTTTTTCTTTGTTTCTACTATTTTTTACATTGTAGAATAATAGTGAAGACATCACAACTATGAAATAACACATATGTAATCATGTAGTAACCAAAAAATAGATTCTTCAAAGTAGACACCCTTTGTCTTGATGACAGCTTTGCACACTCTTGGCATTCTCTCAAACAGCTTCATGAGGAATGATTTTCTAACATTCTTGAAGGAGTTCCCACATATGCTGATAACTTGTTGGCTGCTTTTCCTTCACTCTGCGGTCCAACTCATCCCAAACTATCTCAATTGGGTTGAGGTCGGGTGATTGTGGAGGCCAGGTCTTCTGATGCAGCACTCCATCACTCTGCTTCTTGGTCAAATAGCCCTTACGCATCCTGGAGGTGTAAACCAGATGGGATGGTGTATCGCTGCAGAACGCTGTTGTAGCCAAGCTGGATAATTGTGCCTTGAATTCTAAATAAATCACAGACAGTGTCACCAGCAAAGCACCCCCACACCATCAAACCTCCTCCATGCTTCACGGCGGGAACCACACATGCAAAGATCATCCGTTCACCTACTCTGCGTCTCACAAAGACACGGCGGTTGGTTGGAACCAAAAATCTCAAATTTGGACTCATCAGACCAAAGGACAGATTTCCTCTGGTCTAATGTCCATTGCTCTCTTCTTCATATTGGTGTCCTATAGCGGTGGTTTCTTTGCAGCAATTCGACCATGAAGGCCTGATTCACGCATCCTCCTCTGAACAGTTGATGTTCTGTTACTTGAACTCTGTGAAGCATTTATTTGGGCTGCAATCTGAGGTGCAGTTAACCTCTAATGAACTTATCCTCTGCAGCAGAGGTAACTCTGGGTCTTCCTTTCCTGTGGCGGTCCTCATGAGAGCCAGGTTTCATCATAGTTCTTGATGGTTTTAATGACTGCACTTGAAGAAACTTTTAAAGTTCTTGACATTTTCTGAATGACTGACCTTCATGTCTTAAAGTAATGATGGACTGTCGTTTCTCTTTGCTTATTTGAGCAGTTCTTACCATAATATGCACTTGGTCTTTAACCAAATAGGGCTATCTTCTGTATCCCACCCCTACCTTGTCACTGCACAACTGATTGGCTCAAACGCATTAAGGAAAGAAATGACACAAATTACCTTTTAACAAGGCACACCTGTTAAGTGAAATGCATTCCAGGTGATTAATTCATGAAGCTGGTTGAGAGAATGCCAAAAGTGTGCAGAGCTGTCATCAACGCAAAAGGTGGCTACTTTGAAGAATCTCTTCGAAGAATCTTGATTTGTTTAACACTTTTTTGGTTACTACATGATTCTGTATGTAGAAAATAGTAAAAATAAAGAAACACCCTTGAATGAGTAGGTGTGTCCAAACTTTTGACTAGTACTGTGTATATTTAAAAAAAAAAATGGGACATACGTATGTGTATGTGTGTGTGACTAGGTGGGCTTGGTGCAGCTGTTGTTTTTTCTGTTGAAGATTGAATGGATAATAGAATTCAGACTCCCCATCGTCTCATTAAATCCTTGTGGTCAGAAGTGATATCATCTCTAATAAATACACTCCAGGGATAGGAGGCTTCAGATATGAGACACAGATTATGAATATGATACCCAGGGTTTCGTAAATGACGATGTTTATCTTACTGTGTATGTGTGTGTGTGGCGTGTGTGTGTGTGTATGTGCTTGTACGTGTGTGGGTACGTCAGAGGGTTACACAGGGACAGTGACAGGATTCAATGCCAGCTGCTCCCTGCAATGCCCCCCCCCATCCCACTACCCCATGTTGCCTCCTTGTCTCCAGTGACGGGCAACACAGTCCCTTTATGCCTCCTGTCCATCATGCAGACCCCACCTTGGGGAGCCTCTGTCACTAAGGGCCGGACTAGTACTGCTCACTGGCTTTGTTTTGATGGCGCGAGAGAGGGAGAGACAAAGGGAGAGACAGAGTGAGATACAGAGGGAGATACAGAGGCAGAGAGAGAGAGAGAGAGAGAGAGAGAGAGAGAGAGAGAGGGCGAGAGAGAGAGAGAGAGAGAGAGAGAGAGAGAGAGAGAGAGAGAGAGAGAGAGAGAGAGAGAGAGAGAGAGAGAGAGAGAGAGAGAGAGAGAGAGAGAGAGAGAGAGAGAGAGAGAGAGAGAGAGAGACCCCTCCTCCATGCACACAGTAGAGACAGCCTCTGTCAGCTATTTCCTGCATCTGTCTCTGGGCAACAAAATATCCCTCACTGCATGCTTCTCACCTACCCGGGATACCCACAGCCATCCGGGGCTTAGTTGTTTTGTGCTAGGTGAAAAAATACTGCCCAGTGATTTTGATACGGATGATTTCAATCAACAAATCATTGACTGGAATTCAAAGAATCCTCTTATTGTCATGTACACGTTGAAGTGTACAGATATGAAACAGACAATCATAATATCAGTCAAAATATCAAATTCCCAGTTTTGCTACAAACCAACTTTATAAGATGTTTTAAAAATAGGTTATATTTGACAAAACAAGTCCATGACGTAGAGTAAGGCAGAATAGATGGATGCAGTTCAATGCATGATTAATATAATTCACCAATAAACTTCTTGGTAGTCCAACAAATATTGCTATCAGGTTGTAAATCACATCTGGCCTGGTACATTGTTGGCTGCCTCCAGGCATTCGGGATGCACTGTTTCAGTTACAGTGACTTAATATGTTTGACAAAAACTGACAAATGTAACCAAGGCCTGGAATGTCAATACAATCAAATTAGCAAGGGCAATGATCACAAGTCAGTCATAATGTGGCTAATGGGCTAGCTTATTTTTGTCCCTATTTATTTAGCAAGCTAAAAACCTGGAGCCTAATGTTTGCTGCTGCTGGGAGGATGTCATTGGACGAGTGGGTAAGTTGACAACTTCCCCCCTTCCCCATATCTTTTTTCTGTTATCCACAGTTAGCATATCTCTTAGTTGTCAATCAAATGTATTTGGCATCTATCAAATGGGCGGGTAGGCAGGCAAGTTCCCATTCATTTGTTAAAACGTGGGTTGGGACAAGCATGCATCGGCAGGCAAGCTGCAGGGCAAGCAGACTACTATTCCACATTGTTTATGAGTGCAATTTTGACGGCCAACTGACAAAGTTTAAGAGGGTTTATCTACTGTTCCCTCATTAGATTTTAGTTCATCTCGCTTTGGCTAATATTAGTTGTTGATTTTGTTGTTGTTGATGTGCATAGGCAACTGAGGGAGAGTTAGCATTTCATGGTTGTTTGATCGATAGGAACGTAAAGTTTCCAAATGTAAGAGGACACCCGTGGGATTTACATATTTGCAGAAATCTATTCAGTTGTATTTATGGCTTTTGGTGAATGCTTTCTAATAATCTAAAGTCGGGTGTTGCTACTGCCTCTAAATACACAGTCCAGTTCAAAGTGAATGATGGGAGGCCCGTTTAAGTAGCTGAATTTGTCGCTAGAATCTTTTACCAAGAAAAGTCGCTAGAGAGGCCTGCCTATGTGGTAAATGGCTTATTTGCATATTGGCCTATTGTAACTCTGATTGGCTATGGCACACTGGTCTGTGTAGACTCCGGTCCTGGACATGACAGATGTTTTTATTAGGTTTTATTTACTGCAGTGTCTATTAATTGTCCAAACGTATGGCTGCTTTCCCACTCTATATTGCTATAGAATTTTCACAAATGCCTTACTCTATGTCATTCCCAAACATTCTCTGAATGTATGAAAACGTGAAAATGAGTGCTTGCTTGTCAGAAAATAACAACAAAGGCATCATATTCTTTCTGGGGGTGTATATGAACAAATGTTAATACTATTTCATGTTGTTAAAATGCTGTCCGTTCCACTTTAACACCATGGTTGTCTGCAGGAGGTGCTCCTTCTCCCCCTTCTCCTCCTCCTCCTCCTGTTCTAGACAGTGTCTCTGATCACAGCTCGAAGCTCTAGGTGCAGCATGCGGAACGGTGAGGTCCTCCATGACAGGAGCTCCTGTTTCCCAGGCAACAGCCTGTCCTTGAGAAAAGGGTACATTTGGGAGTTTAGGGGCCAGGGCTCTGACAGTCGCCGTCAAAACTCATAAAGACTCCAAACACATTGATATGGATAGTGGAGTGGAGACACACATACTCCCTAAAAAAAACTATGAATCATAGCATGGTGTGTGTTTGTGTGTGTGTGTGTGTTTATATGTGTTTGTATGTGCTCTGTATGTGTGTGTGTGTGCGCTGTCTGCCCTCCCTTACCCCTATCCCAGAGGCGCGATACATTTCATAAAGCAAAAAGCATGATTTCATCATCCAAGATATTACTGTTCCAGTAAGGGGGAAATGTCATGACCAACTGCTTTATACAACCCTAATACCCATGTTGTTGGGTGTGTCCTGAGTATTGGCAGGTAAACTGTTCCCATGGGAGGGGGTGTATAAGGGTATGTGTCCATGTCCTTTGTCCCCCTCACAATGACAGGAGAAATTCTGACACGAGATCACTCCTACATCGTCCCGTTTCCTACTTGTCCCTTACGTCTCAAATTCTCAACAGAGCATTCCCGTTCAAGTGCTGATGGAGAAAGTCATTGTTTTCTCCCCATCCTGGATCACTGTAACACTCCCAGTACAATAGCCACCATGACTCTCTTAAATCATGGTAGCATGCAGTGCTGAGTGAAGCTGCGTTGAATCAGTCTGGGAGATCCAGCTATGTGCTTTATGTAACACCATTCACAGTGTGAAGTGTTGCAGTACAAAGCCAGTAGAGATGATGAATACAGTAACTCCTTTTAGCACCTGTCTGAAATGTCTTGTGTGGATAAAGACAGGACAGACTCTTTTGTCCTCATTACCACTGACAACATCAGTGACTATAATGAGCTGGGGAGGAGTAACACCTACAGTACCAGTCAAAAGTTTGGATACACCTACTCATTCCAGGGTTTTTCTTTATTTTTACAATTTTCTACATTGTAGAATAATAGTGAAGACATCAACACTATGAAATAACATGGGGAATCATGTAGTAACCAAAAAAAGTGTTTTATATTTTAGATTCTTCAAAGTAGCCACCCTTTGCCTTGATGACAGCTTTGCACACTCTTTGAATTCTTTCAACCAGCTTCATGAGGTAGTCACCTGGAATGCTTTTCCAACAGTCTTGAAGGAGTTCCCACATATTCTGAGTACTTGTTGGCTGCTTTTCATTTACTCTGCTGTCCAACTCATCCCAAACCATCTTAATTGGGTTGAGGTCAGGTGATTGTGGAGGCCAGGTCATCTGGTGCAGCACTCCATCACTCTCCTTCTTGGTCAAATATCCCTTAAGGAGCCTGGAGGTTTGTTTTGGGTCATTGTCCTGTTGAAAAACAAATGATAGTCCCACTAAGCTCAAACCAGATGGGATGGCATATCGCTGCAGAATGCTGTGGTAGCCATGCTGGCTAAGTGTGCCTTGAATTCTAAATAAACCACAGACAGTGTCACCAGCAAAGCACCCCCACACCATCACACCTCCTCCTCGATGCTTCACGGTGGGAACCAGACATCCGGAGATTATCCATTCACCTACTCTGCGTCTCACAAAGACATGGCGGTTGGAACCAAAAATCTCAAATTTGGACTCATCATACCAAAGGACAGATTTCCTCTGGTCTAATGTACATTGCTTGTGTTTCTTGGCCCAAGCAAGTCTCTCTTCTTATTGGTGTCCTTTAGTAGTGGTTTCTTTGCAGCAATTCGACCATTAAGTCCTGATTCACGCAGTCTCCTCTGAACAGTTGATGTTGAGATGTGTCTGTTACTTGAACTCTGTGAAGCATTTATTTGGACTGCCATCTGATGTGCTTATCATCTGCAGCAGAGGTAACTCTGGGTCTTCCTTTCATGTGGAGGATTGACTAACCTTCATGTCTTAAAGTAATGATGGACTGTTGTTTCTCTTTGCTTATTTAAGCTGTTCTTGCCATAATTTGGACATGTTTTTTTCCAAATAGGGCTATCTTCCGTTTACCAACCCGACCTTGTCACTACACAACTGATTGGCTCAAACACATTAAGAAGGAAAGAAATTACACAAATTAACTTTTAACAAGTCACATCTGTTAATTAAAACAGGTGACTACCTCATGAAGCTGGTTGAGAGAATGCCAAGAGTGTGCAATGCTGTCATCAAGGTAAAAGGTGGTTACTTTGAAGAATCTCAAATATAAAATATATTTTGATTTGTTTAACACTTTTTTGGTTACTACATGATTCCATATGTATTATTTCATAGTTGTGATGTCTTCATTATTATTCTACAATGTAGAAAATAGTAGAAATAAAGAAAAACCCTGAGTAGGTGTGTCCAAACTTTTGTCTATTACTGTACATTCCACTTGACGTATCATTGTGTAACTCTTCACCAGAGAGCATGATTTAGCAACTGAGGATCTATGTGTCAAATATGGGTTTTTGTGTGCTTGACAACGGTTATCTCTACAGGCAAATCAATGCTGTATGTATCTTCCTGTTTTACTATTTCTTGTGATCATCCTAATTATCAGTAGGGAGATAAGGGGAGTTTCAGAGGTAGCTCCTGTGACTGCAGGCAGGAGATGTAGCAGGTTGAGGTTGACAGGGCATCTTTAATGGAGATTAATTATTTTACAGGGGTCTGCCTGACTCTCTCTGGCCACACCCCAACCATCTGCAGCCCCATATACCGAGGCCGGGGCTCGTGGGTCTACCTCCAACCTGATTGGCCCCCTGGACCCTCCAGAGAGCAAGCTGTCAAGTGATCTGCCTGCATGAAATGACCCTTCACAATTTTTTGTGTCGGCTCAAATGCCTGTAATTTTACCATACCCCATTTCAGTTTTTATTCTGTGTGGAAAAAAATGAGGAGGGGGGAAAAAAAGCAGCAGTGAAAATTCCAGACATTATTACTGTGCTGCATGTATGGCTCCAGAGATTCTTCCCTTTCATCTTTCCCCAATTCTATTGACACATGGTAGTTATCAGACACTATGGAAATACTGTGGTTAAGACACTTTTCCCTTTGCTGATTATACATTTTGGGGGTATTTATGACCTGATAATCATTATGACTGCGTGGTGTTCCAACTCAAGGAACACCATGGATATGTCGTTTGAATGAGAAAGATAATGTTTGCCACATGTGACAATAAGGTATGGGGAGAGGGTCTAAGTGTGTGGAGAGGTGTTTGTTGGTTTCTTACGTGTAATGAATGGGGATAATGAATGAGGACGTTGGGTTTCTGGAAATAACTTTACTGCTGTTATCAGGTTACAACATTTTTAATCCACCAGCAGATTATTTTTAGTGAGCTACTATGTTGACCTGGCCCATGTTCCTTTTGTCCTTGAATGCTAACCCATACCACAGTTATACTGGGGGTTGTACTCATGTACTCTGTGCCCCAGTGAGAGAAACCTCTGATACCAAGACTGGGGTACAGAGTACATCTGAGCTTGGTATTTGGCACCTAGGAGATGTATAGATAGCTGAAATTGTCCTCTGGGCTGTGGCCAGGGGTTGTTTATAAATGCATTCTGTCAGCATTGTGTGTGTGTGTGTGTGTGTGTGTGTGTGTGTGTGTGTGTGTGTGTGTGTGTGTGTGTGTGTGTGTGTGTGTGTGTGTGTGTGTGTGTGTGTGTGTGTGTGTGTGTGTGTGTGTGTGTGTGTGTGTGTGTGTGTGTGTGTGTGTGTGTTGGGACATGTGCCGGCTTTCTAGTCTGTATTGTGAGCCTGGGCCCTCCCCTCTCCAGCTGTTGAGAGGCCATTTCCCAGGTGTCTCACACGTTTCCTACTAATCTCCCGCTCACACGGGCTCCGCCGTAGCACCTAATCTGTCTCCATGGCGCCCGCTGGGTGGATTTGGGTTGGATGCTGTCTGAGGAGAGCTCACTGACAACTGTAGAGGAACATAGCTTAGAGCAGGGGCACTGACAATGACTCACCTTCCACCTGCCAGATCCTTCTGCAGATACACACACTCACACACACACACACACATTCATGCATAATTAATACACAACGACAACATAGACTTACATACATGTGCAGTCTTCACACACATGGATAGAATGTAAGATGAAAGCAGCCATCACTCACTGGGCCTTGAGGGGACTGCACAACCAGTGAAGGCTGCTGTTTTGACCCCAGCCTCTGAATCACTGTGAAGTCCAGCCCTCTCCTCTCCTTAGTAGTGCAAGTGGGCGTCCGACTTACTCACACAGGAAGTGTTCCTGTCCTGTCCAGGAGGTGGAGAGAAGCTTAATTTACGCCCAGTAGGTCATTGGTCACCCTCACACCCTGCTCCCCAGTGCGAGCCACGCCGAGATACAGGCACGCTAATTGCATCAGACAGGGAAACCTAGAGAGGGAAGTGAATATCTAATTTGTGCCTGTGTGTGGGGTGAAGTGAATGCCAGTCGTCTAATTGCTTTCACACCGCTTTGATTGAATTAGCTGGCCCTGTGTGAGACCCAGGCCTTAATTGAATTCTGGGGCCCTGTATGTCACTGCTCAGCCAAATAGAAGTGTGTTCCCTATGGAAGGGCCGGCATGAAGGGGACAGACTGGCTTTACCTACAATATGGATGCTCTCCTTAGGTTAACTTGTGGCCATGGCTTGCACAGCTGGCTGGCCCATCACAAGGTTAGCTCCTCCTCACATGTGACCACTGCAGAGAAAACATCTCAGGATTCAGAACAGTACAAGTGTATTCACTGTCCATATTATAGCTAACAGTTTTTCCTCTTCTAATTTGGATCTGATTTGCTCCTTCATCGGACAGTAAGTATGGTACAAAACAGCCCCTCTCTCTTTATGGTCTATCCTTATTAAGGGATAACATCTCATCTATTTTTCCCAGTGATCCAAATTGTTTATACAGTAGACAGACAGTAAACAGAGAGCAGAAGTGCCATGACGACCAAGCCCATCGCTCCCTACAGTGGCCCTCTCTCTCTGTGACAATAGAAAACGTCCACACAGAGAAGCCCTGTGACTCTGCCCATTTTCACAGCTTTCAGCACTTTTTTTCTGCTGCGCTAACAAAACCTCACACCTCCAGTTCTTTCCCCTCCAGCCTTTTGTCTTTCACACTCACACGTAATGAACACTCACACACGCACGTACGCACACACGCACACACACCTTACCCCTTTCTCTCCCTTGTCTCTTTTTGAGGGCTGCTTTCATTAAATTCAGCATTTTTGGGGGCTGGTTTTGAAGCAGCTGAATAGGAGGAATGGGGAAACAGGAGAGGGCGTGGGGGGTGTGGACAAAGGACCTCTCTGTCGGGTGGGGTTGCTGGGGGACGGGGACGGGGACGGGAGAGGTGTGGAACAGGTCATGGGTTTCTCTCAATAGACATGCCTTTGGCTGGATTAGTGGCTGTTATCAGCCAGATGATTCCCTGGCCATGGTAAGGCACTGCACAGCTCAGACAGCCATGATGGAAATGCCAAATGCCCAGCCTTTGTTTGGGTTCTTCCTGACTGTCTGGGCACACCGTTCTGCTGCTGTGCTGCCTGCAAATATTTCTGTCTGTGTGTGTGTGTGTGTGTGTGTGCATGTACTGTATGTGTCTGTACGTGCACGTTTGTGTGTGCATGTGTGTGTCTGTTCAAACTGAGCTGGAGAAGCCAGATGCACTGTCAGCTCAGAATGTTTCCAGTAGTGGCTGGCTTCATCATCAGCACTGCCACTGAAAACAATGGAGCCCCACCTTTTCACACAGACTAGGCTTTATACAGTGGCTCTGAGCTGCAGGTTCTCTCTTTCCATTAACATACATTTGCCTGGCTGAAACTTCCGGGAAGCCTTTGAAACAACCAGCAAATGACCTGCTGTAAAACCTGACTGGCTCCCTGGCACGGAGGACTTACCTCTCACAATACCCTTTTTATACAGTGAGTCAACAGTACTCCCAAATAAATTCTTTATGTCAGGATGTGTTATTAAAGTTCATAACACAGACAGAAAGGGTTGGGCTCTAGCCAGTCACTGTGTTGCCTCTGCTCTGGAGAACAGCAGTCATTGAGATGTGACAGCCAAGCCTTTCCTTTCTTGGCGTGTGCCTGGAACCACTTTGAGGTGATCTGGACCCTTTGACACAGCTGACACTAAATTAAATCTGAAGTGTTTATAAATTCCATTAGAATGTTTCTGTGCGCCTTTTCTTCTTGACTTAATGCAGCGTTTCATCACTTCTGTCAAAATCCAGAAAGCTGAGAAAACGTGCTTATTTATTTAAGGATATTAATAGAGACATATATTTAAAAAGAATAAAAGGAGGGAAAATAAAACACCAGCAATGAATATTCCCCTCATTATTACCTCCCCTTGCCAGAGGGATGTCAGAAGCTGCATCATAATAAGGCTTCAGCCATTGCATGTTGACTGAGCGAGTCGAGGGAGATTGTGATCAAACAGCTCAACACTACCAATCTGAGTGAGGAGGGAATCAAAGCGCTGATCTGCTTTTTAATCAGAGCTATGTACTCGTCCGCAGGCTACATCTGACACCGAGCAGCTCCCCAGCCTTCCAACACAGCCTCTTGAAAGACTGGTGGAATCCCCCCTCCCCCCCAAAAAATATATGGCCCTGGTGGTGACAAGCTGAGCCCCACATCTAACACAGCCTGGTCTGTCTGTTTCTCTGTCTGTCAGTCTCTCTATCTCTCTGTCTCTGTCATGGATGCTACAGGACAGTAGGAACAATAAAGACAGAAAAAGCGATACCTGGTCATATCCGGCTACCAAACAATAGACAATAGGCCTAGTTGTTGACACTGTGCCCCCTTCCCAACTCTCTCTTCCATATAAAACATGCTTGCCCTAAACACCCATTACTCAATCCTAAGCGCCGCCTACTGCCTTCTGTCTTTCTCTTCTTCTCTCCTCTGCTCCACCCCTTCTCCTTTCCCTCTCGCTGGCTCTTTCTGCTATTTTCTTTGGTGGCGCTCCTCTGAGCTCTTCACTGCCATAGACCACTGTGTTCTTTAGTCTCAGTCCCAATCCACAGATCTGTAGCTGGGGCCTCATTCAGTGACTCTGGTGACTGGCAGTGTGAATGTGCCGGCCTCATGTTTCACTCTGTACCAGATCGCTTTCCCCCATCAATCACAGGAGAAGAAAAATATATTGAGACTAATATTTATTGAAGAGCTTGATCAGATTTCCTCCGTTTTATCCCCAATACTGCTTCCTGCGGCTGATGTTAATGACAATGATCTTTCCACAGGATGCATCAGCCTCACTGAAAATGTTCCTCTGTTTGTGTGACACTTTTTTCTAAGGAATCTGAGTTTGATGGGCCAGGGCCAGGGATTGGGCTACTAAAGCACAGCAGTGCTCTAGTGTGTGCAGCAGTCTTGGACAGAGGATGATGATTGAGATGTGTTTTCCAGGGAGTTTGTGGGGAGTTGGGATTGGAAAAGAGCAGTAATCCTGCTCCAGCATGGTGTTCCAGCATGGTCACTGGGAACTGGTATCTGTCTTCCTAGTATAAACAGTGGGATTGAACCCAGATTTATCCTGCCTTGTGATTTGACCTTCTCCAAATAAAGTTCCAGCTGCAGACGTTTCCATATGACACACACTTTAATCCAGCTGTAATTGGCAGCTCAGACCAGGGATGATAGGGAAATGACGGTTTTATTATTCCTAGATATGGAACATAGTGAGAGTTTGTGAGATGGGTTATGGTGCAGAGTATTCAACAGGATAAGGATCCCTCCAGATGTTGTTTTTTTTGCAATCCCAATGTTACATAATGTATCACAGCAGGTAGCATTGGCATAAGGACATTCATAACTCTGTGAAGGTCATTCATAAGTGTGGCACCTCCTGTGTGTGGATTTTTCATGTGTGTCTTTAGCTCGTAGCGAGTCCCCACACTACTCCATTTCCTCCTTTTATGGATGGGGAGACAAGGAGGGAGGTGGGTGGTGATTATCTCAAGCTATACCAACCTCAGCTGGTTTGACCCCAGTACAAAAACAGCTCTTGACATGGTGCTTGAGCAGGGGCTGCTGTGCATTCTGGGAAGGGTTCCACTGTGTGTGTGTGTGTGTGTGTGTGTGTGTGTGTGTGTGTGTGTGTGTGTGTGTGTGTGTGTGTGTGTGTGTGTGTGTGTGTGTGTGTGTGTGTGTGTGTGTGTGTGTGTGTGTGTGTGTGTGTGTGTGTGTGTGGCGGGAGTGGGGGCAGGAGTGGGGGGTAACTGAGGTAAGGATGAAGAGGATTTCAGGGAGAGTGAGTTTCACTGTAAATGGTAGTGCTTGACTGCTTTTTACATGCGTACGCACACACACACACACACACACACACACACACACACACACACACACACACACACACACACACACACACACACACACACACACACACACACAGTTTTGATGCAGTAGTGTGTGATCACCACCCCTAACCATGGCTGTAAGTTTTCCTGCCACTCTCCCAGCAAGAGTAGAGGACCTTTAAAGAGCACTTAACAGGAAGTAGTCCACTCCAGAGAGTCTCAGGCAATTAGTGTGATGTGAGCACGCTGAATAATTAAAGTAAAACACAGTACTGTACATGTTATGTTGTCATCTCCACAGAGAAACCCTCACATGCGAGGAGGATGCACTAATGTATATTTATGCTCAACTGTGATCTGTGTTTGTCTCTTTTGCATTTTGGTCTCTGGACCACATGTCTCGTAGTGAGATGAAGCCAAACAGGGAATAAAACTGACCAAACATGAAATACAGTATGTAAATGTGGATATGTTCATATCTTATCTCTCTCTCTCTTCTGTTTTTATCCCAGCTTGTCCATCGGGCTTCTTCAAGCCTATACAGGGTGATGTATCCTGCATGCAGTGTCCAATCAACAGCCGCACCACCAACGAAGGAGCCACTAACTGTGTGTGCCGCAACGGTTACTATCGCACTGACTCAGATCCCTTCCAGATGCCCTGCACAAGTATGTACTATCGACCAACACACACAAACACACTCTTTTCATTTCACACCCTGGTCCTGAGGAACTGAGAGGAATCAAAGATCAAAGGACACCAGAGCCTCTCTGAGCAGAAACAGAGGAGGCCTGTCAGAGAGCAGTCCCTCACATACACCCAGCACTGCCAACAGGTCTGGCCCAAAACACATAGGCCAGCCTCCCCACCTCACATCATAGAGCCCTGCTGCCCTCAGCCAGAGCAGAGGTTACTGGGTCAGGCCATGCAGCATTGTAGTGGGACAGACAGGGGGAATAGACTAGGCCTAGATTCCTCTTGTCATGCCAATGAAGCCATTTGAATTTATGGTTAACGGAGGGTCTAAGAAAAGAGAAAGAGAACACAGGCGGGATAAAGATTATCCCGGGGGAAGACATGAACACAGAGAGAGAGAGAGAGGAATATGCAGTATATATAGTGTGCTGAGAGAGAGAGAGAGAGAGAGAGAGAGAGAGAGAGAGAGAGAGAGAGAGAGAGAGAGAGAGAGAGAGAGAGAGAGAGAGAGAGAGAGAGAGAGAGAGAGAGAGAGAGAGAGAGAGAGAGAGAGAGAGAGAGAGAGAGAGAGAGCTCCTTTCACAACCATGGCTGATTTTTTTCTCCTTCCCTCCTCTGTGAAAGGGAGAGGGACAGAAATATTTGAGCGCCTCCAACAAAGGAGATTTGCATAAGCCCGGCTCTGGGAACAGAGCAGCTGTTGTGAATGAGAAAGCAGCGTCACGTCGCTGGTATTAAACGCAGCGGGCCCGGGATGATTAAAGGAGGGAAACGGGCCTATCTGAGTGGCCCTCAAGCTAACAGGGGCCATTAGCCGCCCATTCCAGCCCTCCCCAGGAAAGAGATGATGTTTAGGAGGCTGTTTTTGCGTGAGAGAGAGAGAGAGACACACACACAGAGGGCTTCGATGGGCATTGCTCCAGGCCTGGAGGTCTGTTAATGGGAGCCAATTAAAAGGGCGGTTAAATAAGTGATCAATTCAGGTTTATGTGTTTATGGGCAGGGGGAATTTTGTTGTTTATCTCATTAGCCCTGGAGAGGGCATCCTCCCTAATTAGCTGCACATGCCCATAAAAGATAAACAGTACTCATTGTGTGTTTGTTTGGGCTGTCAGTCAAATGTGATGCCATGGGGAATGTTACTTTCAACCAGTAATGCCTCTATAAGTAGTGGTTGTGTGTGAGCAACAGTCACTTTCTCTGTCCTGCACTACATATGATGTTCTGCTATACATAACCAACAGATTGAAACAAATATGTGACAACATGGACATGAAAAGTCATCCTATCTTCATGTTGATGTCCAGTGTGTTTAAATGGGCTTCCTGGGGGAAGGATTTAGTTGAGCATACCAGGCAAAGACCTCAAAGAGACTGTACTGTATTTGTAGGAGTGTGGGTTCTCTCTCCTCCAGTGAAAGGGTTATTTGAGTAGGGTGATACTTGCTCTGGTATTCCTACCCTCAAGAACTCCAAGGACACAAGAAACTTAATTCCCCTGCCAACATCTGAATTAAATGTCATGAAGTAGTTCTTTTGAACTAACTAGAGTACATTGAGTCCATTAGTTTTTCTTACACCTTAAATCTGTAGTCAAACCACACTCCACATACACTATATATACAAAAGTACAGACACCCCTTCAAATGAGTGGATTCGGCTATTTCAGCTACACCTGTTGCTGTCAGGTGTATAAAATCGAGCACACAGCCATGCAATCTTCATAGACAACATTGGCAGTAGAATGGCCTTACTGAAGAGCTCAGTGACTTTCAGCATGGCACCGTCATAGGATGCCACCTTACCAACAAGTCAGTTCGTCAAATTTCTGCCCTGCTGGAGCTGCCCTGATCAGCTGTAAGTGCTGTTATTGTGAAGTGGAAACATCTAGGAGCAAAAATGGCACAGCCGCAAAGTGGTAGGCCACACAACCTCACAGAACGGTACCGCCGGGTGCTGAAGCGCATAGCACGTCTGTCCTCAGTTGCAGCACTCACTACCGAGTTCCAAACTGCCTCTGGAAGCAACGTCAGCGCAGTAACAGTTTGTCTGGAGCTTCATGAAATGGGTTTCCATGGCCGAGCAGCCGCACACAAGCCTAAGGTCACCATGCGCAATGCCAAGCGTCGGCTGGAGTGGTGTAAAGCTTGCCGCCATTAGACTCTGCAGCAGTGGAAACGCATTCTGTAGAGTGATGAATCACGCTTCACCGTCTGGCAGTCCAACGGACGGATCTGCATTTGGCAGATGCCAGGAGAACACTACCTGCCAGAATGCATAGTGCCAACTGTAATGTTTGGTGGAGGAGGATGTTTTTTATGGTTCGGGCTGAGTTCCAGTGAAGGGAAATCCTAATCCTACAGCATTCAATGATATTCTAGACGATTCTGTGCATCCAACTTTGTGGCAACAGTTTGGGGAAGGCCCTTTCCTGTTTTAGTATTGCAATGCCCCCGTGCATAAAGCGAGGTCCTATAGAAATGGTTTGTCGAGATCAGTGTGGAAGAATTTGACTGGTCTGCACAGAGCCCTGACCTCAACCCAATCAAACACCTTCGGGATGAATTGGAACGCCGACTGTGAGCCAGGCCTAATCGCCCAACATCAGTGCCCGACCTCACTAATGCTCTTGTGGCTGAATGGAAGCAAGTCCCCGCAGCAATGTTCCGACATCTAGTGGAAAGCCTTCCCAGAAGAGTGGAGGCTGTTATAGCAGCAAAGGGGGACCAAACTTCAAATTAATGCCCATGATTTTGGAATGAAATGTTTCGACGAGCAGGCGACCACAAACCTTTGGTCATGTAGTGTATGAGACTACTGTAAATGCTTCTCACATTCCTAACAGAAACCATCTCAGTTGACTGTCTATTGTCTGTGTGTTTCCAGCCGTGCCGTCGGCTCCTCAGAACGTTCTGTCTATCGTGAACGAGACGTCTCTGATACTGGAGTGGCAGCCTCCGAGGGAGTCAGGTGGCCGTGAGGATGTGGTCTTCAACATCATCTGTAAGAGCTGTGGAGGGGGCCGGGGAGGCTGCACGCGCTGTGGCGACAATGTCCAGTTTGTACCCCGCCAGCTGGGTCTGACAGAGCCCCGTGTTTACATCAGTGACCTGCTGGCGCACACACAGTACACCTTCGAGGTGCAGGCCGTCAATGGGGTCTCCGAGCAGAGCCCCTACTCACCACAGTACTCCTCCGTCAACATCACAACCAACCAGGCTGGTGAGTACACTCTTCCTTATGCTCTCTATGTCTCTCTCGCAGGCACACACACACACACAAACACACACAATGACTCAGTTTCATATTCCTAGAGTGTGGAGTAAGTATGCATATTTGTTCTTAAACCGGAGTGAGAGGATTGTTGATGACGTCAAAGGCAGGGTTTGATGGCCTGTTGGTCCTCAGAGTGTGACCTCATCAGGGCTCTCAGACAGAGTAGCTCAGCGTAGTGAGCACTACTCTCCTTCCTGTCTCCCCTGACTGCTGTGTGGTGATTACAGTCCTAACATCTCAGTCCCTTGCTTCATCCAGCCACTCAGATCTAGTGTTACTTATTAAGTTTATGAAGTCTTTGGTAATAAGCCTTGACTTCACTATGATCCCCATGCCCTCTACGAGCTGCCTTAAAAACTGCACCCAAAATGTAATGGGAAGATTAGTAAGAAGCCATTGTATTTTCAGTGAATAATAACCTCTAATGAAAAACAGGTCTGTTTGTGATTGGCCTAACTTTTTCATCTGTGGGATCTTGGAGAAACATGCTGCAATCAATGTCTCCTGTAACTATGGTAGCCGTGCATGTTTTCCACTGTGTGCTTTGTGGTTGTAAATGACTGCGCCTCCATTATTTAATCCAAGCAGCAGAATTGATTTGCTCTTTAATTGTCTGTATGAGACGCATCATTTGGTGTGCCAGGCTGTGCTGCCTGAGCACTGATGAGCGGGGATACGGGCTACAGGCTTTATCTACACCAGGGCTTTGTGTCCTGTTGGCAGTATGAGTAAGTGCCTGTCATCTCTCATCTGACTGGCCTTCTATGACTGAGCTCCCCAAGGCCCTGTGTTACTGTGGATTGTTAAAGTGGACATATAAAACTTCTCCATCCTACTTAAGTTCTTACGTGGATGTGACTCACTATGATTCAAGCGAGGAAGTTTGCAGAGATGCATGTAAGATAAAAGGCATTGAAAAGGAAGAAACAGTTATGCATTCTGTGGGATAGACTATATGGGCCTCATACAGCACATTTCAACACATTTTAATCAGATTTGTTTTTAAAGCAGCATGCAATACTAGTAGGTTGCATCCTGTAGTCAGTCAAATAATATTGCTTAAAAACATCTCTCTGAGTTTTTAATACAACTTAAAATGGATGTTTGAATTGAAAGAACCACCTCTTTTTGATGGTGTGTTTTGAAGTAAGTGGTTAGTGTTTGTGTGTATGTGGGAGGTGGCGGGGTGGGGTGGGGTGGGGGGGGTAATGAGGGTCTCAGAGTGCAGTAAAGCCTTCTAATGAGGCCCCTGCCTTAACTCTCACACACTGGGCCACAACAAGTCTGCCACCCCTGCCCCAGCCTTCTCCCCCTTCCCCTGCCATAGAGTCCTGGCGGAAATTGGGGGGCTCTGCACTGAAGTGGCCGTCACTTTGTATTACAGCTCCAGAGCTCCCGTCAGAGAGAGCTATTAAAGAGACTGAACTTTGGCTCACTACCCCTCCCCCTGCCCTGTGACCAGCCTGGGTCCTGCCTGGGACAGAGGGGCAGTGCTGTGTGGTTCCACAGTGGGCTGGGGCCGGGGTCAGTGGGACCAGGGGCCCGTAATTGTGTCTGGTTTGGGAAGCTTGGAGGTTACATAAACATCATGTCACCCCTAATTAGCAGTGCCGGCCCCGTACCTCCCCCTTACTTTACAGAGAGAAAGTGAGTGTGTGTGTGTGTGTATTTTTGTTAATCAGACACGTTTGGAACCTAAAGCTATGTGCTGGGGGCTTGAAAGAAACAAATACATAAGTAAATTGGATGTGACTGGCGTGAAAGTGTTCCTCATGTGAACGACTCCCGTCCTCGGCTGCTGGAATTTGTTGACGAGGGGGAAACGAACAGGGTGTGAGGAGACGAGGGTAAGTTCTCATTCACCACCCCCAATCAAGCACATTACACATACTGTAACCCCCACCACACTCTGTTATGCTCATCAACAGTTTTCCTGTGACTGAGGACGTGCATGGTTGCCTAATAGTGCAGTATTTATTTTCATACTGTAGAGTCAGTCACATAATAAAGTGTTTTGTGAGGATATGACTAATTCCCACAAAATCAGAAAGGGTTCTGATTTTGGCCTTGATAAATAGCCCAGAAATCCTCATAATGATGAGTCACAACCAAACTATTCACTAATGATCAGCTTTTCTCCTCCATCAAATATTGAAAAGAGATGATCAACGCAATGTTTTCCATAATATTTAATGGTGGGCCTATAAACAATGAAAAGAGAAAGAGTGAAAGAGAGAGAGAAAGACAGAAAGAAAGGGAGAGAAGAGAGAAGTAGAGAGAGTGAAAAAGGGAGAGGGGGAGAGAGAGGTAATTTGGTGTGACTCTGAGGCAGCATGTCTGTGGCAGAGGAGGGGTGGCAGAACAGAGTGGGAGTTTTTTTAGTGAGACACAAATGTGTGACGATGACTTGATGAGTTAGGACAAGAGACGAAGAGAGGAGGGCAGTGATGAGACAAGCCCTCAGATGAGTAGTAATGCCTCAGTCCACCATCAGACACAGAATACTGTCTGCAACCCTCTGGTAATACTATTAGAGCTGGAATGTTAATACAGGAGTTGCTTGCCTGGGTTATACTGCTTTAGTGATTCATCTGTTGTGTGGCACGGGAGCAGCCTTAACAAGGCCTTATTGAGAAAAAAAATCAATGGTTTATTTTGGCTGTCTGCTCGGGGCCTGGAATGATACCCCTGGGCTGTGGGAAGGCACAGAAAACACCCACACACATGTAGAGTGGCTAGGGGTACAGGGGACAAATGGCTGAAGACAAAGCTAGCCTTTAGCTTTCTTTCATAATGATTACTGGGGGTTAATCATTTATAACACACACAATCTCGCTCTCTCATCATCATTGCTAGGGGATAAAATGGTTGCTAAAATCCCACCACCCCCCTTTAAGTGTTTAATCAGACACATCCCTGCCATCTCACTGGCAGCATGTGATTTTGTCCTGTGCTCTAAAAGACACAGAGACCGCTAGTCTAAGTCCACTTCACTTCTCTGGTCCGACACACACTCACATGCACGGGCGCACACACACACACACACACTGAAGGGCTGTTTGATTGAATGAGGAACACACACAAGCCCAACACCAGAGCTTTCAATGAGTGACCGATAAATGTTGTGGTTCTGAGAGGAATTCATGTTATCACCGTGTCAGTCATGTCTGCCGGGGATGTCTTTTACACCAATCACAAAATAGATAATGAATGGTATAGATGATCAATGATAGTGTCCCATTTTGTGTTGCCTTACAGGCAGTGAATCACATTGATTCTACAGTAGGTGCGAGGATAGTCATGTTTTGCTCAACAGTGATTGCCCTGTTTATCAATAGTTACAGTGTACGTATGGTCGATGCAACAGTGTTCCCTCATCCCTCAATCAAAACCATTAGCATTCTGCCTGGGACTTCCATGGAGCCCTGCAGTTGATGAATCAGACCTCCATAGTCCATATACTCATTTATGTTTCTGACTATGTTCTATACCGTGTGTAGCTCTATTAAATTGCAGAGGACATGTTTGTTTAGGCCTATCATTAGCCCAAGGTGAGCCAGGGAAGCTACTGCTAATACAGGGAGGAAGGAGACCGACTGAATTGGTTTCTTATCGGGTGAGCAGCTCATTGTGGGACTGAATCCCATTACTCAGCTCATGGGTGGCTGCTGTAATCTGGCGCACCACTATCATACAGTTGGGGAAGATTTACCACTTAATTATCCCCTAAATTACCAGGGCGAACTGTAACCAGGCCACTAAGAACAAACTGTAACCAGGCCACTAGGAACACACTGTAACCAGGCCACTAGGAACACACTGTAACCAGGCCACTAAGAACAAACTGTAACCAGGCCACTAGGAACACACTGTAACCAGGCCACTAGGAACACACTGTAACCAGGCCACTGGGAACAAACTGTAACAAGGCAATTGGGAATGAACTGTAACCTAACCAGGCCACTAGGAACTAACTGTAACCAGGCCACTAGGAATGAACTGTAACCAGTCCACTAAGAACAAACTGTAACCAGGCCACTAGAAACTAACTGTAACCAGGCCACTAGGAATGAACTGTAACCAGTCCACTAAGAACAAACTGTAACCAGGCCACTAGAAACTAACTGTAACCAGGCCACTAGGAATGAACTGTAACCAGGCCACTAGAAACTAACTGTAACCAGGCCACTAGGAATGAACTGTAACCAGGCCACTAAGAACACACTGTAACCAGGCCACTAGACACTAACTGTAACCAGGCCACTAGGAATGAACTGTAACCAGACCACTAAGAACAAACTGTAACCAGGCCACTAGGAATGAACTGTAACCAGGCCACTAAGAACAAACTGTATCCAGGCCACTAGAAACTAACTGTAACCAGGCCACTAGAAACTAACTATAACCAGGCCACTAAGAATGAACTGTAACCAGGCCACTAGACACTAACTGTAACCAGGCCACTAAGAATGAACTGTAACCAGGCCACTAGACACTAACTGTAACCAGGCCACTAGGAACTAACTGTAACCAGGCCACTAGGAACAAACTGTAACCAGGCCACTAAGAACACACTGTAACCAGGCCACTAGACACTAACTGTAACCAGGCCACTAGGAATGAACTGTAACCAGGCCACTAAGAACACACTGTAACCAGGCCACTAGACACTAACTGTAACCAGGCCACTAGGAATGAACTGTAACCAGGCCACTAAGAACAAATTGTAACCAGGCCACTAGGAATGAACTGTAACCAGGCCACTAGGAACAAACTGTATCCAGGCCACTAGAAACTAACTGTAACCAGGCCACTAGAAACTAACTGTAACCAGGCCACTAGAAACTAACTGTAACCAGGCCACTAGAAACTAACTGTAACCAGGCCACTAAGAACAAACTGTAACCAGGCCACTAGAAACAAACTGTATCCAGGCCACTAAGAACAAACTGTAACCACGCCACTAGAAACTAACTGTAACCAGGCCACTAGAAACTAACTGTAACCAGGCCACTAGGAACTAACTGTAACCAGGCCACTAAGAACAAACTGTAACCAGGCCACTAGACACTAACTGTAAGCAGGCCACTAAGAACACACTGTAACCAGGCCACTAAGAACAAACTGTAACCAGGCCACTAGAAACTAACTGTAACCAGGCCACTAGGAACTAACTGTAACCAGGCCACTAGAAACTAACTGTAACCAGGCCACTAAGAACTAACTGTAACCAGGCCACTAGGAACAAACTGTATCCAGGCCACTAGACACTAACTGTAAGCAGGCCACTAAGAACACACTGTAACCAGGCCACTAAGAACAAACTGTAACCAGGCCACTAGAAACTAACTGTAACCAGGCCACTAAAAACTAACTGTAACCAGGCCACTAGGAACAAACTGTATCCAGGCCACTAGACACTAACTGTAAGCAGGCCACTAAGAACACACTGTAACCAGGCCACTAAGAACAAACTGTAACCAGGCCACTAGAAACTAACTGTAACCAGGCCACTAGGAACTAACTGTAACCAGGCCACTAGAAACTAACTGTAACCAGGCCACTAGAAACTAACTGTAACCAGGCCACTAGAAAATAACTGTAACCAGGCCACTAAGAACAAACTGTAACCAGGCCACTAGAATCTAACTGTAACCAGGCCACTAGAAACTAACTGTAACCAGGCCACTAAGAACAAACTGTAACCAGGCCACTAGAACCTAACTGTAACCAGGCCACTAGAAACTAACTGTAACCAGGCCACTAAGAACAAACTGTAACCAGGCCACTAGAAACTAACTGTAACCAGGCCACTAGAAACTAACTGTAACCAGGCCACTAGAAACAAACTGTAACCAGGCCACTAGAAACTAACTGTAACCAGGCCACTAGAAAATAACTGTAACCAGGCCACTAAGAACAAACTGTAACCAGGCCACTAGAATCTAACTGTAACCAGGCCACTAGAAACTAACTGTAACCAGGCCACTAAGAACAAACTGTAACCAGGCCACTAGAAACTAACTGTAACCAGGCCACTAGAAACTAACTGTAACCAGGCCACTAAGAACAAACTGTAACCAGGCCACTAGAAACTAACTGTAACCAGGCCACTAGAAACTAACTGTAACCAGGCCACTAGAAACAAACTGTATCCAGGCCACTAAGAACAAACTGTAACCAGGCCACTAGAAACTAACTGTAACCAGGCCACTAGAAACTAACTGTATCCAGGCCACTAAGAACAAACTGTAACCAGGCCACTAGAAACTAACTGTAACCAGGCCACTAGAAACTAACTGTAACCAGGCCACTAAGAACAAACTGTAACCAGGCCACTAGAAACAAACTGTAACCAGGCCACTAGAAACGAACTGTAAGCAGGCCACTAAGAACAAACTGTAACCAGGCCACTAAGAACAAACTGTAACCAGGCCACTAGAAACTAACTGTAACTTGGCCACTAGGAACAAACTGTAACCAGGCCACTAGAAACTAACTGTAACCAGGCCACTAAGAACAAACTGTAACCAGGCCACTAGACACTAACTGTAACCTGGCCACTAGGAACAAACTGTAACCAGGCCACTAGAAACTAACTGTAACCAGGCCACTAAGAACTAACTGTAACCAGGCCACTAGAAACTAACTGTAACCAGGCCACTAAGAACAAACTGTAACCAGGCCACTAGAAACGAACTGTAACCAGGCCACTAGAAACAAACTGTAACCAGGCCACTAGAAACGAACTGTAAGCAGGCCACTAAGAACAAACTGTAACCAGGCCACTAAGAACAAACTGTAACCAGGCCACTAGAAACTAACTGTAACTTGGCCACTAGGAACAAACTGTAACCAGGCCACTAGAAACTAACTGTAACCAGGCCACTAAGAACAAACTGTAACCAGGCCACTAGAAACTAACTGTAACCAGGCCACTAAGAACTAACTGTAACCAGGCCACTAGAAACTAACTGTAACCAGGCCACTAAGAACAAACTGTAACCAGGCCACTAGACACTAACTGTAACCTGGCCACTAGGAACAAACTGTAACCAGGCCACTAGAAACTAACTGTAACCAGGCCACTAAGAACTAACTGTAACCAGGCCACTAGAAACTAACTGTAACCAGGCCACTAAGAACTAACTGTAACCAGGCCACTAGAAACTAACTGTAACCAGGCCACTAGAAACTAACTGTAACCAGGCCACTAAGAACTAACTGTAACCAGGCCACTAGAAACTAACTGTAACCAGGCCACTAAGAACTAACTGTAACCAGGCCACTAGAAACTAACTGTAACCAGGCCACTAGAAACTAACTGTAACCAGGCCACTAGAAACTAACTGTAACCAGGCCACTAGAAACTAACTGTAACCAGGCCACTAGAAACTAACTGTAACCAGGCCACTAAGAACTAACTGTAACCAGGCCACTAGAAACTAACTGTAACCAGGCCACTAGAAACTAACTGTAACCAGGCCACTAGAAACTAACTGTAACCAGGCCACTAAGAACTAACTGTAACCAGGCCACTAGAAACTAACTGTAACCAGGCCACTAGGAACAAACTGTAACCAGGCCACTAGAAACTAACTGTAACCAGGCCACTAGAAACTAACTGTAACCAGGCCACTAGAAACAAACTGTAACCAGGCCACTAGGGACGGCTTGGCTGCTCCAATGGGCATTGCTGAGGAACACTGGTGTAGGGCCAGCCAGGTAAACCTCTTCCAAGAAATGTTTATGTTCTATCCAATTTAGCGACATTGTCCAATGCCACCACAACTAAATGAAAGTAAGCTAAAACAATGAAAATAGCCCATTAAGGTCAAATTTGATACTCTTGATTCTTCATAGGTTTATTCCTCTTATGCTTGGCTTTTATATTCATGCCTTCTAAACTACAGCTCTAAATAAAGGGGGTGTTTTCCACGCCTCTGTTGTGCTTCAGTGCTGCTAATGTGTCCAGCATTCAGTAGTAGAGGGAAGTGGGCAGAGAGAGGCTGCCAGGCTAGCCAGCGTAGGATGCAGGGTGTGTGGTGTGACAGTGACAGAAGGTGTCAGGAAGGGCACATATGGAAGGTGCCAGTATGGGTCAGGCGACCAGACAGACAGGAGGCCTCTGTAGACACCTGGAGCACAGCCCAGCCCTGACAGAGTGGCACAGCTCTACACACTGGGGCTCCAGCCAGCACAGTATGCACATACTGTGGCTACTACTTAGGACCAACTAGTGGAAGGAGAGAGAGCAGAGATTGTGTGATTTTTATTTGCATATGGCGTTAGGTATGCAGACTGCGGAGCTAGCTGACTGTAGGGTTAGATGACTTTAGCTAGATAACCTACGCATTCAATATGCATTTAATTACTTCCTGCCCTAAGAGAATTAGAGCATAGATTGGCACTTTATTAAGCCTTTTCCCCCACCACGTTCATAAATCAATGCTTAGTACAATGCTACATATTTTATTCAGACTAAATGAAAATTGTATGAATAACCTATTGATTATGTTTTGGCAAGACAAAAATATAAAAACAAAGGTCCTGCAGTAGGTTTTATCATATACTGTGTCTGGAGTTTAACTAATTTGTGAACATTTTTGAAAGAAGTTGGCAATAGAGATTGCATGAGTACCAAGCAGGGTTTAAAAAATCAGGCCCTTTTGTCCCGCTGGTCTGTAAAGGGTTGTATAATGTGAGGATGTAACTAATTGTTGTAGGCCACAATAGCTCTGATTGATGCTGAAATGTGCAAATAAATTGCGCTAATGCAGTCATTTATGCACTGTTGTTATTGCCCACAGTGTGCTTGTGGAGATGGTGAGTAAAGCATAAGTCATAAATAATTTAACATCTTTGCTTGGAATTTGTTGATATAAAAGGTCAGAATAACTGACTCTAAAAGAGATTGTGCACAACCTGATTTTCTGGTTGAAGAGCTTTCAGATTTTCAGTGCTGGTTAAACAAAACATATATAAGTAATGTGTCTTGTGAGTGAAAGAGGACATTTCTATTTTAAAATGAAGAAAACCACAGTTGGGTGTAAATATCAATTCATGCAAAGACCAAATGATATATCTGTAATACAAATTACAATGCTTTGGCAAACACCCTTCTTCATGTTATTGTGTATATTTTTTCAGTCGTATTTCTGTTTTTACATTTACAGTGCCATCAGAGAGTATTCTTACCCCTTGACCTATTTCAAATTTTATTGTGTTACAGCCTGAATTCTAAATTCATGAAAGAAAATGAAATGTCACCCATCTACACACAACACCCCTTAATGAAAATGTGAAAACATGTTTTTAGAAATTGTTGAATTTTCTTTGAAAATAAAATAAATAAATATCTAATTTACATAAGTATTCACACCCCCGAGTCAATGATTTGTAGAAAGAACTTCAGCTGCGATTAAAGCTGAGTCCTCGGGACTGTGCACATTTTGGTTTCTGCCCTAGCACTACACAGCTGATTCAAATAATCAACTAATCATCAGGCTTTGATAATTTGAATCAGCTGTGTAGTGTTAGAGCAAAAACCAAAACGTGCACCCCTTGGGGTCCCGAGGACCAAGTTTTGGAAACACAGCTCTAAGAGCTTTCCACACATGGATTGTGCAACATTTACCCATTATTCTTAAAAAATTCTTCAAGCTGTCAATTTGGTTGTTGATCATTGCTAGACAATCATTTTCACGGCTTGCCATAGATTTTTTTCAAGAAGATTTCAATCAAAACTGTAACTTAGCCACTCGGGAACATTCACTTTCCTTTTGGTATGCAACTCCAGTGTAGATTTGACCTTGTGTTTTAAGTTATTGTCCTGCTGAAAGGTGAATTCATCTCCCAGTGTCTTGTTCGAAAGCAAACTGAACTAGGTTTTCCTCTAGATTTTGCCTGTGCTAAGCTCCATTACATTTATTTTTATCCTGAAAAACTGTCCTTAATGATTACAAGCATACTGTACCCATAACATGATGCAGCCACCACTATGCTTGAAAATATGAAGAGTGGTACTCAGTAATGTGTTGTATTGGATTTGCCCCAAACATAACACTTTGTATTCAGGACAAAAAATGTGTTGCTTTGCCACATTTTTTGCAATATTACTTTAGTGCCTTGTTGCAAACAGGAGGCATGTTTTGGAATAGTTGTATTCTGTTCAGACATCCTTCTTTTCACTCTGTCAATTAGGATACTATTGTGGAGTAACTACAATGTTGTTGATCCATTCCAAGTTTTCTCCTAAAGGAGCCATTAAGCACATTTTTACTCCTGAACTGATTTAGGCTTGCCATAACAAAGGGGTTGAATACTTATTGACTCAAGACATTTCAGCTTTTCATTTTTAATTAATTCAATTTTTTTTTTTTAACATCATTCCACTTTGACATTATGGGATTTTGTGTGTAGGCCAGTGACAAAAACAAAAAATGTAATACATTATAAATTCATGCTGTAACACAACAAAATGTCGGAAAAGTCAAGGAATGTGAATACTTTCTGAAGGCATTTTAAGAACAAAGTGGGAGACAGGAAGAAGGGGGCTGTATTATCTTTACCTCTCCTCCCTCCTCCTTCCCTCTCCACCTCTGGTCTCTAATTAATCTCCTGGTTGTTGAAATATCGGAGGGAAAGATGCTCTCTGAAATATTTATGTGTTATGTTTCTGTCTGGTCTTTTTGTTCTGCTTTGATTACATTTGGAATTGCTTTCTCTTCTATTTCTGGAGCCATTTAACAGGAATGAGTGTTTTTCTGTGCCGGAACAGATGAGGATTTAAGTGTCTGCTCTAAGCAAATTTACAGCAGAGAGATGGTACTGTATGTGGGTACATACTGACTCATACACACACACACATACATACACTTCACAGACACACACATACACACACTTCACAGACACACACATACACACAAAGAGGCGCATGTCTGTGTCGACTCAGACACACCACAGACAGACACACCACTGTAAAAAAATTTGAAGCAATTATCTATTTTGTTTACAGAAGCGTGATGCCTACCTAGAAAAGTGTAGAAAATTCAATATTGACATAATGATTCACACTGGAACAAAACAAAGTCACTATTGTTCAATTTAAACTTTAACCTTTAAAATAGTTTTTCTTGGAATCTGAGGGACCGCTTTCTTTACCTCAACAACCTTGGTGTCCTTTCAAATATTGTCTTCCCTTTCAGTGTGACATAGGTGAGGTCAATCTCTAAGATCACGAGTTACATGCACATATCTTTCCCATGATTCACTCTGAGGTTTTAAGTAAATTGAGTTCAAGCTGAGATCAACTATTTTAAATCCTGGCCATTGTGTGTCATATAGTAAATCCTTATCTGTAAATGCAGATAAGAAATGTATAAGTGGGTAACAAAAGTTAATGTATGTGCAGTGTAACTACAGCAAATGTTCTGTATCCAGTCTTTCAATGTCCGGTACACAGTAGATTATCCAGGACAATGGTGTTGTATTATAGCATCCGCTGAGGATCTTCTGAAGGCCTACACCCTTTTAAGGTCAAAAGTGTCTTATTCACTTGACAAAAGAAACTCAAACTCATAGAACTGATTCTTTTACAATAAAAGTAGTAGTAGAACCTTTTTGCGGTTCTTCAGATTTAGTGACCCCTGCTCACTCAACTATCTCCTGAAGAAGCCGGTTCAGGAGCCAGATACAGAAAATCGGAATGCAGAATAAACTAACTGTGGCTATGCTAGAGCCTGTGAGTCAGAGCTTTGATGCGCAGACTGAATAACCAATCAGGCCCAAGCCCAGCAGAGTACATGTATTGTATTGCTACCAGTGGCTGCCAAGTGACTGCAGAGAGAGTTCCCACCTTGCCCCTTAACACTGTCCCCTCACTCCTCTCCCAGTCTCTGCTTCAGGTCTTGGGTGAGCAGAACTACTTGGTGGCATAGTGTGCTTAGATTAGATCTAACCTCCCTGTAAGCATCTGAAACTTCTTAAGCCTCTGGAGTGCCTATTTTAAAATTAGATGTTTGTGTACGAGTGCATTAAGGCCCCAATCTTTTCCAGCGCAGATGGTTTAAAGCTTGATGAACTGAAATCTTGCTTGTGTAGCTTTACTGCATTGGAAACTCTTTGGAGACGTAAAAACCCACAATTCATTGCAGATGGGGAACAGGGCCGGCTGCCAGCGTGCTAAAAGTATATGCAAATACAGGCCTCCCCCTTTAAGAGCTCTCGAAGCATGCCTCGTAAACGGAGAGCAGTCGGAGGGAGAGAGAGTGCAGGCAGCACCAACAGCCTGTTTAGGAGGCTGCCTGACTGCATGGTGGAGGAGCAGCTGGCTGGCCCATTGGGAGAGACGGTGCCGTGGAGGAAATATAGTTTTACTGTGAAAGGGGACAGGGATTTACGAGGGCTGATCTGTTCTCGCTACCCCCCAAATCATAGCATTTCTCCCTGCACTAGAACCTCAAATCAAATCATAGCCACATGGTCATTGACCATGCTGCATATTGGCAAATCAGATATTCAAAGAGAAGTCCTAAATCCAAGTCACTTTCCCAGATTCAACAACCAAGATAGAAGGTTGACTGTTCTGTCTCTCCAACCTTGTTTTTTTTAGCAGACTTTGGCATTTCACTAGATTTTCATTGTAATAGTGCAGGGTTTTAAAGATGGGAAGGGGAACAAAGGGAGAAAGGGGAAATCACTTGAAGTGGCATTGTCTCTCCCAACCACAAACTGCAACTGTGATTACTATAATGACTGTGCCACCCACCCCTCGGAGCATGGCTCTGTAATGGCTGCTGCTTCTCTGTCTCTGTGGTGGCAGAAGCTCCAGCTGGCCAACGTGGTCCTGCACCCAGACCCAGGCCCTGTCCAGGCCCAAGCAGGGTGAGATGTGATGGGCAGGGGGGCCCTCTCCTGTGCCTCTCCCATCCTGCATCCTGGTCTCAGTCCACCAGCTCGCTTAATGAAGATGCCCATCAAGCTCAGAAGGGAACAGAATCAATAGGCTGACCTGAAAGGGGACCAGCATTCTTGGGGGAAGACAGGGAGGAGGGGGGAGAGAGGGAGGGAGGGACACATGCAGGGGAGGGAGGAAGGTAAAGCCCACCAAATGAGTGTAGCAGAATAGAAGAGTATAGAACAAAGAGTAGACTGGGTAGAGGATGTACATGGGATCGATCTGTGGCCTGAGGAAATTGATTCTCTGTGTTTTCAAAAGCATGCCCCATTACATTGGCATGGATTTAATAACTCTGTAAAGCCCATCTTTGATTGATTATGGAAGTTACTACAGTAGGTGTTCAAACACAACAGTAAAACATCTATTGGGATGTTGCACAAAATAGAGCCTTTTATATTTTGTTACTGGGCCCCAGCCGGAGCGTCATGCTAGAATAGAGCCCGAAGCCTCAATGTCTTTTATCAGATCCAAGGGCTTTACAGGAACTCACTACACTTTCACATTAAACAGCACTGCCAATACTACTTACATTTACATTTAAGTCATTTAGCAGACGCTCTTATCCAGAGCGACTTACAAATTGGTGCATTCACCTTATGATATCCAGTGGAACAACCACTTTACAATAGTGCATCTAACTCTTTTAAGGAGGGGGGGGTTAGAAGGATTACTTTATCCTATCCTAGGTATTCCTTAAAGAGGTGGGGTTTCAGGTGTCTCCGGAAGGTGGTGATTGACTCCGCTGACCTGGCGTCGTGAGGGAGTTTGTTCCACCATTGGGGTGCCAGAGCAGCGAACAGTTTTGACTGGGCTGAGCGGGAACTGTACTTCCTCAGAGGTAGGGAGGCGAGCAGGCCAGAGGTGGATGAACGCAGTGCCCTTGTTTGGGTGTAGGGCCTGATCAGAGCCTGAAGGTACGGAGGTGCCGTTCCCCTCACAGCTCCGTAGGCAAGCACCATGGTCTTGTAGCGGATGCGAGCTTCAACTGGAAGCCAGTGGAGAGAGCGGAGGAGCGGGGTGACGTGAGAGAACTTGGGAAAGTTGAACACCAGACGGGCTGCGGCGTTCTGGATGAGTTGTAGGGGTTTAATGGCACAGGCAGGGAGCCCAGCCAACAGCGAGTTGCAGTAATCCAGACGGGAGATGACAAGTGCCTGGATTAGGACCTGCGCCGCTTCCTGCGTGAGGCAGGGTCGTACTCTGCGAATGTTGTAGAGCATGAACCTACAGGAACGGGTCACCGCCTTGATGTTAGTTGAGAACGACAGGGTGTTGTCCAGGATCACGCCAAGGTTCTTAGCACTCTGGGAGGAGGACACAATGGAGTTGTCAACCGTGATGGCGAGATCATGGAACGGGCAGTCCTTCCCCGGGAGGAAGAGCAGCTCCGTCTTGCCGAGGTTCAGCTTGAGGTGGTGATCCGTCATCCACACTGATATGTCTGCCAGACATGCAGAGATGCGATTCACCACCTGGTTATCAGAGGGGGGAAAGGAGAAGATTAATTGTGTGTCGTCTGCATAGCAATGATAGGAGAGACCATGTGAGGATATGACAGAGCCAAGTGACTTGGTGTATAGCGAGAATAGGAGAGGGCCTAGAACAGAGCCCTGGGGGACACCAGTGGTGAGAGCACGTGGTGCGGAGACAGATTCTCGCCACGCCACCTGGTAGGAGCGACCTGTCAGGTAGGACGCAATCCAAGCGTGGGCCGCGCCGGAGATGCCCAGCTCGGAGAGGGTGGAGAGGAGGATCTGATGGTTCACAGTATCAAAGGCAGCCGATAGGTCTAGAAGGATGAGAGCAGAGGAGAGAGAGTTAGCTTTAGCAGTGCGGAGCGCCTCCGTGACACAGAGAAGAGCAGTCTCAGTTGAATGACTAGTCTTGAAACCTGACTGATTTGGATCAAGAAGGTCATTCTGAGAGAGATAGCAGGAGAGCTGGCCAAGGACGGCACGTTCAAGAGTTTTGGAGAGAAAAGAAAGAAGGGATACTGGTCTGTAGTTGTTGACATCGGAGGGATCGAGTGTAGGTTTTTTCAGAAGGGGTGCAACTCTCGCTCTCTTGAAGACGGAAGGGACGTAGCCAGCGGTCAAGGATGAGTTGATGAGCGAGGTGAGGTAAGGGAGAAGGTCTCCGGAAATGGTCTGGAGAAGAGAGGAGGGGATAGGGTCAAGCGGGCAGGTTGTTGGGCGGCCGGCCGTCACAAGACGCGAGATTTCATCTGGAGAGAGAGGGGAGAAAGAGGTCAAAGCACAGGGTAGGGCAGTGTGAGCAGAACCAGCGGTGTCGTTTGACTTAGCAAACGAGGATCGGATGTCGTCGACCTTCTTTTCAAAATGGTTGACGAAGTCATCAGCAGAGAGGGAGGAGGGGGGAGGAGGGGGAGGAGGATTCAGGAGGGAGGAGAAGGTGGCAAAGAGCTTCCTAGGGTTAGAGGCAGATGCTTGGAATTTAGAGTGGTAGAAATTGGCTTTAGCAGCAGAGACAGAAGAGGAGAATGTAGAGAGGAGGGAGTGAAAGGATGCCAGGTCCGCAGGGAGGCGAGTTTTCCTCCATTTCCGCTCGGCTGCCCGGAGCCCTGTTCTGTGAGCTCGCAATGAGTCGTCGAGCCACGGAGCAGGAGGGGAGGACCGAGCCGGCCTGGAGGATAGGGGACATAGAGAGTCAAAGGATGCAGAAAGGGAGGAGAGGAGGGTTGAGGAGGCAGAATCAGGAGATAGGTTGGAGAAGGTTTGAGCAGAGGGAAGAGATGATAGGATGGAAGAGGAGAGAGTAGCGGGGGAGAGAGAGCGAAGGTTGGGACGGCGCGATACCATCCGAGTAGGGGCAGTGTGGGAAGTGTTGGATGAGAGCGAGAGGGAAAAGGATACAAGGTAGTGGTCGGAGACTTGGAGGGGAGTTGCAATGAGATTAGTGGAAGAACAGCATCTTGTAAAGATGAGGTCAAGCGTATTGCCTGCCTTGTGAGTAGGGGGGGAAGGTGAGAGGGTGAGGTCAAAAGAGGAGAGGAGTGGAAAGAAGGAGGCAGAGAGGAATGAGTCAAAGGTAGACGTGGGGAGGTTAAAGTCACCCAGAACTGTGAGAGGTGAGCCATCCTCAGGAAAGAAACTTATCAGGGCGTCAAGCTCATTGATGAACTCTCCAAGGGAACCTGGAGGGCGATAAATGATAAGGATGTTAAGCTTGAAAGGGCTGGTAACTGTGACAGCATGGAATTCAAAGGAGGCGATAGACAGATGGGTCAGGGGAGAAAGAGAGAATGTCCACTTGGGAGAGATGAGGATCCCAGTGCCACCACCCCGCTGACCAGAAGCTCTCGGGGTGTGCGAGAACACGTGGGCAGACGAGGAGAGAGCAGTAGGAGTAGCAGTGTTATCAGTGGTAATCCATGTTTCCGTCAGTGCCAAGAAGTCGAGGGACTGGAGGGAAGCATAGGCTGAGATGAACTCTGCCTTGTTGGCCGCAGATCGGCAGTTCCAGAGGCTGCCTGAGACCTGGAACTCCACGTGGGTCGTGCGCGCTGGGACCACCAGGTTAGAGTAGCAGCGGCCACGCGGTGTGAAGCGTTTGTATGGTCTGTGCAGAGAGGAGAGAACAGGGATAGACAGACACATAGTTGACAGGCTACAGAAGAGGCTACGCTAATGCAAAGGAGATTGGAATGACAAGTGGACTACACGTCTCGAATGTTCAGAAAGTTAAGCTTACGTTGCAAAAAATCTTATTGACTAAAATGATATAGTACTGCTGGCTGGTGAAATAGGCTAGCTAGCAGTGGCTGCGTTGTTGACTTTGTTTGAAAGTGTAGCTGGCTAGGTAACCTCTAACTGGCTAGGTAACCTCGACAATTACTCTAGACTACACAATTATCTTGGATACAAAGACGGCTATGTAGCCAGCTAAGATCAAACAAATCAAACTGTTGTACTGTAATGAAATGAAATGTAATACTACCTGTAATACTACCTGTGGAGCAAAGCGGAATGCAACTACTCGCTCCAAACCAAACCGGAAGTGCGTATCGTAGAGGGAGAGGCAATAGAAGTGTTGTTTCTTGTATTATTGTCTTTTGTGTCTTTAGAGGACTGCTTCACCTTAATGTCCCCTTTCCCTTTTCTTCTGTCCTTATTTTGTCCCACTTTGTCCCTTCTTCTCTTCTGCCAACTAGACACTCCTTGTTAGCTAGCTAGCTTCTTTCAGGAATGACTTACAAATGACTGGAGGAAATACTTACAGTAATACACTACCTTTAGTATTTAGTATTTTATTAGGATCCCCATTAGCTGTTGCTGAAGCTACTCTCCCTGGGGTCCACACAAAACAACGTGACATAATACAGAACATGAATAAACAAGAACAGCTTAAGGACTGAACTACACACATTTAAAAGGAGAACAATAGAACCAAAATGGTACATACTGAAAGTTACCCTCATTACTGACAATTTTATTTAATTATTTAACTAGGCAAGTCAGTTAAGCACAAATTCATATTTTCAATGACAGCCTAGGAACAGTGGGTTAACCGCCTTGTTCAGGGGCAGAACGACAGATTTTTACCTTGTCAGCTCGGGGATTCAATCTTGCAACCTTTCGGTTACTAGTCCAAAGCTCTAACCACTAGGCTACCTGTCGGCCCAGTTAACCTCATTACTGACAGTTACCCACACATCAGTACATATCCACGTGCTTAAGAGTTATTTAGGTCAGATAGGGGAGAGGTGTTGTGTTGTTTTATTAGTTTTTTTTTAAAGCAAATTTTGCTGTTTGCTTGAGTCATTTGAGAAGGAAGAGGGTTCCATGTGATCATTGCTCTATTGTGTGTTGCCTTGAATTCATTCTGGATTTGTGGACTGTGCCCTGATGGCATGTATGGTGGGGTAAGTATGTCTGTCAGATCAGACAGAAACAAATACAATGCTTCTAGTATGTCTCTCCTCTACTTTGAACCAAGAGAAACTGACATGCATACGGTTGATATAATCCCTCTGTGTAGATTGAAGGGCAAGACGTGCTGCACTGTTCTGGGCCAGCTGCAGGTTTTCTAGCTCCTTCTTGACAGCACTTGACAATATCACCAGGTAATAGTCAGTATTTACATAGATAAAACTAAAGCCTGCAGGACTTGTTTGGTCAACTGTGGTGTTAACAATGCTGAGAATGTCTTTATCACCGACAGACCTCTCCCCATCTTTACAACAATTTCATCAATATGCCTTGACCATGACAATTTACAGTCTTTAGGTGACATCAAGAAGTTTAGTCCCCTCACCTTGCTTAACCGTCATGTCATTCATTACCAGATTGAGAGGTCTAGAACTGAGATCATAGGGAAATATTTGTAACAAATACAATGCTTTTAGTTTTAGATGGGTAGAGGACTAGTTTATTACTAGCCACCCATTCCAAAACTGATGCAACTCCTTGTTTAGGGTTGCAGTGATTTCACTAGATGTGGTTGAGTCATCAGCCTTCATGGACACACAGGCTTTGATGCTTTTAATGCTGTTGGTAGATCATCAGTAAAAATAGAGAACAGTAAATGGCCAAGACCGCTAGCTGCCTTCCGGAATACTACACTTTATATGTTTTACATTGGAGAAGCTTCCATTAAAGAAACCCTCTGTGTTCTATTGGATAGATAGCTCAGCTCTCAACCAATGATATGACAGAGGATGGAAAGCCATAACCTATAAATTTTTCCAATGACATGTTATGGTCAATAATATCAAAGGCTGCACTGAAGTCTAAAAATACAGCTCCCACAATCTTCTTATTATCAATTTCTTTCAGCCAATCATCAGTAATTTGTGTCAGTGCAGTAGGCCTACATGTTGAGTGCCCTTTCCTATAAACATGATAGTAAGTAGTCTGTTGTTCATTTGTCCAAACAAAAAAACTATATATGTACAAACGTATGTGGACACCCCTTCAAATGAGTGGATTCAGCTATTTCAGCTACACCCGTTGCTGACAGGTGTATAAAATCGAACACACAGCCATGCAATCTCCATAGACAAACATTGGCAACAGAATGGCCTTACTGAAGAGCTCAGTGACTTCCAACAAGTCAGTTTGTCTAATTTCTGTACTGCTAGAGCTGCCCCAGGCAACTGTAAGCTCACAGAACAGGACTGCCGAGTGCTGAAGCACGTAACATGTAAAAATCGTCTGTCCTTGGTTGCAACACTCACTACCGAGTTCCAAACTGCCTCTGGAATCAACTTCAGCACAATAACTTAATGAAATGGATTTCCATGGCCGAGCAGCCGCACACAAGCCTAAGATTACCATGCGCAATGCCAAGCATCGGCTGGAGTGGTGTAAAGCTCGCCGACATTGGACTCGGGAGCTGTGGAAACGCGTTCTCTGAAGTGATGAATCACGCTTTACCATCTGGCAGTCCGACGGACGATTCTGGGTTTGGCGGATGCCAGGAGAACGCTACCTGCTCAAATGCATAGTGCCAACTGTAAAGTTTGGTGGAGGAGGAATAATGGTCTGGGGCTGTTTTTCATGGTTCAGGCTAAGCCACTTAGTTCCAGTAAAGGGACATCTTAACTCTACAGCATTCAATGATATTCTAGACGATTCTGTGCAACAGTTTGGGAAAGCCCTTTTCAGCATGACAATGCCCCCATACACAAAGCGATGTCCATATAGATATGGTTTGTCGAGATCGGTGTGCAAGAACCCGACTGGCCTGCACAGAGCCCTGACCTCCACCCCAATCAAACACCTTTGGGACGAATTGGAACGCAGACTGCGAGCCAAGCGTAATCGCTCAACATCAGTGCCGGACCTCACTAGTGTACTTGTAGCTGAATTGAAGCAAGTCCCCTCAGCAATGTTCCAACATCTAGTGGAAAGCCTTCCCAGAAGAGTAGAGGCTGTTATAGCAACAAAGAGGGGACAACTCCATATTAAATGCCCATGATTTTGGAATGAGATGTTCGACGAGCCGGTGTCCACATATTTTGGTAATGTAGTGTCGCATTGTATCTGGTCAAACACCATTTTTCCAAAAGTTTTCTAAAAGCCGGCAGCAAGCTGATTGGTCGACTGTTAGAACCAGTAAAAGGTTTTCTCCAGAACACCCACCTTGTCCTCGAACCTCAGGAACTTTACCACTATCAACCTGGGTCTGTCACCTGGACTGGAGGTTTTTTCCAGTCCTCTTGGTGCGCTCCAGCTCAATCTCCCTGTGATCCATCATCAGTTTTTCAGTTATCATTTTCCTCAATTTCTCCTCAGAATCAGTCCAGGTCTCATGTGGAGACACAGGTGATTCCATCCAGAACAATGTTATTTCACCTTGATTGTCCTTCTAGATAATCCTGTTTCCCTATAATTGTTAACATAGATTTATAGACAGTGCTGATGTCGTTTCTCGTGGTCGTACAGTTAATGTCCATCTTGCTGCAGTCCTGCTTCATCACTTCAAGCTCTCCCTGGGTTAGAATTCAACCATTTACACTTTTCTGGTCAGATCGTCCATTCTTGTGTTTGTTGTATCCACCAATATTTAGACAAAGCTCTTGAAGCTATTCTCCTGCTATTGAAACAGCTCCTGGTAAAAAAAATTGTTGTTGGTCTTTTTATTGAATTTTTATGGCAGGGGATCAAATCAAATCAAAGTTTATTTGTCACGTGCTCCGAATACAACAGGTGTAGACCTTACAGTGAAATTCTTACTTACAGGCTCTAACCAACAGTCCAACAAATGTATTAGGTGAACAATAGGTAAGTAAAGAAATAAAAACAACAGTAAAAAGACAGTGAAAAATAACAGTAGTGAGGCTATATACAGTAGCGAGGCTATAACAGTAGTGAGGCTACATACAGGCACCGGTTAGTCGGGCTGATTGAGGTAGTATGTACATGTAGATATGGTTAAAGTGACTATGCATATATGATAAACAGAGAGTAGCAGTAGCGTAAAAGAGGGGTTGGCAGGTGGTTCTCTAGCACATCTTTCACCTGTGCTTGAGAAACACTGTCCTCTGCAGTTTTAGGTGGCATGGTGACAGCGTCGACTGATGTTCTTAGATATACCACGCAGTTCCAGCCAGGTCAGGTCGCAGGGTAACAGCAACAGGCAGCAGGGAATATAACCACACACCTGGGACACTTCCCAGCCACAAGGGCTAACAGCATCGCTGGATGTATTCAAGCTATTCTTGGAATACCCTGCTAGCTTGATAGCTACCTGCTAGTCTAGTAGCTAGCTACGCCAAACAACTTCAGAGTTTTTGGTCTGGACAGATAGTAGCGGTCACTGCAACTGAGGCTAACCGCATCACGGGATCCAAAAAAAGTATATAAACCAAACTTTGCGAGGAAACACTGTCAAAACTTTACAAAACAACAAACTGAGCTCTCTCGTTCCGCGTTCAGCATGTGTCGCCTTAGGGTCTCTCATGTAAACCCTCTCTTCTAAACCCTCCACAACCCTCCCATCTACAGATAACACGGTATTGTTGGTTTACCTTCCAAAATGTTGGGATGTTATTCAGAAACTCTGGGCCTGGATGTAGTTGAGATAAAATAATGCAAACGTTATCTGTTCCTGATGAGTTTGTTCACAGACTCACGCTCCCTCTGAACCCTCTTTTGTGCTGGATGATCATTCTAGTGTGTCAGCTCACATGGCTTGCCAGGAAAAAGTTAAACACCTAGGATTCTAGATAAATAGTTCTCATCGCTGTACCGTTGCAAGCAGCAATTATTTGGAATGCTTCACCATGACTATTTTACTATATATTTTACTAGCTGGTGATTATCACCCTCCTCATGGCAGATACTCTGTTGTTAGCCCTCTCTATGCTTTGGCGTATCAAGTGGAAAATTATACCATTATTGCAGTACAGTCCACACGCCACACACATTTTTATCACCAGTAACAGTAGGGCTTTCGTCATCTTTAGTCTCTGTTGTCGTGTTTAGTTCTTCCTCAATAGTTATGTTTGGTGAGATACAGATATTTCATCTGTCATGCTGCAGTCTGAAAGACGTCCTTCCAGTGGAGGATACCACAATGTCCTTCTTGGACAGATTTTAAGTTGGCATGTGTCCATCCTCTGTACATGAAGACATACTCTGCCTTTGTCTGTTTGCCCTGGCTGGGATTAGGTTGCCAGAGATGGCTACACTGCTTGTCTACTGGAAATGCAATGGACAAAAAAGCAAGTGGCATGCAGTCCTGAATATATGTACATCTGTAATATTCCTGAGTTCCCGGTATAGTGCCTATTTGTCTTATTAAGCTGTCTTGTGACTGCAAACAAAGTCAATGGACAGTGAGATTGAAGAGATGCCTGTGAGTATTCCAGTCTCCTTTGGGTCTCTCTGAAGAGGATGATGTATGCTTAGGTCAGAATCGCAGGCTATCTTTGTGCAAGTGCTGCAGGAGATGAAACTACAGGCTGCCTATTAATTATCTGTACACGCTTTATGTTTAAGGCCGATGGCATATGGGGACATCCCTGTTTAGACAGTATCTCATGATTAGTGTCCTTGTATGGAGGCTTCTGTTGGGGTCAGAGGGCATGTGAAGCAAGGCTGATACGTTGGTGAGAATGAATAGGCCATAAAATGCCCTCTCCATCATCATGTCTTACAGCACACTGGTCACTGGGATCTGTTATGGGCTTTACACTACAGTACTGAACATGTGCATTTTAATCCAAACCCCATCTGAAATGCACTTTTATGGCGTGGTGGATAGCATCAGCAATTAGCAGCATTTTGTTACATGAACTACAACAAAATAAATGAACACTGAGATTTATATATGAGATATTAACTACACACACTCCCCTAGATTCCGAGATAATGGCGGGTGGGGCCGAGTGAGGGAGGATGGGAGGGTTTTCCAGTCAGTGGATTTTCCATGGAGAGTGCGTGCTGCTGGGGCGGCCTCTGTCTTTATGGCTGGGGCTCTGGGGAGCCACTGTGTTGCTGGCTGAGGGCCGTGTGTGCAGCTGAGGCCCAGGGCCCATAAATCCTGCCCTCCCAGCCCCAGACAGCGCTTTAACCTTCTGCATTATCTTCACTGTGATCCACGGCACCCTGAACTAATGTTAATGGCTGTATGAGGGCGCGTGGATAGCATGCCCTTCCCTGACCCTTTAGCCTTACCAAAAAGAAAGTTGCAAGTTTTGTCCTTTTGGTTTTGTTAGAATAAAGGCAGCCAACAACCCTACCCACTCAACAGTCCTTTACGGCTCAACTACTGCTGAAAGGATCTGGCTTATTCCTACACAGTGATTACCACATATTATGTGATTAAAATAAATGCTATAATTCTCTATATCTTTCCACCATGACCATGACTCTTGTCCTTGCACTTTCAAACCGTTTACTAGTGTGCATTAAGTTGTCATCCACAAGAAATATGCGTAAACATAGACTGCAATTACACAAATAGAAGGCTGAAAAAAACTAAATGACGATTGTGTATTGCATACTTGTGGTTATGGTGATTTTCTCTGGTTTTATGTGCCTTACAAAATGGGCTTGCTCCGCAATTTGTCTTGCTAGGAGGATGCGGCCAGGGGAATGATTGCTAGCCAGCCAGACGGACAAACACTACGCTCACACCCTGACAGTGTGGGAAGCACGGATTAATCATGGAAATAGTACTGAATCAGTGCTGGAAAGTCCCCTCAAATGATGTGTGTTGTGACCTGTCTACATGCAGTGCATGTCTGGTCACGATGAGAACAACTATCAACATATCACTATTACTATGGCGTTACATAGTTCAGTGAAGTAGGCATCTGTTTGATATCTGTTTGATGAGATTTTAGGATTCAGATCTATGTTTCTGAACTAATTATATGATTCAGATCCATGATTCTGAACTAATTATTTGATTCAGAGCTATGATTCTGAACTAATTATATGATTCAGATCCATGATTCTGAACTAATTATTTGATTCAGAGCTATGATTCTGAACTAATTATATGATTCAGATCTATGATTCTGAACTAATTATATGATTCAGATCTATGATTCAGAGCTATTCGTTGTGACTGAATGTTTTGATGCTACATTTTTTTTGTTATGCACTTTCCTTCTTTCCCTCTGTGTCTGTATATCTCTCACGTTCTATCTATTACTCTCTCTGCAGCTCCGTCGACAGTGTCCATCATGCACCAGATCAGTCGTACCGTGGACAGCATCACTCTGTCCTGGTCTCAACCAGACCAGCCCAATGGAGTCATTCTGGACTATGAACTGCAGTACTATGAGAAGGTAGGAACCCACTGCACACTACCCATTAACAAACAGTCTGCTCTATCTCAGCTCCATGTACACAGACACACATGAAGATATAATTGAGTCTGCCCGTCCTTCAGCTCAGCAGGGCCAAATAAGGTATCCACTGACTGCAAAACCATCTCTCATTTTTTTATCAAATTGAAATTCAGAACATCTTTGCCTGTTGGTGTACAGTGTGTTCACTGAGGCAGGCAGACATAGCTTCTGAATCCCGCGCACAACTTCTGCTTGATCCCTTTCAATTATAATCACGGTCAGTCAATGGGAAAGGAAACCGCTCTCAGCCCTCCAGAGAGATTTGCGGTTGAAACAATGGAGCGTTGACTGCCATAAAAATAGTTTTCAACAGACAGCATACTTTCTCACAATAAATTTGACAGACGGGAGTCTGTCTGTCAAGGCGGTCGGTCGGTCACAAATACTACCACACGCAAACACATGCTCACACACTTAAATACAAGCAGACCAGAACACACACACACACACAATGTTCAAAGAGGACTCCTCTGTGACTGCGCACCATGCTGCTCCACTTTTTAGTCTAATTATTTTCTCAGACACTGCTGAGGAGAGCTGTCAAAACAATTGTTCCGGCCCCTGCCGTGGCTTAGAACTCACAACTGTAATCATGCTGCTGAGTGATTGGTCTAAGGCAGCAGCCGGCACAGTTTTAGTCTCCTCTTCCAGACAGACCTGTCAGCTTTGTGGAGAGAATGAACCGGTGTGGCAATGAAAAGTTGCACTGATCGTCAGAACACACAGCTCAAACAAACTAATTCTAGCTGACCTGAAACTGCCATCCTTTCTGCCTCCGGCTGTTGCTTTTCATTCTCTGTTCATTCTGCTTGATCAAATAGATACATCAGTGTTAGAAACATTTGAGTCTCTATCTTAGTTACTTTGATCATCAGCCTATTTATCTAAGGCACTAAATTAATGCATGCGAATGGTAATTGTTCTGTGGATGGCACTGATTTGTATTCCTCCCTCTTTCTTTCCTACTCTCTCAGGACCAGACAGAGTACAACTCAACCATCATAAAGAGCCAGACCAACACAGTGGTCATCCGCGGTCTCAAACCAGGCGCGATCTATGTGTTCCTGGTTCGCGCCCGGACCGTGGCCGGATTTGGCCGCTACAGCGGCAAGCTCTACTTCCAAACCATGACTGAGGGTGAGGGTGCAGCTAACATTCCCTCAGCTCAGATAGAGCATAGAGAGATGCAGAGTTATCACATCCCATGCATGGCCCATCAACCCAACCTGGACCATTACAACATAGACATAATGACCCAACAGACACAAGGATGTTGATGGGGAAATGGTCTGAGATGCGTTCTACAAGACAACTCTCCAACAATGTGTACACCCATTGTTTTATTTATGTGGATTTCATTCATTATCTTCTCAGCAGAACTCACAGGGAAGTTATTTTGTGCCATTGAATAAGATAGGTAATGCATGAATGTAGATGTTTTTGTAGTTTACTGTACTTGATTAAGCGTGGCCTAATGTAAACCATACATCAGGTTAAAGTGTCTAATCTGTATAGAAGGACAGTGCTTGGCAGATTAGCTTCTCCCCTGGCTCCTAAGCAGCTCATCTGATGTTAGCACAGCGACCTGGGTGTTCTCTAAACATCTCATTACCTGCAGTGCCGAGGGCCATCATTAGCCTGATCTCTCCTTTGCTCTCTTCTCCTCCACGGCAAGCAGCCAGCACGCTGCCAGACAAAAGATAACCCAGCATTACAGTTTGATGCATACAGTACCACCCTGTGACACAACCCATGACACAGCCCTCCCCAGTCTCCACCCCAGACAGAGCAGTCAGGACCTGGGGTGGTGTTATGAGATTATGTGCCTACTGCCATGCTGGATTCCCTGTGTTTGGCAACGCTCTGGAGGGAAGGGAGCTGGGTCTCTCCCAAACACGCTCTCTCAGTTCCAGACGAGCGGGCGGCCATATCGCTGGCATTTGAGCCCGCTCAGTGGGCTTTGGAGAGAGGTCTTGTGCTGCCAACCAAGATGCCCATTGGTCTCTCCAACCGTCTGTCTGTCTGTCACCCACTGTTTGCTCCAAATGCATTTGCTCAGATACTGGCCCATATGTTCCAGTGTGTGATGGTGTGTTTGTGTGTGTTTGTCTAATCACAGAGGAGTACAACACCAGCATTCAGGAGAAGCTGCCTCTTATCATCGGCTCTGCAGCTGCAGGTCTGGTCTTCCTCATCGCAGTGATTGTCATCGTCATCGTCTGCAACCGGTGAGTCATTCATGCATCAGTCCAGCCAACCAATGCCGCATATCACTAAACAGTCAAACAAGCCAGCCAGATTAGACACATTCGCTTTAGTGTTTTTTGTTTCTCCCCTACTTCGTTACTGTACTTTAATGGGTACTGTGGCTTGTTAAGGTGGGGTTTATAGTTTATAGGCTGGTTGTGTTTAGTGGTCATTAGCTAGCTGTGAAGCGGGTAGGCCTGGTGCATAGACCACACCCCCTCCCTGGGCCAGCGCTATAGCTCTTTGTCTTTCTCCCAGGAGGCGTGGCTTTGACCGAGCAGACTCAGAGTACACAGACAAGCTGCAGCACTACACCAGTGGCCACAGTGAGTAACCCAGCCCTCACTCTCACTCTGTGACTGTTTGCACCTCCCCCACACTCTTGCTAACACACACACACACCTGTCTCCATGGCTACCGGCTCACACAGTCGTCTCCATGGCTAACGTTCAACCCTCTGCTGCCTCACACACCTGTCTCCATGGCTACCACCTGGCACTCTAGTGTCCTTGGCTACCTCCCAACCGTGTGCTTCTACTCACCTCTCCATTGGTAATCTTGTCTCTTGTTTTCTTCAACCGTCTTCATGCTAGGATTTATCCCAACATAGCTTGTGTACAAGTGTGTGTTGGCTGTATGGTCTCCTTTCATAGTCAACTAATTCCATTGTTGTGGAAATAGCATTTAGTCTTCTCATAGCTTGTTAAGTCCATTAACATGCTAATACCACGCACACCTTTTGCCATTGCTGAACAATTCTAAGGAGATTGTGAAGAAAAGGCCTTTATTAATTATTTTGTTTTCAATGTTGGCCCAGAGTTCCATGAAACAGAAATGAATCTTCAAGTTGGAGCTCAGGAGCTGCAATTTAAACTCGTTTGGCTCTCTCTGGGAGTTTATGGCTTATCATTTTTCCCTCCGTCGGTCAGCTAAAAAAGAAAGGGTCTGATATATTTCCTCCCTGAGCTTATTTCAGTTTTATTAATTTATATATTTTTCTATTTAGCTCTTCCGCTTTCCAGGCTTATCAATATAGACAGCTTTCCCATGTGTAATCAATACAATCAGACTGCAGTAAATGCTGTATTTACAGAACTTGTTTCTTCCAGGGTGTAATTCAGTGGGGATTATTGCCAGAGAGGCTGAGGGCATTTCACAGCTAATAATACCATTCCACTCCCCTGTGTGTGTCTTCATTCCCCCACTGATGGTCACAGTTTTCCTGGCTGTCCTCCCCTGTGTCAGGTGGTCTCTGCCATGCTCTGGTGGGTGGTCTTTGGATCGCTCTATAGATTGGGAAGAGATAGGAGGGTTCTGACTGGGGACTTTCAAGGGGCTCTCCATCTGTTCCTGAACACTTCTTCAGTTTAGTCTGCTATGCAGATGGCCAGATGTGGAAGTAATAGCAAGAATAATCGGATTTGAAACCTGGGACACTTAAGTCACTGAACACTTAAATTCCACCTTAAGCCAATTTACCTGGCATCAGAGCTTAAGAAAGCCTATTTATTTTCTGGAGCAGAGAGAAATACTGGTATAGTGACTGGCTGCCTCTCCTGGGTGTTAATGGTCTGTTATGACACTATGGCGCTTATACATACATTACCCTGCCTTATCACTGCCGATAACTCACTGGGAATACCATGTCATTGCCCATTGATTATTATAGTCCTGATACCCCCAGCCAAACCTACCGTTCCTACCTTGCACTAACACTAACCTCTCTGACTCTCTAATAATAACATACTGCATTGGCTACTCACACTCTGAATGTTAAATACGGACACGGTTGCAGAGTTTGTGCGTGTATGTCAGAATACAAAATTATATCGGCTTCTTCTTTTTCCAAGTGACTCCAGGAATGAAGATATATATCGATCCGTTTACATATGAGGACCCCAACGAGGCGGTGAGGGAGTTTGCTAAGGAGATTGACATCTCTTTTGTAAAGATTGAGCAAGTCATTGGCGCAGGTAAAGAGAAAGGCCAGTAATTTTTTACAACTAAATATTTTGAATGTTGTCTGTATTCCAATGAATTAGGGACTACATTTTGGCTCATAATGTGAATGTTTGTAACCTCTGTCAGACATCTCCTGTCATTAACTGTCTCTCTGTTATGTCTTGTAGGAGAGTTCGGGGAGGTGTGCAGTGGGAACCTGAGGCTCCCAGGCAAGAGGGAGATGTTTGTGGCTATCAAGACGCTGAAGTCGGGCTACACAGAGAAGCAGAGACGGGACTTCCTGTCTGAAGCGTCCATCATGGGTCAGTTTGACCACCCGAATGTGATCCACCTGGAGGGTGTGGTCACCAAGAGCGCCCCGGTCATGATCATCACTGAGTTCATGGAGAACGGATCACTGGACTCCTTCCTCAGAGTGAGTTACACACTGTTTGTCATAGTCCCACTGAGTCAAATATTAACACTAATGGCTATGCAGATAGACAGGTAGACAAAGACATGCAGACACTCGGATGCACGCGCACACACACACACACACACACACACACACACACACACACACACACACACACACACACACACACACACACATACACACACACACACACACACACACGCACACACGCACACACGCACACACTGGGAAATGACTGCTAAATACACATCCTAATGCTAACCCATCTAGTTTCAAGTGAACATTAACATGCAGAACATTTATCATGTGGAACTCCTCTTTACTTAGCATAGTGTCCATCAGTGAGCCTTAGAGCGTGTCCTTAGAGTGAGCATTTTCTACCCAATCAAGCTGCAGTATTAATGTTCTCTGAGTGTCTGTCTGGTCCAATTATTGATTTATATTACGCTGCCTCTAGCGCTGGCTGTTATACAGTATTTCCCCTTGATCCCCATGTTTGACTACAGTAAAATGTAGTCTAAGTACAGTAGCTCACCAGCTGCTGGTGAGTGAGGCTAGCATTTCAGTGAAGTTAGTCATGCTCTCATTTTGTATTTATCATACTAACCCACATTCAGTCCTCCTGTTTGAGTCACAGAAAAGGAAAAGGACCTATAAACTTATAGGGCTTTCTACGTATGTCACAAAATGCCTCTGTTAACATGTTATTCAGCATCTTAACATTTAGTCGAACATATTTTATGAAATACAGAACTCATAGAACGCATGTCTCAGAAAATACATTCCAGATAGCTAACCTCACCTTGGGAGGGTTTCAAGTTATTAGCAAGAGTTAAGAAGAAAACATGTCAGCTCTAAAAGAATGAAGTTGGCTTGTAGATGAGAGGCTGCTGTCAGCTGTCAGCCAGTCCTGTGGCGTCTGTCTGTAGCATGTCAGCTGAATGGGAGCATGTTTTTCCTGATGTGACTGGGTGCCCAAAAGCTTTCATCTCTTATTGGACTTATCGGGGGTTTGAAGTAAGGAGTAAAAAACTGAGTGGAAAAGAGCTAGTGATTTATGGAAATCTTCACAAATATAAAGGATTTTTTCCCCCATTAGTTTTACTTCATTTTAAATCAATTGTGAGTGAGAACAGTATAATTATAAAATATGGAATTTCTACTGTTTGATATAAATCACTATGTTCATGTTTAGATATATCTGATGTTGCTACTAGCCAGTCTATGTGGATAACTTCCCCCTCCGCCACCTCTGTTATAGCCCTAGTTTCGTCACTCCTCATCCCATTGTCATTGTTTTCCTCTGTATGGATCATACTGAGTAAGGCTTTCACAACTCAGGGCAAGAGAGCAAACTGACGAGTATCAGCTCTGAGCTATTAGAGAATATAATAAACTCGAGATGTAAACTCTTCCTCTGTGGATCAAAATACACATCAAAATCCTCCATTGAAAAGGAGGCAGCCATCCTCCTGTCAGCAGACTGCTGCTCTGTCTACTGCTGGAGGTGCAAAACATGAACTTTATTAGCATTCTGCTTCAGACCTCCGAGACACTGTATGACAACTCACTCTTGAATTTGACAGGGTTGTGTGTGTCTGTCTCTGTGTGGTAAGCATATTTGACAGCACATTTTATTCCAAACAACAGAGCATCACTGTGGCACCTCACTGTATGACAACGTTTGCTGACAGCGTCAGTGCTTTAGAACGTGGCGCTCTGTGAAGGAGGGCCAGGCAGCAGGGGGTTAGTTAAGATGATCACCTTAGATAGGAGCTGCCAGCTGAAGGGTCAGCTCCCCTACAGCTCCTGGTGCAGCTTACGCTGCTGTGATGCATCTCCAAGGTAGAGCTAAAGCGAGAAAATGAGAGGAGTAGATCAATCACATCTAATAGATGGATGGAGACAACAAGCAGAGAAAGTAGGAAAAGTTGAGGGCCATGTAATGACCAGATAAAATGGTAGGGGTAAGTTGATCCACTGTTGTTTCTAGGAAACCATACACCAAATTAATAATTTGACCAAATATTTAGGAAGAGGTCATCATTTCATGTGAAGGACGAAATCACAAGGAAAATGTGGTTAGCAAGTTAAGTCCAATTAAATGAATGTATTGTGCTAGAGGTTTCATGATGCTTGTATCTAAACGAAAGTAGATACTTTGAAGATGTTTAATTTTTACTATATTCTACATTGAAGAATAATAGTGAAGACATCACAACTAGGAAATAACACCGGTCTCCCTCGTGCCCTGCATTCTGTAGTACAGACATGGCCTGCTTTCCCTTATGTAAGGAATTAGGCACTTTCCCATGTTTACTACAGTATGTATTGTAGACTGCACAGTAGCCTAATAAGCAAATAAACACATTTAGTTAATAAAATAATGATAAAAAATACTCTTTCAAAATGCTGATGTTGATTTAGTTATGGATCCATAACGAATTACTATGGGAATAAATATCACTGATTTACAGTATTGGAACAAAGTTGTCTAATGAAGGCACACAGTTTAGAATCCTCCAATCCTGTAGCCTACTCCCGACCGTCACGTTGTACATCACCATGTTTTCCAATCCATCCTAACGGAGGGTTTCGTTTTTAGTTTTTCTCTGAATAGAAACACCATAATATTAATCAAGTGAATTAAGCCAGATTTCTTAAAATCAATCCCATATACTATGTTATTGCAAAAAAGGTTTTAAATTCTCTGGTAATGCCAAAAGAGAAGACTATCAAATGCTTCTCAAAGAAGCCCTCTGGTGGTCAAACTAGCAATAACTTGCAGTAACAGAAAAAATGGCTGAGAATTAAATGACGTGCCACAGAATGTTGCAGCAGCACGCAAGGTGTGCCGCAGTATGATGCAACTTTTAAAGGAGGATCCACTGTACATCAGTTGGGGCCTCTATAAGATTCAATATGAGTTCCTTAACCTAGCATGAAAGTACATCCTGGTAGCTGTGTGGGCTAATATAGTCAAAATGTTTGCCTTGGTGTAAGTTGAGCCAATGGTCGAGCCAGTGGCAAGTTGAACAACTTTAAGTGCTTTCTTTCCAGGTGTAATGCAAGGCATTATTGCTGGGTTAAGAGGTAACAACAGAGCCCGGTCTTTGTCAAAAGTGTTTAAAAAAGTACAAAATGTTTGTTACGTTTTAAGCCTGTGTTAAAATATGTTTAAAATTATTAAAAGACCGATTGTGATTGTGTTGAATTGTGTTTGGTTTTAAAAAGGTAGTAGTCATATTTAATTCAGTACATAAATTTGGCGGCTTAACTTGCCCTGCAGGACAGGGTATCTTACCTCATACCCGAGGTAAGTTGTGCCAAGGGACAGATTTCTTTGGACAAGCTATGTTTTCCAAACTGTAATGTTTACATTAATTAATTCAGATTCATTCAGATATTCGATGGATACACAACATCCTGAAATACAATGCATTCGGAAAGTATTCAGACCCCTTGGCTTTTTCCACATTTTGATACGTTACAGACTTATTCTAAAATGGATTAAATGAATAAAAATCCTCGTCAATCTACACACAATACCCCACAATGACAAAGTGAAAACAGTTTTTGTTCAAATGTTTGCGAATGTATTACAAATAAAAACATAAATACCTTATTTACATAAGTATTCAGACCCTTTGCTCTGTGACTCGAAATTGAGCTCAGGTGCATCCTGTTCCAACTGACATCCTTGAGATGTTTATACAACTTGATTGGAGTCCACCTGTTGTAAATTAAATTGCTTGTACATGATTTGGAAAGGCACCCACCTGTCTATATAAGGTCCCACTGTTGACAGTGCATGACAGAGCAAAACCAAGCCATGAGGTCGAAGGAATTGTCGGTAGAGCTCTGAGACAGGATTGTGTCGAGGCACAGATCTGAGGAAGGGTACCAAACATGTCTGCAGCATTGAAGATCCCCAAGAACACAGTGGCCTCCGTTATTCTTAAATGGAAGAAGTTTGGAACCACCAAGACTCTTCCTAGAGCTGGCTGGCTGCCCGGCCAAACTGAGCATTCTAGGGAGAAGGGTCTTGGTCAGGGAGGTGACCAAGAACCCGATGGCCACTCTGACAGAGCTCCAGAGTTCCTCTGCGGAGATGGGAGAACCTTCCATATGGACAACCATCTCTGCAGCACTCCACCAATTAGGCCTTTATAGTAGAGCGGCTAGACGGAATCCACTCCTCAGTAAAAGGCACATGAGAGCCCGCTTGGAATTTGCCAAAATGCACCTGAAGGACTCTCAGACCATGAGAAACAAGATTCTCTGGTCTGATGAAACCAAGATTGAGTTCTTTGGCTTGAATGCCAAGTATCACGTGTGGAGGAAACCTGGCACCATCCCTACAATGAAGCATGGTGGTTGCAGCGTCATGCTGTGGGGATTTTTTTCAGCGGCAGGGACTGGGAGACTAGTCAGAATCAAGGGAAAGACGAACGGCGTAAAGTACAGAGAGATCCTTGATGAAATCCTCAGGACCTCAGACTGGGTCGAAGGTTCACCTTCCAACAGGACAACGACCCTAAGCACACAGCCAAGACAATGCAGTAGTGGCTTCTGAATGTCCTTGAGTGGCCCAGCCAGAGCCCGGACTGAAACCCGATCTAACATCTCTGGAATGACCTGAAAATAGCTGTGCAGCGATGCTCCCCATCCAACCTGACATATCTTAAGAGGATCTGCAGAGAACAATGGGAGAAACTCCCCAAATACAGGTGTCCCATCCTTGTAGCGTCATACCCAAGAAGACTCGAGGCTGTACTCGCTGCCAAAGGTGCTCCAACAGTCCAGGGTAAAGGGTCTGAATACTTATGTAAATATGACATTTCAGAGTTTTTTTTTATACATTTGCTAACATTTCTAAAAGCCTGTTTTTGCTTTGTCATTATGCGGTATTGTGTGTATATATATATATATATATATATATATATATATATACAGTGGGGAGAACAAGTATTTGATACACTGCCGATTTTGCAGGTTTTCCTACTTACAAAGCATGTAGAGGTCTGTAATTTTTATCTAAAACAAAAATCCAGAAAATCACATTGTATGATTTTTAAGTAATTAATTTGCATTTTATTGCATGACATAAGTATTTGATACATCAGAAAAGCAGAACTTAATATTTGGTAGAGAAACCTTTGTTTGCAATTACAGAGATCATACGTTTCCTGTAGTTCTTGACTAGGTTTGCACACACTGCAGCAGGGATTTTGGCCCACTCCTCCCTACAGATCTTCTCCAGATCCTTCAGGTTTCGGGGCTGTCGCTGGGCAATACGGACTTTCAGCTCCCTCCAAAGATTTTCTATTGGGTTCAGGTCTGGAGACTGGCTAAGCACCTTGAGATGCTTCTTACGGAGCCACTCCTTAGTTGCCATGGCTGTGTGTTTCGTGTCGTTGTCATGCTGGAAGACCCAGCCACGACCCATCTTCAATGCTCTTACTGAGGGAAGGAGGTTGTTGGCCAAGATCTCGCGATACATGGCCCCATCCATCCTCCCCTCAATACGGTGCAGTCGTCCTGTCCCCTTTGCAGAAAAGCATCCCCAAAGAATGATGTTTCCACCTCCATGCTTCACGGTTGGGATGGTGTTCTTGGGATTGTACTCATACTTCTTCTTCCTCCAAACACGGCGAGTGGAGTTAGACCAAAAAGCTCTATTTTTGTCTCATCAGACCACATGACCTTCTCCCATTCCTCCTCTGGATCATCCAGATGGTCATTGGCAAACTTCAGACGGGCCTGGACATGCGCTGGCTTGAGCAGGGGGACCTTGTGTGCGCTGCAGGATTTTAATCCATGACGGCGTAGTGTGTTACTAATGGTTTTCTTTGAGACTGTGGTCCCAGCTCTCTTCAGGTCATTGACCAGGTCCTGCCGTGTAGTTCTGGGCTGATCCCTCACCTTCCTCGTGATCATTGATGCCCCACGAGGTGAAATCTTGCATGGAGCCCCAGACCGAGGGTGATTGACCGTCATCTTGAACTTCTTCCATTTTCTAATAATTGCGCCAACAGTTGTTTCCTTCTCACCAAGCTGCTTGCCTATTGTCCTGTAGCCCATCCCAGTCGTGTGCAGGTCTACAATTGTATCCCTGATGTCCTTACACAGCTCTCTGGTCTTGGCCATTGTGGAGAGGTTGGAATCTGTTTGATTGAGTGTGTGGACAGGTGTCTTTTATACAGGTAACGAGTTCAAACAGGTGCAGTTAATACAGGTAATGAGTGGAGAACAGGAGGGCTTCTTAAAGAAAAACTAACAGGTCTGTGAGAGCCGGAATTCTTACTGGTTGGTAGGTGATCAAATACTTATGTCATGCAATAAAATGCAATAAAATGCAAATTAATTATTTAAAAATCATACAATGTGATTTTCTGGATTTTTGTTTTAGATTCCGTCTCTCACAGTTGAAGTGTACCTATGATAAAAATTACAGACCTCTACATGCTTTGTAAGTAGGAAAACCTGCAAAATCGGCAGTGTATCAAATACTTGTTCTCCCCACTGTATATATATATATATATATATATATTTGTTCACCTTTATTTAACCAGGTAGGCTAGTTGAGAACAAGTTCTCATTTACAACTGCGACCTGGCCAAGATAAAGCATAGCAGTGTGAACAGACAACAACACAGAGTTACACATGGAGTAAACAATAAACAAGTCAATAACACAGTAGGATTTTATTTTTTTTGTCTATATACATTGTGTGCAAAAGGCATGAGGAGGTAGGCAATAAATAGGCCATAGGAGCGAATAATTACAATTTAGCAGATTAACACTGGAGTGATAAATCATCAGATGATCATGTGCAAGTAGAGATACTGGTGTGCAAAAGAGCAGAACAGTAAATAAATAAAAACAGTAAGGGGATGAGGTAGGTAAATTGGGTGGGCTGTTTACAGATGGACTATGTACAGCTGCAGCGATCGGTTAGCTGCTCAGATAGCAGATGTTTAAAGTTGATGAGGGAAATAAAAGTCTCCAACTTCAGCGATTTTTGCAATTCGTTCCAGTCACAGGCAGCAGAGAACTGGAAGGAAAGGCGGCCAAATGAGGTGTTGGCTTTTGGGATGATCAGTGAGATATACCTGCTGGAGCGCGTGCTACGGGTGGGTGTTGTTATCGTGACCAGTGAACTGAGATAAGGCGGAGCTTTACCTAGCATGGACTTAAAGATGACCTGGAACCAGTGGGTCTGGCGACGAATATGTAGCGAGGGCCAGCCGACTAGAGCATACAGGTCGCAGTGGTGGGTGGTAAAAGGTGTTTTAGTAACAAAAAGGATGGCACTATGATAAACTGCATCTAGTTTGCTGAGTAGAGTATTGGAAGCTATTTTGTAGATGACATCGCCGAAGTCGAGGATCGGTAGGATAGTCAGTTTTACTAGGGTAAGTTTGGCGGCGTGAGTGAAGGAGGCTTTGTTGCGAAATAGAAAGCTGATTCTTGATTTGATTTTGGATTGGAGATGTTTAATATGAGTCTGGAAGGAGAGTTTACAGTCTAGCCAGACACCTAGGTATTTATAGATGCCCACATATTCTAGGTCGGAACCGTCCAGGGTGGTGATGCTAGTCGGGCGGGCGGGCAGGTGCAGGCAGCGAACGGTTGAAAAGCATGCATTTGGTTTTACTAGCGTTTAAGAGCAGTTGGAAACCACAGAAGGAGTGTTGTATGGCATTGAAGCTCGTTTGGAGGTTAGATAGCACAGTGTCCAAGGAAGGGCCAGAAGTATACAGAATGGTGTCGTCTGCGTAGAGGTGGATCACGGAATCGCCCTCAGCAAGAGCAACATCATTGATATATACAGAGAAAAGAGTCAGCCCGAGAATTGAACCCTGTGGTACCCCCATAGAGACTGCCAGAGGACCGGACAACATGCCCTCCGATTTGACACACTGAACTCTGTCTGCAAAGTAGTTGGTGAACCAGGCAAACCGAGGCTACTGAGTCTGCCGATAAGAATATGGTGATTGACAGAGTCGAAAGCCTTGGCCAGGTCGATGAAGACGGCTGCACAGTACTGTCTTTTATCGATGGCGGTTATGATATCATTTAGTACCTTGAGCGTGGCTGAGGTGCACCCGTGACCGGCTCGGAAACCGGATTGCACAGCGGAGAAGGTACGGTGGGATTCGAGATGGTCAGTGATCTGTTTATTAACTTGGCTTTCGAAGACCTTAGATAGGCAGGGCAGGATGGATATAGGTCTGTAACAGTTTGGGTCCAGGGTGTCTCCCCCTTTGAAGAGGGGGATGACCGCGGCAGCTTTCCAATCCTTGGGGATCTCAGACGATATGAAAGAGAAGTTGAACAGGCTAGTAATAGGGGTTGCGATAATGGCGGCGGATAGTTTCAGAAATAGAGGGTCTAGGTTGTCAAGCCCAGCTGATTTGTATGGGTCCAGGTTTTGCAGCTCTTTCAGAACATCTGCTATCTGGATTTGGGTAAAGGAGAAGCTGGGGACGCTTGGGCGAGTAGCTGCGGGGGGGGGGGGGGCGGAGCTGTTGGCCGAGGTTGGAGTAGCCAGGTGGAAGGCATGGCCAGCCGTTGAGAAATGCTTGTTGAAGTTTTCGATTATCATGGATTTATCGGTGGTGACCGTGTTACCTAGCCTCAGTGCAGTGGGCAGCTGGGAGGAGGTGCTCTTGTTCTCCATGGACTTTACAGTGTCACAGAACTTTTTGGAGTTAGAGCTACAGGATGCAAATTTCTGCTTGAAAAAGCTAGCCTTTGCTTTCCTGACTGACTGCGTGTATTGGTTCCTGACTTCCCTGAACAGTTGCATATCGCGGGGACTATTCGATGCTATTGCAGTCCGCCACAGGATGTTTTTGTGCTGGTCGAGGGCAGTCAGGTCTGGAGTGAACCAAGGGCTATATTTGTTCTTAGTTCTGCATTTTTTGAACGGGGCATGCTTATCTAAGATGGTGAGGAAGTTACTTTTAAAGAATGACCAGGCATCCTCAACTGACGGGATGAGGTCAATATCCTTCCAGGATACCCGGGCCAGGTCAATTAGAAAGGCCTGCTCGCAGAAGTGTTTTAGGGAGCGTTTGACAGTGATGAGGGGTGGTCGTTTGACCGCGGACCCGTAGCGGATACAGGCAATGAGGCAGTGATCGCTGAGATCCTGATTGAAGACAGCAGAGGTGTATTTGGAGGGCAAGTTGGTCAGGATAATGTCTATGAGGGTGCCCATGTTTACAGATGTAGGGTTGTACCTGGTGGGTTCCTTGATGATTTGTGTGAGATTGAGGGCATCTAGCTTAGATTGTAGGACTGCCGGGGTGTTAAGCATATCCCAGTTTAGGTCACCTAACAGAACAAACTCTGAAGCTAGATGGAGGGCGATCAATTCACAAATGGTGTCCAGGGCACAGCTGGGAGCTGAGGGGGGTCTGTAGCAGGCGGCAACAGTGAGAGACTTATTTCTGGAGAGATTCATTTTTAAAATTAGAAGTTCGAACTGTTTGGGTATGGACCTGGAAAGTATGACATTACTTTGCAGGCTATCTCTGCAGTAGATTGCAACTCCTCCCCCTTTGGCAGTTCTATCTTGACGGAAAATGTTATAGTTGGGTATGGAAATCTCTGAATTTTTGGTGGCCTTCCTAAGCCAGGATTCAGACACGGCAAGGACATCAGGGTTGGCAGAGTGTGCTAAAGCAGTGAGTAAAACAAACTTAGGGAGGAGGCTTCTGATGTTGACATGCATGAAACCAAGGCTTTTTCGTTCACAGAAGTCAACAAATGAGGGTGCCTGGGGACATGCAGGGCCTGGGTTTACCTCCACATCACCCGAGGAACAGAGGAGGAGTAGGATGAGGGTGCGGCTAAAGGCTATCAAAACTGGTCGCCTAGAGTGTTGGGGACAAAGAATAAAAGGAGCAGATTTCAGGGCGTGGTAGAATAGATTCAGGGCATAATGTGCAGACAGGGGTATGGTGGGGTGCGGGTACAGCGGAGGTAAGCCCAGGCACCGGGTGATGATAAGAGAGATTGTATCTCTGGACATGCTGGTTATAATGGGTGAGGTCACCGCATGTGTGGGAGGTGGGACAAAGGAGGTGTCAGAGTTATGAAGACTGGAACTAGGGGCTCCATTGTAAACTAAAACAATGATAACTAACCTGAACAACAGTATACAAGGCATATTGACATTTGAGAGAGACATACAGCGAGGCATAAAGTAATCGCAGGTATTGATTGGGAGAGCTAGCTAAGACAACAGGTGAGACAGCAACAGCTAATCAGCTAACACAACAACAGCAGGTAAAATGGCGATGACTAGGCAGAGAGGGTCAGATTAACTACACCCAGAGCCTGAGTTCGCGGCCGACAGATAAAAAATAAACAGAATGGAGTACCGTGAATTAATGGACAGTCCAGCAGGCATCAGCTATGTAGCCAAGTGATCATAGTGTCCAGGGGGCACGCTGGCGACACGGCGTTTAAAGTTAGTAGCCCGGGGCTAGTAGGAGCGTCTGCTCCGACGGAGGCCGGTTGAAGGCACAGCGGATGGAGTATTCGTCGGCAGACCAGTCGTGGTGGTGCGGCGGGGCGCCGTGTCGACAGAGGATCCAAGCCAGATGGCGAAAGAGGTATTGTAGAATTTAGTTTGCTAGCCGGGAGATGCGCCTGGCTCACGGCTAACTGGTGCTAGCTTCGTGGCTGGGGCGTTAGCCACTAGCTAGCTGTGAAGATCAGAAGTGGTGGTCCAGGGATTACGGCAGGAATCCGGCGTTGTAGTGGAGAGATAGTCCAATACTGGTAGATTGGCGAGTAATTATCCAGGATAAAAACAGGGCTGGTATCTGTGCAGAAGGTAAAAGCCACTAGCAGTTACTAACAATGACTAAATAGCTTGTAGCTAATTAGCTTGTTAGCTTCTGGTGGTTCTTGAATGTGTTCTAAAATTAAAAAATAATAGCGATTCCGTATCACATTGGGTGAGGCAGGTTACCGGAAGGTATAATCTAATTAAAATGGAATTAAAATGGAAAAGAGTGAAAATAAAATTTAAATATATACAAAAATGAAGAAAAATACAAAAGTACACGGGAGGACGAACAAAAACACGTCTTCACTGCTACGCCATCTTGGAACATTCATGAGGGGGGAAAAAATATTTAAAAAATATTCTGACTGGAATTGGGATAGAATTATAAAACTGCACAGAGCATGTATTAGCCTAAGATCAAAAATAGATAAATAATACCTCTATCTGCTAATCAGATCCAAATGACTTTGGTTGAAGAATCTTCCCAATTAAAGTACAGTATGCAAACACAGTGCAGGGATGCAGAGATCAGGAGGAGCTGCGTAGTTGGGAGGCATTTCAGCCTCATGAATAATGCATAACACTTAATTGCTGTGGTACATGAGGAGCTGGTGGACGTGAGGAGAAATTCCTGCTCTGCTAATGAGCAGAAAAGTGTTTGGAAGAGACACAGAGACACAGGCTAGAGGATCTGGCTAACCATAGGCCGGGAACATGCCCAGATGAATACACAGCCAGACCTAGTCCGTCTGTGATCCATCTGTCTCCCCACCCCATCCCTGGGCCATGATACTGGGCCTGTCTGTCAACGCTCATGCTCTCTCATCTCTCGTCATGATCCTCCCGGATATTCCCTAGTTGATCTCTGGTCCTCGTAGTGGGTGGTGAAGGTGCAGGTGTGCACAGTTGGAGGCACAGCTGCAGGCCAGATCCAGACACTCCCCTATGGGGTAATGCCTTGGCCAATCCAGGAAGGAGAACAGCTGCAGCCAACCAGGCCAAGCTAAGCCCAGCCCAGCTCATCCTATAGCCACATCTATTCAACCATAGCACACAGAGGCCCCTGGGGATGTATCATATTGTAATCTAATGTCATCCTTTTTTTTTGCAGCAAAACGATGGTCAGTTCACAGTGATCCAGCTGGTGGGCATGCTGCGTGGCATCGCCTCTGGCATGAAGTACCTGGCCGACATGAACTACGTCCACCGCGACCTAGCCGCACGCAACATCCTGGTCAACAGCAACTTGGTCTGCAAGGTGTCTGACTTCGGCCTGTCCCGTTTTCTGGAGGATGACACGTCAGACCCCACCTACACCAGCGCCCTGGTGTGTACCATGACCTTACTACAAACACCACACACATACACGTGTGTGCATCCACACTTGCACACTCACACACATGCCCTCTCCTCCCCTTTTATGGGTTTCCATATCACACACATCCAGTCCCAGGAGTTTAGTTATATCCATCTCCCAGTTGGGATTAGAGAGTATTGTTGCTGTGAATAATCTCTCTCTGTAGAGTCAGGACACTGTGACGATCAGGTTTCCGTCTCACTTCCCTCTATGAGATTGCTCCCTCATTATGTTGTGTTTCTCAGGGAGGGAAGATTCCTATCCGATGGACAGCCCCTGAAGCCATCCAATACAGGAAGTTCACATCCGCCAGTGATGTCTGGAGCTATGGCATCGTCATGTGGGAAGTCATGTCCTATGGAGAGAGACCTTACTGGGACATGACCAATCAAGACGTATGTATAGTCCTTTATGTATAATTTGTATAATTCGTCAAGCAGAAATACTAGAAATAAATAGCCTGGCACAAATGTTCCCATTTTATTCAAACAAAGGCTGATTATATACAGACAATTGTTCTTGAATGTTATTACCTCTCTGTGAACCCCCATAGAGATCCATTTTGTCATGGTGGTTTTCTTCCCCTGGCTTAACAGCAACTTTCTCACCTGGGTTTAATATGAAAGCCCCCCAGTTACCACAGAGCGATAATAAGATGATTTGGAATGCAAGACAACGCTCCGCAGACTATTCCTGCTCTTGACTGGAGCCTCTGTTTCCAGGCTCCCTCTGGGTGATGGAGAAGAGAGCAAATTATGGGGAGAGAGATAATGAAAATAGTTTCAAATTGAAAGTGTGAACGCTAATGCCCTAAGAGGGACTGAGGAGCTCGACGGTTATCTTATTAGCGGCTTCAGATAGTGTTCTACTCCATCAGCATCTTGGTTGGGAGGGAGGCCTCTGAATGAGATTAATCTGGGTCTGAATGGAGCTCCATAATGTCAGTGATAATGAGCAGAGGATCGTGGGTCCTCTTCAGAACCCTCCTCTGAGCTGGTCGTTCCCCACTCTTAGCCAGGCATCAACTCCCTGATCTCTCGCCCACCACCAACATCACCACAGCCACTCTTAGTCTCAAACTAGACCTTTTTGGTATGACAATGACCATAGAGTTAGCAAAACAGAACAAATGGATCTGGGACCAGGCTCTCACTTAGATATTTGTATGGCAGGAACATTACTGTACATAATTTCTAAGGCTCTTAATGCCAGACTGACTGAGAATAAGTCACTGCTGCCACAGACTGCGCGGATGTGAGGAGCCATTGGTATTAGACTGATACTTTAGTGTGACACTTAACTGGTACAGTAAGTATGCAGCCAAGACAAAACAATGTCTAAATGGTAATGGTGGTCATTTCCTACTTAGTGTTAATGCAATAATGTGTGCAGGATTAGGTATGTGTGTGGGCATGTGTGCTGCAGTTTTGACTTGTATAACACTTGAGAATTGTGAGAGGATGCTCTACTATGGGATTGTCGTCTCTCTCCTCCTCCTCCTCCTCCTCCTCGTAGAGCCTCATAGCAACCCTTAGAGATCTGTATCTCCCCCTGCAGGTGATTAATGCCATAGAGCAGGACTACCGGCTGCCCCCTCCCATGGACTGCCCTAGTGCCCTGCACCAGCTCATGCTGGACTGCTGGCAGAAGGACCGTAACAACCGGCCCAAGTTCAGCCAGATTGTCAACAACCTGGACAAGATGATCCGCAACCCCAACAGTCTGAAGGCCATGACCCCTCTGTCATCTGGGTGAGTGGAACACTTAGCACGCTCTCCTTAGATCGATCGATCTGTCTGTCTGTCTGTCTGTCTGTCTGTCTGTCTGTCTGTCTGTCTGTCTGTCTGTCTGTCTGTCTGTCTGTCTGTCTGTCTGTCTGTCTGTCTGTCTGTCTGTATGTCTGTCTGTCTGTCTGTCTGTCTGTCTCTCTGTCTCTCTGTCTCTCTGTCTGTCTCTCTGTCTCTCTCTCTGTCTCTCTCTCTGTCTCTCTCTCTGTCTCTCTCTCTCTCTGTGTGTGTGTGTGTGTGTGTGTGTGTGTGTGTGTGTGTGTGTGTGTGTGTGTGTGTGTGTGTGTGTGTGTGTGTGTGTGTGTGTGTGTGTGTGTGTGTGTGTGTGTGTGTGTGTGTGTGTGTGTTTGAAAGTGTTCCTCTGTCTCTCCTGGCCAGTCATCACAATATCCAGGATTGGGCTCAAATACTACTTTCATATTTCCAGGAGGATGTAGTGCAATTGACTTCAAAGATGGGAAAACAATTACATTTTTGGTTACACTTTTGATATTCATGGTACAATTTATTTCAACCAAACACTGTCTCCTGTTTCTTTTGGCGCCGAATGGTTATGTAAATAAAACCCATTGGTTTCATAGATCAAGTCATTTCCATGAATGCTTTAGGCAAATTATGATTTGAAGCAGTTGCGCCATTTAAAAAAAACATTTTCAAGTACATTTTCCCTGGGTGTCAGTTTCCTATGGATGCTAAAATATACTGAAATCCATATATCCTACGCTATATTTTCATTTTGATGGTGTGCAGAATAGAGATTTTCCACTGAAACTGTGTGGATACTCCCACTGGGCACACACTGCTTGAATCAACGTTCTTTCCACATCATTTCAACGAAATTGCACCAACGTGGAATAAACGTAACATTTACTTCTGTGCCCAGGCTCTTCCAAGCCTGTCACTCCATTTGGAAAGAACATTTTATAAGAAATCAACTCTGAAAATGGCTTCCAGTAGATGACGCCAAGGCTACTTTGTTTTGTACTTAAAACTAATCTAGTGTAGGCTCTCCACTCTTGTGTCTGTTCCAAACGTACTGATTGCCATCATAGAGGTGAGAGAGTTATGACAGTGTCTCTAGAGCTGTGTTTGATTCTTAGTGTATCTATCTTCCCCAGTGTCCATCTTCCTCTCCTGGACCGCAGTGTTCCAGACTTCTCCAGCTTCAGCACGGTGGACGAGTGGCTGGATGCCATCAAGATGGGCCAGTACAAAGACAACTTTGCCAACGCTGACTTCACCAGCTTTGATGTGGTTTCCCAGATGACTATGGAGTAAGTGCCGATCCCAGACCTGTGTTCCTAGTAAGGATGATAAGGATGAAGTTGAAGCGAGGCAGGTGGGCTGTTCCTGGACAGTCTCATACCTTAAAGTCTGGGTGACTGCCAGGCTCAGCCACTGGCTCATCATAAATCTGTCTCTCACTGTATGTCATTAAGAGATAATAACGGTGCAACACAACTGCTCTGAGCTAGAACAGAGAGTACAGACTCTGGCCATGTGGCTGCCAGGTTTCTTATACAACAGTTAAATGACATAATAGATATAGGAGAATGAACAGGCATAGTGATGTTTAGGAATACATTCCTGCCTCAGTAGACTTAATAAAGACATAGACAACATCTATTAGCAGATAGAGACTATTCAAGGTCTGTTTAGTAAATAAGGTACACATTACTCTGCTTATTGTCTCCTATCTATATCTCTTAATATCCTCCTAAAGTCACATTGGAAATCTAAGCCACGTAAGTCTGTTTTTTAAAATGTCCAACCACATCTCTGGTTACAATACTTAAACCAATAAGACACATCAGTCCATAGGGTTAAGGTTGGGAAACAAAGACGTTCCATTGTTTCCTGAATGGAAGAAGTTGTTCAACCAATATTGTTAGTACTGTAAGCGGTCATGCCTGGACAGAATTCGGAATTTGGCAGACTGGGGCCCAGAATTTAACCTTGATCTAACTTGTTGAGTTTACCTTGGCTTATGCCATGTGACTTGTTCCATAAAACCTGTTATGTCTTCTGTGATGGCTTTCTCCTGACTCCTGTGGTTGTGTCTCCTGCCACAGTGACATCCTGAGTGTGAGTGTAACGTTAGCAGGCCACCAGAAGAAGATCCTGAACAGTGTACAGATGATGCGTGCCTCCATGAACCAGATCCAGTCTGTGGAAGTTTGACCATCCAGAGTGGAGCGGAGGAGAGCAGAGCAGAGGAGAGGGGATTGGGATGCAGGACCCTGGGTGCACGGATGGAGTGGATATGTTTTTGCTTGACCGTGAATCTGGGTTTCCTACCAGACTACCGTCCATCCCCGGTCCCCCCTTCCAATCCCTCTCCTGTCCTCCTCTATGCCCTCATCCAAAGTCCCCCCAACCTTCGGGATCAGCTTTGGAAGGTTGTGGCCAGCATGTCTAAATGACCAGACGTCAATCAACGTGGCTCACAACCGTCCATCTTGGAACCAGGATCATGAGAGGTTACTGACCAGAGACATATTTCTACTACCATCTACCACCCATGTTTTTTATTTTATTTACGTTGAACTTTTATGTTTGTTTTAAGAATTTTGTAAAGAATTTTGTAAAGAAAAAAAAGTTAAGAACTTTAGGAGTCTATAGATGGTATACAATTGTAAGCTAGGTGAAATGACTAGAAAGGCTACCCTTTACAAAGGGCCACAGACAAGAAGACAATGAAAACTGGGTGATTTAAGACCAACACTCTCAAAATTAATCTGATATATTCTTTGTAAACTAGGTGAACTGACTTCAGAAACACAAACGCAACATAAATATTTGCTGCCTCCCTGAAGGCAAACAGCAGAAGAGACTGAGGAACTTGATCTATTCCCCTGTCGTTGATTTGGGACGTAACATAAGTGTGAGCACCATGAAATGGACCTGGCAGAAACTACTGACATGAACAAATTAAAGACATTCAGTTATCTACCAATTCAAAAGTAAGGAAATGTAAACAAAAATACATTTTCTCATATCAAGTAATTTCCTTTTCTGTGTGAAAATTGTGATGAAGATTTTCTCTCACCATGCTTCCTCTCACCGTGGGAAAATTGATATTTTTTCAATATTAACATAACCTGCCAAATGGAACATCGTCCCTGTGTACCTCAGATGACGTCATGATCCTGTACACATCAGATGCACATGACATTGGGACTGTGATGTGATCACTATGAGCCGGACATAGTTACTAATACCTGGAAGTGATGGATTTGCATTTTTCTTAGGGTGACTATAGGGAGGTTTTTATCTGTTGTTATTATTATTCAATTTTTGGGGCAAAATGTTAGTTGTGGATTTTGAAGAATCAGTGTCATAAGCAGCAAACATACAGTACTTCCTCCATGGATGTATAGTGTTTACGTAGAAGGAGTGCACATATGTTTTGGTCCTCACATTGTCTTGAGGTTTCCCTGTGTTTTCAGCTTCACCGTGTGCATGTGTGTGTGTGTCTGCGTGCGTGCCTGGTAGACGGGTGTATATGTGTGTTTGTGTATACGTGCGTGTTGCTAAATGTGCTCTGTGGCACAAAGCAACGGCTCCCAAAGCTGAGCGGGTAGTGTTTGATAGCATGCTGAGTTAATGATTGATTTCACAGAGCTTTGATTTGTTACACTTTACAAAATATAATGCGCTTACATTATATTTAGCTTTTTTCTTCCAGATTGTTTTCCTTTTAAAATAATTTTATATTGAAGTGTTAGGGTTTTAACACCACTGGTGGTTATCTCACATTGGTATGGTCACGGACAAATCTTTTCACAACAGGGCAGTAACATTAGCATGGGATAGTGGATTATTTTACGCATATTTTTATTATTATTATTGTACATCGTGGATGATTGACAGCTTTTCCAAGTAGTCTCTTGGCAGGATATGTGAACGCAGATCATACTGGACAATGGACTTCAAACCCGATGACTATCTGGATCTTCCATGCTCTTTTGGAATTTTAGGAAATCATTATTATGTTGGTGCTCACAAATTGTAGATAACTGGAGTCCTTGAGACTTCTATTTTCATTTTATAGATACGTATTGCATTTACTGTATGGCTTCTGTGAAAAACGGCCTGATGAACGGAGAGCTGTCTCTCATTGTCTTTGTTGTTGTGGCCGATGTGTTGTTTGAGGGGTTAGGGAGCCTGATGGGTCTGTGCTAGTTAAAATCCATGGATTCCCCAGAGATGGTAAAACACAGAGTTACATCACTACTGCAGAGCTCCTAATGGGCAGATCCACTGAGACAGGCCTAGTACTCAATACAGACTGATGAGCCAGACATGGAGCTCCAGCTGGTCAGACATGTCCATTCCTAGTGGGAGTCCACTGCCTGATCACAGCCCCACTGGCCAGACAGTGGTTCCCTCCATCTCTCCTCAGAGCTAAACACATGCCTCAGATCTATCACTCTTCTCCTCCCACTGTTCTCTGTGCTCTGCTTTTTCAGATCCATTGCTTTGTGACTCTGCATGTTGTCATGTTGACAGACCAGACTGCATTTATGTAGATAACACACAACCTGTGGGCCCCATATTGGTTTCACAGCAGGTGGCTATGTAAGCAGAGGTTCTTCCACAAAAGGTCATCCTTCCATATACATCATCAGGTGTCTGCTGTCCGTTTTAAGGCACTTTGCTGTCTGAGCAGAACAGGAGAGGTGTCCTATGTAGGCCATAGCATTAGACCCCTAAACACAGAATGCGTGAAATCCTGCCTTTACTCTCGTCTGTCAGTTAGTCCCCATTTCATTCCACCCACTAACCCACATAGCCGTCCAGAGTCTTAATAAACGTGGGCAGGAGCATTGAGGTTTTGATCCAGCTTCTGTAATATCATCCTCCCTTTAGTTTTCCGTCAACATTTCTGTGCGTCACCATGCATATTCCAGTGCAGACTCCATGACAGATGAAACAGCAGGAAGTGCATCACTCTATTAGTCACTGCCCAGAGTAAAAGGGGCAGCGATTCTGTGACCCAACTGTCACTGATGCGACCGTGCAGTTTCCTTTCAAAAAGAGCTCAAAAAGTACTTTCTTCCTTTCCATTGCACAACACTTTAATATTTAAGGGCACCTCAGTGATATTCAGTTAAGCCCAGGCAGCCTGAGTCAGTCTTCCCAAGATATAGACAGATATCCCACTGTCAGAACAAGAAGTGGCAATTTATGTTCAAGAAAGCAGGCCCTGCAGCACAGCACTAGTATTTGTGCTGAAGACGGTGATAATCATAGGAAGGTGATTAAGGTGATTATCAAGTGATTAAAAGAGCGGTGTGTAAACAAAGTGTGCTTCCACATGTGACGTTCAATCAAAATACATTACTAGATGAACTAAAACATTCAGCAATGGTGGACTCGTATTTAGAGTGATAGGAACATGAATATAGGTAGTAATAAAGTGGTTTTCTTTTATTGCATCGCTCTTGGAAGCGTAAGGAGTTGAGTCAACACATGTTTATTGGTTGCACAGCGTGGGGCCATGGTGACTGCTGAAAGCACTGTGTAATGTATTTATTTATTCTGCCTCTGAACCTAATGGCACAAAGAAACCCTGTTTATATACCGATAGTTCATCCAGAGCTATCCTTTGCTATTGGCCGCAATAAAAGCTGTCATCCCTCTTTCTTTTATTTTTAAGACATTGATAGCCGCCTTTTAAGAACAGTGCAGCTCAGTGGTACTGTTTCATAGCCCAGCCCTTCTGATAAAACCCCTTGGCACAGTCGCCCTATCTTGGCCTGTTATAATGGACCTATAGTAAGTGATTGATCAATCTGGTGTGATTATGATGGGTTTAGTTCAGAATAGATTATTCCCACATTGTAAAGTTTTTTAGACTTTGCTGTGTGAATCCATGATGGTCATTATCTCACTGGATAGTTATCTCTGGTGTACAATGCAAGTGTTTAAAGCACCACCCTAAGTACTGTAAATGGGTTACTTTATACATAGATGGCATCAAGGACATTTTTGCATTGGTGAGATTTTGCAGCTCGTTGAAGACGAGTATAAGCTAAAATAGAATAAAAACCACACAGCTTTTTGTTGAATGATAGTGTTTTTTTCCCTCCCCCAAGACCACTGAAATAACAGGCATTTTAAAGACAGTAAATGTACACTTCTTCAAAGCACTTATCAGTGTTTCTATGTTTTCATTTTTCATGAGGAAGAAAATCTCTCAAACGTCTGCTCCGTTTATATAAAAACCAAAAAAAGACTAAATATAACATTTGGCTACCATCGTTGCATATTATTTAACAGTGCAGGGCATCTACTTCGTTCTCTCCTTTTTCAATGTCCAGGCTCATGAGACAGATGGAGGAATGATGTCTAAAGTGCATAATAATGATATAATAGCATTGAGACCAGAATACATATGTTTGTTACAGTAAGGGTCTTTATTTGGAATCTCAGATAACTTGCTGTATCACAGAACTCTGTCCTCTGCTGTTTTGTACATCTAAAACTCTCGTCTTTGTTTCAATGGCTTGTATCTGCAGATACTGTTGATGTTTTACTGTCAATGTCATGATAAGTAATACATAACAATCCACCCTCTTTTATTTATGAATCAAAACAAAACCAATGTATCTGAGATGTTGATTCAATGCACTGTGGACGCAAAGAAGAATTTCCATTCTGTGTTCCAATTTTTTAAGGACGGACAGAAACCGTTATGTCTCAGTGTTAGAATGACATGACAGTGTGCATAAACACAAGCTGTGCCTGCTCGTACTCGTTGGTCTGTGTTTGTGCACCATCCAAATATGTCTCGAGCAGCAGTCTGCCTGCCTGTCTTTGTGGCAGTCAGTTCAGTGTGTATAGAAAATGGCTCCTGTGGATATCTTTTACGTAAAGCGTTAGAGCTCCCTCTGCTGACACAGTGGCTAATAGCAGTCTAGTTGTGACAAATGTCCTTATGTTCCTTGCGTTGTCTTATCCCCCCACTTCCCCCTTCCACCCCTATCTCCCCACCTCTCTGGCTGTTGGTGAAGACAGGCTGGGGATGGCCCTGTCTCTCTTGGCCTGTTGTAGCCCTCGTAGACCAGTGCCGGCCCTGACCACTGTGACTGATGTGGGAGGTCCTGTATTTCTGTATAAATGTACATTGACTGTAATCCTGTGAATGATGTAACAATTTCATTATTTGTAATATTGTTATTGGTTTTATTTTCTAAAATGGAAAGCCCAACTCGACTCTCCTCAATAAAAAATTAGATCTGTTATACCACTCTATTATGGTATTCATGATGTTCTTACTGTCCTCCTCTATAACCCTGTGAAATCATTTCAGCTACAGTGGACATTACTTCATAATAGTTATGTAATTTTAATACTGTATGATGAGGGGGTTAGTTATATTTTTAACTACATTTACCTGAAAGTGTAAGAATTGCAAAATTCCAACCTGAATTGGACTGAATTTATCAGTGTGCACAATTGATCGAAACTCATTTTATGGTATTTATGGTTCAATTACGGGAAATGCAGTTGTGGAAGAGTCGATTTTAAAATCGGGAACGGATTTGGTCAAATACAGCATATTTTTTGTAACCATGCCAGACAGTGTTTTTTTTTGTTGCTAATGTTTTGACCTAACATTTTTGGGCCACCTCATGCATCACTAATCTACTGTGTGTCCAAAATCCCTCACTCACACAGCCTCAATTTTTTTTCTGTTTCCATGTCTTTATTCATTTGGACAAAGTACTGTACAGTTTCCCCCCAAGCTGAGGTTCCTGAATGGAGGTCAGACTCTCTTCACCTTCCTCTCAGTTTTAGAGGCCTCATTAGCAGTTGACGTGTGAAAGGCTAGAGACCTCGGTGTGACCTCGCTGAGACTGGCGTGTGTGCTAAAAGGTTTACCCCGTGAGTAGGAGACGGAGTTCAGGAGTTCAGTGGTGAGACCCCGCTGGCACACCAAACCCGTTCTCCCTCTAATCTCGACCACCCGTGAGTCTCTCTTTACACACCGTTAACTGTGATGACTTTGTGCCCAGTAGGGCCGACCATGAGCGCAGGTTGGGAAATGCCTGTCATCTCAGATGTCAAATCAAATGTTATTTGTCACGTGTGCCGAATACAACTGGTGGAGACTTTACCGCGTAATGTTTATTTATGAACCCTTACCCAACAATGCGGAGTTAAAAAGCAAGATAAATTAGCTAAATAAAAAAAGGAAATAGTAACACAAAAAAATAACAATAAAAAGGCTATATACCAGGAGTACTGGTACCAAGTCAATGAGCAGGGGTACAAGGTAGTTGAGGTAATAGAGGTAATATGTACACGTAGGTAGGGGTACAAGTGACTAGGCACAGCCTTGTGCAGATGTATGGACAGAATCGTGCGACAGAAAAATGGGGAGAGTATGTGTGGGGTGGCATTGTAGAGAAAATTAGAGGAAAAAGTAATGTGATTGAATGCTAAATTTGTACATTGACAGTATTTGCACTTGTTTGATGTTGCACGTCTTATCTGCCCAAGTAGTGAAACATTGTAGTGAGGAGAAGAAAATTGTTCCTCACTACCACTGCCTAACAATAGCAACCTTTTTGTTTTCTTGAGTTTGTTGTGTGTTATAAGTTGAAACAGCGGGGATCAATGGAATCAAAACAAGCCAAATATCCCTCCAACCCAGCCTCTCTCTCTCTTTCTTTCTCTCTAAATCTCTCTCTCTTTCTAACTCTCCTCCTCTCTCTCTAACTCTCCCCATCTCCTCTCTCTCTCTCCCTGTGCGTAGCTTAATGATCATTCATCATCAGTTTGTTTTTTACCGCTGTACCTGCCTCGCTGCAAATGTCACTACTCCTGAGGCGGTCCCAGGGGATCACGTAGTGCATGGTTTCCATAACGATGTCTAAGAGATCACAGCCTTGTGCAGATACAAAGCTCTTCTCAGGTCACCAGGTCATTCTGAGTCTATAGCGTAAAGTTCAAAAGTCGGCTGTGTGGGAGGGGGGGGAGTTGTGAACACAGGCCCACCTGAGGACATGTTAGAATGATAGAATGTGGCATTAAAATGAAATAGGACATCAAGGTTCCACTGGGCTAAGGAGAGCTGGGTCTGATTACTACACAACTGCTCCTAATCAACAACAAACTAAATGCTTCAACCAGGAACCAGACTTTCCCTGAGTTATGATACAGTGGCTAATGCAGTACAGGCTGCCCCAAAAAATTGTGTTTTGAAATAATGAATTCATGCGTCCAAGGATTACGGACATCTGAGGTAGCAAGGGGTAAGGGTTAGATAGTTCTGTATGACCTGACTTGGAGGGGGGGGGGGGCTCATTCTCATAGGGAATGACAGCGGTGAACAACTGTAAATCGGTCCCAGCAGGTACAGAGGACGGAGAGGGTTCGTGTTAGAGCCGGGAGCTCAGCACTTAGTGCTGCTAACATTTCACCCTTAAATTCAAACCTCCAAATACACCCAGAAACATCTGGCCTCTGTTTTATGTGTACCATACTTTCATCTCGTACAGTAAAATACAGATGCTGTTATGTTGGGTCATGGGCTGCATGGAGTAAAGGGACTATCTCTACTGTAGCACTGAATCATTAGTCTTGTTGTAGGCTAGATTTCTCCAGTATGAGAGGAAAGGGAAGAGGACATAGTCTTGCTAAAGCACAGCAGGGTTGGGGGAGTGTTAAGGAAGATGCCTGAGGAGGCTATGTGCATAATTAAAAGTGAGGCCCTCTGGAGATGACAGGATGAAGGGAGTCTGATCTGCTGGGTGTGACCTATATAACACTGTGAACTCTCAAACCCCAGACACCTCTCTGGTAGCACACAGACACAGCCTGGCCAAGCTCAGCCTCAGTTTAGCTTATTCACAGACCAAAACCATTTTCTGCACGCTCTCTTTGGTTGAATATGAATAATAAGGAAGAGTGGAAGAATTATATTTTATTGTGTGAAATGCAAGGTCAGATCCATGCTGGTGGTGAGGAATAGAATGTTGTATCCAATCAATCACTGCAAGACTACTGGGTAAGGCTGCTCTATTTGAAAAGAAAGGCTTGTATACCCTCTAGTGGCAGAGATTCAGCATTGCTCATCTGGTAACTAACACCCCAATTCCTTTATAACCAACATAATACTAGTTGAGGGGTGGGATTGTGGAAAGGGAAAGGGGGATACCAAGTCAACTGAATACTTTCAACTGAAATGTGTCTTACACATTTAACCCAACCCCTCTGAATCAGAGAGGTGCGGGGGGCTATATTAAAAGCTCATGATCTGTTTGTCCAAAAACAATATCATTTTTTTATTTTAATCACTGTGTATAAAAGTACCATGCATGTAAAATGTATATGTATTTTTTTTTTAACAAAGTTACTTTTCTCCTCCAAAGATGGGCTAATATTTTTTTTAACATTATTTTACTATTGTGAACCGGCATTTGATTTTCTGGAGACAGAATGCAAACTCCTGTGCTGATGGCATGCCTTAAGTGAGACAAATAAATCAATGAAAACCTCAAACCATAGTTTACCCACCTTGGGGAGGTTTATTGTACAGTACATGCCTTAAACCGTACAGTGATTGATAGAGCACACGGGGGCAGTATATCCCAAGTTCTCTCTCTCTCTCTCTCTCTCTCTCTCTCTCTCTCTCTCTCTCTCTCTCTCTCTCTCTCTCTCTCTCTCTCTCTCTCTCTCTCTCTCTCTCTCTCTCTCTCTCTCTCTCTCTCTCTCTCTCTCTCTCTCTCTCTCTCTCTCTCTCTCTCTCTCTCTCTCTCTCTCTCTCTCTCTCTCTCTCTCTCTCTCTCTCTCTCTCTCTCTCTCTCTCTCTCTCTAGCCATTTGTGCTTGACTTGCTTATTCAGAACATTTTACAGCTTGTCAAGTTCGATTTGATGAGATGTGTCAACAATTGTGCTGTAAGGAAATGTGGAGAGTCATGGGTGGACATCCATCAAACATTGCAATACATTTCAACTCCTATTCCCCCTGGATATGTGCTGACACTGGTCAAGTCTTTTGGCTGGCACTGAGGTGTATCTTGAAGTCCCAGTAGATTATTGTTCCTGTCTATGATTTGACAAAGGTCACAGGTCACATCACAGGTCACATTTCATTTCATCCGATGTGACATGGTCTGGATGTTTATTATTGATTACAGTGAAATGATTGATTGGAGAATATTAGAGATATGACAGTCACTTCAAGCAACCCATCTGAGCATCCTTGACCACAAGTGTTATAAGATTATAACAGGTGGATATCAGATTATCAGGTGAATCATTATCTCAAGCTTCAAACTAGCCAGCAGATAATCATGTATTTGATCAGCAATGTTGAGTTATTGAACATCAAAAAGTAGCCTTGTGAGATTAATTGGTCCATGGACTAGCCAATCTTTAGTAGTATCAAGCTCAAGAAACAGATGACACATGTTAGGTTAACTCTGTGAAACCAGAACATGGACAGAACAACAGAATAATACCTAAAAACATGGTACCTTAATAATTGTTGTATGAAAAAGTAACCATGCTTCTCCTACAGTACTAAAAAGAACAAACAAGAAGAAGGAAGGTTGATGAGGAAAGGCTGTTGGCCCAAAGGATCTTCCCAGCATGCATAATTGGCAGCAGGAGGGGAGGGGGATGTGATGAGGACAGAGTCAGACCAAGAACCATGGGGGTGGGGCCGGAGGGTCTTCCTCCCTCTTTTCCTGCCTGTGTTGAGCAGGAATGAACAGCATGTCTAGCCTGCGCCATCCATCACACCTTAAGGACAGAATGGAGAGAGAGAAGCCATGGAGAGGAGGGATGGTGGGAGGAGAAGGGGATGGGGGGAGGAGAATGGGATGGATTCAATTGCTTTGACTGATCCAGGCAGAGGAAGAAGTTTCCAGGGAAGTCCTCCTCTCTGCTGTTGCTATCCTGCTGCCTCTATTTCACAGCTGCAATCTACCTCATACTCATACACCTCAATCCCCCTTCTTTCAGAAAGACAACCAGGGCCGGCTCCAGGCATAAGCGACATAAGCGGTAAATTGGGTCGGGTTGGGTCTCAACTTACTGTTGAGAGTTTGAATAGTAGAATACACACGGTGCAAGTTTTAAATGTGGTTGTTACATCAGCAGTTTTTCTCTTGTTTTGTCAGTTACTGACAGTCACTCAATTAGCCATGTCAACTAACAATTCTTAGATTGGTAAGTTAGTCTAGCCAGTTATCTAAACTTATAGTTATCATGGCCGAATATCAACCGGGCATGCATTTTGTTAGTCACTCTCACTAAGATATCGTTAACATGGCATCAGTCATGGCAAAATGTGTAGAATTGCATGAAATGTTTTAGAAAATTGCAAAAAATGTTCTCCTCCTAATGGCAAAATGTGTAGAACTGTAGAAATTTTACTTTAAAACTGCCCCCCAAAACATCTGCCCCATTGCAAAATGTGTAGAATTGCAGGAAATTAACTTAGAAAACTACATTTTTCTCTCCGCCGTCAAAAGGGGGGCCACTAAAAGATTTGGTGTGGTGGGGGGGCTTAACCAGGCTAGAGCTGACCCTGAAGACACCCACATGCTGTAGATACACACACCCAAACAGACACCTCACTTGATTCTGTTAGCGAGAAGCTATTGCAGGTTATCTCTTGGAGACTTTTGTCTGGAAGGATGGTGGTATGAGGGATGATGAAGTGCATGAACGACTGCTGAGTGCTTCATGCATTGGAGACATTCATTAGATCAGAAGGGAATTGAAGAGGACATTTTGTCTTATTCATGGAGCCTCTCCAAAAAGAAGGTTCACAGCACAGGCAACTTTGTGATGACGTTAGGTTACGGGAGGTGGGATGGGTTTGTGTTGTGGAGGTGGGATGGGGTTAAAACACATGGAGTAACTTTACCTTAAAAATCCAAATATGTAGAGTTCAGGATTTCTGCAGTTTTCTTATAGCTAAAATCATGATCTGTTCCACACATCTCTATCAGGCCTTCCCAGTGAGAAGAACAGCAGACTGATTGAGCAGGTGTAGCGAGACCATGTTGAGAAAGAGAGAATATATAAGACATCAACTAGCTTTAAGTTATCGGATAAAGACAATTACTGTGTGTGTGTGTGTGAGTGAGTGAGTGAGTGAGTGAGTGAGTGAGTGAGTGAGTGAGTGAGTGAGTGAGTGAGTGAGTGAGTGAGTGAGTGAGTCAGTGAGTGAGTGAGTGAGTGAGTGAGTGAGTGAGTGAGTGAGTGAGTGAGTGAGTGAGTGAGTGAGTGAGTGAGTGAGTGAGTGAGTGAGTGAGAGAGAGAGAGAGAGAGAGAGAGAGAGAGAGAGAGTGTGAGAGTGTGAGAGTGAGTGTGTTAGACTACATCTCTGAGTGGTTCAATCTGAATTTGACCCTGGACTGAATCTATCCATCAATGCTCGGATGTAGCTTTCTGTTGGAGAAGTTGTAACATGCCACACACAGCTTAAATTTCATCACATTTCTTTACAAGTGTCTGGAAGGATGCTGGCCACGGCACGTGCTGACAGAACATCCTTAAACTTGCTAACTAGCCGAGAACAGGAGGGAGACTTCTTTGGTGTCACTCACAAATAGTGTCTCCCACTCGTCATATGTGAAGCGATGACTTTGACGGAGCTCAGAAGGAAAAAAAGCAATGTCACAGTCTCCGTCCTCTTTGACAGGCAGTGAAGGAGGAGTGTGGCTGGTGTTGCCCAGTCATGTGACCTCAGCATCAACTAGCTTTAAGACCGGTGGAAAGAGGGAATGAGGCGGAATGGGGATAGAGGGAGGAGTACTACATAAATGAAAAAATCTGTGACATGTACGTCACACCTCGCGCTCATAGGACTTATCTCCGTAGCAACTATCTCCCTGCTTCAACTTGCCATGGTTGAGAACATGTTTTTTTCCATCAGCTGCTTCAACTTTAATGTGCCTTTGAAAAGAGGAATGATTCATTCTGTCTGCGTGAGATATATTGAGCCCTCTCTAATGCTTTCTTTGTTCACAGAAATCTGAAACATGAGCATGCTTAAATATCGTATGCTGCCGATCACGTCTCCATTGTAATGCCCATGGAGCAGTGTGTTCTGTCTGTTGGGGATGGTCAGTGAGACAGAGTGGACCTTCGTGCCCTCTGCTCACCTGAATCACTTGTGGCATAATGCTAAAGATGTCATAATTTTAAGCCATCTCTCAGCTGGACCTCTTGACCCTTTTACCAATGCTGTTTCTCTCTCTCTCTCTCCCTCACTTTCTTTGTCTGTGTGTGTGCATGTGCGCGCGTGTTGGCATGTTTGCATCCCTTTATAGTTTCTCCTTTGAAACGTAATTTCCTGTTCCCTTTTGTTCACTTGGATGAACAGGAATATGTACAGACAGTATGACACTTAACTCAGGGCTAATCTAATTAATGATACATGAATGCAGCTTAAGTCATAGTTCAGCAGGTTGAAATAAGTGTATATATAGGGCTTGACGGATGGATGGATGGGTCGGTTGATGACTAACACTCTTGACCTCAAATGTAGCAGCTTTGACACAGAGGATCTGACTTTTAGCTGGTTTATTAGCAGTGATTTGTTTTGGGGTTGTCAAAACAGAAAGACAGTGGCCAAAGAGCTGTGAAGGGTCCTGTCGTTAGAGCGGCCTAATCGGGACCCAGAGCTCCCCAGGTGAGCCTTCTGAGTGCAGTCGAATTGGGAAATCGTTACAGCCACTACTTGGGCCTCTAGGACAGCTGTCAGGGGGGGAACATCTGTCAGTCAGTCTGTCCTTCCAAAGACAGGGAGGGTCTTTAAGCTTTATGTTACTGATCCACAGTACCCTTGATTTAATGTGACTCAATTGCCAAAGGTTATTGCAACGTCTTGAGGTCTTGAGATGAAATGTGATACTGACAGTTGTGCTGAATGTTCTCTCTAAAGCCTTCGGACACCTTGTAGATCAATCTTCAGACATAGACTTCCAGTTCCATGCCAAGTTGATCCATCTACCGGTACTGAGGACAATGGGAGTAGAGCTGTCCTTAGTTTGTTTCTCAAATTCCATTGTTTGATGGAATGAACGATAACGTGACATTGTGGCTCAGCTACTCATAAAGTCCAAAAGCGAAAAAGGATTGCACCAGTACAAATTTGATTATTAAATTCAGAGAGAGTAACTGTCTGTTTGCAAGTGCGTGTGCCTGTGCGTGAGTGTGTGTGTGTGTCAGTGTTTGCTGGGTTGCAGGTTATAGGGGCTACAGGGGCTCTGATTGTAGTATACTACCATCATAAAAGATGCATAAAGGTGATTGCCTGCCTCAGGCTGTCACCATTACCTCCAAATGTCACCCAGCATAACCACCATCCCTAGAAACATCACATGCAAAGTAAGTCTACACTTCATATTCCAGGAGAACAGGCAATTGGGCAAGGACACAATTGGGCAAGGATTACTGTCAATAGCCAATGAGCACTTAGCATGTGAGACCAAAACTATGATGGTGAAAAGGAAAGCTACAACAACACGATTTGTGTGGACTGAGGTGATGTAAGACATTCTTGTAGATCCAAGTGAACAAAATATTGGTGGAGCTATATAGAGAAAGCAGCTGCCTTTTCAATAGTAAAAATGTTATTTTACCTCGCTGTATCCCCTCTGTAGAATAGAAAGTCCATATTGTCCACATCTGCCCAACCATTTGAGGCTCCATATTCTGCACCTCTGTCACTTTTTGAATGTTTCTGCACACTAATAAAGCAGCTCACTGTTTACATGTCTGCATTTTCTTCCTACGGCAACTGAGATACGCAGGGCAGGACCAAATTGGGAATCATTGTGTAATTTGAGCACCCAAGTCCTGGGGTTGAGGACGGACAGAATGAAAGATTTGGGACAAGGAAATCGGTGAGCACGTCCAAGTTGTTAAGATTTTAGAAGTCGTGTAGTGTATGCCCAGCATTGTTCAAATAACATTATTTCAGGGAGAGAGAGAGAACTAAAAATACCTCAGGATTGACATGACACATTACCTCACTGATAGTGTTACTGTGACATTGCAGAACACGTTCTGTTCATGCTGGCCACTTTAAACAATGCCACTTAATATAATGTTTACATACCCTACATTACTCATTTCATATGTATATGTATATACTGTACTCTATATCATCTACTGCATCTTGCCATCTTTATGTAATACATGTATCACTAGCCACTTTAAACTATGCCACTTTATGTTTATATACCCTACATTACTCATCTCATATGTATATACTGTACTCTATACCATCTACTGCATCTTGCCTATGCCGTTCTGTACCATCACTCATTCATATATCTTTATGTACATATTCTTTATCCCTTTACACTTGTGTGTATAAGGTAGTAGTTGTGGAATTGTTAGGTTAGATTACTTGTTGGTTATTACTGCATTGTCGGAACTAGAAGCACAAGCATTTCGCTACACTCGCATTAACATCTGCTAACCATGTGTATGTGACAAATAAAATTTTATTTTATTTGGCACCATGTATAGATGGTAACAAAGTGCAGCGAGGAGAAATTATCCGAACTTTGATGCCTGAGGTTAAACATCATCACAACATAAACACATCTACCAATAGAACAGCTTAGGGGGAGTGAGAGGAACATTCTGTTGTGTAGGGGAAATACAACCCTGTGACCAACCAGCCATCCCATCTGCCCTGGCAGTTGGTAAAGGGAGGGAGGTGTGTGTTGACAAGTCACGATAGAGTCATTGGTTGACAGGTGCGCTGTGCACACTTCCACGGGTGGCAAACAACGTGACAGAGTTGAGAGCAAGGAAAGTTGTAACAGATTCGCAGATTTGCGGACCTAAGATTTCAGCTCTCCCATACAGTACAGTATGACGTCCATGGCATCAGCTCTCGCTGTATTCAGTGTTCGTGTAGGGTGGCTGATGTCACTATCTCCCACCACTCCCATTATCATACATGCTGAGATATGACACACTTAGAAAGCCCAGGTTACTAACTGGTCGTCCCGAGGTTAGAGGGATGTATTAGAGGGAAAGGTGAGTGTTGTGTGTTTCCCCTGACTAGTGCCCGCCTCGGCCACTGATTCCAAAAAGATCAGGACCTCTTGATGGAGTCCTGGGCAATTACATGCACACAACATTTTCACCACACAGCTGCAGTGTTGCTTTTATTGCAGAGCTTGTGTTGACCCCGTAACACACATGAACAGAAACATTTTCCCAGGTGATAGAAAGTATTGAACACATGATTGGCAGAATGCTGTGACTCAGCAAGTTGCTTAACCAGTGTAATAAAATAATTTATGCCACATAGCAGATGGTTTTATCCAAGGTAACTGACAGTATAGTGACTGCATACCTTTTCAGTATGTGTGTGTGATCCCTGTGGGAATTGAACCCTCAACCTTGGTGTTGCCAGCTCCCCACACTTACCAACTGACCCACACCCTTTTCAGAATTTTTTTAAACTATATGTGTTTAACGTACACATTTCTTAATTTTTGCGGGTTTATGAGAACGTGTGTATCTTTGTGCATCTGTGTATGCGCTTGCATGTGTATGTCTGTCACCATGGTTGAATATGACAAGATGTTTGTGATTCCTGTCAATTCAATATCCCATAATCCTTAGACTCTGTGCATCCGTTAGTGAGGCTCCAGTGTTGAGTCAGCTCCCCATGCACGCCTGAGCTGCTCCACTGCAACTGGCCTGAACACACACCTGACATGGGCTGTGACCTCTGCAGGATGAGCAATGACAGATTACATCTTGCAGAACCGGTCAAAAGGCACCTCCATCAGATCCCACATGCATATGCTTGCAGTATGCACACAACCACACACTGGCTGTTCATTTTGCTGCATATAGATATTGAACTATGTGTGTTGTACAGTAGCTATAGAATACAGATGGGAAGCTAAAGTGATACAGATCTAATGCCGTGGTCTGACAAATAACTAAGGCAGGCATGAATCCCCCTCCCCCTTTGAGGACATTACCGTTTTCTGAATCTGAATCTGACATGGCAGCAGCTCTTATGTCACCACCTTTTAAATGTGCATAAGTACGACAGAGAGGTTCCAGTCATATAGAATATGGTATAATCTTTATGGCTCACCAAACGGATGATAGGTCATACTGTACTCTCCCACAAATCCGTAAGAGATCAGTGAGCTTTGTACAGCCAATGGTGTAGGAGCTGGGGGGGACAAGGGGGACATTTTCCCCCCAATGTTAGAAGCAGGTAAAATGGTCCCCCCCCAATAAAATGTTTTAACCTTTTCACACGTACCAACAAATGGGTGTGATCGTTCTGTAGTGGTCCCTGTTGCGTACGATCAAACCAGTGTGATTAGAACCCTTGATTAGAATGCTTATTTAGAACGTCCATTTTCGATTGACCCAACAATCAGCAATTGAGCTGGCCACACTGTTTTTTCACAGAAACATTTTGCACAAACACAGTCCTTACAAAGTTATGTCCAGAATGTGACCAGTTTATTTTTGTATGTAATGTTCAGACATTCACAAAAGTAGCTACAGCATAACACAATCATCCAAACTGGAAAATGTAGGCTACATTTGTCCTAGCGCTAACTGAGGAAAGATTGACATAACACAAGCGGTAATATTTTTATAACTTATTTGTTTTACTAGGCAAGTTAGTTAAGAAGAAATTCTTATTTACAATGATGGCCTAGGAACAGTGGGTTAACTACCTTGTTCAGGGGCAGAACAACAGATGTTTTACCTTGTTAGCTCAAGGATTCAATCTAGCAACCTTTCGGTTACTATGCTCTAACCACTAGGCTACCTGTCTCCCAAACTCTTGGCTGATGGACCTACAATATATATTAGCTAATAGCAATTACTATGTATAATCAATCACATCATGGGTGAGCTCACCATTGATTAAAATAATTGAGTAAAACACTTTCTAGAAATCGAAAGTAATCTGGCGATGGGTAGTTTGTGTGCGCCAGAATGTTTATTTTTTCGCATCAACCAAAGATAATAAGAGGAGACAAGATGAGTTTGGTCTATAGTATGCATGTTGAATGGGGTGTGTCGTCTACGATCATCCACTTCCCTTCATTCACTTCCAGAAGTTCACCCAAAAGATGAGTGAACCATTCCTTCACCTCATTATAACATCTTTGGTCTGACAGATTATGTGACACCCAGAATGCATTGTATAATGTATACAAACATGGCGCCACACATAGCTGGCAAATAGCTTAGCTCATTATCACCCGTACAACCTTCAAAAAAGTATTTTACACATTATAGGTGTCTATTACAATAGATGCAATAATCGGAATGCATTATTTGTCAGAAGGACTTGAAAACATGTGAATAAAATTGTAAATACATTATGCGCCATTCATACATACATGCATAGATGCCTACAGTAGAAACGATAACACGATATACAGAAAATCAGGAACTTGCTATCAAAGTAACGTACACATGTCCAAAGTTGTTATTTGTAAGGAAAACAACAAGGAAGGCAAAGCGAGCGCCTGCAAGAAAATTTTCAAATTCTTGCAAGACTGCGCAAATATAGGCACACTTGATCTGCGCAAACATGAGTGAAGTGTGGTGGGCTCTCCTCGAAGTTTATCTGGCTCAGTAAAGCCTCAAACGTAAATTGTCTGCAACGCTGAAATGGGCTACTTCTATGTGAATTAATGAGGAGGCGGAACACACCTGAATTCAAACTGTTGTTAGAAAATACAACTGGTTAGAAAATCATTTGAAATTGACAAGTTGAAACATGGCCTATAGATAATTTGCAGACAGCGCGTGTTAATTGTCCTGTTGCGTAATAATCACATTTTGCAACAGTGAGTGCATTCTGACATCACGTGCATAAAACAACTCACGCTGGGGCGACCGTTAGAGATATTTGGAACTCACATGTGAAAAGTTTAAATAAAAACAAATCTACAATACTTTTATTCTGAAAACGTGTCGCCTCCTAATTCTTTGAGGGCTTTTATTTTGAAAATGCCTCCTCTTCTGGAATGTGTGTCACTTTCCTCATCTCCACTGACTGCTTTGTTCTCCATCTCGGTTGTTACAAGCAGTGTGGCAGTGTGTGAGTGAGAGGAAAGCACTGTGCAGCACCATGCGCCATCATTACTAAAGCGATTTTAGCATGTAAATCTTGGTGGGGCAAACTCAACCAATTTCTTTAGATGCATGCCAGTGAAGCCACTACATAACACTAAACATACCATTAAATGCACTATAAAAGGTGACAAACGTTGCCCACAAACTGTTAGAGCCTACATAAAGCTGTCCCAACAGCAGCGCTTTCCTGTCAGCAGCATAGAGGGAATCCTTACCACCGCTGCACCTGCCTATCAGCGGAGCCTCATCTGGCAGCGAAACATTTCAACAGTTAATTCAGTCTCATTTACTGCCTTTTTAACAACGAAAGACGATATGGCTGACTTGCTTAAATAAATATGGTTTCTTCTGACTCCTTGTGGATTTGTGTAACTCGATAAGAACAGCATTCTCCTTCAATAACAACAAATGTTGACATGAGTTTTGAATTTTGAACCATACACAAACATTATTACATTTATGTTCAGTAAATTCCTAATGTTTGTTCTTACAGGATATCATTAACACTTATCTCTAAGTATAAGCAAGTGCAAGCAAACGAGTTGCGACAAGGTAGGCCTATTCGTTCAGCATTTTTTAAATGGACACCGACAGAAATTCAGATAGATGTTAGTTCAGATACATTTAGCAAGATGTTGAGGCCTTAACTTTACTCATCTTTAATTCACGACACACACACACACACACACATATATATATATATATATATTTTATTATGTATTTTATTATGTGATCTAAAAAGGAAGGAAAATGCAATCACTAGGATCCACTTGTAAAGACAATACACCAACGCACGGAAAGCGCATTGCACAAACAAAACAACCCTCGCAATATGAACTGGAATTACATTGTTCTATTAATTTACTTTTTGTTTAACAAATATATTTGAATGGGAAAAGACTGTGACTGGCAAACATGGTTACAGACCCAACAACATTATATAGTATCCCCCTCCTCATGGAGAAAAGCACATGAGCTAATTATATTATTTGTTGGTTGTGAAGTTCATGACTTGTCTATGTGCGGTGTCTAGCTGAGCCAGAACGTTTTATTTCCCCTGTTAAATCAGTTTAACAGCGTTGTGTAAATGTGATGCACAATTCTCATGTTTTGACCCTTTCAGATAAATAGACTTCGACCACACACTATCTCCACCGAATTGCAGCAAGCAAAATAGTTATTATTTTGGTGACGCTTGCAGTTAGACACTGCTTCCTTCACATCCACTCATTGGTAGCCTAGTGGTTAGAGACTTGAGCTAGTAACTGTAAAGGTTGCTGGATCAAATCCCTGAGGTGACAAGGTAAAAATCTGTTGTTCTGACCCTGAGCAAGGCAGTTAAGGCAGATGTTAATTTAAGGCATCCCCCTGCACCTCTCTGATTCAGAGGGGTTGGGTTAAATGTAGAAGACACATTTTGTTTGAAGGATTCAGTTGTACAACTGACTAGGTATCCCCCTTTCAGTGTTGAATTTCCAACTTGTTTATGAATGAAGAGCACCAAGACATTTTATCTCTAATATCTCTTCATGTGACAAGGATTGAAAAGGATTTGCCAGTAGATTTTCGATGTGGTTCATGATGATGACTGTATATCTAGCTAGCTGGCTTGCTAGAGAAGATTTTGGAAGTATGATGTTGACATGATCAGTCTAAAAAAAAGCTACGGGAGATATAACGTGATTTGATCAGATTTTATCTGTGGCCAATGAGCTTGAGCCTTCTTTGATGGGCACTACTACTCTAAATCTATGGCAGCATCCAAGGGGGCTTGAACTGTCTAGCTCTCTGGTAGATTCTGTTGTGACTTAGTGTCCGCATGAGTGACAGAACCTTGATCCAGTCAAGGCACAACCAGAGAAGAAGGCTACACCTCCACCACAGAAAGTACTGCGCTAGGCTGAAACAGCTGCATTTTGGAGCTGCCCTACTCAAAGGAAGAGACCATGTTTGTATGCTGCTTTATTAACTGAAGGATTTAAAAAAATTGTTTGCTAAACTGATGTGACACAAATGAATGCCAGAATGACATGCTCTGCCCCACCTGCCCTGAATGATGGTTTGCCACTGGCAAGAACAAAGTAAGTTTAAGTAAGTAAAAATTGTATACCTGGGAATACACTTTGATATGTTAGAACGGACGTGAGCAACTACTAGCTTTCTCCTGGCTATTAGCTAATTAGCTTTACATTTACAGTTTAGTCATTTTGAACTGTGTCAGGTTTGCTCTAACTAGCTAGTGCTAGGTAGTTCTGGCTGTGTGAAAAACTAATAGTGAATGTTTGAAGCCAACAATACGTGCTAGCTACAGAATTAATTGCACTATCATTGTCTTAGTCTTCATCATAGTTTGCAATGGATGTGCCACCAGTCAAGAAGAGAGAAAAAAGAGGACATAACAGTTCTTTTTTGAAGGAATGCAAAGGACTGTAAGTAAGGTACTTGGTAACTGCCTGCACACCACCACTGGCAAACTTGTTGGCAAATTTGAGTGCTTTAGCTTAAAAGTCTTTAATATAATCACAGTGATTATGGGTCATGAAGGTGTGTTCCATGTGTTAAGACTTTGTTTTGTACTATCATAATCATGGAAGGAGAGTGACAGTCATGGACAGACAGACAGGCAGAGAGGGAGAAAGAGAGGCCACAAACCAACATGTAAGATAGTGAGAAGTGCCTTTCCAAGCTAATAGAGTTCATATACTGGTGATCTGTTATAGTGTGGATCCATCTGAATTATCATATGATCTCTGAAAAGGATAGCAGCTCATGCAGGAGAGAGTCATGCAAAGAGTCCAGTCAAATACTGAAAATCACTTTTATTTTGCAGGCATACAGTGCAGTCCAGATAAGCCAAAACACTTTGTTTACTGTATGGGACTTTGGTATGTCCATAGCTCATAATCATTAAAATGCCACCTATGTGAAAGGGCACTTTTCTCATAGGAGGCCAAAAGACCTCTATCTGTGCATGTGCCTGCTCATAATCTCTTAGTGTCTGTTAGTTGAGGTGATGCTCTGTGTTGTGTTCTGCCCCAGGTTTTGTGAGGTCTTTATGACAGTGACAGACAGCAGACCAGAGGTAGCTTGTGTGGACACTGTTGAGGACAAAGGTTATGTCTGGGTGATTCTGGCTCATAACACCATGATGGGGAGTCAGAAGTACCCGGGCCTCCCTGTCCACTGTGCCCTTGCCTGACAGACCACCGTTCTCTCCCACCTCCCTTTCCTTCCTGGCCTGGCACAGGGCAAGTGTCCCAGATTCTCAAATGCCAAAGGATAGCTTAATACGTGACAGTTGCCCTCTGCATCTTGAGTGTATGTCTATTACATTCCCAGAAGTGTTCAAAGGGAGGTGACATTTGGCGTGTGACCCCTATAAACCCCCTACCTCCTGTCCTTGTTCCTCATTACCTCATTTCCCCTGTCCCCTTGCCCTGCAATGGCAAAGACCCAACATGGGGCACCAGCCAAGCCAAATAACACTTGACATTCATCATTTATTGATATGCCCTGTTTTAATTGCAGCTGGAGAGCCTCACATAGTGGCTGAACCGTGGGGAAGGAAGGCCCTCCTGCCTCGGCCCCACACTCAGCACACTGGCGTCTGCTCAATGCTGGGGTTATACAACCCTGGTGACACGTAGCTGCCTGCCTAACGCCTCGCTGGGCTTTTCTATAATTTCCCTCTCCACACGCTACTCACTAATCCCTACTTACTACCCCCTACTTACTATTCACTACTCCCTACTTACTATTCACTACTCCCTACTCACTACTCCCTACTTACTATTCACTACTCCCTACTTACTATTCACTACTTCCTACTTACTATTCACGACTCCCTACTCACTACTCCCTACTCACTATTCACTACTCCCTACTTACTATTCACTACTCCCTACTTACTATTCACTACTCCCTACTTACTATTCACGACTCCCTACTCACTACTCCCTACTCACTATTCACTACTCCCTACTTACTATTCACTACTCCCTACTCACTACTCCCTACTTAATATTCAATACTCCCTACTTACTATTCACTACTCCCTACTCACTACTCCCTACTTACTATTCACTACTCCCTACTTACTATTCCCTACTCCATACTTACTATTCACTACTCCCTACTTACTATTCACTACTCCATACTTACTATTCACTACTCCCTACTTACTATTCACTACTCCCTACTTACTACTCCCTACTTACTATTCACTACTCCCTACTCACTACTCCCTACTCACTACTCTCTACTTACTACTCACTACTTACAGTACTCCTTACTTATTACTCCTTACTCCCTACTGACTACTCCCTACTCACTACTCCCAATTTACTTCTCCCTGCTCACTACTCTCTACTTAATACTCCCTACTTAATACTACCTAATCACTACTCCCTACTCACTACTCCCTACTTAATACTCCCTACTTAATACTACCTACTCACTACTCCCTACTCACTACTCTCTACGCAATACTCCCTACTCACCACTCCCTACTCACTACTCCCTATGCACTACTCCCTGCTCACTACTCTCTACTCACCACTCCCTACTTAATACTACCTACTCACTACTCTCTACATAATACTCCCTACTCACTACTCCCTACTCCCTACTCTCTACTTAATACTCCCTACTCACTACTCTCTACTTAATACTCCATACTGACTACCCCCCACTCACTACTCCCAATTTACTTCTCCCTACTCACCACTCCCTACTTAATATTACCTACTCACTACGCCCTACTCACTACTCCCTACTTAATACTCCCTACTTAATACTCTCTACTCCCTATGCACTACTCCTCACTCACTACTCTCTACGTAATACCCCCTACTTAATACTCTCTACTCCCTGCTTAATACTCCCTACTCTTTACTCCCTACGTGTTACTCCCTACTTACTACTCTCTACTCTCTGCTATCTGCTCTATAGACTGAGGGGGAGGATGTGCAGTCATTATCCCCTAACTTGGAGTGGGGTGGAAGAGGGCTTTGACTGGTGTGCGACTGATTGAAGATCCCCTCAAACACAACCTCTGGTCTAATCCTTGGATAGTGAGATCTATAGTGAGATCTCATTGTGGGAGAGGCTGCACTATAAGAGCATAGAGATACACAGATTGTCAATGTGAAAACGCAATCTTGATCAAGTATGGGAAAGATTGGCTTTTCACAGTTTGTGCTGTATTCTGTACAGACAGCTACACATTGTTTTGACTCATAAACACTCCAATATGGCGTTTCTGTTTTTAATCTATATCTGGACTGGGATTGATTTATCTGCATAAGCAGCAATAGCAATGATATAGTGAGCATTGAGGCTTAAGTAGCGCAACTGTGGCTGCTACATTAAAGGCATGGTCATTGATAGCCACACTGATTGTTATTCTTCTAAATGAATCCCCCAGGACGAGGAGCGAGGTAAACCTGGATCAATGCTGGTGCTCAGCAAGGTCAGTGATCGCTGAAACCCAGGCTGATATTTCTCTGTCATGTTGCATTTACACTACCTTGAACACCTCAGTGATTCGACATTGGTCTAAATACTGAGGGATCAATTTGTGCTAGTACCTGTCAGGAAAGTGATGTTTCAGCCTTGCTTTTGACACATTAAAGAGCTTCTCACAGTTTTTTGATAAAAAGTCTTACATAACTCATCCTGTTCTGTACTGTCTGTACACACTGCATAATACAGAGATACAGTGGAGTTGTAATAGCAATAAACGTATAGTGTGAAAGATAAGTATGGACTTTGACAAATATTATCTGTTTGTGCCTATTTGTGCCTTAGTAGAACAGTGCTGAACAGCCCACATGTGTAGACTTGTCCAAAATACACCCCAGCATCTCCCTCTCTCTGGCAGCCATTATGAAGATCTTGAAGCCCTGTGCCATCACTCTCTAGTTACCACACTGCACCACCATGATCACACTGAGAAAAAGAGACCACTGTCCCAGGGGTCATGGAGGAATGAGCCTCAACGACCACTTTAATGGTGTAGTTTATGCCTTGTGCTAATTGTACTGACATCTTATGGTAATCAAACCTAATTTAAAACTAAAATCAAGGATCCTTCCTATTGCTCAGCCTTGCTCTTACACTGCATTAGACAGCCAAGAGAATGTACGCACAACAGGGGCGGACTGGGACCACAAATCGTCTCTGGCATTTCAAATACACCCATTATTGTCTTCGAGGCCCCCACCACGGCCCATTTTATTCCCCCATTATTGGCAAAATAATAATAATTAAGCTAAAAAACTAAAAAGTTAGACAGGCCCAATAGGTTGGAAATGAATCAGCCAGTCCACCTCCGACGCACAAGGTAACATTTTATGATTGAACATAAACAGTATGGCTGTCCTCAGGGAGATAGAGGCCATTATACCTGCTAGAAGTGGTGCTCCAGATGCATTTCAATGTGGAAACCTCTCCCTTTTAACTAAGGACGCTATTCAATCTGTATTGCTGAAGTTCAGCGTTACAGCGTGATTGAAATTTAAAAGGTAAACACTGCATATGTCAGGTCAGTTAGAAAATTACCTTCACATTTCTATTGCACAACCTGTAACGCTTCAGCGATACAGATTGAATAGAGCATTAAATCCCTCTCAACTCTTAGTCCATTTTATTCTTAGCTGCTTGGTAATTACTCAGCTGGCACAAACAGGCCACAACAGGATGGGAGGAAGGAATATCCTAAACACTTTCATGAATATAGTAATAAAAAATGTTGATTAACAATAATACACTTGGAAATGACACTCATATAGCCTACGGTCTTTGGATTCGTCAATTTAGATAAAGTGCATTCGTAAAGTATACAGACCCCTGGACTTTTTCCAAATTTTGTTACGTTGCAGCCATCTTCTAAGATTGATTCAATTGTTTTTTTTCCATCATCAATCTACACACAATACTCCATAATGATGAAGCAAAAACAGTTTTTTCGAAATTTGTACAACTTTATAAAAGAAAACGGAAATAGCACATTTACAGAGGTATTCAGACAGTTTACTAAGTCCTTTGATGAATCACCTTTGGCAGCGATTATCAAGACTTCTTGGGTATGTCACTACAGGCTTGGCACACCTGTATTTGAGGAGTTTCTCACATTCTTCTCTGGAGATCCTCTCAAGCTCTGTCAGGTTGGATGGGGAGCGTCGCTGGACAGCTATTTTCAGAACTCTCCAGAGATGTTCGATTAGGTTCAAGTCCGGGCTTTGCTGGGCCACTCAAGGACATTCAGAGACTTGTCCAGAAGTCACTCCTGCACTGTCTTGGCTGTGTGCTTAGGGTTGTTGTCCTGGAAGGGGAACCTTCACCCCAGTCTGAGGTCCTGAGCACTCTGGAGCAGGTTTTCATCAAGGATCTCTCTGTACTTTGCTCCGTTAATCGTTCCCTCAATCCTGACCAGTCTCCCAGTCCCTGCCGCTCAAAAACATCCACACAGCATGATGATGCCACCACCATGCTTCACTGTAGGGATGGTGCCACGTCTCCTCCAGATGTGACACGTGGCATTCAGGCCAAGATTCTGGTTTCATCAGACCAGAGAATATTGTTTCTCATTGTCTGAGAGTCCTTTAGGTGCCTTTTGGCAAACTCCAAGCAGGCTGTCATGTGCCTATTACTGAGGAGTGGCTTCCGTCTGGCCACTCTACCAGAAAGGCCTCAGTTTGGCCGGGCGGCCAACTTTAGGAAGAGTCTTGGTGGTTCCAAATGTATTTTATTAAAGACTGATGGATGCCACTGTGTTCTTGGCGACCTTCAAAGCTTCAGAAATGTTTTGGTACCCTTCCCCAGATCTGTGCCTCAACACACTCCTGTCTCGAACCTCTATGGACAATTCCTTCGACCTCATGGCTTGGTTTTTGCTCAACTGTGGAAGAAGTTAAGGTGTCTGAATACTTTCCAAATGCACTGTAAATCATTTAGAGTCCTGGGTCTGTCTAATAAAAAAATCCCTGGTCCAAATAAAACATGCAAAAAAAGTTAGCTCATTCAGTGTCTTTGATATAAAACCTGTCAGTGTTATTATTTAATTTTCATAACAGCGGCGCTAAATCCTAAATAGAACACAAAGCACTGTTAATTAGCAATCTGTGGCTTGGCCATGAATACTTAGATGGCTTGCCGACCACAGTCTGGGTAACACTGCTCATAGATACCCTGCCTGGCAAGTCTTCACACAAATCACCAGTCTAGTAATGAAAGAATGGCCGGCCTCCATTAAGCTTGGCAGTTATGGTATAATAGAGAAGGGCTTTTCCCTTGCAAAACATATGAAACACTACATTATGGAGCTGGAATAGGTCAAAAAAACTTCAGCTCACACCGTAAAGCAGGGATGTAAGATATTGATTTAAAGATGACGAGGTCCTGTACACCGTATATGAGTTGCTGTTATTCACTGACACCTGGAGCTGTTTGCATTGCCAAACACTATGCATGTTATGGGTCACTACTGGTAATAATGGCTCAGGCAGTTTTTCTATTTACCCATTGATATACAGTATACTCCACGTTCTCCCATTACATACCATCAGACCGAGCTTGCTACTATTCCAACTCCCTCCACGTCTCTCAGTACCCCGCTCCTCCACTCCACTCTGTCCCTGTGCTACAACCTTGGTCTAATTCCATTTCCCTTTTGCTACAGATCCCATTGGGGACATCTAATTTAGAGTCTGAATTCAAATCTGTTCCACAGTTGTGGTTTGAGAGGCAGTCACTGGTCCCTTTGTCTTTTACCATTAAGGATATAGACTCTAGACACACAGGGGATTGATGGCTGTATGAGGCAGTTGTAGCCTAATCTTCTGTGCCAGTGCATCAAAATTATAATTGTATAACCTGAGCTGACTAAAAGTGCTGATGTTTGGCTCACAGTACATACAAGGGCAAGGGTTTTTATGTGCAGGTCATTTCCATTTGCAGGGATAACTAATGAAGCCTCTGTCTGACTGTGCCGTGGGCAGGTTGTGTAATGGTGTCTGTCTGTCTGTCACTCCGGGACAAGATCTTCTCGGCAATGGTAATGTAACTGTGAGGCTGTCTATCAAAGCATTTTCTCGTCATTGTGAGAGACTCAGGGATTATAAGACTGTAAGGAGAGAGAAGTAAGATTGTGTTTGTGTTAGGACAAATAAAAAAATATTACATTCATTACAGATTCATTACTGAAATATAAAGTGATTTTTTTATCTTGAAATAAATGTTGAATTGTTTAATTCGCCCAAATAATCCAGATATTTTAATCATGCATTTATTTTCACCAGTAACATAAATTATTGGGAAAAACTGGTATCATTTTTCAGAGGGAATGGACCCTCATATTTTCACAGTAGGAAGTGACATCACGTGTTGCCAACATTGTAAAGGCACACCTCCTTCATAGCAATGAGGAGGAGGGCATGAGATAAAGCCTGGTAGCACATTCTGAGACAGACAGACATTCGATTGACTGCTACTGTGCTAAATTCAGGATTGTCATCCGCGTGAATATGACTCCTCCACGGATATTTGGATTCTCTCTCCATAGCAACAGAGCGTCGGGACCCAGCTGGGGAGTGTTTTATCTAGCTCTGCTCTGCCGGCGAATGGCAGAGCAGAGCACAGGGAGTTAGAGACAGAATTAAAAAAACTTGCATTCACTTCAGCTGTGTTACTGTGCGATTGTCTCTCTTAGATCAACAGGCAGATCGACAAGCATTCCCACGCAGATACCAGAGACAAATGGAGAGATGCAACAATTTCACTCTTCACTTGATCTGCCTGAGACTGAATCACCCCAGCGCGTATCCTTTTGTGTCAGAGACCCATGTGTCCTCCTCAATCAATCCCCCAAGATCGACTGTGGGTTAACCCGGCGGACAGAGCCCCCTCCTCAGCCTCCCTCTCCCTGTCTGTGCCTCTAATGTTGCTCTGTTCCTGCTTTGCCAGTTTCTATTTACCCCAGCTAAGCAACCTTCCTCTTTCTGCAAAGCTCTCGCCCTCACTCTCGCTGTCTCCCTCTCACTGCTTGCTATCTCCCTACCCTAGCTTCTTCAAAGCCAGCAGCTTGCTATTCTCTCCAGGCTGCTTGCTACATGATCTCTTGGAAAACAGCGCTCAACGCTGCTCTCTCGCTGCTCGATGCCGGAGCTCTCTCAGATTTTCATCTCAAGAACGTCAAGATGCTCCTGCAGAGGGATTGATCCCCCCTTTTCCCCTCTAGTTCTCCCCTTCCCCTCCCCTTTCCTAATCTCCTGACCTCTGACCCTCACGCCCCCTTCTCTTTCCCGACACCCCTTCCCATTCTTCCTCACCCCAAGCCTCCACTCCTCCTCTCTGCGCTTACCCTGTTGACCATGTTGCCATGTGTCCGCTGGCTCCAGCCTCTCCTCGTCTTGCTGTCCTCTGTCTTACGGGCTCAGGGGGAAAACTGCCCAGCGAGCTGCCTGTGCCCGGATCCCCACACTGTGGACTGCAGCGGCCGTGGACTCACCCGTCTTCCTGATGAGATCCCCTTGGACGTCCGCAGGCTCCTTCTGTCTGACAACTGGATCCCCCGCATTCCCTCTGACTTCCTAGTGCTCTACAGTGACCTGGTCTACCTGGACCTGCGGAACAACTCTCTGTCCCACATCGAGCCGGGCACCCTCAGCACTTCTTCCAGGCTGGTGTTTCTGGACTTGGGCAGCAACAACCTGACTGACATCCCCTCGGGCACCTTTGGGCAGTCCCGTAGCCTGATCAAACTCCGCCTGGGTAACAACCCCTATCTGAGCATGGTCAACGAGGACGCGTTCCTGGGCCTCACCTCGCTGCGTGAACTGGAGCTGGAGCGTAATGCCCTGTCTGGCCTTCAAGTGGGGGCGCTGAGCCAGTTGCCCTCTTTACGGGTGGTGAGGCTGGAGGGCAACCCTTGGGTGTGCAACTGTAACTTTGCCAACCTGTTTGCATGGCTGGAGGAAAACATTCACAAGCTTCCAAATGGTAAGTGGCTTCGTCAGGGGGATGCTACTTTGCTTACAGCTTGCTTGACCTAAATAAAAAGGAAAGCCGTGCAACACTAAGATAATATTATCTTAGCAAATCTTCTGCCATGCTATTGCTGTGTGTTCTATTTATATTTCCCCAGTAGAAAGAGGAACCTCTTCGTCTGTTCTAATTTTGGCTTCCTCCTTCTTTCCTGGCTAAACCCACAGTGCCAGGGAGAGTAATGAAAGAGAATGAGAGACGAGCTCTGGGGGGAGACCTTCAGGGGGATGGTCTCAGATTTATTACACAACAGACTGTCTGCAGCTTCATCCACAGCAGCAAAACAAACACAACAAGAGAAAACCAACACCTCACGTTTTCAATTCTGCTTGAGCATGAGATGTTGCCATGGCTGTGTGCGTAGTGTACCGTCCATGCCAAACACCTGCCTCTCTCCTCAGGCCGGTGGTCTATTAACGCTGTGCTAAATCAATCAATTAGTGAGTGCTGTTTCTATGACCAATGTAACCAAGCCCTTCCTCTCTCCTTCCTGGTGGTGGAGGCTGGAGGTCATCAGGTCCTTCACCATTGTGTTTCTGCCTGGGTGAGTTAGGTAAAGTTAAGGCATTGATGTGTTGGCGTGGGCCCCATCTCTCTCTTTCTATATCTCTCCCTCTCTGTGTCTCAGGCACGCAAATCTGGAAAACAACAAAAGACAAAGGGGATGACAATTCTCCCACAGGAGTGTGTATCCCACAAAGGGTAACATCTGCTTACATGGAGATAACCCAGAGGTTATTGTTCTGGGATTCATGTGTTAGTAATGCAGAAAAAAACTATTGTGGAGATGTTAATTTCTTCCACTTGTTCAAGATATAAACATAACAAATCCCAGACTACGGGATTCACAGTAATTCAATAGTTTCACATTTTACAACCTCTTCACTTTCAGAATTTACTCCACATTACTCCAATCACCAATCGTTGTATTTGGAGCTACTAACAATAGGACAGCCACATGTTGTTTGCTTGACATCCCATTTTAATATTATTTAGATATTGTCCTTGAAAACGCAGATGACATCTACTCATGATAATCATTTTAGCAAGACTGTGTATAGACCACCAGTTAATATATAGAATCCACTAACATACAGCCCACTATGTTTGAATATTTGCACGAAGGGTCTGCTAAAATAACCCCTGATGAATGTGGTAATACACTGTGATGACATCTGTGGATGTACAGTACACTGTACATGTGCACTGTATTCAATTCCAAGATTCACAGCATAAACATCATGAATACATAAGTGGGCATATGAACCAATAGACATAGTACATAAATAAGCGTGCACAGCTGCCAAGGTCGTTCCACGGGGGACATTACATGACAATCTACATAAACATGGGACATCAACACAATGTACGGACAAAGATCGTCCCATAAAAGCCTAAATAGGCTATTATCCTTTAAAAAATATGATTTCCTCCGGTGATTGATGGAGAAAGTATTACTAAGATAAACTAATACAATCTATAATTCAGGCAAAGTGGGTAAAGCTGCTAACAGCCCAGGGATCCTATCCATTATGTCTGTGTGCTGAGATACTGTACATGTTAACCTGTGGATATGGACATCATGTTCACATAACCTTCTTAATTTTACCCCGTTTTTCTCCGCAATTTCATGATAACTATCTTGTCTCATCGGGCTCAGGAGAGGCGAAAGTCGAGTCACGAGTCCTCCGGAACATGACCTGCCAAACCTTGCTTCTTAACACTCGCTTCTTAACACTCGTTTACTTAACCCAGAAGCCAGTCGCACCAATGTGTTGCAGGGAACACTGTTCAACTGACGGCCGAAGTCAGCCTGCAGGCGCCCGGCCCTCCACAAGGAGTTGCTAGAGCGCAATAAACCAAGTAAAGCCCTCACAGTCAAACGCTCCCCTAACCCAGACAACGCTGGGCAAATTGTGCACCGCCCTATGGGACTCCCGGTCACGGCCAGTAATAACACAGCCTGGGATTGAACCCCAGGCTGTAGTGACACCGCAACACTGCGATGCAGTGCCTTAGACCGCTGCGCCATTCAGGAAGCTCTTGTAACTTTACTTCTATCTTCTTTTTAAATCATAGGAATGCAAGTAGTTATGTTTTGTAGAGGCTTGTGTGGACACAAGCAGTGGGTGGACATTGCAAACTGCTGACAACTAACAAAAACATCCTCACACATTTAGTTAGTGCTGTACCATGCAATTGCCAACCTTGTTCGTCTCCCTCCTACTCCTCAATAAGAAAGCATCCGCAAAAAGTTGGGTCTGTGTGAGAAAGAGAAGTTGATAAATTGGCAGGAATACCTCATTCCCCGTGGTAAGAAGCTGCAAATGCATTCATCACTTGTCCTCAGTGTTATCTACTGCAGGCTGTAATGAATTCTATTAGATATGCTGGAAAAGCACACATAAGCAGCAACAAACAACAGGCCATTGGCCCAGTCAGCCAACCCCTCTGGCATACCTGCCAACTGGGCCCCGAGATTAACATACATACATTGAGTTAGCAGTGCAGCGTCTCACCTCATGTAATGTATTTACATTCAAATCAGTGTTTACTGTGTGACCTGGCTAGGAGGCAAAACCACCTGCTAACTATTAATAAACCATAGTGACCTTTTCTATTTAGCATCATCAACCAAACATACACACACTCACACACAGACTTTATAGATTTATTTAGCAGTAGACCTGAAGAACACTATGCAGTTTGCATCAGCATCAGCACTATATGCGTGATACAGTACATACTGATGAATGCATTTGCAAGTAGGACATTCGTAGAGGACAGTGGTACAGTATTATTCTGGGACTGCCTCTGTGCTCATTAAAAATAGGAAATATTGTTGATGCATATGGGTAAAATTAAGAAAGCTGTACATTTGAAATCAAAGGAGAACTTATGATTTCAAGTCCTTGGCTGCAGCTCCAAAGGCATTTTCAGGTAAATATAATTTCTCATGGGTCCAGGGTATCTGAAAATCTGTGTATGATTCAACCAGTCTCACATTGTGGAGGAATTGTTGTGAACCACACATACAGAAACTGTTCCAAAGGATAGATTAGAGTCAGACACACCTACACACTGCTAACAATACCAAGATGCTCTTGCTGAACAGATGTGTTGGTGTGAAAACTTCAAACCACACAAAATATTCTTGAGTATTATGACAGGAACTGATTCATGAGTGGTGAGTGTGTGTGTCTGTGTGAGTTTGTGTGTGTGCGTGCCTGTACGCTTGAGTGCATGTGTGCATGTGTTTTTGTGTTTGGGAGTAGGTCTGTTGACCACCACTACTCCTACAGTAAAGGATGGACAGTAATTTATAGAACAAGGCTGACTTGATAAGCTCTTCAACATGTATCAACACTTCACAGAACCATCATCAGCATCCTCCTTGGGTGCATGATTTTTCATAGAATAATGGTACCCTTGAATCCAGAGCTAAAATGGTAATGGTTAGGATTGATGCACAAACAGCATCAACAGTCAGTTTGTATTACCATAGAGTGGTCATGGAAACATGGAATAATGAAAATATAGACAAATTCCTCCACCCATCAAATCATTCCCAACTCACCACCCATGAATCTCCTCTTCTGTCCTAATCGTGTTATCATGGATTAGACCCTGTTTAGCATTACTTTAGCAGCAGCAGTGTAGACATGCTCTGGACCCGTTTGTGCCTGTTCTCACATGCTGATTTCCCATGTGATAGACATACTGTACCAGTCCGCTGCACTGCACACAGCATACGTTGTGCATACTCTGTTTGCATTAATCTGATTGGGTAACTGTGTTGACTGTGTTGTAAATGCCAAATATGTTGGCCTTTTATGGATTAAAAGGGTCACTGTTCAGATGACTTTTTTTTAACCATATTGACAGTCCAAGACACATATTATCTAATTATACCTATTGATGTATCCTTTCAGAGTCCCAATTGACTGTGGATCCCCATAGACAGTCAGTAGATAATGTAACTGTTGTAAAATGAGTAATAACAGATATTCATCTGCATAATATGTAAAGATTACCAACCTTGCATATCAATTGACAACCTCTCTCCATAAACCTGTCAAAGATACAGTCTTTGTAATCAGATGTCTGTCTGTCCACTCTTCTGAGGGGACGTTCCCTTGCGCAGGTCTGCCTTTCTGCCACCAATCAGGTGCCTAAATGTTTTATCAGGGAATGAGTGTCAACATGATCCACTGCTGTCTCCAGAGCTCTTGGGTTAAGGAGGAACATGTATCATTTAGAGCAACACAGTTCTATAGCACTAACCTGGATTCAGGGGTAGACGTAACATAGTAAAAGTAAATCCGGGACACTCCAATTAGGATGATAAGTACGGTTTTGTATGATAAGTATTAATTTGTTTCGTATGATCCATTTCGTATGATGTTACAAATTGCAATTCGTAAAATATATTAACGAAATTGCAAAACGTATGATATGATACCAAATTCAATTTATTGTGGCTAATGTTAGCTAGGTGGTGAAGGTGGCTAACGCTAATGCTAGAGTAAGCTAGGTGGCGAACGTTAGCTAGGCTCTGCAAAAAGGTCAGTTCCAATACCACATTTACAATGTGCAGGGATACTGGACTGATAGAGCTAGATACAGTGCCTTGCAAAAGTATTCATCCCCCTTGGCGTTTTTCCTATTTTGTTGCATTACAACCTATATTTTAAATGGATTTTAATTTGGATTTCATGTAATGAACATAAACAAAATAGTCCCAATTGGTGAAGTGAAATGAAAAAATAACTTGTTTAAAAAAAACACAAATAAAAAACGGAAAAGTGGTGGTGCATATGTATTCAGCCCTTTGCTATGAAGCCCATGAATAAGATCTGGTGCAACCAATTACCTTCAGAAGTCACATAATTAGTTAAATAAAGTCCACCTGTGTGCAATCTAAGTGTCACATGATCTGTCACATGATCTCAGTATATATACACCTGTTCTGAAAGGCCCCAGAGTCTGCAACACCACTAAGCAAGGGGCACCACCAAGCAAGCGACACCACCAAGGAGCTCTCCAAACAGGGCAGGGACAAAGTTGTGGAGTATTACAGATCAGGGTTGGGTTATAAAAAAATATCCAACACTTTGAACATCCCACAGATGTGTTTCATCGGCAGAGACTGAGAAACTGGTCAGAATTGAAGGAATGATGGATGGTGCTAAATACAGGGAAATTCTTGAGGGAAGCCTGTTTCAGTCTTCCAGAGATTTGAGACTGGGATGGAGGTTCACCTTCCAGCAGGACAATGACCCTAAGCATACTGCTAAAGCAACAAACAAGTGGTTTAAGGGGAAACATTTAAATGTTGTGGAATGGCCTAGTCAAAGTCCAGACCTCAATCCAATTGAGAATCTTTGGTATGACTTAAAGATTGCTGAACACCAGCAGAACCCATTCAACTTGAAGGAGCTGTTTTGCCTTGAAGAATTGGCAAAATCCCAGTGGCTAGATGTGCCTAGCTTATAGAGACATACCCCAAGAGACTTGCAGCTGTATGTATTGACTTTGGGTGGGTGCGGGGAGGGGTGAATAGTTATGCACGCTCAAGTTTTCAGTTTTTTGTTTCACAAGAAAAAATATTTTGCATCTTCAAAATGGTAGTCATGTTGTGTAAATCAAGTGATACAAACCCCAAAAGAGTAATTTTAATTCCAGTTTGTAAGGCAACAAAATAAGAAAAAGGCCAAAGGGTGTGAAGACTTTCGCAAGCCGCTGTATGTATGGGGTAAGGTGACTAGGGATCAGGATATATGATAAACAGAGTAGCAGCAGCGTAAATGATGATTATATGTGTTTGTGTTTGCGTGTGTGTAGAGTCAGTGCAAATGTGCGCGCATGTTATGTGCGTGTTGGAGTTTCAGTGTGCATGAGTGTGTAGAGTCCTGTGAGTGTGGATAAAGACAGTGCAAAAATAATATACAAGGATCAACTCCAATAGACCGTGTAGCCATTCTGTTAGCTATTTAGCAGTCTTATGGCTTGGGGATAGGGTTAGGTTCGGGTTAAGGTTAGGGTTAGGGGAAGGGTTAGCTAACATTCTAAGTAGTTGCAAAGTAGAAAAACATTTATAAGTTGTTGCAAAATTGCTAATTAGCTAAATACTAAAGTTGTCCAAGGTGAGAATCGAACACGCAACCTTTTGATTGCTAGATGTTTGCATTATATGTCTACCCATTCACCCCAACCAGCCACCCTACCTTAGTTTTTGCCTTAAAGTAAAGGTATACTTCGGGATTTTGGCAATGATACCCTTTATCTACTTCCCCAGACTCAGATGAACTCATGGATACCATTTTTATGTCTCTGCTTGCAGTTTGAAGGAAGTTGCTAACTAGTGCTAGTAGATACCCATAGACTTTCAGTCATTGCGCTAACGCTAGTTAGCATTGGCTCGGAAAAAACTACCTCTGAGAGACATAAAAATGGTATCCACGAGTTCATCTGACTCCGACTTGCCAAAATCCAGACGTAACATATCACACAATTTGAGTGCCCTGGATTTATATTTACTATGTTACGTCTAGTCTATAAGACCAGGCTGATACCACAGTGACTAGCTGGGTAACAGGAGCCAGTCATCCACAGGGCAGGCCAAAGCAGGGCATAACAGGGCAGGGCGGCCTAGCTCCCATGGGTCCCATGGGCCAGTGTCTGAGGCCTAATAAGACACAGCTATCAACACTGTTCATGATCCACAGCTCATGTGACAGGGTCAATGTCAAAATGTTCCTTCACAGCCTATCAGGTTACTCCACAGAGAGCTGTTACCACACTGCATGAGCAGCTCTGTAAATATGACGTCACTGTGAATTCGCTGGCCTTCCACATCACTGTCTCATATTATATTCAGTACGGAGTTAACATTGCATTACATTACAAAATCATCAACTGTCTTTGCCTCGGGCATGGATGTCACGGAAAATGTATTATTTCACTTACTTGAGAAGAGAGTGTATTTGACCTTGGCCATTGAATATTTATTTAACATTGAATGAATTCAAGCTGACATTGAAGTGTATAGCTTAGCAAGCAATCAGAAAAGTGCTAGGTTATGAGTAATAGATGTCTAAATGGCAAGTATATCATTCTGAGAAAAGAAAGATCAAGCTAGTGCTTTTTATAGCTGTGTATTTTGTGTCTGTTTTTATGTGCGCATGTGTGTTGAATGAGCCATGCTAAATGTTTGTGCTGAGAGTATCCCCATGTGACTATGAGATCACAGTCCCTGTGCATAAGGTAAACCCCTCCTGATTTGAATGACTCACACTTGGCCCCACTGTCACATGAAGGCTAGTCACTTTGTTCATTCAGACACTCTACTCCATCTCTATCTGTCTCTTCCCACTCTCTATCTCCCTCTGACTCTCTGTTCTTATTTGTCTTTCTTCTCTGTGATTGTCTTTGAGTAATAGAAAATACATGTATACCCATTCCACAGTTTAATTAGGAATTATGAGATAATTGCCTTTATGCTATGGGTCCATCTAATGATTCTCACTCTTCTGCTATCGACGTTGGAATAAATCACGACAGCCACTGTTGTGTTGAAGTGGGAGGAGAGACAATCCTCCGAAATCAGCCTACGACAGCCAGCTAGATCAATCACCCAGGAGACAGGAAGTGGGATACAAATGGACACCACTACTCCCAAGGCTGGCTGTAATCCTGATTGTAATCCATCACGAGGCAACACTAGCTGTAACAACCATGTGGTTGTGCGTGCTGGCCAACCGAATTGGTTTCTATCTGTATCATATTCTGGATGACTCTATATTGGTGCACCTTACTCTTGTGGCCCATACTGTATTTATGGCGATAGCAAACCAAAACAAATCAAATTGTATTTGTAACATACACATGGTTAGCAGATGTTAATGCGAGTGTAGCGAAATGCTTGTGCTTCTAGTTCCGACAATGCAGTAATAACCAACGAGTAATCTAACCTAACAATTCCGCAACTACTACCTTATACATACATAAGTGTAAAGGGATAAAGAATATGTACATAAAGATATATGAATGAGTGATGTTACAGAACGGCATAGGCAAGATGCAGTAGATGGTATAGAGTACAGTATATACATATGAGATGAGTAATGTAGGGTATGTAAACATTATATACAGTGGCATTGTTTAAAGTGACTAGTGATACATTTATTATATCCAATTTTTTAATATTAAAGTGGATAGAGATTTGAATCAGTATGTTGGCAGCAGCCACTCAATGTTAGTGATGGCTGTTTAACAGTCTGATGGCCTTGAGATAGAAGCTGTTTTTCAGTCTCTCGGTCCCTGCTTTGATGCACCTGTACTGACCTCGCCTTCTGGATGATAGCGGGGTGAACAGGCAGTGGCTCGGGTGGTTGTTGTCCTTGATGATCTTTATGGCCTTCCTGTGACATCGGGTGGTGTAGGTGTCCTGGAGGGCAGGTAGTTTGCCCCCGGTGATGCGTTGTGCAGACCTCACTACCCTCTGGAGAGCCTTACGGTTGTGGGCGGAGCAGTTGCCGTACCAGGCGGTGATACAGCCCGACAGGATGCTCTCGATTGTGCATCTGTAGAAGTTTGTGAGTGCTTTTGGTGACAAGCCGAATTTCTTCAGCCTCCTGAGGTTGAAGAGGCGCTGCTGCGCCTTCTTCACAACGCTGTCTGTGTGGGTGGACCAATTCAGTTTGTCCGTGATGTGTACGCCGAGGAACTTAAAACCTACTACCCTCTCCACTACTGTCCCGTCGATGTGGATAGGGGGGTGCTCCCTCTGCTGTTTCCTGAAGTCCACAATCATCTCCTTTGTTTTGTTGACGTTGAGTGTGAGGTTATTTTCCTGACACCACACTCCGAGGGCCCTCACCTCCTCCCTGTAGGCCGTCTTGTCGTTGTTGGTAATCAAGCCTACCACTGTAGTGTCGTCCGCAAACTTGATGATTGAGTTGGAGGTGTGGATGGCCAAGCAGTCGTGGGTGAACAGGGAGTACAGGAGAGGGCTCAGAACGCACCCTTGTGGGGCCACAGTGTTGAGGATCAGCGGGGTGGAGATGTTGTTACCTACGCTCACCACCTGGGGGCGGCCCGTCAGGAAGTCCAGTACCCAGTTGCACAGGGCGGGGTCGAGACCCAGGGTCTCGAGCTTGATGACGAGTTTGGAGGGTACTATGGTGTTAAATGCTGAGCTGTAGTCGATGAACAGCATTCTCACATAGGTATTCCTCTTGTCCAGATGGGTTAGGGCAGTGTGCAGTGTGGTTGCGATTGCGTCATCTGTGGACCTATTGGGTCGGTAAGAAAATTGGAGTGGGTCTAGGGTGTCAGGTAGGGTGGAGGTGATATGGTCCTTGACTAGTCTCTCAAAGCACTTCATGATGATGGAAGTGAGTGCTACGGGGCGGTAGTCGTTTAGCTCAGTTACCTTAGCTTTCTTGGGAACAGGAACAATGGTGGCCCTCTTGAAGCATGTGGGAACAGCAGACTGGGATAAGGATTGATTGAATATGTCCGTAAACACACCAGCCAGCTGGTCTGCGCATGCTCTGAGGACGTGGCTGGGAATGCCGTCTGGGCCTGCAGCCTTGCGAGGGTTAACACGTTTAACTATTTTACTCACCTCGGCTGCAGTGAAGGAGGGCCCGCAGGTTTTGGTAGCGGGCCGTGTCAGTGGCACTGTATTGTCCTCAAAGCGAGCAAAAAAGTTATTTAGTCTGTCTGGGAGCAAGACATCCTGGTCCGCGACTGGGCTGGTTTTCTTTTTGTAATCCGTGATTGACTATAGACCCTGCCACATACCTCTTGTGTCTGAGCTGTTGAATTGCTCTATCACAGTGCCATCTGCAGTTCTCTGCTGCCATTGACTGGAACGAACTGCAAAAAAAATCACTGAAGCTGGAGATATCTCCCTCACTAGCTTTAAGCACCAGCTGTCAGAGCAGCTCAAAGATCACTGCACCTGTACATAGCCCATCTGTAAATAGCCAATCCAACTACCTCATCCCCATACTGTTCTTTATTTTATTCATTTTCTTTCTTTGCACCCCAGTATCTCTACTTGCACACTCATCTTCTGCACATCTATCAATCCAGTGTTTAATTGCTATATTGTAATTATTTTGCCACTATGGCCTATTTATTGCCTTACCTCCCTATCCTACTTCATTTGCACACACTATAGACTTTTTCTATTGTATTATTGACTGTATGTTTGTTTATTCCATGTGTAACTCTGTGTTGTTCTTTGTGTCGCACTGCTTTGCTTTATCTTGGTCATGTCGCCGTTGTAAATGAGAACTTGTTCTCAACTAGCCTATCTGGTTAAATAAAGGTGAAATAAAAAAAATAAAACGAATTGGCGGAAATAAGATATAGCTCTGGCAATGATTGAGAATTAGGTACACTAGCCTCTTAACACTACAGTGGCCGATTTCAGACACTAGATATACCGGTAATTACTGATAAAATGTTTACATTACTTCTTTGATTAATTTCCCACAGTTTTATAAGTCAGAACAATAAAAATGTGACAGTTCAAGGACACTCAGAGGCCTCTCTGTCGAACAAACGTGTCAATGGCCCCCTCTAGTGGTTGGCTGCGTCATTACAATCAATTTTGTCATCTCTGCCCATTCACGTCAAAGGGGCGTTCCTTAGAAAAGCAGCTCTTTAGGTTGACTTGCTCACTACACAGACATGACACTGGATTCTTATGGAACAGGCAGTTCTAAATATATAACTTTCATAGCTGTACAATAAAGATGCGACCTACACACTTCCTAAAATACGTTAAAAAAATACAAATTACAAATTACAAAAGTAATTTTGTCAAAAACAACGTATCCTTGTCGATAGGGTGGACACGCTGAATAAATGGCCAAAATGTTGATTTAGATGTTCACAAATGTCATACATTTTGACTTGCACTAATGTCATGTACTCCCTGTACTCCCCTCCTGTACTCCCTGTTCACACACGACTGCATGGCCAAACACAACTCCAACACCATCATTAAGTTTGCTGATGACAGCCTATAGGGAGGAGGTTAGAGAACTGGCAGTGTGGTGCCAGGACAACAACCTCTCTCTCAATGTGAGCAAGACAAAGGAGGTGATCATGGGCTACAGAAAAAGGCGGGCCCTCATCAACGGGGCTGTAGTGGAGCGGGTCGAGAGTTTCAAGTTCCTTGGTGTCCACATCACCAACGAACTATCATGGTCCAAACACACCAAGACAGTCGTGAAGAGGGTATGACAACACGTTTTCCCCCTCAGGAGACTGAAAAGATTTGACATGGGTCCGCAGATTCTCAAAAAGTTCTACAGCTGCACCATCGAGAGCATCCTGACCGGTTGCATCAACGCCTGGTATGGCAACTGCTCGGCATCTGACCGTAAGGTGCTACAGAGGGTAGTGCATGCGGCCCAGTACATCACTGGGGCGAAGCTTCCTGCAATCCAGGACCTATATAATAGGCGGTGTCAGAGGAAAGCCCATAAAATTGTCAGAGACTCCAGTCACCCAAGTCATAGACTGTTTCCTCTGCTAGCGCACGGCAAGCGGTACAGGAGCGCCAAGTCTAGGACCAAAAGTCTACCCCCAAGCAATAAGATTGCTGAACAATTAATCAAATGGCCACTGGACTATTACATTGACTGACCCCCCCCCCCATTTGTTTTGTACACTGCTGCTACTCGCTGTTTATTATCTATTAATAGTCACTTCACCCCTACCTACATGTACAAATTACCTCTAACCCGTACCTCCGCACACTAACTCGGTACCGGTACCCCCTGTATATAGCCTCATTATTGTTATGTTATTGTGTTACTTTTTATATTTTTTTACTTGAATATATTTGGTAAATATTTTCTTAACTCTTCTTGAACTGCGCTGTTGGTTAAGGGCTTGTAATTTAGCAGTTCACGGTAAGGTCTACACTTGTTGTATTTGGTGCACGTGACGAATAACGTTTGGTTTGAAGTACATATAGACATATTATAACGTATGAAACGGCTCGTTCAGTCGCATGTCAAGAATTCACTACGATATCATCATATTTGTATATGGTTTATTATACTTTTACTCTGTACCACATAATATGAGTTGAAAGTGTTTTTTTTCAGGTGAAAGCCAATGTCCACAAGCCTTCTTGCTAGATTGATGAAGACAGCCATAGCAAAACAGTGCAAAACGGATGTTAGCTCAAGAGGCTAGCTGTTCTGTCTTGTAACATCCGCACATAATACCTTTGTGGCTTAAGGCAGTTACAGAGACTGTAATCCCTGCACCCAGAACCAAATCATATCAGTCTGTCACAAGACACTACAGAGCCTGTGAGAGACAGGAACTAAAGGAGCTGTCTGTCATCTATAGGAAATCAAACTAGGATGTTTGTCTCAGAGACAGACAGTATTTTGGAGATCGTCCCAGTCAGAATTATCGTGTCCGAATTATATAATAGGGAAGATTTGTGTAACAGGTGAAGCTTAGTGTATGTACAGTAAAATGCTTATGTTTGTATTTCCAACAGTGCAGCAATATCTAGCAATACAATATCAATACACACATAATCCAAACATTTAAAAAAACATCAAGAAATGAATACCTATCAGATCGAGCAATTTCAGAGTCCGGAATAAAAATATATATACTGTATATGTAATGGTGGTTATAGACAGTATGGACAGTATATGAATAGAAAAGTTGTGTACAGCAGTAGTTATATAGGATGAGCCATGACTAGAATACAGTATAGAGATATAAAGTGGGTAAAACAGAATGCAAACACTATTGAAGTGTTCAATGACTCTATGTACAGGTAAGGTGCAGGGTAGAGTACCGGGTGGTAGCCGGCTAGTAACAGTGTCTAAGGTTCCGGGCAGGGTACTGGGTGGAGGCTGGCTAGTAACAGTGTCTAAAGTTCCGGGCAGGGTACCGGGTGGAGGCCGGCTAGTAACAGTGTCTAGAGTTCCGGGCAGGGTACTGGGTGGAGGCCGGCTAGTGACAGTGTCTAAGGTTCCGGGCAGGGTACTGGGTGGAGGCCGGCTAGTGACAGTGTCTAAGGTTCCGGGCAAGGTACTGGGTGGAGGCCGGCTAGTGACAGTGTCTAAGGTTCCGGGCAGGGTACTGGGCGGAGGCCGGCTAGTGACAGTGTCTAAGGTTCCAGGCAGGGTACTGGGAGGAGGCCGGCTAGTAACAGTGTCTAAGGTTCCGGGCAGGGTACTGGGTGGAGGCCGGCTAGTAACAGTGTCTAAGGTTCAGGGCAGGGTACTGGGTGGAGGCCGGCTAGTGACAGTGTCTAAGGTTCCGGGCAGGGTACTGGGTGGAGGCCGGCTAGTGACAGTGTCTAAGGTTCCGGGCAGGGTACTGGGTGGAGGCCGGCTAGTAACAGTGTCTAAGGTTCCGGGCAGGGTACTGGGTGGAGGCCGGCTAGTAACAGTGTCTAAGGTTCAGGGCAGGGTACTGGGTGGAGGCCCGGCTAGTAACAGTGTCTAAGGTTCAGGGCAGGGTACTGGGTGGAGGCCCGGCTAGTAACAGTGTCTAAGGTTCCGGGCAGGGTACTGGGTGGAGGCCGGCTAGTAACAGTGTCTAAGGTTCAGGGCAGGGTACTGGGTGGAGGCCGGCTAGTGACAGTGTCTAAGGTTCAGGGCAGGGTACTGGGTGGAGGCCGGCTAGTAACAGTGTCTAAGGTTCCGGGCAGGGTACTGGGTGGAGGCCGGCTAGTAACAGTGTCTAAGGTTCCGGGCAGGGTACTGGGTGGAGGCCCGGCTAGTAACAGTGTCTAAGGTTCAGGGCAGGGTACTGGGTGGAGGCCCGGCTAGTAACAGTGTCTAAAGTTCAGGGCAGGGTACTGGGTGGAGGCCGGCTAGTAACAGTGTCTAAGGTTCCGGGCAGGGTACTGGGTGGAGGCCGGCTAGTAACAGTGTCTAAGGTTCCGGGCAGGGTACTGGGTGGAGGCCCGGCTAGTAACAGTGTCTAAGGTTCAGGGCAGGGTACTGGGTGGAGGCCCGGCTAGTAACAGTGTCTAAGGTTCAGGGCAGGGTACTGGGTGGAGGCCCGGCTAGTAACAGTGTCTAAGGTTCAGGGCAGGGTACTGGGTGGAGGCCGGCTAGTAACAGTGTCTAAGGTTCCGGGCAGGGTACTGGGTGGAGGCCGGCTAGTAACAGTGTCTAAGGTTCCGGGCAGGGTACTGGGTGGAGGCCGGCTAGTGACAGTGTCTAAGGTTCCGGGCAGGGTACTGGGTGGAGGCCGGCTAGTGACAGTGTCTAAGGTTCAGGGCAGGGTACTGGGTGGAGGCCCGGCTAGTGATGAATGTTTAACATTCTGATGGAGGTAGAAGCTGTTTATCAGTCTCGGGTCCCAGCTTTGATGCACATGTACTGTCTCTGCCTTCTAGATTGTAGCGGGGTGAACAGGTTGTGGCTTAGGTGGCTGAGGTCCTTGATGATTGTCTTGGCCTTGCTGTGACACCGGGTGCTGTAGATTTCCCTCTGGAGAGCCCTGTGGTTGCGGGCGGTGCAGTTGCCATACCAGGCGGTGATACAGCCCAACAGAATGCTATCGATGGTACATCTGTAGAAGTTTGAGACGGTCTTAGGAGCCAAGCCAAATTTCTCCAGCCTCCTGAGGCACGTCACTGAGGACAATTTATGTCCTCAGTGATGTGCACGTTGAGGAACTTGAAGCTTTTGACCTTCTTCACTGCGGCCCTGTCAATGTGGATGGGGGCGTGCTCTCTCTGCAGTCTCCTGTAGTCCACAATCAGCTCCTTCATAAACAAACATGATTGTAATTTAGCACACAATACATAGGCTAATTAGACCAATTAATCAGCTGTTTAACAACGTAGTTTTGTCAACCAACATTATTGCAGCAACAATTGTCAAGAGGCTTGTTTGTTCATTACTTTGCATTGCTATTCTAGACAGCATAAGAAAAAACGAAGGCAGTATTAACTCAGCTGGCAATGAAATCCTGCATTGTAAGTGCATACTGTAGTATGATAAGGTTGTTTGAAGTTGCCAAAATACATTATAGCATTTTAATCTGTTCAGTTTTGGGAGCCAAGCCACCTGAAAATCTCTCTCACATAGCGCATAGCTAAAAGCCTTCCATTTGCGGAGGTAGAATCAGTGGAACTACTACAGCCTGTAAACTAGCCAGCTCTCTCGTCTCACGTAATCTTATCCCATCAGCACAGCACAGGGCATGTCAATGGCACTTTAAATATTTACTCACTGTTAACAAATTGGTTCAGTGATGCGATGATCCACAGCTCGTGTAACCTTGGGACTCAGACTTAAGACTAATGACGTTACAATGGAAAAAGACCAATGGTTTGTTCTTCCCTTAAAATGAATGGTGAGTGAAAACTAACCTTGAAATCCACAATGTGTTGTGTTGTCATCACAGCCACAGGAAGATGTTTTGAGTTGGGGATGCATTTGCATAGTGGCATACAGTTGAGCAGACAAGTTTATAGGAATTCCACACATGGGATTTTTTTTTTGTAGGGCTGGTAAATTTTTTTGCCTTTTTATAAAAGCCTTTCATGCAATTCTACATCATTTACATGATAGAAGACAGTAGCAGAATATTTTTTAATACCACACAAATTACCAAATACAGGCTACTGTGCAACTCGTTATTCAGGTAGGATGCAATTTTGGAACTTGTTTTATCATTATTCTTATTGTATATCATTGCTATTATAGTAGGTACAGTGGCAAGAAAAAGTATGTGAACCCTTTGGAATTATCTGGATTTCTGCATAAATTGGCATACAATTTGATCTGATCTTCATCTAAGTCACAACAATAGACAAATACAGTCTGCTTAAACTAATAACACACAAACAATTATACGGTTTCATGTCTTTATTGAACACACCGTGTAAACATTCACAGTGTATGGTGGAAAACGTATGTGAATTCTTGGATTTAATAACTGGTTGACCCTCCTTTGGCAGCAATAATCTCAACCAAACGTTTTCTGTAGTTAAGGATCAGACGTGCACAACGGTCAGGAGGAATTTTGGACATTCCTCTTTACAAAACTGTTTGAGTTCAGCAATATTTTTAGGATTTATTTTGTGAACCACTCTCAAGGTCATGACACAGCATTTTAAATTGATTTGAGGTCAGGACTCTGACTGGGCCACTCCAGAAGATGTATTTTCTTCTGTTGAAGCCATTCTGTTGTTGATTTACTTCTGTGTTTTGGGTCGTTGTCCTGTTGCGTCACCCAACTTATGTTGAGCTTCAATTAGCAGACAGATAGCCTTACATTCTCCTGCAAAATGTCTTGATAAACTTAGGAATTAATTTTTCTGTCGATGATAGCAAGCTGTCCAGGCCCTGAGGCAGCAAAGCAGCCCCAAACCATCATGCTCCCTCCACCATACTTTACAGTTGGGATGAGGTTTTGATGTTGGTGTGCTGTGCCTTTTTTTCTCCGCACATAGTGTTGTGTGTTCCTTCCAAACAACTCAACTTTAGTTTAATCTGTTCACACAATATTTTGCCAGAAGCGCTGTGGAACATCCAGGTGCTATTTTGCGAACTTCAGACATGCAGCAATGTTTTTTTTAGACAGCAGTGGCTTCTTCCATGGTGTCCCCCCATGAACACCATTCTTGTTAAGTGTTTCACGTATCGTAGACTCGTCAACAGAGATGTTAGCGTGTTCCAGAGATTTATGTAAGTCTTTAGCTGACACTCTAGGAGTCTTCTTAACCTCATTGAACATTCTGCACTGTGCTCTTGCACTCATCTTTGCAGGACGGTCACTCCTAGGGAGAGTAGCAACAGTGCTGAACTTTCTCAATGTTTGGACAATTTGTCTTACTGTGGACTGATGAACGTCAAGGCTTTAAGAAATACTTTTGTAACCCTTTCCAGCTTTATGAAAGTCAATAATTCTTAATCTTAAGTCTTCTGAGATCGCTTTGTTCGAGGCATGGTTCAAATCAGGCAATGCTTATTGTGAATAGCAAACTCAAATTTTGTGAGTGAGTGCTTTTCATAGGGCAGGGCAGCTCTAACCAACATCTCCAATCTCATCTCATTGATTGGACTCCAGGTTATCTGACACCTGACTCCAATTAACTTTTGGAAAAGTCTTTAGCCTAGGGGTTCACATACTTTTTCCAACCTACACTGTGAATGTTTAAATTATGTATGCAATATAAACAAGAAAAATACAATAATGTGTGTGTTATTAGTTTAAGCACACGGTGTTTGTCTATAGTTACGACCAAGATGAAGATCAGATCAAATGTTATTGTCACGCCCTGACCTTAGAGATCCTTTTTATGTCTCTATTTTGGTTTGGTCAGGACGTGAGTTGGGATGGGCATTCTATGTTTTGTGTTCTATGTTTTCTATTTCTGTGTGTTTGGCCGGGTGTGGTTCTCAATCAGAGGCAGCTGTCTATCGTTGTCCCTGATTGAGAACCATACTTAGGTAGCCTTTTCCCACCTGTGTTTTGTGGGTAGTTATTTTCTGTTTTGTGTGTCTGCACCAGACAGAACTGTTTTGTTTGTTCCGTTTTTGTTATTTTTTGTTCTAGTGTTCAGTTTCATTCAAAATCATGAACACGTACCATGCTGCATCTTGGTCCTCTTCTTCAAACAGCCGTTACAGAAGGAGGAGATCCTGGACGGGAAGGGACCCTGGAGGCAGGCTGGGGAGTATCGCCATCCACAGGAGGAACTGGAGGCAGCTAAGGCTGAGCGGCAACATTACAAGGGAACACGGCTGGCAAGGAAGCCCGAGAGGCAGCCCCAAAAATGTTTTGTGTGTGGCAGAGTCAGGTTGGAGACCTGATGCTTACCGTGCTTACCGTGGCGGGCATCGTACTGGTCAGAAACCGTGTTATGCGGTGGAGCGCACGGTGTCTCCAGTACGCGTTCTTAGCCCGGTGCGCTACATCCCAGCTCCCCGTATCTGCCGGGCTAGGGTGAGGATCCAGCCAGGACGGATTGTGCCAGCCCTGCTCTCCAGACCTCCAGTGCGTCTCCTCGGGCCAGGATATCCTGCGCCGGCTCTAAGCACTGTTTCCCCAGTTCGCCAGGAGAACCCAGTGCGGCCTGTTCCAGCTCCCCGCAACTGCCGGGCTAGACTGGGCATTCAGCCAGGAAGAGTGGTGCCAAGGCTACGCACCAGATCTCCAGTGCTCCCCCACAGCCCGGTCTATCCTGTGCCTCCTCCAAGGACCAGGCCTCCAGTAGGTCGCCCTCCTGTCCGGAGCTGCCAGAGTCGCCCTCCTGTCCGGAGCTGCCAGAGTCGCCCTCCTGTCCGGAGCTGCCAGAGTCGCCCTCCTGTCCGGAGCTGCCAGAGTCGCCCTCCTGTCCGGAGCTGCCAGAGTCGCCCTCCTGTCCGGAGCTGCCAGAGTCGCCCTCCTGTCCGGAGCTGCCAGAGTCGCCCTCCTGTCCGGAGCTGCCAGAGTCGCCCTCCTGTCCGGAGCTGCCAGAGTCGCCCTCCTGTCCGGAGCTGCCAGAGTCGCCCTCCTGTCCGGAGCTGCCAGAGTCGCCCTCCTGTCCGGAGCTGCCAGAGTCGCCCTCCTGTCCGGGGCCCGCTGCGAGGGTCCCCGCTCCAGAGGCGTCACCTAAGTGGGCCAAGCCTAAGGTGGAGCGGGGTCCACGTCCCGCACCAGAGCCGCCACCGCGGATAGATGCCCACCCAGACCCTCCCCTATAGGTTTAGGTTTTGCGGCCGGAGTCCGCACCTTTGGGGGGGGGGGGGGGGTACTGTCACGCCCTGACCTTAGATCCTTTTATGTCTCTATTTTGGTTGGGGCGGGCATTCTATGTTTTGTGTTCTATGTTTTCTATTTCTGTGTGTTTGGCCGGGTGTGGTTCTCAATCAGAGGCAGCTGTCTATCGTTGTCCCTGATTGAGAACCATACTTAGGTAGCCTTTTCCCACCTGTGTTTTGTGTGTAGTTATTTTCTGTTTTGTGTGTCTGCACCAGACAGAACTGTTTCTTTTGTTCCGTTTTTGTTATTTTTTTGTTCTAGTGTTCAGTTTTATTAAAAATCATGAACACGTACGACGCTGCACCTTGGTCCTCAAACAGCCGTTACAGTTATGACTAATATATGCAGAAATCCAGGTAATTCCAAAGGCTTCACATACTTTTTCTTGCCACTGTATATGTATTAATCTTGCCTGTTCTTTAAATAAGCAAAATGTGTTTTGTTTCACTCTGTTGAGACATTTTTGTTGGCTAAATTAATTCGATCTGTTTTTTAAATGGGTGCTCTGTAATTAGTTTAAGATTATAAGTAGGCCTTTTTGTAAAATAAATGTTATTAGACTATTGCTTTAATTTGTTTTGTACTGTAGGCGCTAGCCTTTCTTGGTAATTGCTGCAATATAGCCTGTTAAAAAGGTTTGAACCATTTCACATGTGTTTGTCTTATTCTGTTGAGACATTTTCTTTGGCCAAATTAAGCTCCAACTGTAATGTGGTGTTTGCCACAATATAACATCGTGCTTGTATTTTCCTATAAACAATGGCTAGTGGTTAAGAGCGTTGGATCAGCACCAGCGCTACAACTGACTCCGAGAATTGCTCCTATAATCTAAACAATATAATGCTTATCTTTATAAAAAACATTCTGATCAGAAATTAACAAATTAGTCTCCTTTGTACACCTATATCTGTACAGCAGACGCAGTAGCCTATCTGACAAGGATAAAGAAATGCATCTTGGTATTTCAGCATTATGCATATCTCTCTCCTCTATCTCTCTCTCTGGGGCTAGGTGTCACACCCTGGCCTTAGTTATCTTTGTTTTCATTAGTATTTTAGTTAGGTCAGGGTGTGACATGGGTTAGTATGTGTTTTTTGTATTGTCTAGTGTGGTTTGTATGGTTGAGGGGGTTTCATAGAGTAGATGGGGTTGTGTTCAGTGTAGGTGTTTAGAATTGTCTATGGTTGAGTGTAGTTGTTTAGGAAAGTCTATGGTTGCCTGATTTGGTTCTCAATCAGAGACAGCTGGTTATTGTTGTCTCTGATTGGGAGCCATATTTAAGGTAGCCATAGGCTTTAGGTGTTTGTGGGTAATTGTCTATGTCAATGTTCTATGTTGCATGTGTGCACTAGTTCGTTATAGCTTCACGATCGTTTGTTGTTTTTGTTAGTTTGTTAAAGTGTTTCGTGTCGTGTTCTTTCATCTTCTTTAATAAAGAGAAGATGTATCATTATCACGCTGCGCCTTGGTCCGTCTCTCCACACGATCGTGACACTAGGCCAAAACTTGCTTCACTTCCTTTATATATATTTCTTATTAATATTATACAGCGAACGCCTAAGCCTATATACCTATGCATAAAATTCCCTGATGCAATTCGTGCTCAAATCTCTGACAGCTGAACTGTAAAGTGGACACATTGTTTTAGTAAATTATAAAACAATAGGCTATAAAGTTTTGCTTATGCTACACATGTAATATGTTATAGGCTGTTTTAAAGACATTTGGCCAGTAGCCCTCGTTTATTGATGGTGCTGGCTGCGTGGGTTGACCCCCTTATAGGTCATGGATGACCGGTACATTTCTCAAATGTCTGATCATTTTCAATCTTCCCAGTCACTTATCCAGCACCTAACGGAAACCCTGGCTACAAAATATACTTTCCAGTGACACTGACTCACCCAATGATGAAGATGAAGCATAGGCTACTCACCCGTGATGTCTGATGTGCTCAAGATAAGCTACTTTGAAAAACTGTTTGCTCAGAATTGTTCAAAAGTTGTTTGGATTTTTTTGTTGTTAGCTTCTACAGACAGATTAGTCTTCTCTTTTCAGCAGTAGGCATTTGCTTTCCGAACAGTAGGCCTACATTTGTGAAAGGCAAACTGACAGCCACAACCAATAATAGTCAGGACTGGCAGCCGTTGCTAGTCTACCCATGAGTTTAAGTGCCAAAGTGCCAGGGTTAGAGGTTCCAAAAACCTTCTGTCGATTATATCTATGACTACAACGCAACAAGCTGTTCTATATTTGGCGCACGTGCTGCCCAAATTGCGGTCTTCCTGACCATAAGTGCTTGTGATAAAACAATTTTTTTAGAAGCTGTTGATCAACTGTAGCTAAAATATGATCTCTGGTGTAGTATTTTATTTATGCCTGTTCAGACTGGAATAATACCATTTTGGGGGAAATTATTTTTTACAGCCTAGTTTTGGCAAATTTATTTCAATTTATCGGGGGGTGCAGCTCCCCCAGCACCCCTACTTCCCTCAGCTATGGTTGTCATTGATGTTTTCATAGAGACTCTGTATGAGTGGCAAATGATATGTCGAAGTGACTGGGACACTGGCGAGTATGACAGACCGATTTGTAATGCTTACATCTTGAGATGAGTTCAGTGAAGGAGCTCCTTGCCTTCTGGCTGTTCCAGCAATGCTGTAAATAAAAACCAGAGGTTATGCCAAGTGATTTATCTGGTTAATTGACTTCTATTTAACCTCAAGGATCATAATTCATAGAATTTGAAAATAATCCAGACATTCCATTTAGTAAAGAAGATGTAAAAAAACATGTCTTGGAATAACAAAAAATTATTGCATCTGGAGGCCAAAATCTCGAGAGTTGATGTTATTTGGGAAGGTTAATATAATAGTTTCTGCCAGAGGAACAGTTTGTTTTACATAATGATAATGATAATGGGGGCTCTATTGTTGGGTTTTCTGTCTGGTCCTAAACATATCCCTCTTCTTTGTCCCCTTGTAGGAGTGGAGGGCATAGAGTGTTCACTACCCATGGACGGCAGACAGGTGTCCCTGAGCCAGCTCTCACAGGACAGCTTCCGGGAGTGCCAGATCACCCTTACCTTAACAGACTTACTTATCATCATCTTCTCCGGCATCTCTGTGTCTGTAGTGGCCATCATGACCAGCTTTTTCCTGGCCTCCATTGTCCACTGTTTCCAGCGCACAAGCAAAACCTCTAAGGGAGATGAGGAGGAGAGTGAGGAGTGAGACTGACTGTGTCCCAGAGCATGCCTGAACTGACACTTCATCTGGCTCAACCGTGAGACCAGGCTGCTGCCCAACAACAACTCACTGGTGGAGACCTGGGAGAGGGATAGACTGTTTTAGTGGCACATTTTGCAGTGGATTGTGGGGTTTTATAAAAGCCCTGATACTGCAGGAGATATTGTTCTCTCTAGGTGTGAAAAATATATAAACATGTCCCAGTATGAATTATAGTCAGAGACAGAATATACAATGCTCTCTGTCTGTGCTGTTGACAGTATACACTCTTAGAAATAGAAAAGTCTGGAATAACTTTTTGGGGTTCTAAAAATTGCCACAGAGGGGGAACCTTTCCAGTTCAAAAAGGTTCCCTGAGGAACCCCTCTGAAAAGATTATTTGAAGAACCCTTTGCTACATTGAAACATTAAAGGTTCCTCCAAGAACGTCTCAACTAACCAAAGGTGCAAATATGCACCATTGACCGTCAATGGTTTCTTGAGGAACTCCAAGCGTTCCTTGGAGATCCTTGGGTTATCTCCAGGGTTACTCAAGTCTCCACTAATTCCAAGAGTGTACTGTGGTTGCTCTTTGAAAACATACTGTATAGCTCTGTTATACACACAAATTCACAGGTGGCTGATGATTCCATAGGAACACCAAGATGTAGAAAAAATATCAATACAATGTTTAGAAACAATTGCATGCTTTGCAGTTAGCTTTTCAGTGCCCAGACTCAAACAAAGACATGCATTTTTTGACGAAACATCTCCAATCAACAGTGGATGAACAGAAGAGAAAAGCAAATAATACAGACTTTACAGGAAAACTATTTACATTTTAGGTTTGACATTTTGACATCTTAAAGATGTTTATACAGAGTCATCAAACTGTGAATCATTGTGAAATGTATTAACAACGCTAGCTATAAGTAGCAGCAGGCTCTTAAAGCCCAAAATGAATGCACTGAGCAAGTGAAAACGTTTGGAGGAGGATACTGTATGTGTCATATTGAACCAGGGCCTTAGTACTTAGACTGCCAGCCATGTAAAACACATGATACACTATATGGAGTGTCCTCCCTTCTCAAGGAGGTTTTCAACATGTTTTATTCTGAGATTGCTTCACAAGTTAGCTAGCATTCTACAAAAATGGCTTTGCTGTTGCAGCATGCAATAGTGATTCAGGGCAGCAGCCTGAGTAAGAGGGGTGTGCTGTGATGGACAATATAATGAATCTGACACATGCAGATAGACTCCGAAGTAAAGGTCTACATGTAACGCTCGTCGTTGGAATGAGGTGAGGACCAAAGCGCAGCGTGGTAAGTGTTCATCATTATATTTATTAAACATAGAACACTAAACAAAATAACAAAGGAGAACGAAACGCAACAGTTCTGTAAGGTGACATCCACTACACAGAAAATAATCACCCACAAAACACAATGAAAAACAGGCTACCTAAATATGGCTCCCAATCAGAGACAACAACTGACACCTGCCTCTGATTGAGAACCATACTAGGCCAAACACATAGAAAAGGACAATAGAACAAAACATAGAAAAAACAACATAGAATGCCCACCCCAACTCACGCCCTGACCAAACTAAAATAAAGACATAACAAAGTAACTAAGGTCAGAACGTGACACTACAAATGGTTTTATATACAGTATATATCCACAAATGTCTGTGTCGATGGAAATATAGTAAGCAAAATGTTAGACAAAGAGGATAAATGTTCCCTAGATTGAGAATTGTGAATTGTGTAAAATTCCATGCATATATTCTCATAAACAATGAGAATTAAATAGGATTGATGTGTCAAATACTGCACTTTAAATGGTGACCATTGTACCTGATTTTGGCCCATAACTTCACAGAGTGGACTAGTGTTACCTATATCTGTCAAAGATTAGGTGTAGAGGAAATTGGTATTAGGAACTTCCATGTGGATTATGTTGTGTACAGTGTAGTAGAGTTGGTCTTTAAATGGATTCTGCAGTATAACCAAATTACATTTTATCAATGTAATTGTAAAATCACTTATATATGGTCTCCATGCAGATTGCAAATTGCCTCAAACCTTGGATAGCTTGCTTATTCAAAATGATCATTCCAGCTATTGGTGTTCCCTCAAATGACAAGAAAAATTACATTATATACAGTACCAGTAAAAAGTTTGGACCCATGTACTCATTCAAGGGTTTTTCTTTAGTTTGACTATTTTCTACTCTGTAGAATAATAGTGAAGACATCAAAACTATGAAATAACATATGGAATCATGTTGTAACCAAAAAAGTGTTTAACAAATCTAAACATATTTATATTTGAGATTCTTCAAAGTAGCCAACCTTTGCCTTGATGACAGCTTTGCACACTCTTGGCATTCTCTCAACCAGCTTCAGGAGGAATGCTTTTCCAACAGTATTGAAGGAGTTCCAACATATGCTGAGCACTTGTTGGCTTCTTTTCCTACACTCATCCCAAACCATCTCAATTGGGTCGAGGTCGGGTGATTGTGGAGGCCAGGTCATCTGATGCAGCACTCCATCACTCTCCTTCTTGGTCAAATATCCCTTACACAGCCTGGAGGGGTGTTTTGGTTCATTGTCCTGTTGAAAAACAAAATGATAGTAACACTATGCGCAAACCAGATGGGAAGGCGTATTGCTGCAGAATGCTGTGGTAGCCATAATTGGTTAAGTGTGTCTTGAATTCTAAATAAAACAGAGTGTCACCAGCAAAGCACCCCCACACCATCACACCTCCTCCTCCATGCTTCATGGTGGGAATTACACATGCGGAGATCATCCGTTCACCTACTCTGCGTCTCACAAATACATGGCGGTTCGAACCAAAAATCTCAAATTTGGACTCATCAGACCAAAGGACAGACCTGTACAGACCTGTACATTGCTCGTGTTTCTTGGCCCAAGCAAGTCTCTTCTTCTTATTGGTGTCCTTTAGTAGTGGTTTCTTTGCAGCAAATCAACCATGAAGGCCTGATTCACACAGTGTCTGTTACTTGAACTCTGTGAAGCATTTATTTGGGCTGCAATTGTCATGGTTCAACTTGTCAACAGAGGGCAGCAGAGACCATCCTAGAGACAATTTTGCCACTTCGGTGCGCTCTTTTACTCATTATGATTTCCCCTTTAAAAGAGGTGTGTTTTCCGTTCCTCTTGACAGAAGATTGAATTGTTTACCATGTGCTTTTGTTTCCTGAGTGAGTTTTCAAGACATAGTATTTGTTTTTTTTCTCCCAGTGTACTGTGATCCTGTGGCTACTGTTTCTCAGTAAAGTATTTATGTTTATCCTTAATCACTGATTCCTCGTCTGGTCTCTTCTCTGCACCTGGGTCCAACCTCTGTTAACTCTAATGAACTTGTCCTCTGCAGCAGAGGTAACTCTGGGTCTTCCTTTCCTGTGGCGGTTCTCATGAGAGCCATAGCGCTTGATGGTTTTTGCGACTGCACTGGAAGAAACTTTTAAAGTTCTTAATTTTCCAGATTGACTGACGTTCATGTCTTAAAGTAATGATGGGCTGTTGTTTCTCTTTCCTTTTTTGAGCTGTTCTTGCCATAATATGGACTTTGCCTTTTACCAAACAGTTTATCTTCTGTGTACCACCCCTACCTTGTCACAACACAACTCATTGACTCAAACACATTAAGAAAGAAAGAAATCCCGCAAATGAACTTATAACAAGGCACACCTGTAAATTGAAATGCATTCCAGGTGACTGGAATGTGACATGTAGTAACCACTTTTGTTGGTTACTACATGATTCCATACGTGTTATTTCAAAGTTTTACTGTATTCACTATTATTTTATAATGTAGAAAATAGTAAAAATGAAGAAAAACCCTTGAATCAGTAGATGTGTCCATACCTTTGACTGGTACTAAATATACACTACCGTTCAAAAGTTTGGAGTCACTTTGAAATGTCCTTGTTTTTGAAAGAAAAGCAATTTTTTGGTCTGATAAAATAACATCAAATTGATCAGAAATACAGTGTAGACATTGTTAATGTTGTAAATGACTATTGTAGCTGGAAAAGGCATATTTTTTATGGAATATCTACATAGGCGTACAGAGGCCCATTATCAGCAACCATCACTCCTGTGTTCCAATGGCACGTTATATTAGCTAATCCAAGTTTGTCATTTTAAAAGGCTAATTGATCATTAGAAAACCCATTTGCAATTATGTTAGCACAGCTGAAAACTGTTGTTCTGATTAAAGAAGCAATAAAACTGGCCTTCTTTATACTACTTGAGTATCTGGAGCATCAGCATTTGTGGGTTCGATTGCAGGCTCAAAAAGGACAGAAACAAAGGACTTTCTTCTGAAACTTGTTAGTCTATTCTTGTGCTGAGAAATTAAGGCTATTCCATGTGAGAAATTGCCAAGAAACTGAAGATCTGGTAAACGTGGTGTACTACTCCCTTCAAAGAACAGCGCAAACCGGCTCTAATCAGAATAGAAAGAGGAGTGGGAGGCCCCGGTGCACAACTAAGCAAGAGGACAAGGAGATTACAGTGTCTAGTTTGAGAAACAGACAACTCAAAGGTCCTCAACTGGCAGCTTCATTAAATAGTACCCGCAAAACACCAGTCTCAACGTCAACAGTGAAGAGGCGACTACGGGATGCTGGCCTTCTTTCTGAAACATTACATTTACATAAGTATTCAGACCCTTTACTCAGTACTTTGTTGATGCTATTTTGGCAGCGATTACAGCCTCAAGTCTTCTTGGGTATGAGACTACAAGCTTGGCACACCTGTATATGGGGAGTTTCTCCCATTCTTCTCCGCAGATCCTCTCAAGCTTTGTCTGGTTGGATGGGGAGTGACGCTGCACAGCTATTTCAGGTCTCACCAGAGATGGTTGATCAGGTTCAAGTCCGTGCTCTGGCTGGGCCACTCAAGGACATTCAAGGAGACTTGTCCCGAAGTCACTCCTGCATTGTCTTGGCTGTGTGCTTAGGGTCGTTGTCCTGTTGGAAGGTGAACCTTCACCCCAGTCTGATATCCTGAGCGAGCTGGAGCAAGTTTTCATCAATATCTCTCTGTACTTTGCTCTGTTCATCTTTCCCTCGATTATGACTAGTCTCCCAGTCCCTACCAATGAAAAACGTCCCCACAGCATGATGCTGCCACCACCATGCTTCACTGTAGGGATGTTACCATGTTTCCTCCAGACGTGACTCTTGGCATTCAGGCCAGTGTTTAATCTTGGTTTAATCAGACCAGAGAATTTTGTTTCTCATGTTCTGAGAGTCCTTTAGAGGGCTTTTGGCAAACTCCAAGTAGCTGTCATGTGTCTTTTACTGAGGAGTGGCTTCCGTCTGGCCACTCTACCATAAAGACCTGATTGGTGGAGTGCTGCAGAGATGGTTGTCCTTCTAGAAGGTTCTCCCATCTCCACAGAGGAACTCAGTCAGAGTGACCATCGGGTTCTTGGTCACCTCCCTGACCAAGACCCTTCTTCCCTGATTGCTCAGTTTGGCCGGAAGAGCTCTAGGTAGGAAGAGTCTTTGTGGTTCCAAATTTCTTCCATTTAAGAATGAGAGAGGCCACTGTGTTTTTGGGGACCTTCAATGCTGCATACTTTTTTTGATACCATTCCCCAGATCTGTGCCTCGACACAATCCTGTCTCTGAGCTCTACCGACAATTCCTTCGACCTAATGGCTTAGTTTTTGCTCTGACATGCACGGTCAACTATGGGACCTAATATAAACAGGTGTGTGACTTTCCAAATCCAGTCCAATCAATTGAATTTACTACAGGTGGACTCCAATCAAGTTGTAGAAAAATCTCAAGGATGATCAATGGAAACAGGATGCACCTGAACTCAATTTCGAGAGTCATAGCAAAGAGTCTGAATACTGTACCGGTCAAAAGTTTAGACACACGTACTCATTCCAGGGTTTTTCTTTATATTTACTATTTTCCACATTGTAGAATAATAGTAAAGACATCAAAACTATCAAATAACACATATGGAATCATGTAGTAAGCAAAATAATTGTTAAACAAGTCAAAATATATTTTTGATTTTAGATTATTCAAAGTAGCCACCCTTTGACTGGATAACAGCTTTGCACACTGATTGGAATCAATGTGCCCCATACAGTTTAAGCACAGAGAAGTCATATAAAATATATACTTAAGAGCTCTCAGATACCGCCTTTGGTTGTTGATTATGTACTGAATATGTATTTATTTTTTCAATGGGATAGGTTGATCAGTAGAATATATTCTAGGAAGATTCTAGTTCATATTACAGCCCTTAGATGATCGTTTTTCATCCTCTGAATATGATGTCTCCTATCATTAGTGTTGGTTGCCAAGGACTGCAGGGAAGATGAAGTTCATACATTTTTTGGGCAACACTGCATAGGATGGACAGCTACATGAATTGCTTATTATAGTTTGTTTCTGATAACCTGGTATATGTCCATCATACGTCGTGTAGTATAACATAGATATGTGTTACCAATATGTCTGTTTAGGAAGTTTCCTATGAACATAGCCTGGTGTATGAAGTAACGATAATAGCAATCTGTTAATTGTCAAGCATGTTTGTCATTCATCACATTCAATATAAAGGCAATTAATTATCCTGACTAATCATCCACCACCACCACAGTGGGCAATGTGAAAGGTATTGCTTTTTTACCATGAATAAGTAACAATGTGCAATACCAGATATATCTTACATGAATCCTTAGAATATTGGAAGTTGAGGTCCTAAGAGCCACAGAAATACACCTTGTAAGTACAGCAGATTTCTTCTAACTACTATGTAGTTACAGTGAAATTCATAACAAATATTTTTGTTAGCTTGGAGCAATTTTCAGCATGTCGTTTATTTAATTATTTTGATTATTTGTAAGTTAATGAATTTATTATTAGATACAAACAAAGAAGCATGTAACCCTAGTTTTCAATTCTGCTTTCCAGATTCATATGTATATTTTTCTATTAAAGTTTATGGGATGCAACTCTACTGTGTTTTCACATATCACATGGGAGGTCTCCTGGCTGTCTGTGCCAGTTCACCTTAACAATGGTTTTATAACCTTGAAGAACATGTCATCATTGGATACTCTCCTATGTGTTTGTCTCGACATAAAATGAGATGTCACTCCACTTAATGTTGAAAAAGTTGAAAGAGGGTTCAAGGCTGTTTAAACCATTTGCATGTTTGCAAAACATTTGAAAGGTGTGAGTTGTGTGAATCCATGTCATAAAGATTGTATCATTGGTTTGTCAGTGTCAAAACTGTCTAAAACCATACGAGAGAAAATCAGTTAGGCTTCTTCTGTATTTGTAATGTTACCAGACCTGTAAGCCTTCACACGTAAGGGCGTACTATTTTGATCATGTCATTTTTCTCTCAGGCTGTGTAATCTTGTGTTATGTACATAAATCATTCGCATTTGCATGAACTGGACATCCTCTTATTCTTTTACATGCATCAATACATTGTTACCTGGTAATTAGTCACTCTTCAAATGGCATATGCAGTAAAATGTGTAATACAGCTGTACATCTGATGGTAGGCTGTATGCAATCGGAATGTTTCAGTTGGCAGCATTTAGGAAAATTATGTTCTCAGAATATTTTTTTTGCTAAATTTGCAATTCCAACAGCAAAAGCTATGAACGTCATTGTCAAAGCAGGATGTATAATGTACATGTGTGTGTCAATGTTTAGTAAAAGAAAAACACTTGAGAAAGTGCATTTTTTAAATAATTATGTCTTGTTTTTTCCCTTTTTCAGTAGGCATACACACACACTCACAGGCATACATGCACACAATCTCACACACTCTTCTATAACACCCTAAATGAGGTGCACACTCTTCCCCTGTTGCGATCATCGTACACAGCAATATACAAAAATAGATTGAATGCGGCATCCCACACTCCACAGAGAGGTGAAGGAAGAGGCAGCATCTGACTTTGGTCAACTAAATCCACTCTCAACTCACTGCTCCACCTTAACTTTCACAGACTAAACTTGTGATGATAATGGGCTAGTAGAGGGTCAATTTCCTGATACCAGTCAAGAATACCAAGAATACCAAGAATACCAATAATGGTTTGTTGTATGGGCTCAGCCATTCACTGAGCCCTGCTGTGTTCTGCGGTAAACATCTCTGTAGTAACTGCACGCTTTGTTACCTAGCACAACACTGTCGCACAGTGGGTATGCAAACGCTACTCTATTTTTGGCAATTGTGAAACAGAGAAGTAAGATATTTTACCAAACCATCGTATCCCTCTCTCCGTTCTGTATTTGAGCTGGTTGGTCCAGAAAAAATCTTCCAAAAGGATTTAAGTCATTTATGATGAAAAAAGGTTGATATACTGTTATTATACAAACGTATTAGGAGGCCAAGTTTAACACACTAAAGGAAATGCACAATTCCAAATGAATGCCACACGTAAATTGTTCACTTTCACATCTGACAGTGGGGCATGGCAGTTGGCTGAAATCAGGCTTGTGTTTTTTCCCTTAAAGATTTTTCCACGTGTCTGGCACGTACGCAGGTATCTCACTATTATGTCCTATAGTGTTTGTCAGAGGTTGTCTTTACAAAAGAACAGAGCTGGAGAGTGATCTGACTAAAGAAAGATTACCCTATAGGCAAAGAGGACACAAACCCAACCGGAGACATAGCATGGCTATTAATGGGAAGACTATCTCTGGAGAATTCCAAAATGCGAGGAAGGGGCAGTAATAGTATGGAGTGTGTATATCACCCGAGTGTGAGCCAATGAACAGAGCCCAGGGAGGGTGGTGGTGATGAGGATTCTCCTGCAACTATTTACCTCATTTGGTTGTCATGGCTACAAAGCCAGAGGCTGGTGCTCTTGGAATGAAAGGTGGGAATGGAGAGAGGAGAGGGAAAGATGTGGAGAAGCATGGCCCTCAGCATGTCTGCTTTGCCTTTCCCTCTCCCACTGATTACTAACTGGACCTGGCATTATTTTAAAGTCCACATAAATCACTATGCCTCTGTGAGCTGGTCTCTGACTCCTGCCTCCGACTAATATACCTCCTGCAAATCTCTGACTCCTCTACAATATGACATCTAATAGGCTTCCTAAGGTCATTTTTTTCATTGCCTCTTTTTTGGCATCTGGCTTTTTGGTGCCATATTGGCATTAGAGAAATGTATCCTGCTACACATATAGGTAGATACTCCTACACTAATCATTTCAGATTGCAGATGTTACATCCAATCATCTCTGTGTTTTGTCTTTTTACACAAGATTGCAACATCATACACATTATATTGTCCCTGCAAGTACATGCCCAGCACACATTCTCTGTATGACCTTGAAAACTGTGTCTCAAATGGAAAAAGATTGCAGTTGATTAAATTCTGTATAAATACTACTACATGTTTCCACCCCTTTATATATGTACTGTAAGTGACTAAGCTGCCACCAGTCTGAGTCACTGTCATCCATGCTATGACCTGGAAACCATGTCAGGAAACTCTGCAGCTTAAGGAGGAAGTAAGCCGGCACTGTGAAAGGAAGGTTTGAATGAATAATGGCATGCTGGCCCACAGTGGGATTGGAGGTGAGGGAGGAGGGTCACGTTGCCATCGGTAACAGGAGCATCTCCTCACACTAGCTTACCCAGGACTGGCCTGAGTGCACAGGGACATGGGTGGTTTCAACTCTAGAGCTTCATGAAGGTAAAGTGTGGGTAAATCCTGAGGTCTATATATGACCATACAATGATTGTCAGTTTCTAAAGCCTTGTTCACCCTGCAGACCTTACTGCTCAAATCTGTTTTGGAATAGTGTCTGTCCAAAAACAGCAATTTACAAGTGACTATATCGGGTATATGTGTGTTCAGACAGCAGTAATTTGGTGACATGGCTACATAAATTGTCATAGTAATGATGGGTCCGCAGAGGTGTAGGCTGATTGGTGGTGGTGCTCATGCTTCCTATCACACAGAAGTTATGTACTGTAGCAAGCTAAGATAACAACAATGCCTGCCATGGACGTTTCCCAGTTGCTTTGAATGGTCAAAATCGTAGTGTAAGAACACTTAAAGCCTCAAAGGATAAGATTATCCAACTTTCAAAACAAGCCCTTTTTGGCTAACCAGCTCTGTAGCTGTTTAGCTTTCTATCACATTCACTCATTTGTTTGTGTTTCCCCATGTTCTTGTCAAATTGTCAACGGAGTAGCTGGCAAAAAGATGCTGTATGCCAAATAACAGTCTAAAAAACACAAATAAATGAGATTTGACCGTTCAGACACATGGCCAGGAATCAGATTTGTATCTGATTTCAAAACCCTCTACAAAGGTGGTTTGAAATGGGGCTTAAAATATCCGATTCCATGTTCTTTTTGTCTGTTTAGACTGCAGGAAAAGCAACAAATTCGAATCGGATATGCAAAAAAACTGCAAAGCTTTGGGAAGAATACCTACAGTAGCGATGGACATCCAAGCATTCACTTGGCTAAGGGAACAACCAGAATTGACACAATTAATACCTGGAGCAAAATGGGGAAGGGTCATGCTTTTTCAATTTCAGCATTTTTTTATTTAGTCCAGGGGAGGGTCATATAATTTGTAATCAATTAAATGTCATAACGCTCAGAGTTTGAGAATTAGTTTCTTATTATTATGTCTCATGTGTGCCCCTAATCCCTGATTCTACCTGTGGATTGTTTCAAATCACAAGTTTGTAGGCTTATGACTATTTGCGAAGCCCGCAATTTGGGCAGAGCGAGTGGCAATAGGTCTAGCTGATTATTGAGTTGCAGCTGTCAGTGAAAAGCATCTAAAATATGTGTGAAGATAATGCGTCTTGAGTATAATTTAAAATGCTGAGACAAAGGGAGGGATAAATGTCCCGTTAATCCCCATCATTAGGTTACATTTATTTCTGTTGATGCATGTAGTAGGCTAATTACAGTCACTTAATGCTCTCATTCTTGGAATGGAAACGTTGTTTGCAGAGTTCACAACCTGCTACAGATGTGAAAAAACAAGTTTTGGTTAATTTCATAACCATCATTTACGAGATTTGTAAATTTTTTATTGTCTTTTGTTCGGAGCGCTCCATGTGAACATTGAGCACTCCATGTGAACATTGAGCATGTGTCTGGTTTCTCTGTCCTGATAATGTTGAGGGAGCATGCGTGCCTGAGCACGCATAGAAGTACCTGGCCTGCTGCGTGGAAATATTGGAAAGTGTTTTTTTAACATCCATTGCGAATGATAATATACAAAAACTATAGTTCCTCACAGTAAGCTATTTGAAAAATCTTTACACAATCTCCCACTCGATAATCACCGATCCTCGGTCTGAATGAGCAATGGAAGTTATAGGCCTACTGATGCATTGGCCTATAGGCCATGAGTTCCTTGCGCTCATTTCTTTAGCCGCCAATGGATCATGGCGTCTCAATGTGTCCATATCGCAGAGACTTAACTTTTAGATTATAATAATTTTCATTGATATTTTATGCTAAACAACGTGATAATGATTTTGAGAAAAAAAAATGTTATTGTTGAAAGGAAACTGTTCCATGAAAATGCACATATGAAAATCATAACTGGCACGCAGAACTATAGAATAAATTGTAAGCTTGCCAAACTTGAAACTCACACTCCACCTATGAAGCCTTTATAAGAAATAACTGCCTCCACATTTCCATTGTCGGATTTTGTATACAGTGCCTTCGGAAAGTTTTCAGACCCCTTGACTTTTTCCACAAGTTGCTACATAACAGCCTTATTATAAAATGAATTAAATAAAACAATATGTCCAGCAATTTACACACAATACCCATGCTTCAATTACCAGTTGAGAAATAAAAATAGTAGCTCTTTTTCATCGTACACCAAAATTATTCACACGCGATTGCATGTGAGGATGTGTCACGTCTACCCCTGCTCCCCCTCTCTGACATTCGACGTCGCCAGTTTACTAAACCACCGGTCCTGGCAACCATCATTACACGCACCTGCTCCTCATGATGAGGCTCACTTGGACATTTCCTCACTCATTACCTCCCCTATATCTGGCACTCACTTATTCCCCTGGCAGTATTGATGTTGTTTCATGTCTGTACGCCACGCTTGTTTCTTTTATTGTTTCTTGTATGGTTTCTTGTATTGTTTCTTGTATGGTTTCTTGTATGGTTTCTTGTATGGTTTCTTGTATGGTTTCTTGTATGGTTTCTTGTATGGTTTCTTGTATGGTTTCTTGTATGGTTTCTTGTATGGTTTCTTGTATTGTTTCTTGTATGGTTTCTTGTATTGTTTCTTGTATGGTTTCTTGTATTGTTTCTTGTATGGTTTCTTGTATGGTTTCTTGTATTGTTTCTTGTATGGTTTCTTGTATTGTTTCTTGTATGGTTTCTTGTATTGTTTCTTGTATGGTTTCTTGTATTGTTTCTTGTATTGTTTCTTGTATGGTTTCTTGTATTGTTTCTTGTATTGTTTCTTGTATGGTTTCTTGTATTGTTTCTTGTATTGTTTCTTGTATGGTTTCTTGTATGGTTTCTTGTATTGTTTCTTGTATTGTTTCTTGTATGGTTTCTTGTATTGTTTCTTGTATGGTTTCTTGTATGGTTTCTTGTATTGTTTCTTGTATGGTTTCTTGTATTGTTTCTTGTATTGTTTCTTGTATGGTTTCTTGTATTGTTTCTTGTATTGTTTCTTGTATGGTTTCTTGTATTGTTTCTTGTATTGTTTCTTGTATGGTTTCTTGTATGGTTTCTTGTATGGTTTCTTGTATTGTTTCTTGTATTGTTTCTTGTATGGTTTCTTGTACTGTTTCTTGTATTGTTTCTTGTATGGTTTCTTGTATTGTTTCTTGTATTGTTTCTTGTATGGTTTCTTGTATGGTTTCTTGTATGGTTTCTTGTATGGTTTCTTGTATTGTTTCTTGTATGGTTTCTTGTATGGTTTCTTGTATTGTTTCTTGTATTGTTTCTTGTATTGTTTCTTGTATTGTTTCTTGTATGGTTTCTTGTATGGTTTCTTGTATGGTTTCTTGTATTGTTTCTTGTATTGTTTCTTGTATTGTTTCTTGTATGGTTTCTTGTATGGTTTCTTGTATGGTTTCTTGTATTGTTTCTTGTATTGTTTCTTGTATTGTTTCTTGTATGGTTTCTTGTATTGTTTCTTGTATGGTTTCTTGTATTGTTTCTTGTATTGTTTCTTGTATGGTTTCTTGTATTGATTCTTGTATTGTTTCTTGTATTTTGTCGTGTATTGTATCTTGTATTGTGTCGTGTATTGTGTCGTGTATTGTTTCTTGTATTGTTTCTTGTATTGTTTCTTGTATGGTTTCTTGTATGGTTTCTTGTATGGTTTCTTGTATTGTTTCTTGTATTGTTTCTTGTATTGTTTCTTGTATGGTTTCTTGTATTGTTTCTTGTATGGTTTCTTGTATGGTTTCTTGTATTGTTTCTTGTATTGTTTCTTGTATTTTGTCGTGTATTGTATCTTGTATTGTGTCGTGTATTGTGTCGTGTATTGTGTCGTGTATTGTTAAACTCACCACCTGCACTTGCTTCCCAACTACCAGTGTCTACGTTACAGGATGTGAGGATATTGTGGCTTTTGTTAAATAAAATGGATAAAAGCATAGGCCTACTCCTTGTTATCTTAAGATTTAGAAAAAAGTTAAATGGACCTGATTATATAGTGCGATCTATAACAATGCTTTAGTCCACAATGCTGTAAAATGCAAAAAGACGCGACTCCAATGCATATGGGATATCTTTGGTTTGTCGATGATAATCAGACACTGCATTACAACCTATATATAGCCAAGGAGACAAAAAAATGACTTTGCTTGGGATGTAATGTATGACTCTTTCACTATCAATTGACTTTCAACATTTCAAAAAGGCTATTAAACAACATACTAACACTAAAATCAGTCAGGCAGGACTCTTAAGCAGGAAGGAAAATGAATTATTTAGGCTACATTATGTTATTTTCAGGCTATAGTCTGCCATTTAAGAAATTCATTGTGAGGCATTTGTGACATGCTACAGGCTGGCAGGAACGCTCAGCATTTCAACAGCACATCAACTACAGGCTGGCAGGAACGCTCAGCATTTCAACAGCACATCAACTACAGGCTGGCAGGAACGCTCAGCATTTCAACAGCACATCAACTACAGGCTGGCAGGAACGCTCAGCATTTCAACAGCACATCAACTACAGGCTGGCAGGAACGCTCAGCATTTCAACAGCACATCAACTACAGGCTGGCAGGAACGCTCAGCATTTCAACAGCACATCAACTACAGGCTGGCAGGAACGCTCAGCATTTCAACAGCACATCAACTACAGGCCTATCAATGTCGCATTTAGGCTGTATACAAATAAAATAAATACAAATAATGACTTAGAATTAAATAATGAAACAAAAAATGCCTTATTAGGCTATACAGTCAATCTACAGTGCCTTTGAATTCACTTTTAGAAATATGAGTTTGGTCAGTCTTTGGTTTGAGGATCATGTGGTTAGCCATGCATGCCTAGTTTGTTAATTTTGCCTAGCAGATGCTCTTATATTCCCATGCCCTAATCACAGTCAACACAAATCTATTTTGTAACAACATCATGGAATAAAATATAATAAATTAGGAAATGATAGGTTCCCAAATGAAAAAAAGAGTTACAAGTGCATATACAGTGGGGAGAACAAGTATTTGATACACTGCCGATTTTGCTGGTTTTCCTACTTACAAAGCATGTAGAGGTCTGTAATTTTTATCATAGGTACACTTCAACTGTGAGAGACGGAATCTAAAACAAAAATCCAGAAAATCACATTGTATGATTTTTAAATAATTAATTTGCATTTTATTGCATGACATAAGTATTTGATCACCTACCAACCAGTAAGAATTCCGGCTCTCACAGACCTGTTAGTTTTTCTTTAAGAAGCCCTCCTGTTCTCCACTCATTACCTGTATTAACTGCACCTGTTTGAACTCGTTACCTGTATAAAAGACACCTGTCCACACACAATCAAACAGATTCCAACCTCTCCACAATGGCCAAGACCAGAGAGCTGTGTAAGGACATCAGGGATAAAATTGTAGACCTGCACAAGGCTGGGATGGGCTACGGGACAATAGGCAAGCAGCTTGGTGAGAAGGAAACAACTGTTGGCGCAATTATTAGAAAATGGAAGAAGTTCAAGATGACGGTCAATCACCCTCGGTCTGGGGCTCCATGCAAGATTTCACCTCGTGGGGCATCAATGATCATGAGGAAGGTGAGGGATCAGCCCAGAACTACACGGCAGGACCTGGTCAATGACCTGAAGAGAGCTGGGACCACAGTCTCAAAGAAAACCATTAGTAACACACTACGCCGTCATGGATTAAAATCCTGCAGCGCACGCAAGGTCCCCCTGCTTAAGCCAGTGCATGTCCAGGCCTGTCTGAAGTTTGCCAATGACCATCTGGATGATCCAGAGGAGGAATGGGAGAAGGTCATGTGGTCTGATGAGACAAAAATAGAGCTTTTTGGTCTAACTCCACTCGCCGTGTTTGGAGGAAGAAGAAGTATGAGTACAACCCCAAGAACACCATCCCAACCGTGAAGCATGGAGGTGGAAACATCATTCTTTGGGGATGCTTTTCTGCAAAGGGGACAGGACGACTGCACCGTATTGAGGGGAGGATGGATGGGGCCATGTATCGCGAGATCTTGGCCAACAACCTCCTTCCCTCAGTAAGAGCATTGAAGATGGGTCGTGGCTGGGTCTTCCAGCATGACAACGACACAAAGCACACAGCCATGGCAACTAAGGAGTGGCTCCGTAAGAAGCATCTCAAGGTCCTGGAGTGGCCTAGCCAGTCTCCAGACCTGAACCCAATAGAAAATCTTTGGAGGGAGCTGAAAGTCCGTATTGCCCAGCGACAGCCCCGAAACCTGAAGGATCTGGAGAAGATCTGTAGGGAGGAGTGGGCCAAAATCCCTGCTGCAGTGTGTGCAAACCTAGTCAAGAACTACAGGAAACGTATGATCTCTGTAATTGCAAACAAAGGTTTCTGTACCAAATATTAAGTTCTGCTTTTCTGATGTATCAAATACTTATGTCATGCAATAAAATGCAAATTAATTACTTAAAAATCATACAATGTGATTTTATGGATTTTTGTTTTAGATTCCGTCTCTCATAGTTGAAGTGTACCTATGATAAAAATTACAGACCTCTACATGCTTTGTAAGTAGGAAAACCTGCAAAATCGGCAGTGTATCAAATACTTGTTCTCCCCACTGTAGGCCTTCCTGATGATATGCAGCTGCTGTGTTAAACAACAAATTGATTTTTCTAAAATTCATTGATGTTCAGATACTATCAGGAATCAAGGTAAGAACCAAGTGCAGACTGTGAAGTAACACTGTTTAATGTAACCACAGGGGCATGGCTGGTGGGAATCATATTATACAACATACCACCAAGACAGTAATAATACAAGTGATATTAGTCTGTAGTTAAGCGCATCTAAAGTAAACAAGGGGAGTGAGGGGAGCAAGGTATATGACATAAAAACGTTATTTTATAGATTTATCCCCATTAAACGTTTATTATTTGCGTAGTCCTTTATCCTGGGAAAAGATGGCATCATATGAATTACCCAACAAGATACATCAAACTGAACAGCGACACTGTTTTAGTGACATTCAATAAATATATAGGTTTCCATATGGCCTCCTTAAACTTTTCAGAGACATTGTATTGAGCCAGCAATAAAGTCAATCTGAACCGTATGAGCGATATGAGTTTGAAGCCAGAGTATATTTGACTGTGTTTACGCTTCCATCACTGGAACGCCCCTTCTGTTTAGCCAGCTCTCTCTTGCTTCTCTGTTAATGTCAAGGTAAAGGCTATGTGAATACACTGCTAAGATATGATACCTTATGTAGTTATACTACAGCGGTCACATAAAGAAGGGAGGATGGTACTGTATTAATTGTTATTGATGGACATGTGGATCCCTCTAGCACCTCTGAAGCACACACTCACTGTGTGTCTGCACTCCAGCCCTGGGATTCACCCATATTGGGGCGAAGAATGAAACAGTTAGCAGTTGTCACCTGAAAAAGGTCACCCTTGTTTGTGCTACTTCACTGAGTCCATGAGTAAAGGGCAAGTCATGCTTGGTACGTGGTTGTGGAAAGTACTGTTGGGGGTGGAGGACACAAGGGTCTAGAATAATTTACCTAAGTATACCACCGAAGGACAACAGTTATGTCAGAACAGAAGTCTGTCTTTCTCAAACTACAATCAATGTGATTTACATAAATAATCAATTACAGTGAAATTATGTATTCGTGTGGTTTTTATCAATCAATTTGGCTTATGCTTTCACTGCAGGTTAAACATGGCCTCAATAAACATTACAGTATTAAAACTGTAAATCTATATGTTCATGAATTTGTCTCTCCTGTCCTGCGCTGATGGATCCGATAGGAGCCTATAGAGTGGGTTTAGGGGAGGGGCTCCAGCCTATAGAGGGGGTGTACGGGAGGGTGTTGAGGGGGTGTAGGGGAGGGGCTCCAGGACTCCAGATGTGGAGGGTTGGAGCAGATGGTAGTCTCCATCACCATGGCCACAGGCATGGCTGGGATTGGCTAGCAGAAGTGCCAACACAGGACTGGTCGTTGGGCATAAGGGTGTTCCACATCTGTCTGGATTGATCCTCATCCATCTGGGAGGGCATCAAGAGACGTCAGGTGAAGGGGCTCAGAGACCATAGAAGATTCAAACAAAGAATAGGAGTTTTTACCAATTGTGTAGACTTTTCACGGAAAAAGTGGATAGCATATTTCTGTGTAACAGAAATTAGCTCTGTGACCACAAAAGCAATGGCAGCAACTCCTACTGCTGTCTCCTACTGCTTTCTCAGGGAAAACATTACGCAAAGCTGTTAGTAACTTTAGCTGCTGTGGTATTATGAGAACGTTATGAGGTGAATAATGACTTTCTGTATGATCTATTAAATAGTTGTAGGACTCGCATGGTTGTTAAATGCAATCAAGAGTGGTCAGAGAGAGGGAAGAACAGCAATTATAGGGATGTTTAACATTGAAACCTTGGGACATAGAGAGCAATACTTTCCCTAAGGGTTCACTGGTCAGCATGAGGGAGGACACTATCAAATGATAAAGTTTTATCAGGGGGATAATTTTAGCTTAGAATCAATAATGAGACTAATTACAAGGCATACATGTGAGAGACACTAGATGCTTGGTCAGCATTCCCAGCCTGCTGCCCTTAGGCAGACAGGACGAGGTGTCCTTTCAGAAGGAGACGCACAGGTTGTCACTAAGCACAATGGTTCTCTTTTCTGACTGACCTTGGAATGAGGATTGACAGAGTGTTGTCCTGCTATAGGTTGTTTTGTTTTGCTCTGATATCCACCTCCACACCACTCGCCACCATCCATCCTGAATAATTACATCTATCAGATTATGTTAATCTTCACATTTTGCACTAGTTGGAGAGTTTGGGTGCTGCAGCTGTGAACTCAGATTGCGAATTATACTGTGACGTTCATGGGTTCTCTTTTTTTATGTTTGACAATTTTTGAGATGGCATAGTAAAGACATGTCATTTAATGGTAAAAAAAAAGTTATGATGTTTTCATCTTATTGTAAAAAAAAATACTTAAAATCTTGCGCCATTGATGAATGAAAAGAGACATCTGTTACAAAACACCAAAAAGTGTAATGACATTTGGCGATTGTCATTGGCTCTACACTCTTATTGCCTGAATTAATTGATGCGTCTTGCTGACAAAGGACCTTTTTTGTAGAAAGAAAAGTTGGGACACCTGAAAAGGGGCTTAGATATGAGACTATCCTGGGATGATAATTGTAGCCACATGGGGAAAAAAACATGGTTTAAAGCATGACACAGAGGTGTGGGTGTTTGTTTAATTTGGAATAAGCTTTCATTTTTATATTTACCACTGTAGTAGTACAAAGTGCATTTTCAAACATATAGGACAATGGTTAGACTTTGCGGGCCCCCTTAATTCACACTCTGTGTAAAGTTTGAGACACAGAATGTTTAAGAGTTAATTAAGAGTTAATGTTTAAAGAATATCTAAAGAGGCAGAAGGTAGAAGTAACTGGATCTACCCAGTGATTCTTTCTGTTCATCTCTCACACTCTTTCTACTCTTTCCCTCTTTTCTCTCTTTCTATCCTCCTCACTGGCTTTTAGCATGTCATTGCCTTCCTTCAGATGCTTTTTGTGGAGATGTATTCAATAATTAATTCATGTATTTAGGAATGACTTCACACAGTAGCACGTAGTCTCTGGCCCTGCTTCGTAACAGAGCAACTCGGCTCCCTCTCCTGGACAGTCCACTCTAACCAGAGAATAATGCAGAATGGCAAATCCCCTGTGAGTGTGTGGGCTTATTGGAAGAAAAACTATGGGTTGAGTTTTTACTTGAGAAGCGCGTGCCTCAAGATGTCAAGATGTCTTGACTTGTGCAGAGGAGGAGAAAGGAATATTATCAAAGTGACTGTGCTGAAGCTCACGGATAGGTCTGCAAATACTGGTGAAGTAAATGTAGTTTCAAACCATCACAATGGTGCAACGTCATTGAGTGGTGAGCAAAAGTTTATGATAAATTACGTAAATCTTGAGCTGTCATGTTCATTGAAAACAACATAGGAATTGAACAAGGTGAGGGCATAGATTGTAAATGATATGGCTGTCTATTGTTCAGAGAAAGACATATTTCACTTGACAGAGTGATGCTAAATGTCAAAAATGGCTCAACGTACCCCACTCTCCCCTACTAATGTTTCTGTGTAAAATAAATCAAATACATACACAGAGTAATATCTTATGTCCAGCCATAAATCTACCATAAGTGAATAAAATTGATATGTAAGAATTTAGATATTAGCATTATGTAAATATTACATAAACACAGTGGCGATTTTAGAATGTAAATCTTGGTGGGGCAAAAAAATAAATAAAAGTGGGAGGCATGCCCACAAAGCCACTACACAACACAACACTAAACAATACATTGATTGCACTATAACGGGGACCACAAACTGTTAGGGCTTACATAAAGCTGTCCCAACAGCAGAGTCCCAACAGCTGTCCCAACACCTTACCACTGCTACACCTGGCTATCAGCGGAGCCTTGTTTGGCAGCGATTCAGTTCATTCAGCCTCATTTGCTGCCCTTTAAAAAAACATAGCGGATATGACTGACTTGCTTAAACTAATGTGGTTTCTACTGACAATTGAGATGTACAAACTATGGCATAAGGGGACGACGAGCAGATAAGAGGCAATCTGTAATTTCGATTAAGACATTAATGAGCGAGCTAGGACAGAGATAGTCAATATAACTATTTGTTCAGCACTTTTGAAATGTACAGCGACCGAATACAGAACATAGGCTGTTCTTTTTTTATAATTTTTTTTATATTTCTTAATTTTTTTTATTATGTTTTTTAGCGGGTAGATCAGCTTTAATATTGCGGATAAATTGTAGCTTCCAATCAATGTAATTGTCTGCATAATTTCTAAACCTCCATATATTTTTTGGGGAAAATATATATCTATATATACTGTATACAGTGCCTTGTAAAAGTATTCACACCCCTTGGCATGTTTCCTATTTTGTTGCCTTACAACTTGTAATTTAAATAGATTTTTTATTTGGAATTCATGTAATGGACATACACAAAAGAGTCCAAATTGGTGAAGAGAAATGAAAAATATTACTTGTTTCATAGAATTCTAAAAAAGAAAAAAAGGAAAAGTGGTGTGTGCATTTGTATTCACCCCCTTTGCTATGAAGCCCCTAAATAAGATCTGGTGCAACTAATTACCTTCAGAAGTCAAATAATTAGTTCAAAAAAGTTGATCTGTGTGCAATCTAAGTGTCACATGATCTCAATATATATTTACCTGTTCCGAAAGGCCCCAGAGTCTGCAACACCACTAAGGAAGCGACACCACCAAGCAAGTGGCACCACTTGGCAACAAAGGGACCAAAGATAACCCTGAAGGAGCTGCAAAGCTCCACAGCAGAGATTGGAGTATCTGTCCATAGGACCACTTTAAGCCATACATTCCACAGAGCTGGGCTTTACGGAAGAGTGTCCAGAAGAAAAAAAACATTGCTAAAAGAAAAAAATAAGCAAACATGTTTGGTGTTTTCCAAAAGGCATGTGGGAGACTCCCCAAACATATGGAAGAAGGTACTCTGGTCAGATGAGACTAAAATTTAGCTTTTTGGCCATCAAGGAAAATGCTATGTCTGACACAAACCCAACACCTCTCATCACCCGAGAAAACCATTCCCACAGTGAAGCATGATGGTGGCAGCATCATGCTGTGGGGATGTTTTTAATTGGCAGGGACAGGGAAACTGGTTAGAATTGAAGGAATGATGGATGGCACTAAATACAGGGACATTCTTGAGGGAAACCTGTTTCAGTCTTCCAGAGATTTGAGACTGGGATGGAGGTTCACCTTCCAGCAGGACAATGACCCTAAGCATACTGCTAAAGCAACACTCGAGTGGTTTAAGGGGAAACATTTAAATGTCTTGGAATGGCCTAGTCAAAGCCCAGACCTCAATCCAATTGAGAATCTGTGGTATGACTTAAAGATTGCTGTACACCAACGGAACCCATCCAACTTGAAGGCGCTGGAGCTGTTTTGCCTTGAAAAATGAACAAAAATCCCAGTGGCTAGATGTGCCAAGCATATAGAGACATACCCCAAGAGACTTGCAGCTGTAATTGCTGCAAAATTTGGCTCTAAAAAGTATTGACTTTGGGGGGATGAATAGTTATGCACGCTCAAGAGTTTTGTTTTTTGTGTTATTTCTTGTTTGTTTCACAATAAAAAACATTTTGCATCTTCAAAGTAAATCAAATGATACAAACCCCCCAAAAGAAAATAGGAAAAATGCCAAGGGGGGGTGAATACTTTCGCAAGCCACTGTACATGCTATATACATTTTACGGACACAATCTATTTTACAATAGTTATATTTTGTTTGTTTTTAGTTCTGGCCTTCCAGGCCTTCCAGTGTCCATCCAGTTTGATTTCTATTTGCCATATATTTTGAATTGTGCTATTTCACAAAAGTTCTGAACCTATATACACTTTACAGACACAGCATATTTTACATTTGTTATCTTGTTTTTATTAGTCCCACCCTTCAGCTCCATTCAACCCCTCCCATCTATCTCTTAACACCATCCATATTGGATTTCTATTTGCCATATATTTTTCAACTGTGCTGTGATGCTTCACAAAAGTTCTGAACCTTTCTATTCTCATAGTTTACACAGATTGTAAATTAAAATTAAACATTTTTGCTAAAAGTATTATTATATTATTGATCGATTGAATATGACTTTTCAAATCACCCAGTATTGCTATCTGCAGCGTTAGCTCCAGGTAAATGTTACAATTCTTCAGCCATTCCTGGACCTGTGACCAATACTAGCTATGTATGGACAGTACCATAATAAATTATCTAATGACTCTGCCTACTTGCAGCAAAATCTGCAGAACTGGGAAGGTTGTATCCCCCACATACTTAACATTCTATTGGTTGCAAAGAATTTTGTATAATAATTTAAATGGAAAAATTATAAGTTTTGAATCTGGCGTCGTTTTGCGTGTCAACTCATAAACCATGTGCCATGGAATCAGTACATCGAAAATCTCTTCCCAACTATTTTGCAATATGGCACAGCTGTCCATTTTTTTATCCTTAAATGAAACTGGTATATATTTTCAGTCATCACGATTTTCTTTAACCAATTTTGGTCTTTAATTCAGGGCCGACAGACAAGTTCCTTACCTTTTCCCCCTTCCACTTACCTCTTCCATTTTTGAAAAATGCTGCAATTAGTTGGTTGTAATTTTGGGTAGAACAGACATTTCCATATATTTGTGTTAGCTGCATCTGTGACATAACTCCACCAGTCCTATTTATGATGTCGTTTTACAAAGGTTATACTTTTTTTTTTTTTTCAAAAAATAAACGTTTTTTTCAATTAGTATGTTTGAGTTTAACCACAGTATTTGTTGACTTATTTGTTCTGTCTTTTCTGATGAATTAAATAGAAATTGCAACCAACTTTCTATGGCTTGTTTAAAAAATAACGATATTTTGGAGATGATTTTGTTTTCAAATAACAGAAAGTGAGGGGTTGTATTCTGAATAAAGGGAAATAGGCCATTCTTGAACACGGGGAGAGACATTCTTACTAATTTGCTAGAGAACAAGTTCAGATTTAAGTATAACTTTTGTATGACTGACACCTTTAGTGAGAGGTCTAATGCTTTAATATTTCATAATTTCTATAATGAATTCATATTCATTATAAAAATTTGCCCTTTTAATTTTGTCTGGCTTGCCATTCCGAATCAAATTTAATATTTTTTGCTCATATAATAAAAAAAACAGGTCGCTAGGTGTAGGCAAAACCATGAGCAAATAGGTCAACTGTAATATGACTAAATTGTTAATCACAGTGATTTTTCCACAAATAGACAGGTATTTTCCTTTCCATGGTAGCAAGATCTTATCTATTTTTGCTAACTTTCTATTAAAATATATTGGAATTAAATAATTTCTTTCTTTCGGGATATGTATACCGAGTATGTCCACATCCCTGTCAGACCATTTTATTGGTAAACTACACAGTAATGTAAAAGTTTTATTTTTTAGTGATCTAATACGTAATATAGTACACTTATCATAATTTGGTTTTAATCCAGAGAGGCTAGAAAAAGTATCTAGATCCTCTATGAGGCTGTGGAGGGATTATAATTGTGGATTTAAAAGAAAACATGACTCATCAATGTGTGTTTTTAAGCACTTATTTTCTAATCCCTTAATATTATTGTTGGGTATGATTTTAACAGCTAACATTTCGATGGAAATAACAAATAGATATGCCGATAGTGGACAACCTTGTTTAACTCCTCTTGACAGTTAAAAACTTTCTGTTATGTAGCCATTATTTACTATTTTACACCTAGGTTTACTATACATAACTTTAACCCATTTTGCATGGATCGTTCTTACAGTATTACAGACACCAACTCATAACCGTAGGATAAATAAAGGGCAGATAATGGAAGCTCTTACAATATTCGATGATGACATTTCTCTAAAACAGGCTAAAGGCTACATGTGCACCACCAAGTCAGAACAGTAGGCTAAAATATGAGGGGAAAAGGGACTAAATTATTAGGGTGAGACACTTGGGCTACTAACACCTTACTACACAACATACACTTAATAATACGTTCTTAGCTACAGCATACATATCTCCCTGGCATATTAAATAATAATAAGACATTTTTACACTCATCTTGTTGTGCTGTGCTCAGTTGAAAAGGAAGGTGGCGTGGCGGTCCTTCGTGGGCAAAATGTGTCATCAAACTTTGTCATCGAAGTCTGTCATTCTCTGGATTTATGTTGCTTTCAAGACAACTGGGAACTCTGAAAAAAAACAAGGTTGAATCATGATGACGTCAGTGATCTTCAGGTTGGAGCTCTAGAAAGAGGCCCGAGTTCCCACCTTGCAATAAAAGTTGGATGACTGCTCAAAACGTATTTTCCCAGTCGGAGCTCATTTCATTTCAATTTCCCAGTTGTCTTGAACTCACTGAAGTCTGAAATTTCCCAGTTCTGAGTTTCCAGTTGTTTTGAGCGTGGCAGAAGTCATGTTGGATTGACAGCTTGGCCAATGTTCAATGTTTATCCTTTTAAGCTTGGAAAAGATACCCTTAAACCTAGACTTGGACTACACACATCAACTGAATAGCAGGCTAGTGATTGCTTTGCAATGCTTGCAGTTAGCCACTGATTCCTTCCATCCCACTCATTGTTGAATTTGCGATTTCCAACTTGTTGTGTAATGTTTATGTCCAATGGCCGATGAGCACCGATATGTTTTATCTATCATTTCTGTTCATATGACAAGGATTGAAAAGGATTTGCCAGTAGATTGTCGACTTGATTCATGATGATGACTGCTAGCTTGCTAGCTAAGGTTTTGAAGTAGGATGTTACCATTTTATTAGCCTAACAGGTGGGGCTCAAAACAGCTGGGGCTCTGCACCTGCCCTGAATGACCGGTCGCCACTGCATACACATAATCTGCAGAATGTGTTGTTCATACTGTGATGAGCTTTTTTATTATAGGCTGTGATATGAAATGTATTATGATGACATTGAGAAATGAAACATGATTCCTAATCATACTAAACTTAATGCCATCTCTTTTCAATTCTGCATGACAATGGTGATGTACGGTAAGAGGTAGAAGATTGCCATCTAGTGATGTGGTTTTGTGACTACACTGCACTACACTGCACTACTCTCAACCTACTTAGCTACAGCAAAGAAACAGATATCCTTCAGGTAGGTACAACTGAATTAGGAAAATTATTTTTTAATTAGGTAAACTATATCATCAAGTTACTTGAAAAAGATAGTAAACTAGTAGTTAAAATATGGGTGATGTATACTCCCCGAACCTGATGCACTGCAATTTGGAGAATTAAATGCCCAGGCAAATTAAACAAAATTATGAAAGCATGTTTGCTTGCTTGATTCATGTAGATAATATTTCATTAGAAATAAGAGGCTGGCTATAGCCTGGAGTTTGGTTGAACAAAGAGAGGGTTCATTCCCACCCCTAGAGGGCACTGTAACAATGTAGGAATGGCAGGTACGTTATTAGGATACAGTCCTTTTATATTTTCATTTTTATTAAACAGTAACATGCAAAACATAAACATAACAGCCAGAGGGATTCCACAAAGATATAAGAGGAGAAAAAAACAAAAAAACACAAATCCACATTATATCAATTGTTGACAAAATGATCATAGAACAGTTACAGCTCCAGTTGGATAAGAATACAGGTTTGTTTTCAGTCCCTCCAAAGGAACACATTTCAAACAGAATTTAAAAGCAGAATTGGCCAGCTCACCTTAAAATATATGTTTTATCTACCATTTAGCTTGTGGAGACTTGGCTTGCCTTTGAGTCCTCATGTGTCATCCCCACCCCTATAATGACACAATGAGGGAGATTTTACAGTATTATATTGTCATTCTAATGATGTGTATAATCCTCAACTTTCTTTATTGGACTCCTTGATTTGGCTGAGATTCAGCAGAGATTAAACTATTATCCACTCCGCCAACACACTAGATCTGTCCATGGCTATTATCTGATTATAGTATGAACAGGGTACTATACTATTATTACTATCTGGGAAAAATAATAATCCTACTGCAATTTATTTTTAAAATGCAGACATTTTGTTGCAGTCCTGTCAATGACATGCCTTGTCATGTCCTTATATTTGTAATGCAAGTCAGGTTAAAGGACAGGTTCACTTTTTTCTTGTTATAAAAGTGTTCAGACACTTTTTTTGCGATTTCTCTTGGTTTTGAGAAACTTACCCCACTAACGATGGACTTCCTCATGCTCGTTCTGCAGTTGCAGTGGCACAGATCAAACACCCAAATACATCCTTTTAGAAGTGGCAATACTTCTTCTGTGTACTTCCGTGTAGCCCGTGCATGCACACATGGAAAAGTATCGCTTGAGTCCAACTAAATGGAATATAAAGTTGCAAATAAAGTTCAGAATGACACAATTTCATGTGTACAATATCTAGAAAAAGTGAACCTGTCCTTTAACTTTCAACTCAAACAGTTGTGCCACCATCACTGTACCGCAAGGGGGTGCAAAAAACATATTTTTTCACTCGTGTCAGCTGTGCAGCTGACGTTTTATCGATTCTACAGGTTAACAGGTTAACTTAATTTCATCACTCTTTTGTTGCTGATCATTTTTCTGCACTGCAGGAAATGCAGATAAGATTTGTGATTTACATAAATTCACTGAAAACCCACACTAACACACAGTTATGTTAACAGTATTGCACTTTTCATGCAGTCTACTTTTGGCCAGCTGATAGCCTAACCACTGATCAAGCAACATTCTGGATTAAAGGTGCAATATGCAGAAATCGCTCCGCCATTTCCTGGTTGCAAAGATTCTAATAGTTTGCCTAATTTCAGATTATATGACAACACAAGCAGTCATTGTGTAGATAATCATTCTACCATCTATACCGCTGTGAAATATATTTTCCATAACCCAAAATATTGTATTTTCAGCTGTTTCAAGTTGGTGTCCAAAACCGAAAGTAAAAGACACAAAAACAAAACTTAAGAACGAGTAGCATAGAAATATTGTATATAGAACAGATCTACTGCTTCTAAGACTTCTTTCAATGAGAATGAGAGATCCATAACTCACAGTCTATGTGAATTTGGTCGGGTCGCACAAAAAGTTACATATTGTAGATTTAAGTGTTCAAATGTTGTTGCTGCAGAATTATTAGGTCAAATTAAGATCCTAAATCTGTAGCCTGTTTAGTCATTAAATAATGTTGATAATTTTAAGAATAGGGTCTCACTCAGAGATAAATCAAATCAAATGTTATTTGTCACATGCGTCGAGTACAACAGGTGTAGACCTTACAGTGAAATGCTTACTTACAAGACCTTAACCAACAATGCCTTAAGAAGTTAACTCTACCGACCCACCCTCCCGGATCCGGGATCCTCCTCATCAGAAACGCTGACTAGCATAGCCTAGCATAGCGCCACAAGTAAATAATAGCATATAAATATCATGAAATCACAAGTCCAATACAGCAAATGAAAGATAAACATCTTGTGAATCCAGCCAACATGTCCGATTTTTAAAATGTTTTACAGCGAAAACACAACATATATTTATGTTAGCTCACCACAATAGCCCAAAACACAACGCCATTTTTTCACCGCAAAGATAGCTTTCACAAAACCAACAAATAGAGATAAAAATAATCACTAACCTTTGAACAACTTCATCAGATGACAGTCTTATAACATCATGTTATACAGTACATTTATGTTTTGTTCGAAAATGTGCATATTTATAGCTACAAATCCTGGTTTTACATTGGCGCCATGATCATAAATGGCTCCAAAACAGACGTAATAATTACAGAGAGCAACGTGAAATACAGAAATACTCATCATAAAACATTTATTAAAAATACATGTTGAACACATAATTAAAGATAAACATCTTGTGAATCCAGCCAACATGTCCGATTTTTAAAATGTTTTACAGCGAAAACACAACATATATTTATGTTAGCTCACCACAATAGCCCAAAACACAACGCCATTTTTTCACCGCAAAGATAGCTTTCACAAAACCCACAAATAGAGATAAAATTAATCACTAACCTTTGAACAACTTCATCAGATGACAGTCTTATAACATCATGTTATACAATACATTTATGTTTTGTTTGAAAATGTGCATATTTATAGCTACAAATCCTGGTTTTACATTGTGAACATGGCGCCAAAATGCTCCAAATTGTCCGGAGAAATTTTAGAGAGTCACGTAATCTAACAGAAAAACTCATCATAAACTTTTCTGAAAAATACATGTTGGACATATAATTAAAGATACACTGGTTCTTAATGCAGCCACTGTGTTAGATTAAAAAAAATAACTTTAGTAAAAAGCACAGCATACAAAATCGCTCAGCCATTCTCCGCCATGTTGGAGTCAACATATTCAACAAAAATACGAAATAACATCATAAATATTCTCTTACCTTTGATGAACTTTCATCAGAATGCAGTGCCAGGAATCCTTGTTCCACAATAAATCGTTGTTTTGTTTTAGAATGTCCATGTCTTCTGTCGAATTAGCAACTTTGGCTAGCATGGTGTAGCTCACGTTTGGCTAGCATGGTGTAGCTCACGCTCACGTGTCCATGAAAGTTTGACGCATGGAACGAAAAATTCTAAAAGTGATAATAAAAGTCGAATAAACTGGTCAAACTCAGTTGAGAATCCATCTTTAGGATGTTTTTCTCGTATGTATCCAATAACGACCCAGACTGAGCATTTCTTCGTGTCTACCTAAGGCATTGCAGACAACAATATGGTGCACCCAGGTGCGCAGCAAAATACTGCCAATATGGCTGACCTGTCACTCCAAAAGCTCTCATTCGGTCCCACATCAGGCTAGACACCTCATTCAACTTTCTACTGCCTGTTGACATCTAGTGGAAGGCGTATGAAGTGCATACATATCCATAAATACAAGGCAATTGAATAGGTGAAGCCTTTCACAGAGACCCATTTCAGAATTTTCACTTCCTGTTTGGACGTTTGCCTGCCAAATGAGTTCTGTTTTACTCACAGATATAATTCAAACAGTTTTAGAAACTTCAGAGTGTTTTCTATCCAATAGTAATAATAATATGCATATCATATGATCTAGAACAGAGTACGAGGCCGTTTAATTTGGGCACTATTTTTTCCCAAATTGAAAATGGCGCCCCCTATTAAGAAGAAGTTTTTAAAGTGAGTATGCATAGATTATAAACAGAAAGTAGCAGCAGTGTAAAAGAAGGGTCTGGGTAGCCCTTTGATTAGCTGTTCAGGAGTCTTATGGCTTGGGGGTAGAAGCTGTTAAGAAGCCTTTTGGACATCGACTTGGAACTCCGGTACTGCTTGCCGTGCGCTAGTAGAGAGAACAGCCTGATATAGAGGTCCTGGATGGCAGGAAGTTTGGCCCCAGTGATGTACTGGGCCGTATGCACTACCCTCTGTAGTGCCTTGCGGTCGGAGGCCGAGCAGTTGCCTTACCAGGCAGTGATGCAACCAGTCAGGATGCTCTCGATGGTGCAGCTGTAGAACCTTTTGAGGATCTGAGGACCCATGCCAAATCTTGTCAGTCTCCTGAGGGGGAATAGGCTTTGTCGTGCCCTCTTCATGACTGTCTTAGTGTGCTTGGACCATGATAATTACAGCCCTGTAGATGAGAATGAGGGCGTGCTCAGTCCTCCTTTTCCTGTAGTCCACAATCATCTACTTTGTCTTGATCACATTGAGGGAGAGGTTGTTGTACTGGCACCACACAACAAGGTCTCTGACCTCCTCCCTAAACGCTGTCTCATCGTGGTCGGTGATCAGACCTACCACTGTTGTGTCATCGGCAAACTTGATGATGGTGTTGGAGTCGTGCCTGGCCATAAAGTCATGAGTGAACAGGGAGGACATGAGGGAACTGAGAATGCACCCCTGAGGGGCCCATGTGTTGAGGATCAGCATGGCGGATGTGTTGTTCCCTACCCTTACACCTGGGGCGGCCTATCAGGAAGTCCAGGATCCAGTTGCAGAGGGAGGTGTTTAGTCCCAGGGTCCTTAGCTTAGTGATGAGCTTTGAGGGTACTATGGTGTTGAACGCTGAGCTGTAATCAATGAATAGCATTCTCACATAGGTGTTCCTTTTGTCCAGGCTGGAAAGGGCAGTGTGAAGTGCAATAGAGTTTGCATCATCTGTGGATCTGTTGGGGCGGTACGCAAATTGGAGTGGGTCTAGGGTTTCTGGGATAATGGTGTTGATGTGAGCCATGACCAGCCTTTCAAAGCACTTCATGGCTACAGACGTGAGTGCTACGGGTCGGTAGTCATTTAGGCAGGTTACCTTAGTGTTCTGCTTGAAACATGTTGGTATTACAGACTCTGTTAGGGACAGTTTGAGAACGTCAATGAAGACACTTGCCAGTTGGTCAGCGCATGCTCAGAGTACACGTCCTGGTAATCCATCTGGCCCTGCGGCCTTGTGAATGTTGACCTGTTTAAAGATCTTACTCACACCGGCTACGGAGAGCGTGTCTCACAGTCGTCCGGAACAGCTGTTGTTCTCATTCATGCCTCAGTGTTACTTGCCTCGAAGTGAGCATAGAAGTAATTTAGCTCTTCTGGTAGGTTTGTGTCACTGAGCAGCTCGTGGCTGTGCTTCCCTTTGTAGTCTGTAATAGATTGCAAGCCCTGCCACATCCGATGAGCATCGGAGCCCGGGTAGTACGATTCAATCTTAGTCCTGTATTGACACTTTGCCTGTTTGATGGTTCGTCAGAGGGCATAGCGGGATTTCTTATTAGCTTCCGGGTTAGAGTCCCATTCCTTGAAAGCGGCAGCTCTATCCTTTAGCTCAGTGCGGATGTCACTTGTAATCAATGGCTTCTGGTTGGGGTATGTACGTACGGTCACTATGGGTATGACATCCTCGATGCAATTATTAATGAAGCCAGTGACTGATGTGGTGTACTCCTCAATACCATCGGAAGAATCACAGAATATATTCCAGTCTGTACTAGCAAAACAGTCCTGCAGCTTAGCATCTGCTTCATCTGACCACTTTCTTATTGACCGAGTCACTGGTGCTTCCTGATTTAGATTTTGTTTGTAAGCAGGAATCAGAAGGATAGAATTATGGTCAGATTTGCCAAATGGAGGGCGAGGGAGAGCTTTGTACGCATCTTTGTGTGTGAAGTAAAGGTGGTCTGGAGTTTTTCCCCCTCTGGTTGCATACTTAACATGCTGATAGAAATTAGGTAAAACTGATTTGAGTTTCCCTGCATTAAATTCCCCGGCCACTAGGAGCGCCGTATACAGCTCATTGATTGCGGTCTTAGTGCCAGCATTGGTCTACGGTGGTATATAGACAGCTATGAAAAATATAGATGTAAACTCTCTTGGTAAATAGTATGGTCCACAGCTTATCATGAGATACTCTACCTCAGGTGAGCAAAACCTCGAGACTTCCTTAGATTTCATGCACAAGCTGTTGTTTACAAATACACCTAGGCCGCTGCCCCTTGTCTTACAAGAGGCCGCTGTTCTATCCTGCCAACAAAGCTTAAAACCCGCCAGCTGTATGTTAATCATGTCGTCGTTCAGCCACGACTCGGTGAAACATAAGATATTACAGTTTGGTAGGATATACATGCTCGTAGTTTGTCTATTTTATTATCGATTGATTGGCTAATAGGACAGATGGTAAATGTATCTCCGTCTTTTCCTCCTGCAAATTACGGGGAGGATGGCCTTGTCGGGTGTCTGGAGTAAATCCTTCCCCTCTGACTTATTGAAGAAGAAGATTTCCTCCAGTACGGGGTGAGTAATCGCTGCCCTGATATCAAGAAGCTCTTTTCGGTCATAAGACATGGTGGCAGAAACATTATGTACAAAATAAGTTACAAATAACGCAAACAAACATGCACAATTGGTTACGAGATCGTAAAACGGCAGCCATCTCCTTCGGCGCCATTAATCAACAAAGGTGAGATATGACTGCTTTTACAGGATAAACCTTGATTTCATGTGTTTCCAAAACAATACAGCCATCTGTTTACAGTTTTTTTTTATCACTGGTACAATTTTCACAAGTATGTGTCAGATTTTCACAACTCTTAGTAAACAACTCCAAACAGATAACGTAAAAGGCAGTTGTTTCAAAACTCTAAGAACATTTTTAATTGACTAAGTACAATACACAATCATACTGTCACCTTTTCACTAAACCTAATCAGTGTTTCATCTAGAAATACATGTTTCACATTCCAATACATGTTCATATAAAACTTTCACAATGCAATGCTCACATAACTTTTGATATGATTATCTTCTCTTTTGTTAAAATACATTTTACTCTTACGTAATCCAAATACTCTTAATTGAAACCTACAGATTCTACATGTACAGTAAACTGGTTTGTCTACAACAGATTTTGAGAACTGCATAATGATTGTGTGTCTGTAAAGTAGAAACATAAAAAGTATGATATATACTCAAATGTACTCCTATAATGATGACTTATGATTTTACTTCACATCATGTTTTAAAAAAAACATGATGTTGTCAAGTTCAGAGATGTATTGTACGTAACAAACCAAATCAATTTTTTTTGGTCCTGTAAAAAAGCTAAGCAGATGTTACTGCAAGTGCAATGAAATGCTTGTGTTTCTATCTCCTACAGCAATACAATATCAATACAATACCAATATGCAGATAATCAAGAAAGTCCAAAACATGAAATAAATGCATCCCCTATAGAGTAAACATGTACCAAAATGAAGTTGCTGGGTTCTTTTTGATGGGGGGGTTCACACTATTTTACAAAAATTGCTTTGGCCAAAACAGTACTGTAATACCGTGATATATCCCATTTACATAACAGACACATTCATCAAAAGTGACAACAGTCCACACATTCTGGTATGTGACCCGAGTGGAAATCGAACACACAACTCTGGTGTTAATAGTGCAATGCCCTTATGAACTGAGCCACGTACAGGACCACTACAATACATAAGTACAATACGACACTGTAAAATACAATACACGATTACGATATAGACGGAAGATGTATGATTTCCATCCCCATGAGCGTACCACCCTCCTTCAGGCCATGGATGAGGCATGCAATGATTTCAATCCAGACTTATGTCAGGTTTGGAATGTCACGGTATGTCAGGTTTGGATTAGCCATGCCAAAATGTTTTTCCTCAGGTGCATGAACAATGAGGATATTTACAGTGCCTTCAGAAATAATTCATACCACTTGACTTATTTCACATTTTGTTGTGTTACAGACTGAATTCAAGATGGACTAAATGTATTATTCTTCTCACCCATCTACACATAATGACAAAGTAAACACATTTAGACATTTTTGCAACTTTATTTGAAAATTTAAATATATACACTACATACACTACATACACTACCAACGACTCATTCAAGGGCTTTTCTTTATTTTTAATATGTTCTACAATTTATAATAATAGTGAAGACATCAAAACTATGAAATAACACATAATAACACATGGAATCATATAGTAACCAAAAAAGTGTTAAACACACTCTTGGCATTCTCTCAACCAGCTTTACTTGAAATGCTTTTCCAACAGTCTTGAATTAGTTCCCAGATATACTGAGCACTTGTTAGCTGATTTTCACTCTGCGGTCCGACTCATCCCAAACCATCTCAATTTGGTTGACGTTGGGGGATTGTGGAGGCCAGGTCATTTGATGCAGCACTCCATCACTCTCCTTCTTGGTCAAATAGCCCTTACGCAGCCAGGTTTGTTGGGTCATTGTCCTGTTGAAAAAAAAATGATAGTCCCACTAACCCCAAACCAGATGGGATGGTGTATCTCTGCAGAACACTGTGGTAGCCATGCTTGTTAAGTGTAAATAAATCACAAACAGTGTCACCAGCAAAGCACCCCCACACCATTACACCTCCTCCTCCATGCTATACATTGGGAAATACACATGCGGAGATCATCCATTCACCCACATTGTGTCTCACCAAGACACATCGGTTGGAACCAAAAATCTCCAATTTGAACTCCAGACCAAAGGAAAAATGTCCACCGGTCTAATGTCCATTGTTCGTGTTTCTTGGCCCAAGCAAGTCTCTTCTTCTTATTGGTGTCCTTTAGTAGTGTTTTCTTTGCAGAAATTCGACCATGAAGGACTGATTCACACAGTCTCATCTGAACAGTTGATGTTGAGATGTGTCTGTTACTTGAACTCTGTGAAGCATTTATTTGGGATGCAATTTCTGAGGCTGGTAACTCTAATGAACTTTCCCTCTGCAGCAGGGGTAACTCTGGGTCTTCCATTCCTGTGGTGGTCCTCATGAGAGCCAGTTTCATCATAGAGCTTGATGGTTTTTGTGACTGCATTTGAAGAAACTTTCAAAGTTCTTGAAATTTTCCAGAATGACTGACCTTGACTGTTATTTCTCTTTGCTTATTTGAGCTGTTCTTGCCATAATATGGACCTGGTCTTTTAACAAATATGGCTATCTTCTTCAACTCCCCCCCGCATCTTGTCACAACACAACTGATTGGCTCGAACACATTAAGGAAAGAAATTCCCCAAATGAACTTTTAAGAAGGTACACCTGTTAATTGAAAGGCATTCCAGGTGACTACCTCATGAAGCTGGTTGAGATAATGCCAAGAGTGTGCAAAGCTGTCAGCAAGGCAAAGGGTGGATATTTGAAGAATCTCAAATATAAAATATATTTTGATTTGTTTAACACTTTTTTGGTTGCTACATGATTCCATATGTGTTATTCCATCGTTTTGATGTCTTCACTATTTTTCTACAATATAGAAAATAGTAAAAATAAATAAAAACCCTTGAATGAGTAGGTGTGTCCAAACGTTTGATTGGTACTGTATGTAAATGCTATATTTCTGTATTTCATTTTCAATACAGTTGCAAAAAATTTGAAAAACATGTTTTCACTATGTCATGGGGATTTGTGTGCAGATAGGTGAGAAGAAAATCATTTAAATCAATTTTGGATTCAGGCTGTAACACAACAAAATGTCTAATAAGTCAATGGGTGTGAATAGTTTCTGAAGGCACTGTACTGCAATTTAGATGAGAACCAGTGGCCAAATGTTCAAGGCAGGCTTGATTCAAACTAGGGTCTGCTAAACATTTTGACTTTCATTTCTTTAATTCTATTACATTCTGAAAGATGTCTTCAATAATCACACCTTTGATCGGACATGGGATAGAAATTCTGGAAATGTGATGTTCAATGGGTAGTGCAAGTGTTTTGATTAATTTGAAAACAGTGTAATGTACTGAAATTTACAGTATTGCAGCAGAATACATTCAATGGGCAATTTTGAAACATGTATCTTACATTTTTTGCTATTGGATAAATTGGTTGTTGAAATAACTCAATTGAGAATACTGGCAAGATTCAAACTAGTGCTTGCTAAACATTGTCTTTCATTTCTTTTAATCTATTACATTATGAAAAATGTCTTCAATAATCACTTTGATCAGACAGAAATTAGTAATGATGAAAGTGTAATGTTCAATGGGTAGTGCAAGTGTTTTGCCTGTAGTATCAAAGCTATAAATAAACTGTAATATTGGGGGAAATTAACAAATTTCCTCCTAGCTCCCCAAGTGATCCCTACTTTTCCAAGGGATAAAATAAAACTTCCTGACAAGAAATTGGTCACTTTGTTAAAATTCCTTACAATAGTATTTGATGGAAATCACATTTCCGGGAAGTCATTTTAAAGGAAAGGTTGCACGATATATATTCCACAAATCCAACAAAGTAGATTTATTATATTCCATCTAAAAGTTTTTTATGCAAAAATTGATCATTCTCAATTTGAATTACATTTATCAAAAACATATACCAATGTTGTGAAAATGTTTACCCAAAGGTTAAGGCAGAGACTAGAGGCCAGCATCCCGGAGTCATCTCTTCACTGTTGACGTTGAGACTGGTGTTTTGCAGGTACTGCAAAATGAAGCGGCCAGTTGAGGCGTCTGTTTAGAGTACAGTATATACATATGAGATGAGTAATGCAAGAAATGTAAACATTATTAAGTGAATGAGATACCATAGAATAGTATAGAAAACATTATATAGATATGAGATGAGTAATGCCAGATATGTAAACATTAAGTGGCTAAGATACTGTAGAATAGTATAGAATACAGTATATACATATGAGATGAGTAATGACAGATATGTAAACATTATTAATGTGAGTAGTGTTCCATTCCTTAAAGTGGCCATTGATTTCTAGGCTATGCCTATAGGCAGCAGCCTATAATGTGCTACTGATGGCTGCTTAACAGTCTGATGACTTTGGGATAGAAGCTGTTTTTCAGGCTCTCGGTCCCAGCGTTGATGCACCTGTACTGACCTCGGCTTCTGGATGATAGCGGGATGAACAGGCAGTGGCTCGGGTGGTTGATGTCCTTGATGATATTTTTGGCCTTCCTGTGACATCGGGTGCTGTAGGTGTCCTGGAGGGCGGGTAGTTTGCCCCCGGTAATGCGTTGGGCAGACCGCGCCACCCTCAGGAGAGCCTTGTGGGCGGTGCAGTTGCCATACCAGGCGGTGATACAGCCCGACAGGATGCGTTCAATTGTGCATCTGTAAATGTTTGAGAGGGGCTTTAGGTGACAATCCAAATTTCTTTAGTCTCCTGAGGTTGAAGAGGCTCTGTTGCACCTTCTTCACCACACCGCCTGTGTGGGTGGACCATTTCTGTTTGTCAGTTATGTGTACGCCAAGGACCTTGAAGCTTTCCACCTTCTTCACTGTGGTCCCGTCGATGTACATAGGGGGGTGCACCCTCTGTTGTTTCCTAAAGTACACGATCATCTCCTTTGTTTTGTTGACGTTGAGTAAGAGGTTGTTTTCCAGGCACCACACTCACAGAGCCCTCACCTCCTCCCTGTAGTCTTTTTCGTCATAGTTGGTAATCAAGCCTACTACTGTTGTGTCGTCTGCAAACTTGTTGATTGAGTTGGAGGCGTGCTTGGCCACGCAGTCTTGGGTGAACAGGGAGTACAGGAGGGGGCTGAGCACGCACCCTTGTGGGGCCCCAATGTTGAGGATCAGCGGAGTGGAGGTGATGTTTTTTACCTTCACCACCTGGGGGCGGCCTGTCAGGAAGTCCAGGACTCAGTTGCACAGGGCGGGATTCAGACCCAGGGCCTCGAGCTTAATGATGAACTTGGAGGGTACCATGGTGTTGAATGCTGAGCTATAGTCAATAAACAGCATTCATACATAGGTATTGCTCTTGTACAGATGGGATAGTGCAGTGTGCAGAGTGATGGCGATTGCATCGTCTGAGGACCTATTGGGGCGGTAAGCAAATTGAAGTGGGTCTTGGGTGGCACTTCAAGAGGTGATATGATCCTTGACTAGTCTCCCAAAGCACTTCATGATGACAGAGGTGAGTGCTACGGCGATATAGTCATTAAGTTCAGTTACCTTTGCCTTCTTGGGTACTGGAACAATGGTGGCCATCTAGAAGCATGTGGGGACAGTAGACTGGGATAGGGAGAGATTGAATATGCCCATAAACACACCAGCCAGCTGGTCTGCACATGCTCTGAGGACGCGGCTAGGGATGTCGTCTGGGCCTGACGCCTAGCGAGGGTTAACACATTTAAATGTTTTATTCACATCGGCCACAGAGAAAGAGAGCCCAAAGTCCTTGGTAGTGGGCCGTGTCGGTGACACTGTGTTATCGTCAAAGCGTGCAAAGAATGTGATTAGCCTGTCCGGAAGCAAGACGTCGGTCTCGGCGACGTGGCTGGTATTCCTTTTGTAGTCCGTGATTGTCTGTAGTCCCTGCCACATACGTCTCGTGTCTGAGCCGTTTAATTGCGACTCCACTTTACCTCTATACTGATGTTTAGCTTGTTTGATTGCCTTGCGGAGTGAATAACTACACTTTTTATATTCTGCCATATTACCAGTCGCCCTGCCATGGTTAAATGTGGTGGTTCGCGCTTTCAGTTTTGCGGGAATGCTACCATCTATCCACGGTTTCTGTTTAGGGTAGGTTTTAATAGTCATAGTGGGTTGCACATCTCCTATACACTTCCTTATAAACTCAGTCACCATAGCCGTGTATGCGTCTAGATTGTTTTCGCAAGCTACCCGGAACATATCCCAGTCCACGTGATCAAAACAATCCTGAAGCGTGGATTCCGATTGGTCAGACCCAGCGTTGAATAGTACAAAGCACGAGCACTTCCTGTTTGAATTTCTGCCTATAGGATGGGAGGACCAAGATGGAGTCATGGTCAGATTTGCCAAAAGGAGGGCGGGGGAGGGCCTTGTAACATTGCGGAAGTTTGAATAGCAATGGCCAAGAGTCTTAGTAGCAGGAGTAGGACAGTCGATATGTTGATAGAACTTTGGCAGCCTAGTCCTCAGATTTGCTTTGTTAAAATCCCCAACTACAATAAATGCAGCCTCAGGATATGTGGTTTCCAGTTTGCATAAAGTCCAGTGAAGTTCGTTGAGGGCCGTCAAGGTTTTGGCTTGAGGTGGGATGTAAACGGCCGTGGCGATGACGGAGGAGAATTCTCTTGGGAGATAATATGGTCGGCATTTAATTGTGAGGTATTCTAGGTCGGGTGAACAAAAGGACTTGAGTTCCTGTATGTTCCTAGAATTACACCATGAAACACTCTGCCCTTCTGCTGATATATATTCCTCTCTACGCAATGTACTGAGAATCCTGCTGGCTTTTCCGACTCCGACAGAGTATCCCGACAGAGCCATGTTTCCGTGAAACAAAGTATGTTACAGGCCCCGATGTCTCTCTGGAAAGAAATCCTTGCTCTAAGTTCATCAACTTTGTTATCCAAAGACTGAACATTAGCGAGTCATATACTCGGAAGTGATGGGTGGAGTGCGCACCTCTTAAGTCGAACCAGCAGGCCGCCTCGAGTGCCTCTCCTCCGCCGGCGATGTTTTGGGTCGGATTCTGGAATAAGTTCAATTGCTCTGGGGAGAGTGAACAAAGGATTTGCTCCAGGGAAGTCGTATTCCTGGTCGTTCTGGTGAGTTACCGCCGCTCTAATGTCCAATAGTTCTTCCCGGCTGTATGTAATGACACAAAACATTTCCTGAGCTAATAATGTAAAAAATAGTACATTAAAAACTAAATACTGCAAAGTTTCCTAAGAACTAGTCACGATGCTGCCATCTCTGTCGGCGCCATCTTCTTTATAATATCCTCACAATAACAACAATACCCACTAGGAAAAGACGTCAGTTCAACATCTATTTTTTATTTACATTTGGCTGAGTTGTCAACTAACGTGAATTCAATGTAAAATCAACAAAAATGTCACCATGACATTGGATTTAGATTAAAAGATTTTAAAAAATAGAAATTCCCTTACGTTGATTCATTTTTGCAAATCAAATGAGTTTTCTACTTTTATTCTATAAAAATGTTTGGGCTGTAATGACACGGAAACAACCAGTTTTTGCCCAGTGGGTATCTATTACATTTTTTAATCATCTATTTATATTTGTCACACTCTGATCTGTTTCACCTGTCTTTGTGATTTTCTCCACCCCCCTCCAGGTGTCGCTCCATTATTCCCTTTGTATTTATACCTGTGTTCTCTGTTTGTCTGTTGCCAGTTCGTCTTGTTTGTTCAACTCAACCAGCATTTTGTGTCTCAGCTCCTGCTTTTTCCAGTCTCTCTTTATCGGACCCTCCTGGTTTTGACCCTTGCCTGTCCTGACTTCGAGCCCGCCTGCCTGACCACTCTGCCTGCCCATGATCCTGAGCCTGCATTCCGACCTGTACCTTTGCCCCCTCTGGATTACCAACCTCTGCCTTACCCTGACCCTGAGCCTGCCTGCCGCCCGGTACCGTTGCCCCACCTCTGGTTTACTGACCCCTGCCTGCCTTGACCTGTCTATTGCCTGCCCCTGTATATTAAACTATTGTTTAACGGGGTCTGCATCTGGGTTTTACCTTTATACCTGATAGTACGAACTGGCCAAGACTGACCAAGCAGACCCGGACCAGCTGCGCAACGCCATCTCCTCCCAAGGAGCCTCCATTGGTAGGCACGAGAAACTGCTTCGTGGGCTGATGGAGGGGGTCAAAAAGTTGGCTGAGCGCCATGACCGGGCATTGGACATGCTGCTGGAGCAATTCCGCGGGTCGTCTGGGGGGCAGCCTGCCACGGTGGTAACCCCACCACCCCTCAGAAACTCGGCGGTTAGCCCCACTGGCCACTCCATCTTCCCGGGAGCCCCGGTTACCTCCTCCGGAACGCTTTATTGGAGAACCGAGCACCTGTCAGGCGTTTTTAGCTTGGTGTGCACTCATCTTCTATCTTCAGCCATTCTCCTTCCCCTCAGATCGCGCCTACATAGCCTACGTCATCACACTGATGTCTGAAAGGGCCCTCACCTGGGCTACGGCCGTAGGGAACAGCAGCCAGCCATATGCGCGAGCCTGGAGGGGTACGTGGGAAAGGTGTGGAAGGTCTTTGATGCCCCATTCTCCGGGAGAGAAGCTGCCCGGAAGCTAATCCAGCTCCGGCAGGACGCCCGCACTGTGGGCGTCCTGCGATTTCACTCGCATGTCCTTCGATTTCACTCGCATGTCCAGGGATTCCACCTCACCTCCGATTCATCCCGGAAGTCCCAGACAGTCCTGTGACCTAGAGCACCCGAGATTTCCCGACCTTCCTCGAGAATCACAGAGGAGGGCTGAGGCACTGTTTCCCGAGCCCATGCATCTAAGCCGGGCTGGGCTGTCGCCAGCGCAGTGGCAACACCGGGTCAGCACAAGGAGCTGTCTGTATTTCTGAACTTTTGGTCATTTTGTGTCCTCATGCCCGGTAAAAAGACCAGGCTCAACGGTAGGAGCGAGTACTCTGGTGGGCCATATGGGGAACTTTTCTGCTTCCCTAACTCGCACCTATTTTATGTTATTCTTCTGTGGAGAAACCAGTCCAAATCTCTTCGGGTCCTCATTGACTCTGGGGCCGATGAGATCTTTTTGGACACCACACTGGCTTCCGAGCTGAACAATACCACTCAGCCTCTCTCCATTCCCGTGGATGTTAGAGCGTTGGACAGGTGCTCTATAGGACGGGTCACCCATAACACCACTCCCATCAACCTACGGGTGTCAGGGAATCACAGCGAGGCCTTTCAGTTCTGGTTTTGGGATTCTCCTGGCTCCAGTGACACAACCAACTCATCAACTGGTCTACGGGTGCCATCATTGGCTGGAGTCCGTTCTGCCACGCCCATTGTCTGAAGTCGACACAACCTGCCCCGGGACGTCTTCCTGGGTCCTCGGAGGTGGTTCCGAAATCTCTCCGCCATTCCCGCGGAGTACCAGGATCTCCAGGAGGTGTTCAGCAAGTCCCGGGCCACTTCCCTTCCACCCCGGGGTGTCTGTACTCGCTGTCGGGACCTTGAAACCAAGGCTATGGAGGACTACATTGGGGACTCCCTAGCTAATGTATTTATCCGTCCCTCTTCCTCTCCTGCTGGCACAGGGTTTTTCTTAGTGGAGAAGAATGACAACACTCTGTGCCCGTGCATTGACTACCGGGGACTCAATGACATCACTGTTAAGAACCGTTATCCGATAACACTCATTTCCTCTGCCTTCGAGCTGCTCCAGGGGGCCACTGTGTTCTCCTCCAAGCTGGATCTACATAATGCCTACCACTTGGTGCGGATACGAGACGGGGACGAGTGGAAGACCGACTTCAACACGGCCAGCGGCCACTACGAATATCTGATCATGCCCTTTGGCCTCACCAACGCCCATGCCGTGTTCCAGGCTCTGGTGAATGACGTTCTCCGCGACATGCTGAACTGGTTCATCTTCGTCTACATTGACGACATCCTCGTCTTCTCCCTCTCCCCCCAATATCACGTGCTCCATGTCCGGCAGGTTTTCCAGCACCTTCTGGAGAACCAGTTGCTCATTATGGCGGAAAAGTTCGAGTTCCGTCGCTCCACCATTCCCTTTCTGGGATACATTATCTCTGCTGGGAGCGTCAAGATGGATCCCAAGAAGGTGAAAGCGTGGTGGATTTGCCTCAGCCTACGTCCAGCTGCAACGCTTCCTGCGGTTCTTCAACTTTTATCTCCGCTTTATCCGGGATTACAGCACCCTGGCCTACCCTCTATCTGCCCTCAGCTCTACTAAGGTTCCGTTCACGTGGTCCACGTCTGCAGACCGGATGTTCCGGGACCTTAAACACCACTTCGGCTCCGATCCTGGTTCGTCCGGACCCTTACAGTCAGTTCGTGGTGGAGGCTGATGCTTCGGATGTCAGAGTGGGGGCTGTTTTCTCCCAACGTTCTGCCCTGGACCTTAAGCTGCATCCCTGCACCTTTTTCTCCCACGGCCTCACCGCCATGGAGAGGATTTACGATGTGGGGAATCGGGAGATTCTCGTAGTGAAGATTGCATTGGAGGAATGGAGGCACTGGCTCGAAGGGGCGGAACATCCGTTCATTGTGTGGACCGACCACAAAAACCTGGAGTATCTCCGCACCGCCATGCGCCTCAACTCCAAGCAGGCGAGATGGGCCCTGCTGTTTCCCCAGTTCAACTTTTCCCTCTCCTACCGGCTGGGATCCAAGAATGTCAAGCTCTGTTTATGCTCTGTTTACCCGCTATAACCCCACGGGTACCACCCCGGAGTCAGAGACCGTCCTTCCCTCCTCGTGCCTGGCGATGGCACTCAGCTGGGGTATCGGGAAACAGGTCCGGGAGGCGCAGCTGTCCCAGCCGAACCCTGGGGGGGGGGGGGGGGGGGGAAATAACCGGATGTTTGTGCCTGACGCTGTCCGCCCCGCGGTTCTGGAGTGGGCCATTCCTCCAGGCTTGCCTGCCACCCGGGCTCCCGGCGGACCTTGGCCTTCGTGCGACAATGCTTTTGGTGGCCTACCATGGTTCCGGACGTTTCCGCCTTTGTCCCCGCCTGCTCAGTCCGTGCACGGAACAAGACCCCTCAACATGCTCCGGCTGGCCTCCTCCAACCTCTGCCCATCCCTTATCGCCCTTGGTCTCACATCTCCCTGGACTTTGTCACGGGTCTCCCCCCGTCTGATGGCAATATTGCCATCCTGACCGTGGTGGATGATTTTCCAAGGTCGCCCACCTCATTCCTCTCCCCAAGTTACCATCTGTCAAGGAGGCGGCCCAGTTCATGTTGCAGCATGTCTTCCGGATCCATGGACTGCCCGTGAACATGGTCTCTGAAAGCGGCCCTCAGTTCTCGTCCCAGTTCTGGAAGGCGTTCTGCACCCTCATTGGATCGTCGGCCAGCCTGTCCTCCGGGTTCCACCCCTAGTCTAACGGCCATTCGAGCGAGCTAACCAGGACCTTGAAACCACCCTGCGCTGCCTGGTCTCTGCCAACCCCACCACCTATAGCCAGCAGCTGGTGTGGGTGGAATATGCACGCAACACCCTTCCCTGCTCTGCCACAGGCCTATCGCTCTTTGAATGTTCCCTGGGTTATCAGCTCTCGCTCTTCCCCGAGCAGGACGTTTGTTCGCTCGTCGTACCTGGAGGAGAGCCCGGTCGGCCCTCCTCAAGACCACCTCCAGGTATCGCTGACAAGCGTATCGCCATTGGACCTCGGCTCCCCGGTATCGTCTCGGGCAGAAGGAATGGCGCAAACTCTCCCCCCGGTTTATTGGCCCATTTCCCAAATCTACAATTATTAGTCCCTCTGCTGTTCGTCTTCTTTTGCCCCATACCCTTCTTATACACCCCACCTTTCATGTGTCCCGTATTAATGCAACCGCTGTGTCAGATTTCAAAAAAACTTTACATAAAAAGCAAACCATGCAATAATCTGAGACGGCGCTCAGATAGAAACAACATTTTTCCGCCATGTTGGAGTCAACAGAAATACAAAATTACATAATAAATATTCCCTTAACTTTGATGATCTTCATCAGAATGCACTCCCAGGAATCCTAGTTCCACAATAAATTGTTGTTTTGTTCGATAATGTCCATTATTTATGTCCAAGTAGCTACTTTTGTTAGCACATTTAGTACACATATCCAAACGCTCGTGCAGGTCCAGGCGAACTTCGGACGAAAACTTCAAAAAGTTATATTACAGGTCGAATAAACTTGTCAAACTAAGTATAGAATCAATCTTTAGGATGTTGTTATCATAAATATTCAATAACGTTCCAACTGGAGAATTCCTTTGTGTCTATAGAAGTAATGGAACGCAAGTTGATATCATGTGGAATGCGCATGACCAGGACCTGGCTCTCTGCCAGACCACTGACTCAAACAGCTCCCATCCGGCTCAACATCACAGTAGAAGCTTCATTCAACGTTCTACAGACTGTTGACATCTAGTGGAAGCCGTAGGAAGTGCAAATAGATCCATATCCCACTGGGATTTCAATAGGTGATGATTTGAAAATCGACCAGCCTCAGAATTCCCACTTCCTGTTTGGATTTTCTTCTCAGGTTTTTGCCTGACATATGAGTTCTGTTATACTCACAGACATCATTCAAACAGTTTTAGAAACTTCAGAGTAGTGTTTTCTATCCAATAGTAATAATATGCATATATTAGCATCTGGGACAGAGTAGGAGGCAGTTCACTCTGGGCACGCTATTCATCCAAAGTGAAAATGCTGCCCCCTATCCCTAAAAAGTTAAACCCGTGTCTCACAGCCCTTTGTCTTCTGTTTCCAGGTCCACCCCTCCTCCCCATGTCATCAATGGCCATCTTGTGTACACGGTGAGACATCTCCTGAGTGTTCGGCCACGGGGCAGGGGTTTCCAGTACCTGGTTGACTGGGAGGGTTATGGCCCGGTGGAGAGATGCTTGGTCTCCGCTAGAGACATCCTGGTTTTGACCCTTGCCTGTCCTGACTCCGAGCCCGCCTGCCTAATCACTCTGCCTGCCCCTGACCCTGAGCCTGCCTGTCGACCTGTACCTTTGCCCCAACTCTGGTTTACTGACTCCTGCCTGCCTTGACCTGTCTATTGCCTGCCCCTGTATATTAAACTACTGTTTATTCGATGTGGTCTGCATCTGGGTCTTACCTTCATACCTGATAATATTGCATCACCTTTGATAACAGGACTAAAACTACTCCATGATGTTTGTCATGTCCACTCCCGCCTTCCCGCTCCGGTGCTCGACTTCACAGGTCTACTAACCACCGGTCCTGACAACCCATCTTTACGCACACCTGGCAACCATCATTAAGATCACATGTGTCTCATCATCAGTCACACTTCATTATTCCCTTAATTACCTACAGTGGCTTGAAAAAGTAATCACCCACCTTGGCATTTTTCCTATTTTCTTGCCTTACAACCTGGAATTCAAATAGATTTTTTGGGGGGTTTGTATCATTTGATTTACACAACATGCCTACCACTTTGAAGATGCAAAATATATTTTCTTGTGAAACAAACAAGACACAAAAAAAGAGAAAACTTGAGCGTGCATAACTATTCATCCCTCCAAAGCCTCTTTAGAGCCACTTTTTGCAGCAATTACAGCTGCAAGTCTCTTGGGGTATGTCTCTATAAGCTTGACAAATCTAGCCACTGGGATTTTTGTCCATTCTTCAAGGCAAAACTGCTCCAGCTTCTTCAAGTCGGATGGGTTCAACTGGTGTACAGCAATCTTTAAGTCATACCACAGATTCTCAATTGGATTGAGGTCTGGGCTTTATTCCAAGACATTTAAATGTTTCCCCTTAAACCACTTGTGTGTTGCTTTAGCAGTATGCTTAGGGTCATTGTCCTGCTGGAAGGTGAACCTCCGTCCCAGTCTCAAATCTCTGGAAGACTGAAACAGGTTTCCCTCAAGAATTTCCCTGTATTTAGCGCCATCCCTGCCGATGAAAAACATCCCCACAGTGAAGTACGGTGGTGACAGTATCATGCTGTGGGGATGTTTTTCATCGGCAGGGATGGCGCTAAATACAGGGAAATTCTTGAGGGAAACCTGTTTCAGTATGGTTTTCTCTGGGTGATGAGAGGTGTTGGGTTTGTGCCAGACATAGCATTTTCCTTGATGGCCAAAAAGCTACATTTTAGTCGACCAGAGTACCTTCTTCCATATGTTTGGGGAGTCTCGCACATGCCTTTTGGCGAACACCAAACGTATTTGCCCCCTTTTTTCTTTAAGCAATGGCTTTTTTTCTGGCCACTCTTCCGTGGCTTAAAATGGTCCTATGGACAGATACTCCAATCTCCGCTGTGGAGCTTTGCAGCTCCTTCAGGGTTATATTTGGTCTCTTTGTTGCCTCTCTGATTAATGCTCTCCTTGCCTTGTCCGTGAGTTTTGGTGGGCGGCCCTCTCTTGGCAGTTTGCTGTGGTGCCATATTCTTTCCATTTTCTAATAATGGATTTAATGGTGCTCAGTGGGATGTTCAAAGTTTTGGATATTTTTTTATAACCCGTTTGGAGACCACCTTGGTCTTCATGGTGCCACATGTTTGGTGGTGCCCCTTGCTTAGTGGTGTTGCAGACTCTGGGGCCTTTCGGAACAGGTGTATATATACTGACACCTGAAACCCCACCTCTTTAAGGAATACCTAGGATAGGATAAAGTAATCCTTCTCACCCCCCCCCCCCCCTTAAAAGATTTAGATGCACTATTGTAAAGTGGCTGTTCCACTGGATGTCATAAGGTGAAAGCACCAATTTGTAAGTCGCTCTGGATAAGAGCGTCTGCTAAATGACTTAAATGTACTGAGATCATGTGATACTTCGATTGCAGACAGGTGGACTTTATTTACCTAATGATGTGACTTCTGAAGGTAATTGGTTGCACCAGATCTTATTTAGGGGCTTCATAGCAAAAGGGGTGAATACATATGCACGGACTACTTTTCCATTTTAAATTTTTTTGAATATAATTTTTTTTTTAATTTTCACTTCACCAATTTGGACTATTTTGTGTATGTCCATCACATGAAATCCAAATAAAAATCAATTTAAATTACAGGTTGTAATGCAACAAAATAGGAAAAATGCGAAGGGGGATGAATCATTTTGCAAGGCACTGTACCCTTTATTTAGCAGTATTTTTGTTCAGTCAGCACGTAGTCTTGTTTGTGTTTTCATGTCAGGCGCTTCGCTTGTTTTGTATCATTCCATGTTCGTTGTTATTAAACTCACTAACTGCACCTGCTTCCTGACTCCCTGTGTCTACGTTACAATGCATCACTTATTTGAGATCTATGTTAGACAGAACTGGAACGGACCAATACCACATTCCTCACCCCTTACTGTTTAACATCCAGCTCTCTCTATATTCTCTTCTCTCTTTTGCACGTACACATGCAAGCATGCACAGACACACACACACACACTCCACATGCACTCACAATCCTTCACCATCAGGATGTAGGGGTAAGGAAGTGGAGTGGAGGGGCTATACACTTGAAAGGGCTCTCATCTTCCTGAAAGAGAAGTAAAGAAAGCTAACTAGGTGACATGGAGTGGGGGTGGTGGTGGGGGTGTTTGATTCTGCTCTGGAAAATGTATTGGCCTAGTTGGAAAAACACGCCAAAAAAAAGAGAAGAGCAGGAAAATGTAGGGGTGAGGGGAACCGGAGCTGTGGCCTGTGGATGAACTCAACAGGGACTTTGCTTGGTGGGGTCATCCCAAGTTCAGGTCTTTCCCTCGCTGACTCCACGAGAGTGGAGGAGCTGTCTGTGGCTGACGGCCTCCAGCCCCCGCAGGGAGCCCCCCAGGGTCCCTGTAACACAAACCCATTTCCAGCAGTCCTCTGGGCTGTGTGGGGGATGTGGGCTCACCATGGGTTAGGGAAGGTCACGCTGAGGGGCGAGAGGGTGGGGAGCCACCACGACCAATAAATATCTGCTTCACAGATAAGGGTCTGTTTTTTTAAAGCACCCATCTCTATTTCCCACTCTGTAAAGGTTCCAGTTACTCTCAATAGAAAAGCTGTGGCTCAGTAGAAAAGTCCTTATAGAGGAGCCACACTGACATGGGAAGAGTAGAATCTAAAACAGTCCGTTTTTTGGGGGGTTAAGTTTGTTATGGCTGCAATGATGATTTGATAATAGAATAAGTTTACTTGAAGTTTACTTCAAGTATCCCCCAAAAAAAGTATCCCCAAAAAAAAGTATCCCAGAAAATACTTGATCAATGATATTAATTTTTCAAATGAATAGTCATAAATACTCACACACGTATGATTGAAAGGGAATGACAGTAGGTCCAGGTGGAGACATGACTGGTACAGATGGACACAGAGACTCCAGCAGTCTTTGATGGAGACAAATGAGAGACAATCTATTATTCGGCACTCACAGAACCAACAGTGAGTCAGGGGTGGCCAACTAATCAGGCAGTTTGCACAGACAGCCCAGCATGGGTCCTTTGAGTGGATAAGTGGTCCCTCCCATTATGTCAAGAGTAAAGGCTGTACCAGGATGGTGGGGAGAGGTTGGCAGGGAGTTAATGAGTTGAGTGGTGGGCTGATCAGGAATGGGAAGGTTCAGCTCTATAACTGCATAATAAAATGCTTCAAGTTGTCAGAACGTTTTCTCAGCAGTAACTATTTTACAACTACTGCCATTTGGTATCCTTACCGTAGTCTAGCTTATCAAGCAAAACCAAAACCAAAACCAAAACCACCAAGGGCTGTGATGTTGAAATCACATATAACTCATAGATGGATTAGCTGACAACGTAACGAAAACGATGCACGCATTTCAATGGGGCAAAGGCCGTGTGTTGTTGTGATTCTTGATGGCCAGATAGCTAGCCACCATGACAAGAAGCTGCTCTGTGGGGAATCGTAGGTGGCTCGTTCCAGCTAGTTGTATCTTGTACTTGATACCATGTCTTATTTGGAGGTGTTTTGTCTGACATCACATCTATGCTAACATGGCAAAACAATTTGCTAACTAACCAACAACTGTAACAGTGTATTTTAGCGACAACAAGCTCTCATTGTGCAAATTTCTTTATGTTTTCAATAAACATTGGAGATGAAATATAGTTTACATGTTGGCAACAATCTAAGCCAACCCTGTCTGTTTTTCCTAATAGTTATGCACGATACAGTTTAGTTGCAAAACTCACAACCCATGTATAGACCAAGAGAAAAATCTTATCCAGAGCACTCAACATGCGTGAGGACTCTGACCTTTCTGTTCAGACCTGTTCTTTCCCTGCAGAATGAACATTTTTTTTTTTACGTCTGTCACGGCTAATGTAAGCATTCAAGCTCCAACTTAGGAAACAGAGCATCGCTACCCTATCCTCTGGGTCAGTACGCTGCATTGTTGAATACATTTAATTGTATTGAATTTTCCTCTAATCTTCAGTCGCTTTCAAAAATCTATAGGTTGTAAGTTGCTTTTTTAAATACAATACTGTATTCAGCAGTTTGACATAGCCTACACATGATGAAGGTGTAGGCGGGGCTTTCTGCAACAATAGTAAAATTGGCTTTTTGTTGGTAGGAGTTCAGTTTCTCTTGATACAAACACCAACAGTCGAGCTTACTGTATGTGGGTGGTGCCAGTGAGATGTGTCTACTGATCCTTCATATAGAAACCTGCAGGCACAACTTCCAGGCAGCAGGAAGTTCCACATTCACCTGGTCATACAGTAGTTTCGGCATATCTACAGTATATTACAGTAATTCTGACCTTGGTATGCATCATAATATTTCACAATTTAAAAAAATGCAATCAAAACTAAAAGTAATTTTGCCTGTGTCACTAACATCCCTTACGGAAAAACAACATGCATTTGACATGCGATCTTATGTGAAGTTAATGTGATAACATGTCAAAGCAACATGATAGATCACATGAAACTACACATTTGAAAACATTTGATCTCATGTGAAATCATGTGAAACCATGTGGTTTTGGAACACTTCACATGATATTATGTTTTCACATGTGAAATTCCACATGAAATAAAATTTGTCGAAAACATGAAAATTTCACATGTGAAATCATGTGTTTTTTTCAGTAAGGGATGAACATGCTGAAACTTGTTTTATGAGTGTGATCTGTGTGGTTAAGTTATAACACAATTTGTTACATTTCGAAAACATGAAAATTTCACATGTGAAATCATGTGTTTTTTCAGTAAGGGATGAACATGCTGAAACTTGTTTTATGAGTGTGATCTGTGTGGTTAAGTTATAACTCAATTTGTTCCGAATGTGCATGTCTGTAGGAGCCGTCTTCCTGAAGTGCCAACATACTGTGTAGAGACTGTTCCTGTCTTGTTGACTACGGCATGCGAAAACTACACGTGAAAACATTTGAGCACATGTGAAAACATGATATCATGTGAAATAAATGTGACAACACGGGGATGCAAAATTTCAATATGTGATACTTTGAAACTACACCTACAAATGCAGTTCCACATGTAAGAGTTAGATTTTCACATGTAAATGTTTCTTACATGTGGAATTACAAATGAGATTTTCACATGTTTGTTTTTCATATGTGAAAATGTAATTCCACACGTGAGAATTCAATTTTCACATGTGAAAATTCAAATTTGATTTCCATGTGAAAGTTTCTGCAATTCACGTGAGGTGAAAACATGTTCTTCTTCTCACATGTGAAAAGGTGGTGTTAACATGTAAACTCAAAATGTAATACATGTGAAGATATGGTTTCAGCTCAGCATGTGAAAACAGCTATTTTCCATGTGAAATCCTTATTTGAAACTGCAAATTTCACATTATATTTTTGTAAGGGAAGTAATTAAATGGTATGGAGGGTTTTAAGGTAAGTGGTACACTTTAAAATCAAAGCTAATGACCTTTTACATTAACACTTAATTAGCACTGACTTTTCAATATGACTCCAACTGGGATTTTAACTCACAACCTTGGAGTACGGCAATATTTCTGCTTCGCCAGAAAGTCTGGAGCATTCTCAGAAGTCCCCTAGAAATTCATTACCTATAATACATCTCTGCATTTAGCAAAAGTGCCATCTGCACTGCTTTTTTAGTTATCAGTTAATCTGACTTCTCTTATCATTGATTTAATTGACTTATTTCAGCAATTTAAGGGTTTTCTGTATAGTTGTCTAATGTTGGTGGGACATATTATTCTGTTTTAATGTTACTTCTGCATCACTATGATAAATATAATAGTTTTTCTTAATTGCATTTTTTACAAAACTGAGATTTACTTTGAAGTCAAATGTAGGAATATGGGTGAAATCAGTCATTGACACAGCCATGATGGTGCAACAGGAAGATCAGAATGCCATGAACCAAGAGGTTCTGAGTCCCAAATCCCAAGTGTGTACAATGTAATCACGTATGTCAAATAAAATGGATAAGTTGAAAACACTGCGACTGTTTGGTGACATTCTGGGGACATCCTAACAACTCATTTTTGTTTGCAAAGCATCACCTGTGAAATCTCATGTAAAAAATATTCACATGTGAAATGTTTTAATCACAAGTGAAAGGTTAGGTGATCACACTGGAAACTTCATGTGAAATATCATCACATGTGAAGTGTTCCACATGAAATAACACTTTGAAATCATGTGGTTTTTCAAGCGATGAACTTATTGAAATTTGTTTTATGAGTCTGATCTGTGTGGTTGAGTTATAACACAAGGTGTCTGGTATGTAAAGCAATTTGTTCTACATTTGCATGTCTGTAGGAGCCGTCTTCCTGAGGTGCCAACATAGAGGCTGTTCCTGTCTTGTTGACTACGGCATGGTGGAGAGAGAAAGAGGGAAAAGAAAGAAAGGGAGTGAGGAATAGAACAGAGCACAGAGGGAAAGATTGAGAGAGGTTGAGGGGAGAGGGAGGGTAAAGAGGTGAAGGAGGGTGTTGAGGGAGCTGAAAGGGGGTGAGGAGTGGGAGGGAGAGGGGGAGAAGGGGGGCTGTGCGTGAGGAGAGGACCTCCCCGTGAACTGTGCAGTCGCGAGCCGGGTCATCGGGGCGAGGTTGTGAGAGCGTGCCTGAAACAGTACACCCAGGGGTTCAGCCAGAGTTCACACACTCAATGTGCAGGATCCATGTCCTTCAGTCAGCGCTCGCCAGCCTGCCCAGCCACACTGCACACCAGCACATACACAGAAACACAGCCACATAGCACACACTCACACACACAAACATGAGCTCAACACAGACAGGCAAACACAGATACAAACATAAAACCTTATCAATCTGGTTAACTTTGAAAGATGCAGACCTAAATACACACATGCAAACATAACACATTGTCCCACATTGTCCAACAAATCATACAGAGAACATGCTGCTACCATCTCAACGCATCACACGGATGATGACACATGATAAATATGCACACAACAACATGATCTGATGAACTCTGCAAAGTAAGTAAACAGAACTGTTTGCTCCAGGAAAAAAAGGACTTCTGTGAAACTAATACTGTAACTGATATTTGTGTCCGTAGCCTGTAAAAAGAGCCGCATGGTTTGAACTGTGAGAAAGATTGCACTAATTTCCAGTCAGTATGGTTTAAATAGGAAAGGCCACTAAGCCAGCATCCCCTCTGTGTTAATGAGCTCTTTGTGGGAAGCTGTCTGCTTTACTCCCATTGAAGACTGGTTGGCCCATTGTCAAACCCAGAGCTTGACCTGGTGCTGAACCCAATTGTCAAACTGGCAGTGTGGTGTGGGACTTTGGTGAGGGAGGAGGGGCAAGAGTGTGGCTAAGTTGAGTACAGGAAGTTTTAATTATTATGAGTCCCTTGTGATTTTATTTGGCTGTGCTCAATATACACAATCAGACAAATATGTTTATATTGTTGGAAAAGGCACAATTTCAGGACAAAACCATTGGCACATGATTCTTCTACAATCACAGTACTGTTGGTGTGAAATATGTTGGATATTCTATGTGCCTCAGAGGCCTATCCGTCTGATGGCCTGCCCTCCTCAATCTCAGGCGAGGGATAAGTCGTTCCTCTCCTCTGTCACATGAGTATTTGACAGGCAGGCCCAGCTGTGGCTGTCAGGCGCCAGAGCACCGCGCCCTCGGAGCCTGAGGCAGACAGGGCCCATAACCCAGAACAATTCAGCCTTTGTGGATCTACTGGAAACCATCAACTGCATCCAAATGACCGTAAGCTGCAGATACAAGCCAGATGTTGGAATTCCATGGCTCAGTTCAAACCCAGTCCAGTCCGGCTCATCCCAGCCTGGCTCAGTAAAGCAGTGGCAGTCAGGGTAGTTATGGAGCAATGGAAGACACAAACTCATCCCACTGGCAAGTTAGATTGGGATGTCCACATGGGCGGAAATTCTTAGTTTGCCATACAGTACAACTGGTTGATTACTGTGTCATAGAGAGTTGAGGATCACTTGTTCGGATTTGAGTGAATCTCAAATCCAGATCTGCACTGATAAGTTTTCTTCAAATAGTTTGAACCTACTATATTACCGGGATGTGTATCATTCATTTGTGCCTTATTCTTCTATTGAGCTGGGTTTATTATCTGACCTCAGAGATATCAACTACATTAAGATCACTGAAATTATAGTGTAGAATGTTGTCACTAAATTAAATGGCAAAAAATAATAATAAGTTAAATAATAAGTGCTCCAAATACCAAATCACACTGGCTAAACTGTGGGAGTCTTTCTCCCATTAAACTGTCTTTTCATTAGTGCTACAGACTAACCTATAAACAGAATGTTCATGATGACATGATGACATCTTGTAAGGTCTTCCAGGGCCCAAATCAGACATGCCCAAAGCTGGTTGTTAAAGACTCATTTTTTCCTCTGCAGGATAATTACAACAAATAGTGAGACCCCCTGCCTCCACAGTCGATCTTTCACCTCAGAGGTGTTGAGCAGACAATTACTCATTTCGGCTTCTGTGTGAGGCACAGACTGTGTGTGTGTGTGTGTGTGTGTGTGTGTGTGTGTGTGTGTGTGTGTGTGTGTGTGTGTGTGTGTGTGTGTGTGTGTGTGTGTGTGTGTGTGTGTGTGTGTGTGTGTGTGTGTGTGTGTGAGTGCGTGCGTGCGTGCGTGCGTGTGTGCGCGTGTCTGTCTGTGTGTGTGTGTGTGTGTGTCTGTATGTTGGTCGTTCCACGAAAAGAGTACCTTTTGTGTCCTTTTGGTATTTTAAGTAGAAATTGTGCATCAACATTGAATTTTAAAATTGAAATGCCCTTTAATATAGACCACATGGAAAATTTAATAAATCTGATTTTTAATATGAAAAAAGACTTGCTAATGGCAAAATGAAGCCTCTGTGCATCCTGTGTGACTTCTTTTAACCCACTTAACCCCAACATTTCTCCAAGTTTTCAACATTATTGTAAAGCCCATGTGAACTACTTGTTGTATGTATGTACTGGCATGTACAGTATGTGTAACTGATAGATGCACACACACACACTACATATTAATGTTTTTAAATGTATGTCAATTGTAAAGTATTTTGTCTGTAATGTCTTTTTGGTTTTGTGTCGGACCACAGTAAGACTAGCTGTCACCATTGACGTCGGAGATCCTAATAAATTAAATCGAACAATCATTGTAAAGCCCTAGTTATTTTATTGCTTTGACAAACTCAATCCTGAAGATTATTATTTATTTCATGTGATTAGGCATTCATTTACATCTTTCCCTCATTTTAAAGTCAACCCTGTTATGTGAACTGAACTATAGTTTTAATATGTTGAAACTATTCCTTTTTAAATATATATACCATACCAATCAAAAGTTTGGACATATTCAAGGGTTTTTCTTTACTTTTACTATTTTCTACATTGTAGAATAATAGTGAGGACATCAAAACTATGAAATGACACACAAGGAATCATGTAGTAACCAAAAAGGTATTAATCAAATCAAAATATATTTTAGATTTTAGATTCTTCAAAGTAGCCACCCTTTGCCCTGATGACAGCTTTGCACACTCTTGACATTCTCTCATCCAGCTTCATGAGGAATGTTTTTCCAACAGTCTTGAAGGAGTTCCCACATATGCTGAGCACTTGTCGGCTGCTTTTCCTTCACTCTGCAGTCCAACTCATCCCAGGTCTGGTGAGGTCGGGTGATTGTGGAGGCCAGGTCATCTGATGCAGCACTCCATCACTCTCCGTGGTCAAATAGCCCTTACATAGCCTGGAGGTGTGTTTGGCGTCATTGTCCGGTCAAAAAACAAATAGTCCCATAGTCCCACTAAGTGCAAACCAGATGGGATGGCATATCGCTGTAAAATGCTGTGGTAGCTCTTGCTGGTTAAGTGTGCCTTGAATTTTAAATAAATCACAGACAGCGTCACCAGCAAAGCACCCCTACACCATCACACCTCCTTCTCCATGCTTCACGGTGGGAACCACACATGCGGAGATCATCCATTCACCTACTCTGCGTCTCACAAAGACACAGGGGTTGGAACCAAAAATCAAAAATTTGGACTCATCAGACCAAAGGACAGATTTCCAGCAATCTAATGTCCATTATTCGTGTTTCTTGGACCAAGCAAGTTCTTCTTATTATTGCTGTCCTTTAGTAGTGGTTCCGTTGCAGCAAATAGATCATGAAGGCCTGATTCACACAGTCTCCTCTGAACAGTTGATGTTGAGATGTGTCTGTTACTTGAAATAATTTACTGAAAACATTTACTGGGGCTGCAATTTCTGAAGCTGATAACTCTAATGAACTTATTCTCTGCAGCAGAGGTAACTCTGGGTTCTTCCTTTCCTGTGGCGTTCGTCATGAGAGCCAGATTCATCATAGCGCTTGATGGTTTTTGCGACTGAACTTGAAACTTTCAAAGTTCTTGAAATGTTCCAAATTGACTGACCATCATGTCTTAAAGTAAAGATGGACTGTTGTTTCTCTTTGCTTATTTGAGCTGTTCTTGCCATAATTTGGACTTTGTCTTTTACCAAATAGGGCTATCTTCTGTATACCACCCCTACCTTGTCACAAGACAACTGATTGGCTCAAATGCATGAAGAAGGAAATAAATTCCACAAATTAACTTTTAACAAGGCACACCTGTTAAGACACTAACAGCTTACAGACGGTAGGCAATTAAGTTCACAGTTATGAAAACTTACGACACTAAAGAAGCCTTTCTACCGACTCTGAAAAACACCAATAGAAAGATGCCCAGAGTCCCTGCTCATCTGCGTGAACGTGGCTTAGGCATGCTGCAAGGAGGCATGAGGACTGCAGATGTGGCCAGGGCAATAAATTGCAATGTCCGTACTGCGAGACGCCTAAGACAGCGCTACAGGGAGAAAGGAAGGACAGCTGATCGTCCTCGCAGTGGCAGACCACGTGTAACAACACCTGCACAGGATCGGTACATCCGAACATCACACCTGCGGGACAGGTACAGGATGGCAACAACAACTGTCCGAGTTACACCAGGAACGCACAGTCCCTCCATCAGTGCTCAGACTGTCCGCAATAGGCTGAGAGAGGCTGGACTGAGGGCTGTTGTAAGGCAGGTCCTCACCAGACATCACCGGCAACAACGTCGCCTATGGGCACAAACCCACTGTCGCTGGACCAGACGGGACTGGCAAAAAGTGCTCTTCACTGATGAGTCGCGGTTTTGTTTCACAAGGGGTGATGGTCGGATTCGCGTTTATTGTCGAAGGAATGAACGTAACACTGAGGCCTGTACTCTGGAGCGGGATCGATTTGGAGGTGGCGGGTCCGTAATGGTCTGGGACGGTGTGTCACAGCATCATCGGACTGAGGTTGCTGTCAGGCAATCTCAACGCTGTGCATTACAGGGAAGACATCCTCCTCCCTCATGTGGTACCCTTCCTGCAGGCTCATCCTGACATGACCCTCCAGCATGATAATTCCACCAGCCATATTGCTCGCTCTGTGCGTGATTTCCTGCAAGACAGGAATGTCAGTGTTCTGCCATGGCCAGCGAAGAGCCAGGATCTCAATTCCATTGAGCATGTCTAGGACCTGTTGGATCGGAAGGTGAGGGCTAGGGCCATTCCCCCAGAAATGTCTGGGAACTTGCAGGTGCCTTGGTGGAATAGTGGGGTAACATCTTACAGCAAGAACTAGAAAATCTGGTGCAGTCCACGGGGAGGAGATGCACTGCAGTACTTAATGCAGCTGGTGGCCACACAAGATACTGACTGTTATTTTTGATCCCCCCTTTTGTTCAGGGACACATTATTCAATTTCTGTTAGTCACATGTCTGTGAAACTTGTTCAGTTTATGTCTCAGTTGTTGAATCTTGTTATGCTCATACAAATATTTACACATGTTAAGTTTGCTGAAAATCAACGCAGTTGACAGTGAGAGAACGTTTATTTTTTGCTGAGTTTAGTAGAAATAAAGAAAAACTCTTAAATGAGTCGGCGTGTCCAAACTTATGACTGGTACAGTATAGATTACACCTCAACTGCAATGTCAGGATAATATAAGATAAGCGTGTTGAATATGACTGTCAGCTCTACCACATGACTTCACATGAAAAGATAGTAGGTAGAAAAAAGTGGATAAATCCTCTTAATAAAAAAATGTCAGTCTTGTTTCTGACATTTGTTTTGTTATTTTTCCAGGTGGGAGATGAAACAATCCTGGTGAATAATGCTGCAGTGGTCCATGGGAAAAGTCTGATGGACAGCGACGATGACTGTCTTTTGAAATCTCAACATATCAACACAATGGGGCAGTTCTGGGTAAGTGTTGTTGAGGTTTAGGAAGAGAGGTGTGTGCTTCCTTACAGTTAGATCAATCTTATCATTCTCCAAAAGTGCTTTTATTGGCCAATGCCCCTGCATGTCAGTCTCAATTTGTTTTACACTTTTTTGGTTACTACAATGTTCCATATGTGCTATTTCATAGTTTTGATGTCTTCACTAGTATTAATCAAATGGCCACTCGGACTATTTACATTGACACCTCCCCCCTTTTGTTTTTACACTGCTGCTACTCTTATTATCTATGCATAGTCACTTTACCCCTACAAGTACAAATTACCTCGACTAACCTGTACCCCCGTTGATTGACTTGGTACCGGTACCCCCTGTATATAGACTTATATAAATTATTGTTATTTTACTGTGTTACTTTTTATTGAATTTTTTACTTTAGTTTATTTAGTAAAGGGCTTGTAAGTAAGCACTTCACATTAAGGTTTACACCTGTTGTATTCGGCGCATGTCACAAATAAAATTGTATTTTTTATTTTATTTACTCATTTTGGTCATGTTCTGGTGGTTGGTGGAAAACTGAGTGGTTCAAGAATAACACGTCAACCCTGTTCCCCATAGATATTTTAATTAAGCCTTTTAGATGTTTTGTGAAGCTTGCATTCAAATGCCACTCCCTGTTGCACACATCAACCTAACATTCCCCCTATGGCTGATTTAAGATGAAATTGTCAATCCTGTTACAGTCAACCCTGTTACTTTATTTGATACTTAATAGGCACTTAATATAGTAATTTTTGTTTAACCTCTTGAGATGGGAATACATGTTTTTTATGAAGTTGAAAATGTGCTCTTTAAGACAGAATGTTAAAATTAGGTGAATTGAAAAGTATTTTTTTTATCAAGTTACATTTCTCAAAAGGCACCGAATTGGTGGAAAGACCCATGCGTGTTTGTGTGTGTGTGTGTGTGTGTGTGTGTGTGTGTGTGTGTGTGTGTGTGTGTGTGTGTGTGTGTGTGTGTGTGTGTGTGTGTGTGTGTGTGTGTGTGTGTGTGTGTAGATCCGTGTGCGGATTGTACCACCTCCACTGTCAGTGGACCATCATGTGTAGGAGGATGCTCTGTTTACACCACCCACACTTTGTAAGCTCTCAGTCTTTGTGTGGGTGTTCTTTAATGCACAAACTTATACGTTTCGTACATTTGTTAGTGCAAGGTTTTTGGAGAACAATTTATATCCACGTTTGGATTCCATTTTCCTGTTTGATGCCCGATACATGCTCAGCTGTCTGGTAGACTTCTCGTTCTCCTACCCTATCCTCTCTCTCAGTATTTGGGGCGGCAGGTAGCCTAGTGGTTAGAGCGTTGGACTAGTAATTAAAAGGTTGCAAGATTGAATCGCCGAGCTGACAAGTTAAAAATCTGTCATTCTGCCCCTGAACAAGGCAGTTAACCCACTGTTCCTAGACCATCATTGAAAATAAGAATTTGTTCTTACCTGACTTGCCTAGTTAAATAAAGATAATAAATATTTAAAGGGGTTGTGGAAATGCTAGCCTAACCAATGTGAAGTAGTAGCTGCTGCCATGTGCAACAACATGGACTGTCCAAATCCAACAATTGGAGAAGTCCAGAGCCAGTGGCGAAAAAAGGAGGGAAGCTCAGGTTATGTACCAAAGTGATCAGAGTGGTTTGATTATCACCTCTATAATTACTGTGTTTTTCCACAGTGATGTTGCTGCCTAGACAGCTATCTTAGCTACTCACTCCTCTGGGAAGAGCTATTCTTCTGTCCTGCACTGCTTGATAACCCACATCCACTCCTCAAAACACCATCAAACAGCTCTCTGGTGAAATGCTTTCATCATGACGCACTCTGTGTATTTGGGCTGTTTCCATTTAGCTGGGTTCAGGTGTAGTTCACAGAGGCCGCCTCCAAACCCTGGTCACATGACTAGTGCTTAGGCCGTGGACGTGAGAGGCCCTTGTTTATGGAATATTGCCTTGGCATGGATTAACAGGTTTTCCATGCCAAGCCAGCAATAAAAGTGCAGTTTGACTATACCACCTTTTTATGTAAGTCCAGAAAATGAGATATTTATTCCATCAAACGTTCCTGTTAATAGTAACAAATGGCCAAAAAAGTCCACACAAAAGTTCACATCTGGTGTCTCACTCAGTCGTGACTCGGCTGGCGTGATTTGGAGAGAGAGAGTGCATAAGCTTTTTAAGATGGTCCCTACTTTTGCCCAGGGCCCTGTGGTAAAGACTGTATCCTCCTCCCCTTGACCCACTTGTGATTCACCTTGATCAAGGAAGGCTGCTAGCAGGGCAGCATGGAGAAGCTGATCTGAGGCTGATCTGACAGTAGAGTAAACTGATTCTGTGCACCTTTGCGTAACCTATACTGAACAAAAATATGAATGCAACATGCAACAATTTCAAAGATTTTACTGAGTTACAGTTCATAGAAGGAAATCAGTCCATTGAAATACATAAATTAGGCCCTAATCTATGGATTTCACATGACTGTGCAGGGGTGCAGCCATGGGTGGGCTTGGGAGGGCAAAGGCCCAATTACTGGGGAGTCAGGCCCAGCAAATAATAATTCGTTTTTCACCACAAAAGGGCTTTTCCCCCTCCTCAGATGATGCTTCAGGTGAAGAAGCCAGATGAGGAGGTCCTGGACTGGCGTGGTTACACGTGGTCTGCGGTTTTGAGGCCAGTCGAATGTACAGCCAAATTCTCTAAAGTGATGTTGGATGTGGCTTATGGTATAGAAATGAACATTACATTCTCTGGCAATAGCTCTGTTGGACATTCCTACAGTCAGCTACTTGTGGCATTGTGTTGTGTGACAAAACTGCACATTTTAGAGTGACCTTTTATTGTCCCCAGCACAAGGTGCACCTGTGTAATGATCATGCTGTTTCATTAGCTTCTTGATATGCCACATATCAAGAATATATCCACAGCAGGTGAATTATCTTGGCAAAGGAGAAATGCTCACTGACAGGGACGTATACACATTTCTGCATAAAATTTGAGAGAAATAGGCTTTTAGTGTGTATGGAACATTTCAGGGATCTTTTATTTTTGGCTCATGAAACATGGGACCAACACTTTACATGTTGAGTTTATATTGTTGTTGCAGTATATAAGGAAGCAGTTCAGTAATAAAGAATCTGCCTGAGACGGTCCATCTGGGAACAACATTTTTCAGCCTAGCCTCCTGACGTGATGCCTGGTGGGCTTTATAAATATCCCCGGCCCATTCACACAGTGTGAACTGTGTTTCACCTACACACACCCTTCCCTCCAACAGTTTGCCAAGGCTTTGCTTTGTTTGCCCCTGAGCGTTTACCTCCCACTTTCTCCAGTTAACTGTCAATGTTCAAAAGCATAACATTCAAAGTCACACGCACACCAGTCCCCTCTCAGGTTGACCTTTAGAAGATCATGCCTTTAGCTAATATCAGGAAAGATTAACAAATTCCATCCAAAGTTAGGGTAGAAAAACTGAAACAAATGGCAAACATTGATTGACCGAACCCAGGTCTTTTATGCCAGACTGTTCAACACAGAGACGCTTGAAAGTGATCAAGTTTCTTTCACGAGAGTCGAGACTCCGTTATGCAATTCCTTGTCAGCTGGGCACGAAGCTCTCTGTGATCTCTGTGACAATGTTGCTGTTCCTGATCAGATATGCCCACGTGATAAGCTGTTCCAGAAATAAACCTGAATGAAAAACAAGAGATAAGAGGAGAGGAAGTTTGCAGTGTGGCTCCAAACCCCCCCCCCCCCCAAAAAAAGATCATATTAAGATATGGTGTTCTGCACAGTTTGTTAGGAGACCAGTAGGGCTTTGTGTGGCCAACAGCCAATAATTAATTACACTACACTCTTAGAAAAAATGGTTCCAAAAGTGTTTTTCAGCTCTCCCCATAGGAGAACCCTTTTTGGTTCCAAGAAGAACCATTTTTGGTTCCAGGTAGAACTCTTTTCGGTTCCATGTACAGTAGAACCCTCAGTGGAAAGGGCTCTACATAGAACCCAAAATGGTTTTACCTGGAACCAAAATAGTTATGACTGGAACCAAAAAGGGTTCTTCACAGGGTTCTCCTATGGGGATAGCCAAAGAACCATTTTAGGTTCTAGATACCACTTCTTTTTCTAAGAGTGTACTCAGTACGTCTTTTAGTGTTGAATTGGTCCACTTTTCAGTCACTTAGTAGTATCAAGAAAATACTTTGATGTCTTGAATTTTTTTATTAAAAACTCAGTAATTGCAAATAACAATCAATGTTAGGTAGTATATGAAGTAGAAAAGCAATGAAAAGCACTCACATTTGACCATCATGGAGCTGTATAGTTGCTTGATTACTGTCAAAGTGGCTGGCCAGGTCACCTTCAGTGTACACAAACAGTTTGGCCACAGCGTGTGTGTTCGGCCACAGCTATAACCAAAGGCATTTACTGGCCTTCGACACCCTCTGAGCTCACTGGTCCTTTGACCTCTAACCTGCTGCTCAATATTTCTTGTTGTTTGACAGGCCAACCGAGGCTGGAGGTTGGCCCCTTGCTGGGGGTTAGTACTGAACCTTTTATCACACAACCAACCTGCCTCTTGATGGATGAACATAGCATCAGACTGGCAAGAATGCTAACAAAAACGAACAGAGAAATAGGATAAGGCAGTGCAGCAAGTAATACAATGAATGCACTCTTGGTCCTCCTATTTTGGGACATATCTGAGACATTTGTTTCTCTCATTGGAATACAATGACTGCATTGAGTCAGAATATTTATTGCAGGATAATTCCATTCGTCATTGTACTCCTAGCACTTATCAGGAGTTTTTGGGGGGGGCTGTGAGGAACCTACAGCCAGGAAAGTCAGAGTCAGGGGATCCATGGGATTATGGGAAGTGAGAGACGACAGAATCCTCCACTGCCCAGAATTTTACATGCGTTCGGCATCACTGCAAAACCAGCTAAATGGACTCCAGATCCTAGGGCCTATAACATATTTAATGGATCATTGGAGGGGGACTTTCCAAGCCCTTCTGTTGCGATTCCAAATGCTTGGAAATCATATAGGAAAGTACACTTAGGCTTGCAGCTTTAAAGTGAAGCACAAATGTGGCAGATTATTACAGTTAATTTAAGATAAATACAACAATAGTTCCTGATTGCTGATGGGGGAGAAGGCTGTGAAAGAGAGTTTAGAGGACAGTGGACTATATCTGTCTTCGATTGAAACTTAAATTTTTTTATTTCTTCTTTAGTTAACCAGGGCCTGGCCAAGATAAAGCAAAGCAGTGAGACAAAAACAACACAGAGTTACACATGGGATAAACAAACGTACAGTCAATAACACAAAACGGCTATTGTCTTGATTTGAATCTAAGACAATAGCTGTGCTGAATTCTTCATCAGCTCAAATCCTTTACTATTACTGAAACTTTAGTAACGTTACAAAGCTCTGCATCCTATTTCTTTAGTTACTTCATGCCAGAAATTCAAAAGTGTAGAGTTATTCTGGATGAGATCAATCAAATAGTGTAACATGTACTGTAATTCTCTCAATCTCTCTCTATGCATCAACACCCCAACCCTAGTCACCCCTCTGCTTCCACCTGGTCCATCAAGCTCAGAGAGAGTGTGTGTGTCTTTCCAAGCCCCCCCTCTGTCTCCCCCTGTGATTTATCCACTATTTGGCTAACCTTGCTCTGAACCTGCCCCGTGAGACTCAAGCCATTTCAGCCCTCCTCTTCCACCATACTTGCACTACATGGCTCCCTCATCGACCTAGTTCTGTCTCAACATGCCTCTATCTTCTCCCTCCTCTTTCGCAACAGCTATAGCCCACTCAGGGAATGAAAAACAGGCCCTTAACAGAGGCTAAGGTTCTCTCCCAGCAGAGCACATCCTTTCTCCCTCTGTCCAGCCTGGTGTGGGTCACCTAGTGATCACAATGAGCGGCCCTATCGTGAGCGCACAGGAGGGCATTTATGGTTCGCTTGGATTCAAATGAATGTTTATGAGCCTTGTCTGGCAGCCAAAGGGCAGACACTATTCCCGTTTTTACAGTCATCTCTTATTGGTTGGCCCGGGGCTATGTGTGTGTGCTTGCCTTGACTTGTGCTCAGACATAGGGTATGTCACAACAACACAGTTCTGGGTCTCTAGATCTGTGCACTATAGATCAATTCATTAAGTGGGTGAAGTTTATCTCTCATAGCAAGGAGTGGAAACCTAACTGTACATTCTTCCTCTGATGCTATGGTACAGTATGTGAAAGTCAGAAGCAAGGCCCATTCATTAATCATTAAAGTCATTGTTCTAAATCAGGTATTCCCCCACACCACATATACTGTAATTTGGACAGGTTATCTTTGATGATCTCAGGGATACATGTTGCAAGGCCTTTTTGAACCATGTTTTAGATTACTCAATAAAACATCTAATGGTTTCATGATTAACCTTTTTCCAGCATGTAACAACTTGAGCCGTGATTCAATCCGAGTGGCAAGTCGACAATGCAGCTCTTAAATGCAATTTAAAATGTCAAGCGCACTATAGCATTGTTTTGGATTGAATTCCAGACCCAACCTACTTAACAATGTATAAGTTAACAGTGTATGGCTCCGTTTTGCCTTCCAATGAATGTTGCTCATTTGCTGTTTCACAGCCTGGCATGTGCAGAGATCTTATGGTTGGCATAACTGAGTTAATATTCTCTATCATGTCATCTGGTTAGCTCTGCTGTGTTGACGACTCACTAGACATTCGCCAGTCTATGTGAACAAAGAGACACTTTGGTTGTCTGTAACATCAATTTATTAATGTGATTCCATTCAAAGACACATGATTGGTAGAAAACAAAGGATAATAAAAAACAGACTTGAAAAAAAACTGCTGTTTATCCAGATTAGTTTCGCATGGCTTCTGCTCAATGTGTGAATGGTATTTAGTCCGTCCAACTACACACAGGAGATCAAGAATGAGACCAGGATAAGTTCCAGCAGCGTGTAAGTGAAATCTACCCCGTCGGAGCAACAATATACAGTATGCTAAAGTCTCCAAGACACTTTCCTGCATACTTTCAAAAGGCTTCCATTGTTTCCCAATGTCCTGTAGCCCATGGATACTTCCCTTCAACATCCTCCAGACTTAGTAAGGTTCCTCTGATATGTATTGACATTCAGGATAATTCATTTTTATGTCCTCCCCTTGAACGTATTCATGCAGGTATAGCTTCCAGAAAACTTGTGGATCTCTTCAAGAGCAGCTTGTGGCATGAAGCTAGGGTGTGGAGACAGTACAGAGAAAGGAGGTTATATATGAGGTTACATATGAGTGAAAGACATGTACAGTTGAAGTCAGAAGTTTACATACACCTTAGCCAAATACATTTAAACTCAGTTTTTCACAATTCCTGACAATTAACCCTAGTAAAAATTCCCTGTCTTACGTCAGTTAGGATCACCACTTTATTTGAAGAATGTGAAATGTCAGAATAATAGTAGAGAGAATGATTTATTTTAGCTTTTATTTCATCACATTCCCAGTGGGTCAGAAGTTTAAATACACTCAATTAGTATTTGGTACCATTGCCTTTAAATTGTTTAACTTGGGTCAAACGTTTCGGGTAGCCTTCCACAAGCTTCCCACAAGAAGATGGGTGAATTTTTGCCCATTCCTCCTGACAGAGCTGGTGTAACTGAGTCAGGTTTGTAGGACTCCTTCTTCGCACATGCTTTTTCAGTTCTGCCCACAAATTTTCTATAGGACTGAGGTCAGGGCTTTGTGATGGCCACTCCAATACCTTGACTTTGTTGTCCTTAAGCCATTTTGCCACAACTTTGGAGGTATGCTTGGGGTCATTGTCCATTTGGAAGACCCATTTGCGACCAAGCTTTAACTTCCTGACTGATGTCTTGAGATGTTGCCTCAAGATATCCACATAATTGTCCTTCCTCATGATGCCATCTATTTTGTGAAGTGCACCAGTCCCTCCTGCCGGCAAAGCACCCCCACAACATGATGCTGCCACCCCCGTGGTTCACGGTTGGGATGGTGTTCTTCGGCTTGCAAGCCTCCCCTTTTTTCCTCCAAACATAACGATTGTCATTATGGCCAAACAGCTCTATTTTTGTTTCAATAGACCAGAGGATATTTCTCCAAAAATTACGATCTTTGTCCCCATGTGCAGTTGCAATCCGTAGTCTGGCTGTTTTTTGGCGGTTTTGGAGCAGTGGCTTCTTCCTTGCTGAGCGGCCTTTCAGGTTATGTCGATATAGAACTCGTTTTACTGTGGATATAGATACTTTTGTACCCGTTTCCTCCTGCATCTTCACAAGGTCCTTTGATGTTGTTCTGGGATTGATTTGCACTTTTCGCACCAAAATACGTTAATCTCTAGGACACAGAAAACGTCTCCTTCCTGAGCGGTATGACGGCTGCGTGGTCCCATGGTGGTTATACTTGCGTGATATTGTTTGTACAGATGAACGTGGTACCTTCAGGCGTTTGGAAATTGCTCCCAAGGATGAACTAGACTTGTGGAGTTTTTTTCCTGAGGTCTTGGCTGATTTCTATTGATTTTCCCATGATGTCAAGCAAAGAGGCACTGAGTTTGAAGGTAAGCCTTGAAATACATCCACAGGTACACCTCCAATTGACTCAAAATATGTCTATTAGCCTATCAGAAGGTTCTAAAGCCATGACATCATTTTCTGGAATTTTCCAAGCTGTTTAAAGGCACAGTCAATTTAGTGTATGTAAACTTCTGACCCACTGGAATTGTGATAGAGTGAGTTATAAGTGAAATGATCTGTCTGTAAACAATTGTTGGAAAAATTACTTGTGTCATGCACAAAGTAGATGTCCTAACCAACTTGCCAAAACTCTAGTTTGTTAACAAGAAATGTATGGAGTGGTTGTAAAACAAGTTTTAAGGACTCAAACCTAAGTGTATGTAAACTTCCGACTTCAATGTTCAATGTACCGACTTGTATGTACTTTAAATAGGCCAAAAAGATATGAGACATTACCTTTTGAGGACAACGAGAGCATGCATGGTCCAGGGCATGTAAACGTAGGCTGTGTTAGTCCTGACTGCATCCACAGTCCTTTCAGCAACTGTCTCTGGCTTGAGGGGAGGGAAGAGCGCTGGAAACCTACAGGACCAGAAAACCCAGAGAGATTAACTTTACAGTAACTACAATACATGCATGAAGAAAATGGTGCATGGCAGTAGTGGTGGTGTAATCTAAACTAGATTGTGAAGAACCATGTCGTAGGCTTGCTGACCTGACTCTCATGCCCTGGAACATCTCAGTGTTGGTGTGGAAGGGGAGCACGGTGGTGCAGCCCACCCCGGGACAGTCCAGCAGGCCCAGAGTCAGGCTCTCCATGAAGGCCAGGGAGGAGGCCTTGGAGGTGCAGTAGTCAATGGCCCCAGGGATGGGCGACTGGGACAGGATGGAGTTTATACAGACCACGTGGCCATGCTGGAGCTCCAGCATCCGTGGCAGGAAGGCCTTTGTAGTCTGGATGAGGGAGAAGAAAGAGGGGGGGGGGGGCATTGGGGAAAATGTACAGTTATACACATGAAAAAGAGACACACAGAGGAAGCAGGCCCAAGTGGAGCCACAGATTATGTTTCATTTTTTTTTTAGCTGATGATTGCATTTATGCAACCTGAAAGTTTGATCTCTATTCAAACAGAGACTGCTATAGGTTTCAGAGGCCCTCTGATGTTCTACCTAGGGGCTGAAGCAGTAAGCCTATAATTTGGAAATACCCCAACACTCCTGTAAAGTAAGCTGAGACTGACATGAAGGGACATTGGCCAATAAAAGCACTTTTGGAGAATGATAAGATTGATCTAACTGTAAGGAAGCACACACCTCTCTTCCTAAACCTCAACAACACTTACCCAGAACTGCCCCATTGTGTTGATATGTTGAGATTTCAAAAGACAGTCATCGTCGCTGTCCATCAGACTTTTCCCATGGACCACTGCAGCGTTATTCACCAGGATCGTAACATCTCCCACCTGGAAAAATAACATAACAAAACAAATGTCAGAAACAACACTGACGTTTTTTTATTAAGAGGATTTAACCATTTTTTCCTACCTACTTTCTTTTCATGTGAAGTTATGTTGTAGAGCTGACAGTCATATTCAACACGCTTATCTTATCTTGACATTGCAATTGAGGTGTAATCTCCACAGTACCAGTCAAAAGTTTGGACACGCCTACTCATTCTCAAGGGTTTTTCATAATTTCTACTATTTTCTACATTGTAGAATAATAGTGAAGATATCGAAACTATGAAAAAACTCATGGAATCATGTAGTAAGCAAAGAAGTGCTAAACAAATCAAAATATATTTTATATTTGAGATTCTCAAAGTAGCCACCCTTTGCACTTGAAGAAGCTTTCAAAGTTGTTAAAATTTTTCAGACTGACTGACCTTAATGTCTTAAAGTAATGATGGACTGTCGTTTTTTTTTCTTATTTGAACTGTTCTTGCCATAATATGGACTTCGTCTTTTACCAAATAGGGCTATCTTCTGTATACCCCCCTACCTTGTCACAACACAACTGATTGGCTGAAATGCATTAAGAAGGAAAGAAATTCCACAAATGAACTTTTAACAAGGCACACCTTATTTAAAAAATAATAATTTTACTCCTCTTCGAAGGACAAATATCTTTTAGTTTTTTTTTTACAGCTTTTCTGCTACATATACAGTTGAAGTCGGAAGTTTACATACACTTAGGTTGGAGTCATTAAAACTAATTTTTCAACCACTCCACAAATTTCTTGTTAACAAACTATAGTTTTGGCAAGTCGGCTAGGACATCGATGTCATGGCTTTAGAACCTTCTGGTAGGCTAATTGACATAATTTGAGTCAATTGGAGGTGTACCTGTGGATGTATTTCAAGGCCTACCTTAAAACTCAGTGCCTCTTTGCTTGACATCATGGGGAATCAATAGAAATCAGCCACAAAAATAGTAGACCTCCACAAGTCTGGTTCATCCTTGGGAGCAATTTCAAAACGCCTGAATGTACCACGTTCATCTGTACAAACAATATTACGTAACTATAAACACCATGGGACCACGCAGCCGTCATACCGCTCAGGAAGGAGACACGTTCGGTCTCCTAGAGACGAATGTACTTTGATGCGAAAAGTGCAAATCAATCCCAGATCAACAGCAAAGGACCTTGTGAAGATGCTGGAGGAAACAGGTACAAAAGTATCTATATCCACAGAAAAATGAGTCCTATATCGACATAACCTGAAAGGCCGCTCAGCAAGGAAGAAGCCACTGCTTCAAAACCTCCATAAAACAGCCAGACTACGGATTGCAACTGCACATGGGGACAAAGATCGTAATTTTTGGAGAAATATTCTCTGGTCTGATGAAACAAAAATGGCCATAATGACCATCATTATGTTCGGAGGTAAAAGGGGGAGGCTTGCAAGCCGAAGAACACCATCCCAACCGTGAAGCACGGGGGTGGCAGCATCATGTTGTGGGGGTGCTTTGCTGCAGGAGGGACTGGTGCACTTCACAAAATAGATGGCATCATGAGGTAGGAAAATGATGTGGATACATTGAGGCAACATCTCAAAACATCAGTCAGGAAGTTAAAGCTTGGTCGCAAATGGGTCTTCCAAATGGACAATGACCCCAAGCATACTTTCAAAGTTGTGGCAAAATGGCCTAAGAACAACAAAGTCAAGGTATTGGAGTGGCCATCACAAAGCCCTGACCTCAGTCCTATAGAAAATTTGTGGGCATAACTGAAAAAAAGCGAGTACGAGCAAGGAGGCCTACAAACCTGACTCAGTTACACCAGCTCTGTCAGGAGGAATGGGCAAAAATTCCCCCAACTTATTGTGGGAAGCTTGTGGAAGGCTACCTGAAACGTTTGACCCAAGTTAAACAATTTAAAGGCAACGCTACCAAATACTAATTGAGTGTATGTAAACTTCTGACCCACTGAAAGAAATAAAAGCTAAAATAAATCATTCTCTCTACTATTATTCTGACATTTCACATTCTTAAAATAAAATGGTGATCCTAACTGACCTAAGACAGGGCATTTTTACTTGGATTAAATGTTAGGAAATGTGAAAAACTGAGTTTAAATGTATTTGGCTAAGGTGTATGTAAACTTCCGACTTCAACTGTACATACATTTGACGTATATATTTTGCATGCACATTTTGAATACACATTTTACATGGTACTTTTATATAAAGCAGTCAAATAACAATAATACATTACCAAACATAAATTATTTAATCCCACCCCTCAGCCACTCTCAGCCAATCCTACCTATCACCATAGACCACCCTCGTTTGGTTTCCATGTACCATATATTTTTCAATTGTGCTGTGATGTTTTATATAATTTTTTAACCTGTCTAATCGTATAGAATCCACAGATTGTGAGCTTAAGCTGAAAACCTTGGCCTCCTGCGTGACGCAGTGGTCTAAGGCACTGCATTGCAGTTGATAGCAGTGCCGCTAGAGATCCTGGTTCGAGTCCAGGCTTTGTCGCAGTCAGCTGCGACCTGGAGACCCATGGGGCGGCACACAATTGGCGCAGTGTCGTCCCGGTTAGGGTTTGGCTGGCAGGGATGTCCTTGTCCCATTGCGCTCTAGTGACTCCTGTGGCGGGCCGAGCGCACGCAAGCTGACATGGTTGCCGGGTGTATGGTGTTTCCTCCGACACATTGGTGTGGCTGGCTTCCAGGTTAAGTGGGCATTGTGTCAAGAAGCAGTGCGGCTTGGTTGGGTCGTGTTTCGGAGGACGCATGGCTATTGACCTTCGCCTCTCCCGAGTTCGTACGGGAGTTGCAGCGATGAGACAAGACTGTAACTACCAATTGGGGAGAAAAAGGGGTAAAAGTTGAAAACCTTTCCTACGAGTAATATTTATTGACTGACTATGGCTTTCCAAATCACCCAACCCTGCTATTTGTAAGGTTAATTTTAAGTGCATGTTGTGATTTTTTAACCATTCCTTAACCTGTGACCAGAAACAAGCAACATAGGGCAATACCAGAATAAATGATCTATTGATTCTGTCTCTTCGCAGCAAAATCTACAGAGCTGAGAATGTTGTACGCCCCATATATATAGCATTCTGTTGGTGGCAAGAATTTTATATAATAATTTACAGTAAAAACTCTAAGTGTTGAATCAAGTGTAGTTTTTTGTACCAGTTCATAAACCATGTGCCATGGAATTGGTACATCAGAAATCTCTTTCCATTTAGTTTGTAACCTGTATGGCACAACTGTTAATTGAAAGGCATGAGAGAACGCCAAGAGTATGCAAAGCTGTCATCAAGGCCACTTTGAATAATATAAAATATAAAATATATTTTGATTTGTTTAGCACATTTTTCATTACTACATGATTCCATATGTGTTATTTCATAGTTCTGATGTCTTCACTATTATTCTACCATGTAGAAAATAGTACAAATAAAGAAAAACCCTGGAATGAGTAGTGTGTGTCCAAACTTTTGACTGGTACTGTATGTCAGATGGGGAGAGGAATTTAAAAAACGATGAATCCCTGCCAGTTCTGTAGACAGGAGTAACAGCAGTGAGAGAAACCTTGACCCATGAGCGTTTCACTGGCTCCAAACAATATTTTGTATTTGTGTGGATTTTTTTGGGATTTATAATAGATCTAAATAGCATACCTTCTCCCTGACCACCTTGGCCTGCTTGTAAACTTCCTCCCGATTGGCCACGTCGCACAGGAAGTAGTGGCACTCTGTTCCAAATTGGGAGATATCTTCGCATGTCTCTTTCAAGCACTTCTCTGTGCGCCCCCACAGGATCACCTGTAGATGGTAAACATTAGCCAAGGGTTATAAAATAGGGTTATAAAATTGCATAACAGTGTAATATGCTCTGAATAAAATATGAGCAATTAGCTCAGCTAAATGAATAGTGATATTTTGCTTTTCAACAATCAGTCAACAATCAGCTATCTGTACACTTATTGTTGTCGAAATCCTGAGAAAAACATGGCTAAAATACGTTTAATGGGTAGCCAAAGCCAAACAACTATGCCGATGACACATGCTCTCAACAAGTGTACAGACATTTCATGTTTGCAGCATTTGGCCCTAGGATGAGATGAGATAATTTGGTTGAAATGTTCCTTTCATTCAGAGAACAGAAAGGCCATGTTTAGAAGCAACAAATAGTTTCAGAGCGAGATTAAGGGGGTGGGGTTGCAGTGTGAATGAAACGTCTCTTCATCAGCCTGGAGAGGGTAAATTAAGCTCAGTCATTTGAGCAGGGAACATGGGCTAGAATGGAGGTGGGGGGCAGCGATTGGGCAATTAGATCCGTCAGTCTTTGGGGTCAGGGAAAGGTAATGAAATCAGGGGGTGAGCCCTCCTCATCTCTCAAACACACATTCTCAAAGAGATTACACGGCCTGTTGGGCAGATGAACCCAGTCATTTCTGGTCAGGGAGTCTGAAAACAGTTTGTGTGTGAAGTGCTGATGGGGCCAGTGTAGGGCTTGGCTGGTTGCCAGTGACCAAGGTTAATATTTTTGCAGAAAGTCCTCTCGAAAGTGATCCTGTGTGTGTGTGTCTTTCATCCACCTTTACAGTATGATATCAATATTGTGTGAATACAAAAAAATCTTAATTCTACATGTAGATAAGGAAGATAACAAACACAAGCAGAGGTCACAGTGACATCCTTGTTCTGATGGAGAAGAGTACAGAGACAGCCAGGCTATAGCCACTCATTTATTTAGGAATGAATAGGAGGATAGTAAATGTATATCTCAACATCTTAAACATGCATAGCTAGCTTGCCGAAGGTTTTTGCTATCTGTCTTGTTTTACTGCAACACTAAATCTATGGCAATCTGAGCAGCTGTCTGTGACAGTGTATTCAGATCCCACCAATGTTTTAATGAAGCTTGTCCCTATGGGCTTATGTTTACTTGCATAATGGGAGAATTAAGACTGTAAAGTGAAATGTTTGCTTTGGGGGAGATGCGGGAGGGTCACAATCTGCATGATATGCAGTTTTGATCAAGTTCCAAGAGTAAAAAATGTTTGGCTTTCCACTGGATGGGTCTTTGTTTGAGTTTCTTTAGATTGCTTTTTTGTTTGCTTCGTTTGCCAGCCCATTTGAGTAATCAGCAGAAGTGAATGGATGGGTCTAGGTAAATTACTGAAAGCCTTTAATAGGATTTCATCCTAACAAACAAACCTGACATTTCTCATTAAAAATCACCACTCACACTGTGCTCTCCTGTTATTTCATTCATAATGCTTATCTGCCAGTCCCAACACACTGGGGCTTCAGGATAAACAACGGCCGGCCAAATCTAGAGCTATCAGCTTAGAATGTCTAAGTGTTACGGAAAACTAATTCTAAATTCCCTCACATCGTTTATCTCTGATAAACCAGTGATTACTATGTCTGACGTGCCATATCTGACAAGATTAAACAACATTCACCAATTGTGTAAAATTGATGGTCTGTTCAAGTACATGATTTATTCAAAGACAGTAAGTCTTGCAAATCTCCAAGTGTTGGTGTATCAGGGTGCAATGATGATGAACTGGCGATGTGGTGGGCCTCATCCACATCCCTACACCAGAACCCAATAATATTTCACAAGGGAAAAAATGGGTTCAAGGATGGGCATGAACCCTCTTCTTCACACCAGTTGTAGGGGATAGGGGCTAACAGGGAGGGGGCACGGGGAGGGGAAACAGGGAGTTCAGGAGGCAGTCGCCTGCCCTACCGCTGTCTAATTAGTGCGGAGACAACAGGGTCAGTTGCAGGGCAATACCCAGCTGGGAGCAGTGTGCTTCCCGCCTCCACACACACACACACACACACACACACACACACACACACACACACACACACACACACACACACACACACACACACACACACACACACACACACACACACACACACACACACACACACACACACACACACACACACACACACACACACAATAGAGCTTGCCAATGTATAAAGCCACTATCAACCTGGGTAGAGGCATATGTTCCCAGTTCTCCTAATGAGTAGCCGAGGCTGAGAAAGATGCCAATATCTCTTACTATCTTCAATTGTACTTTCTTCTCCACATGTTCAAAATATTATGATCCACAAATTGAGTCGCAAAAACAAAATGCCCCACTAAGTACCTTATTAAATTCTACATGCTGACATTTTTAACCAAGGGGATTTTGGATTTCTGGTTTAGGATACCAGTGGAATATATTTGAATTGCATAGGGTACATTGAGAGCATATGTGGATATGTTGCTTCAACCTCTGAAACATTTATTGTGGTTGTGCTAGAGGTCCCCTCCCTCTTTCTCTGAACTTGGGTGCTCAGCTTTTGTAAAGTTGCTGTGGTTTATTGTTTTAGTGCTTCACTCTATAACGGCTCTTTTGACGACACACACAAGGCCTCACTCCACCTCTCACCAGTCTCTCCTTTTCACCTCACATCATTCTTTCATCAATGCTGTGGCTAGTGCACTCCCTACCGTGAAAGCACCAAAGCTGCTAGAGAGAATAGAGAAATTCCGTCTGCCAATCACAATGGACCTCAAACTGGGGTAAAGTCTTTCCTAGAGGTTATTTGTGATGAATGTCCTACCTCTTTTTAGCATATCTTAGGCAGGGAGTGATTGTGAGGCACATTAGTGCAGGTGTTGTTTTCAAAGCCTTCACACCTTGATAATACACAACAATGGGGTCCTGACAAGAATGGTGACTTCCTTTGTTGTGCAGCTGCAAATTATAGCTTTTAAAAGCCACAGGTTTTTTGTGGGTTGTTCCCTGAGGAGATGTTGATGGAAGGATGAAGAGCAAGGCCAAAGCACTTAAAGTTAAAATGGGGGATTTTAGCTTGGACAGGATATGCAAAAGCTGCAACATGTGGTGCTCCATATGACAATTCATAAAGCTATAATTATTCCTCTAAGTTGCATGGGTAAAAATACAACTAGCTATTTAATCATTTGTAAAAAAAAATAATAATTAAACAAATAAAGTGGGGATCGGGGGGTGGTATTCATATGGAATCATTGTGAAATGCTTATGTCTCCATCTGTGTGTCTGAGACTCTGTCCATTACAATTCAGAGCTAACAGAACACTATGGTGGCTCACTATGCACTCAGCTGTGTAATGTTTGGATTGTAATTGGAATAGTGGGTAGTCTGACCAGTAGTGGCGGCCTGGCGGGGACTGTCAATGTAGTCACTGGGGCATTTCAAGCATAAGTGACTGTTTCTTGTTAAGGAGGAGGGTGGGGACATGCTATTTATAAGAGCTTTGGCTGACGGGATGCATGTTTTAGATGGGTGAGGCAGCTGAAACATGCCATCTTCCTCTGTGGGCTTCATTTCACCTCAATAATAAACTCAGTGTAAGGTAGCAGGTTGACGTTTATTGTCATGAGTCTTGTCCTGGAGGCAGAACTGGGCGATTTCTCCTTTGATAGGCCAGCTGCTAAGTCAAAATTGACTATATTGTAAAAATTCATGAAAACAAAAGTGTGCTTTTGGTCTTAAATTAAGGTTAGGGTTAGGAATTATGGTTAGCAGTGTGGTTAAGGTTAAGTTAAGTTTCTGCCTTGCTGGTTTGCTTGAAAAACACATCTGAATCAGTGTTTTATTATGGCAATGTGATGTCTTGTGTAGGCACTTGGCACAGTTCGTGTTGTTATGCTAGTCCCAGCAGGACTACAACATTTCTCCTGTGAGGATTATGTGATTAGCTTTTAAACATGTTTCTTCAGAAAGTTGAAAAAGTTCATCCCAATTCCATAGAAGTGATATGTTATCACTTGATCAAGGTCACTCCTGTTGGCAGTCATCAACAATAAAACTTTATTCTGGACATTCATGATGCTTGATCTCATCCTATATCAATGTTAAGCCATAACTCATTTTTTTCTGAGCTTTGGCTGAACAGAAATCGTTCCGTGAGTCACTATAATACGTCAGCGGTCAAATGGTCAGAGACTTTTGCCCTTCTGCAGACTTACTCCTGAGTGGCGCAGTGGTTTAAGGCACTGCATCTCTGTGCTTAGAGGTGTCACTACAGACACGCTGGTTCAAATCCAGGCTGTACCACAACCGGCTGTGATTGGGAGTCCCATATGGCGCTGCACATTTGGCCCAGCGTCGTTAGGGTTTGGCCAGTGTAGGGCTGTCATTGTAAATAAGAATTTGTTCTTAACTGACTTGCCTAGTTAAACAATAGTCTGTTGTGCCAAAATTGAGGGACCTGTCCTGCAATCTGATTGGCTGATCTACTCCTAAGGTCAAGACCCATTCATGTTACAGAGGAAACAATAGATTGGAGGAACAAGTGGACAAACTAATGTAGGCTACTTGCTGCAAACCTATGGCGCTTTTGGTTAAGGAAAATACGGGAGGGGGGTAGTACGTCAATACAAATAATAGCTATGGATAGAAGTGTGCATAAAAAAGACTAGGTATCGCACAGAAGGTGTTCAGAGGTTGGCTACAGGGTATCAACTCAATTATCGTTATAACCATGTAGCCTAATCAATGAGCGTACAATTCAAAAGATATGAAAACATGCACAGGTCTGGGGAACTATAGGCTATTTTAGGAGTGCTCATATTACTCAAGGTTAAGTAAAACCCAATCACGTTTGATGCTCAACAAGTTGCATAATACAATTAATAAAGTGCAGAAACTAAACGCATGCATGTGTTTTATTTACCTTTTTAGCCCCCTGCTTGGCAAACTCCTGAGCCAGGTGACGACCGATACCTCGTCCCCCGCCTGTGATCAGGACCACCTCCTTGATCAGGGTTCTTCGTCTACTTGGTAGCAGTAAGTACACACTTGCTTTCAATATGTAGTAGACAATGTGTATGGGGAAAAACACTATACAGCTCAAACACTTAAAATCCATGTTACTTCTTCTTACAGTAATCTAAATTCTCTCAATTTTTCGAACACAAACACAAGTTTGATATCCTCCAATCGTGATGTCCTCTGCAGAGCGGTTTTTAGGTAAATATCTGGTTAAAACCAAACTCAAACTAGCCAACTGCAGCACTTGAAGTCAATGTTTCATAACATTTAGGCTATTATGTCCCAAGCTCAGAAATGCGTCAATATACGGAGCTCTGGCATGTTTATCGATTATTCAGGTTATGGGCAAACTATTATTTTTGAGTAATGACCATATTACACCGGTAGTCCGCTATTACTTTTCAAGTAACCTAAAGAAGGCGAGAGTGTCTCCGAAGGCATGCGCTACTGAATCGTCTACACAACAAGTGTGTTGTGTTCCTATCCTTGGACGTTACCGCCTCTGACTCCGATAGCTTACTTTATAGCGCTCTGACTACCCGTCCCCGCAGTGTTGAAAAAAAGACCTGCGATCTGAAGGGAGTTTTTTTTAAAGACCATTAATCCTGATTGACAGGTTGAATGGTGAGGAATATATTGCTTTACTGTGTGTCGACTGTGACTGGTTTTATTTCTACCCAGCCCCGAGACGTGTCTGCCACAACTGCTGTGATGCCGTGAAGTCATATTTCAGTATTTCAGCCCTCTATTAAAATCAAGACTTTTCTTCCTCCCTAAGTTGTTTACAGTGAGTTAAATGCTTGGTTTTACGGTTTTTGAGATGTGCCAATGTTTCTCAATTCTCCTTCAAGCTGTCACACTCTCTGGGAAATAATAGTTGGATAAGTTTCTCATGCACATGAGAAGTGCCATAACCTACTTGGATAGCTTACTTTGAATAGTTTGATGAGACAACATTCACCCAAACTGGTTGGGCTTGGTTACATCACCTGTATCCTACAGTACCAGTATCAACGTTTTAAAAAAACACACACACTTTCACATAAGATGCTGCTGCTACTCTGTTTATTGTATATCCTGATTGCCTAGTCACTTTTACCTCTACCTACATACTGTATTACCTCAATTACCTCAACTACCTTGTACCCCTGCACAATGACTTGGTACTGGTACTCCTTGTATATATATCCTCGTTGTTATTTTATTATGTTACTATTTACTTATTTTTAAAATGTATTTAGCAAGTCTTTTTCTTACTTTTTAACTCTGCATTGTTGTGAATGGGCTCATAAGTAAGCATTTCACAGTATAGTCTACACCTGTTGTATTCGGTGCATGTGACCAATACATTTTTATTTGATTTTACACGCACGCACGCGCGCACAAACACACACACACACACACACACACACACACACACACACACACACACACACACACACACACACACACACACACACACACACACACACACACACACACACACACACACACACACACACACACACACACACACACACTATCTCTCTCTCTCTCTCTCTCTCTACATGTATCTTTCTATCTCTCTGTCTATAATCACAATGTATCAGATATTTGTTATGACTGTGTGTTTTGCTGCTTGTAAAAAAATATATTGATCCACTCCTTTTTTTAAAGTGTATATGGTGGGAGGAAAAGTGATGAATACTCTATAGATTTTTTGGAGAACCACCCTCACGTGATGAGTAACCTTGCCTGAGACCTTAAGTCTTGCATGAGCTCCCTGAGCTAATGTCTAGACTTGAGCTCAGTGGGCTAACACAGTGGTGACCAGGTGACCCGAGTTCAAACCCAGTTGGCCACATCTGCATTGACCTATCTATTACAAGTAAATACACAGGTTTTACTATCTGCATTGACCTACCTATTACAGGTAAATACACAGGTTTTACTATGTGATGTAAAAGTTGGTCTATCTAGCTGACATGAAAAAAGGGTGCTTTTGGCATATATAATGGTGGCATACATAATTACACACTACTTCATGTGATAAAAGTTCATTTCAATGCATGAGAAGATGGGGCGCTGTGAAGACTAGACATAAAGACCCCTGATCTAGTGATCTGTCACTTGAAACACATCTCTCTCTGTGACAATACAGAAATGGGTCAGTCCCAGAAACTTGGCAAGGTAAGAATTAGGGACCTGCATAAATACCTCCTAAACAAATCCAGTAAATTCATGGGCTGCAGACAAGATTCCAGTCTGTGATTTTTGGGCCAGGCCCTGTGATTTTTGCTGGGTATAGCTGATGAATGGAGGGCTTTTTCAGAAACTGGGATGGGTTTAAGAGAGCAGCTTGACAATGGCGGCTTTGTGCTGGGCTCAGCTTCTCAGAAAAAAGGCTGAGAGACTCTCTGGGACGGCTAAAAGGTTGACTAGCCCTAGAAAACAGCTCCAGTTGCTGTCATTTTCGTGCACATTTCACAGAGCTACAAATCATAATGCATTGAAATATGACACCAAAGTATTTTCAGAGATTTCATTCTGAATTATAATGAACATAAATTGTTTTGTGAACAACACCACATTATACGGTTTCAATTCGAAATACCATGCAATTTGTTTACAAATGTGTCTAGACTAGAGACCTTATCTGACGGAGAACATGGTCTGCTATCACTAGGCATCACTGCCATCTACAGATTAACATTAAAAGTTCAGATACCAGTGTCCTCTGCTTCACAATAAATGATATGATTGATTTAAAAGGACATTTAAAATGAATTATTACTATTGTATTCATGCAAATCTATATTCATAAAAATATCTAATTGTGAAATATGTGTTTAATGTGTAATTGCTTTAGTCCATAAAATACCTTGAATAAAATGATGAATGTTCCTTTGTCACTGGCACTCAAAGTCAACTAGATAGAACAAGGTCAGAGCAGGGTGTTTACACAAAGTTGTAGGAGGGGCAAGGAAACCCAAGCAGCTGGATAACATATTCACACTTAATGACTTACTTCTACTGTAGCCTACTTGGGATCGCACTACAGCACCATGGACATCAGCACTGCAATTTTAATAATTGGCTTTGCTGCAGTGATTGCAGCCTTCTTCCTTCTGGTAATTGGTCTAATGTACTCTGAGATGATGAATTCAGACATTCCTCAAGGGGTTGCAAATCGAGGGAAACTGCATGTAGTTCATGGCTTGTTTGTTGGCATATCAATTGTGGTGAGTATCTATGGAATTGTTATTGCTTATTATTTTATGTTTTATGCAAGTCAAATCATGTTCAAGTCTGTAGAAATAATTAATTATTCTTACTCTTTGGTGAAAAGAAAAACATGCTTGTACTTGAATACTAAAAGAGGACTCTGCTCTTTTAAAAGATGCTTGTACTTTCTCTGTAATCTAAACACTGATAAAGCGTCAAGTGTGTAGATAAGAGAACAGGTCTGAATAAATGATGAAAAGCCAAAGTCATTCAGGCGTTCCATTGTTTGGGTAAGGACATACCAGCAGAGTTTCACAGTACTAGCTTGGAGTGGTGAGGTGGAGGAGTCTACCGTGTTCGGAAGCGACTGCACAATATATTTTTGGGGATTCAGGTTCACTCAAACATCGTTTTAACCCTTTCTAAACAGACTATTGTAATTGTTGATTAAATCTGACTTAATTTGTATTATTATTGTTATGTCATTTTCTAAGTGGGTAGATCAGCTTCAATATTGCAAATAGATTGTGGCTTGTATCAATGTAATTGTCTCCATCATTTCCAATCCCCCATATATTTTTGGGGTAAATATGTATATATACTGAACAAAAATATAAACGCAACATATAAAGTCTTTGTCCCATTTTTCATGAGCTGAAATATAAGATCCCAGAAATGTTCCATATTTATCTCAAATTGTGCAGAAATTTGTTTACATCCCTGTTAGTGAGCATTTCTCTTTTGCCAAGATAATCCATCCACCTGACAGGTGTGGCATATCAAGAAGCTGATTAAACAGCATGATCATTATACAGGTGCACCTTGTGCTGAGGACAGTAAGGCTACTCTAAAATGTGCAGTTTTGTCACACAACACAATGACAAAGATTTTTCAAGTTTTGAAGGAGCGTGCAATTGGCATGCTGACTGCAGGAATGTCCAACAGAGCTGTTTCCAGACAATTGAATAAGCCACCTCCAACGTCGGTTTAGAACATTTGGCAGTACATCCAACCAGCCTCATAACTGCAGACCACGAGTAACCATGCCAGCCCAAGACCTCCACGGCTTCTTCACCTGCGGGATCATATATCGGGGGGTGGGGGTGCTCAGGACTATTTATGTATGTAATGAAGCCCTTTTGTGGGGAATAACTCATTCTGTTTGGCTGGGCCAGTCTCCCCAGTGGGTGGACCTGGCTCCCAAGTGGGTGGGCCTATGCCCTCCCAGGCCCACCCATGGCTGTGCCCCTGACCAGTCATGTGAAATCCATAAATTAGGGCTTAATTTGTTTATTTAAATTGACTGATCTCCTTCTATGAACTGTAACTCAGTTATCTTCTTTGAAATTGCTGCATGTTGTGTTTATATTTTTGTTCAGTATATATATATATATTTCAAATATATTTTTGTTCTTTATTATTTCCCCCTAACCCTACCACCTCTACCCAAATTGGAGTAAACTAATGGACAACAATAATACAGACACAATATACATTAGTTATCTTTTGTTTGTTTTTAGTCCCATCCTTCAGCTACTCTCAACCCCTCCCATCTATCTCTAGCTGCCCTATATTTTTTTCACTGTGCTGTGATGTTTCACAACAGTTCTCGACCTTCATATTCTCATAGCAACTCTACAGAGCGCCAATAGCTACAATGAATGGCTAAATTACTTCAGGACACAAATGGTCCACAGAGCTCCTCCTCCTCCTTGCCACTTTATTGGAGTCAATACAAAGTCCACCTACTGGTAAAACCTTAACTGTGTCATGGTGTCATTGTGGCCCTATTCCCACTATGAGATATGAAGGCGAGTCTGAGGAGCGGGGTGGCGAAAGAGAATTCTACTTTTCAATTCACATTACATGCTTGCCTTACCTTTCATTGTGGCTGGCAACAGACATTCTTAGTCCTCAACTCAAATTGACCGCAAATATCATAGTAGCCACTAGCCAGTAAGCACAATTCAACATTGACAGAAACTTTTCTTTTATAACATATTACACTATTGAATAATGCAACCAAACCATATTACACTCTTGAATAATGCAACAATTCACAAGCATGTATGTGCAGACAATTACAGGGTTTATTTTGTTGTCTGTAGGCTACACTTTAGCTTCAAGACAAAAGCACAGAACTGCTATAATGGATGTCTTCAGTACCGTTAACCTATCAAAAATAAACAATTAACCCTCATAAGAATGTAAAAGTACAGCAAACCTACCATACAACGTTACAACAAAATTAGTAAAATGTAATCTAAACGTAAACCAGGCTTCATTTTTATCAACATCATGCAAATCCTTACGTGGTGAAATCCATTTGCAACAGAAAACGTGGGTATAAGTGAATTCACTGTGAAGAGCTGTTTTATATGGAAGCCATATAAATGTTGACATATCATGCCGCATGATTTGTCAACATGCACAATTAGTCTGTGCTTCAGTCTGATCAGCAATAGCCTACTGATAACAACCACAGCCGCAGGTAGCCTAGAGAAGCCTATGCGCTCTGATCCCATCTGGACCTGGCCAGGGGAAATGTAACGTCATCTTTTTATAGCCTAAACTATGTATTTATAGCCTAAAATAGGCCCATTTATTTGTGTTCTGAGAAAATGTAAATGTAATTTTGTTTATATTCACACTTCGGTTGGCTATGCTACCTAGGCCTTTTTAATACCAAAGTATTGACTGGAATTAATCAATCAACACAATAGTGATGATATGCTGTCTGACTATCTTTTTAGTTACAGATGCAAAGGCCTACACAATGCAACCTTGCATACAGCAAGCTCAGCCCTGTTAGTTTTTTTCCAATCACATTTGTTGTCTCTGTCTGTGAAAAAGGTTTTCATGTTTTCATCCTCCCTAGAGCCAGGATTTTTTTTTACTGTATGACCTGATTAGAAAAATGATCTGGTCCCATCATAGCCCATATAAAACTTTAAAAAGTATAATTTTACAGCTCATTTATGACTATGTCATACTCTACAACTATGGTCCGAAGTTGGTTAAGTTAGCCTACTACCAGATCAGAAAAAAATCTGTGACCCATTAAAACAATTCCCCCCACTACTCTGGGACCTGTGGTACCACCTCTGAAATCACCACACAATGTTACAAATGAAAAAACATATCCTATTTGTATGATCCAACACAGTTATATATATATTGGGGATGGGCTTCCATAGTTTTACGTGGCTCAGTGCAGCCGGCAGCTACTGTCACTATTTCAGAAAGTAACAGGCTGTTACTGCAATTTCAGGTAAAAACTCAAAATAAGTCTCAAATATTAGGAAAAAGTACTGTGTATACAGTAGGAGTGTTGTCTCATCGAGACAATTCTGTATACACTGCACTACATCAAGGTGGGCAACTGTCGGATGAGTGTTGTGCGCAACCTCTGGGGGTAGTGGTCGAGACTTAGCAAGTATCCAAGTTTACATTTGAGTCGCAGACCGTATTTCTACAACGTTTAGTAAGTGTGAAGAGGCTCCTTAAAATTAACTGAGCTGTTGTATTCATTGTAGCATAATATGCAAGCAACAAGAAAAGCTATATTGTTGAAATTGAAAAATATTCCAGCTCACAATGGTTCGTGTTGACCTTATTTCTAAGATAGGCTATAGGCTAAGCCACCTGAATAAAGCTGCATACAATGTGTTAGTCCTTTAATAAGATATGCCCCCCCCCCCTTCTCTGTCTTTTCAGGGCCGTATCCTGGACCGTCTGGGTCTGTGTCATCAGGTCAGGTTCACCAGGTGGTTTAGAAGACGGTTCCTGGTCCATATAAGACCAGTTCCCCCAGGCCTACGTGTGAAAGACCTGACCTTCTCTGAGGTGCCAGTCAGAGTGTATGAGCCCACGACTGGCTCACTGGGCCTGAGGAGGGGCCTGGTGTATTTCCATGGAGGAGGATGGGTGTTGGGCTGTTTGGGTAATATGATAAGACAAAAATAATGTCTAGATGACATACTCCGAGTCGATATTCACGTAATAATAAGGAATTCCCCTCGACCACGCCCACACATTATTTCCCATTGACCCCAGTGTAAAAGAGCCAACTTCATTGTTGATTTTTTGTTATAAAGAAATACTGTAACAAAAGATGACGAAAAGCTGCGGTGTTATGCAATTTACATGTAATTGGGTCAAAAATCCCAACATACGGTTCTCTTCTCCCACATACGGAAGTAAAGCCTGTGAGAAGAGCCCTGTGTTGTGGGAAATTGTGGGGAGCCGGTGTCCAAGTAGGCTATTTGTACAATGCATTTGGAAATTATTCAGACCCCTTGACTTTTTCCACATTTTGTTACGTCACAGCCTTATTCTAAAATTGATTTTTTTAAATCCTCATCAATCTACACACAATACTCCATAATGATGAAGCGAAACAAGTTTTTAGGAATATTTGCAAATGTATTAAAATAAAAAACAGAAATAACTTATTTACATAAGTATTCAGATGCTTTGCTATGAGACTCAAAATTGAACTCAGGTGCATTCTGTTTCCATTGGTCATCCTTGAGATGTTTCTTCAACTTAATTGGAGTCCACCTGTGGTAAATTCAATTGATTGGACATGATTTGGAAAGGCACACACCTGTCTATATAAAGGTCCCACAGTTGACAGTGCATGTCAGAGCAAAAACCAAGCCATGAGGTCGAAGGAATTGTCCGTAGAGCTCCGAGACAGGATTGTGTTGAGGCACAGATCTGGGGAAGGGTACTGCAAAATGTCTACAGCATTGAAGGTCCCCAAGAACACAGTGGACTCCATCATTCTTAAATGGAAGAAGTTTGGAACCATTTAGACTCTTCCTAGAGCTGGTCGCTCGGCCAAACTAAGCAATCTGGGGAGAAGAGCTTTGGTCAAGAAGGTGACAAAGAACCCAATGGTCACTCTGACAGTGTTCCAGAGTTCCTCTGTGGAGATGGGAGAACCATCCAGAAGGACAACCATCTCTGCAGCGCTCCACCAATCAGGTCTTTATGGCGGAGTGGCCAGACGGAAGCCACTCCTCCATAAAAGGCACATGACAGCCCGCTTGGAGTTTGCCAAAAAGCACCCAAAGGACTCAGACCATGAAACAAGATTCTCTTGTCTGATGAAACCAAGATTGAACTCTTTGGCCTGGATGCCAAGTGTCATGCCCGGAGGAAACCTGGCACCATCCCTACGGTGAAGCATGGTGGTGGAAGCATCATGCTGTGGGGATGTTTTTCAGAGGCAGGGACTGGGAGACGAGTCAGGATCGAGGGAAAGATGAACGGAGCAAAGTACAGAGAGAGACCTGATGAAAACCTGCTCTAGAGCGCTCAGGATCTCAGACTGGGGTGAAAGTTCACCTTCCAACAGGACAACGACCCTAAGCACACAGCCAAGACAACACAGGGGTGGCTTCGTGACAAGTCTGAATGTCCTTGAGTGGTCCAACCAGTGCCCGGACTTGAACCCAATCGAACATCTTTGGAGAAACCTGAAAATAGCTGTGCAGCGACGCTCCCCATCCAACCTGACAGAGCTTGAGAGGATCTGCAGAGAAGAATAGGAGAAACTCCCCATATACAGGTGTGCCAAGCTTGTAGCGTCATAACCGAGAAGACTCGTGGCTGTAATCACTACCAAAGGTGCTTCAACAAAGTATTTAGTAAAGGGTCTGAATACTTATATAAATGTAATATAATATTTTTTTATTTTTATAAATTTGCTAAAATAAAACGTTTTTGCTTTGTTGTTCTGGTGTATTGTGTGTAGATTGATGCGGGGGGAAAAACGATTTAGGCTGTAACGTAACAAAATGTGGAACAAGTCAAAGGGTCTGAATACTTTCCTAATGCACTGTAGCTAAGTATGTGTCAAATATTTAATCACATGTAAGACATTTAACTTGTTTGGTCTAGTCTGTTTGTAACTCTATTCACTACTTGTAGCTGTATAGTCCGTTTATTTGTGTTGGTCTTGGCTAGCTTAATTTTCTGGTTGGTAGCTAGCACTCACTCACGTGGCTGCTAGCACCATCATTAAAAGTTTTTTTTTCTTTCTGCGATGTAGTGAGAGCTTGGGAGCAGGCAATATTGAAAAGTAATCTTTAGACATGTACTTTTCTTAACTGTAGTTTTGCAATTGACTAAAACAAGCAGACAACAAGAAAATTGTGTTTGATTTTTTTTTGCTGTGAGCAAATGGGGTAACCTAGGTAACCACAGGTTGTTTTCCCGACAGGTGGGCGTGGCTTACCGATTGGGAGTATTGCTTGTCTTGCAAAATGTTCATCCTCTGTTTACTAAGTCTAAAACTAATTTTCTGTTTCTCGTGATTAGATACTGCAGATGACATCTGCAGGCACATTGCCAAGGAGGCTGAAACCACTGTGATTTCTGTTGGGTAACTTTTACTTTCTGACTCACTGCCTCATGTGATTCCAAAGCAGATTAATGCAGTGAAAGGGGCTGTGAAGCTGTCAGACTTGACATGTTGTTCCTTTCTCTACCCTCATGCCTTTTAGATATCGGCTTGCCCCTGAACATCGGTACCCCACTCAGCTGGATGACTGTGATGCTGCAACGTGCCACTTCCTGTCTGTGGCAGAGGCAGAGTTCGGGGTGGACCCAGGCAGAGTGGCAGTCGGGGGTGATAGTGCTGGGGGAAACCTGGCAGCTGCACTATGCCAACGTCTGGCCAAGAGAAAAGATGGACATCTGCTGTCTCCCTGTGCCCAGGTCCTCATTTACCCAGCTCTGCAGATGGCAGATTTCAACCTGCCCTCGTACCAGCAGAATCATGCTGTGCCCATATTGTTCCGTGGCCGGGTGGCATTCTACTTCCTGCAGTATCTCAACGGGGACACGTCAGTGTGCCAGGACCTGCTGGAGGGGAACCACATCCCTGCTGAGATGAGGCTAGCCTTCAAGGAGTGGCTCTCCCCAGAACACCTCCCTCCTGAGTGCAAGGTGCGGGGCGAACTCCAGCAGGTACACTCAGCCTTAGACTACAACGGAGAGGTGTACCACAAAATCAAAGACGGTTTGGATCCGGAGGTCTCGCCGCTCCTAGCGGAGGATGCTGTTATCCGTCTGACCCCACCGGCCTTTATCCTGACCTGTGAGTACGACGTGCTGAGGGATGATGGGATCCTGTACAGGAAGAGGCTGTTGGACCTGGGACTGGACGTCACATGGCATCATGTTCCAGACGGCTTCCATGGACTTGTGGATTTTTTCAAAAAGGGCTGGCTAACCTTCCCGTCTGCAACACAAGCTATAAATAGTATTGTAAGCTATGTAAAAACACTTTGAGAAATGGATGTTGAAGTTTGATCTCTCTTTCATGTTCCTAGCAAGTGACTTTGTTCTGTTTACAGTAAGGGAAAGCAAATAAACACCTACACAGCTTACTACGTGTTTTACTCTTATTTTAATCAATTAAGGCATTCGTTTTCATTTCTACAGAAAATATAATAATATAAAAAAATATTTAAATTAAGACATATAGCATGTATGAGCTATAGACTAACTGCTGCATAATTCTCTGACATTTTATAATACAGAACCATTCTAAAGTCTTGCGTGCAAGTCTTATTATGATGCAGGTCCTGTGCCTCCTATTTGCCTCCGCTACTGCTCCAGTATTCTGTCTGTCAGTCACAGAATGTTTGCTGTATCCATAGCAACAGAGCTTCCTCTTCCTGTCTGGTGCCTATGTCACAATAAGATCTGGAGGAATGCACCATCATTCGTTCTGTTTGATTTAACTATGCTCTGATATTAGGACCAAACCAGCTCATGATCAGCTGTATGTGACACACCATGTTCAGTACCATATACAGTATGGGCAAACAGAAAAATGGACCCAACCTGGCTGGAGAATAGAGCAGAGGTATGCAAACAAAGTTCTAATTGGAAACTGGGTGGAAGAGAAACTGCAGGTAGGGTTTATAATCTATTATATTTTCAGAGGAGACTGTCATGCCTCAAAGAAGACAAAACACTTTGGGGAGTCAGCATTCTCCACCCTAGGCATTAGGAAATGGAATTCCCTCCCCACTACCTTAAGCACTAGTGACTTAGATCCTCCTCCATAGAGGTCAAAGTGTGGATCAATCAGCACACAATGACAAATTCTTATTGCACTCAAGTTTCAAGTGTCCTGTATATATGGTATTATTTGTTCTATTTGATGTTTTATGTTTCCTGTATTTGTTTTAATCTGTTTTATGCAGGTGGGTCTAATCCTGAATGCTGATTGGTTAAAACCGCATTCCAGACGGTTGCTATTCCACAAATTACCACAGGCTAAATCTATGACGTGCACAATCCACTGTCTCATCAGTTTAGCCAAGCAATTTATAAACTTGATATCCACTATAAAAAAACATCTAGATATTATCTCACATTTCTTTTAGACTAACATTTAGTTTTCAACAGCGGAGATTTGAATAAACCTTGCTGTCTGTCTCTCCGACATTTGCAACATTGTTTCAATATTCAAATTTGATATCCAGCTGTCCCATAGCAATGAACCTGTCCGGAGTCGGGGCGAGAGGCTGGCAGGCAGTGTTTTTCAGGCACTTGAAATCATGAATTGAAAAAAGCTCAAGCAATACGAAGTGCAGCCAGTTTGCAGTCTTTCCAGCTTCAGTTTGAAGTGATTGTGTTAGCTGTGTTTTTGTCTATCTCTGAACAACAGTGTCCTGACGAGTCAGCATATTTTCTATGCCAGGCGAAATCACACCACGTTAGCTCATTGTTATGGATCTATCCAAATAAATGTTACTAGAAAACATCTTAAACATTTGCAAATGTAGCTACTTTGCTGTTATTCTGGCTGCACTTTTTGACGTGACTGTAAATTAGCCGTAGTTGGCTAGCTAGCAAGCAAGGGATAAGAACAGACAGTATAGCCATGTATGGCAATGGAACATTAACAACAAACAACTGGGTCGCGTCCATAGATATAGAACAAAAAGACTGAACGACTGGGTCGCGTCTCTAGCAACAGAACCGATAGAACGAACGACGAGCCGGCTTGGGTAGCAACCCTAGATTTGTGTCGGGACTAAATCTTGTGTAATAAAAATAAATTAATCAGAATAACGTTTTTAATGAAAATATGTCAATCATTATTTGAATATGTTGGTTGGTAACCCGTTGTATAAAAGTGATAATGCCCTTGAAGCCGGTGTTTGGAGGATATATCGGCACTTCGTCTAGGGCTTAACAACACCCATGCCAATTATCCTCCAAACCCCAGCTTCTTGGGTATTTATCACTTAAATAACCCACTATACTACTAGTGAGTGATGTGTTTATGTATTTAGTTAACTTAATTTAGGACTCCCGATTAAAATTAGTTATGCTTAGATAACTCTGTTGCATACATTCGCAGTTTGAAATTTGTTTAAAAATTGCAAATGGTCCCTTTTAAAATAAACTACTACTATAGTCAAAGTTTATTTGGGGATGTTCAGCTAATTTCAATGAATTGCTGTTGGTATTATGCATTGCCTGTGATGAATGTTGATAATTCATCAAATAATGCAACATTTGGCAAGAGTCATCAACAGTCATTATCAAGAGTTTTAATTACAGCAAAGTGTGGGCACAGCAGCCTTTCCTTTTTATCCAAATGAGATTCTCCCAAGAAAAACCTGCACTGAATGTGAGAATGTGCTGTATCTCCTGCTTTCGGTAGCCAAAGATCTTCAACAAACTAGTTCAATGGCTGGTTTCCAAGGGTTCTGCTGCTTCTCAGTTGGTTTGCAAATCTATACAAAAATGATTAGAGGGCTTCATTTAAGCTATCTACATCAGCACAGACTCCCAGTGTGAGAAACGTGAGAGTCAATCTAATTGCATTGACGCCAAGCAGGGCCATGGGCTGCTGCTTCAGGATCTGACTAGAGGGATAACTTTAGAAATACTGTACAACAGCATGGATCGATGGTGAAGTGTGAGTTTTGCTGAGCTCATGCTGGGCTCAAGCTTAAGTGGCTGAGCATTCCCTCTTCTTCTCATCCTCCTCTCTCCCTCTCCTCCTCATCTTCCTGTCTATTTACCTTGTCTGTCCAAGACAGTTCACTCGAGAGTGTAAGACAGCCAACAGCACCAACTGTGCAGACTACCAGCCACAGAGGGGGCAGACGTCATCGTGAGCCGAATGGTGCTGTGGAAAGCTGAGGTCAGCCTTACACAGCAGGATCATGATGTTATTAGCATTAGCAAAAAGCTAGTGAAGTTGGGTCTAAAAGTCTGTTAGAACAAAATCCAAACCTAGACCATTCGCATCCCCCGAGATAATGAGCTAATCAATCAAAGAAACAGTGTGCCCTCTTTTCATTGTTTTAAAGCCATGATGACCAGAATAATAGTGTGTTGTGGTGTGTTCCAGGGCCTTGCTGCCAAGCTGCTTCTCTCCCACCACGGCACGCTGCCCTCCCATTACCTGGTCACCCTCTATGATGAGATGTACAGGCGCCAGGGCTCCTCCACCCTGCCCACATTGTGCTCCTGGCATCCAGACAGGCTGGAGAGGATGTCAGAGAAGTCTGACCACCACCGTTATCCAATCTTGTCAGCTGTAATTACAAACTGTTGTCAAGTAAATAAAATAAGTCAAGAAAAAAAAGAAGCAGTTTTCCACAGTTAAAGTTTAGGCAGAATAAATGGCCTTTGATTATTCCAAATATGTCACAGATATACTGTAACTAATGACTGCATCACTGTAACAGCTGAGCTCTCTCTCCTTCCCTTCCTTCTCCGTCCCACCTCCAACTAACTTTGGCCTGGTGGAGTCTAGACAGGCCTGCCTGGACCAGCAGCAGCCCCCCTTCTCAACGCTAAGTCTGTACAGGACAGCGTACCAGAGGCACCCACTAAGTGCATTCTGCCAGCCCCGCTTAGCCAGTGTGCCACGTGACCTTTCCAGCAAGCTCCATCCTGCCAATCTGAACAACAAGGACCTGGAAATGAAACAACAGTCCTGTAGACAGGTCCAAGACAACTCAGTCTCCGCCAGCCTCTTCCCTCCCCTCTCTTGGGTGTAGACACAGAGCTCAGGCTCACAAGCTGTTTAGATACTCAGGGGCCGTACTCAATGTGGTGCTGTTTGAGGATTACATTTTTTATTAGTCTGAGACATGAAAAATTTAATGGAGCAGAACATTTGGGAAATCAAAAGACGTAAAAATTAAACAGGAGTCTCATTATAATCTCTTAAAGTCTAGGCTCTCTCTTCCTCTGTGTGTGTGTGTGTGTGTGTGTGCGTGCGTGCGTGCGTGCGTGCAGGAGAGGGAGGGATGGAGAGTCCGCAAATCATCTGATAATTTAGGATAATCACATGTAAATTATTTTTCTTCACACCTATCTAATATTTGCTACTCAAAGGGCTGTTAGTAGTGCCCTACCCTAGGTACTTTGAAATCAAAGAAAGTGTTGATGTCAGAGCTGACCTGGGTATTCATTCAAATCAGGAGCCATGAGTCATGTAAGGGGAACTCTGAGGGGACCATTCCATTAGGTGTTTAATTACAGGGAATCAAAGTGTTTAATTAGGAGGAATCAAAGATGCTTATGTTTGATGGTCAACCATCTGCGTCTCTCTTCTGATGCTGCCTCAGCCAGTGCAGCTGAAGCCCCTTGCCTGCCTCTCTGTTACTCATCTTAATACTTAAGTGCACTGCTGATTTTGTGTGAGTCAGAAGACGGGTAGGTTATGTGTTATTGGTTATGCTACACAGAGTGCAAATTACTCCTTTGCACTTTCATGTTTAGTTATTCAGACACAGAGTCTATATTTACAGTCTATATATACTGTGTACACATATATATATACAGTATATATATATATATATATAGACCAAACCACATGATGGCGCTATAGCGGCATGTCACAAACTGAAATCCCAGACGAGGGTGCTGTATCACATACTGTTGTTCGCAGTCTATGATTGCTCTTTGTAAGAACAAACAGCTTGATTTAAATGAACAAAGAATTATACTTTTAATTCAAATATGTATATTGTCTATGTAATTACGCAACACATCCATTAACAGTCACATCTATCCTCCTACAAATGCATTGATGAAGTCTGCTGTCAGAAACGACACATCACACAGCAGAGCTCTGTTTGTTAGATTGTTGATGACTTATCATTGGAAATCTGTCACTGTTTGGAAGGAAAATCAATGTAATTTTAATAATGTTTAACCACATGACATAATAGCTAGCACATTGTTGCACAAAATGCTTTCAGTTTTTTTTTTTCAACAGAGTTGTATGACTGCTTAGATAAGTAACCTTCAATGAAATCTGCATATTTCTTTCTTCTGTTGATTAATACTGTACAAATGTAAGGATACATATTTGTACTTTCATTACAGCCATTCGTTATTTTGGTACATGAATTACTCAACATGGTTCAGTGCTATCCTTATATCAACAATGTTGAAAACAACAGCAGAAATCAGGCGTATACTATGCTCCAATCTTGGAAGAGATTCAAAATTAGCAATTACTTTTGTTTATTGAAGCTCACATACATTATGCTGTAAGTCACAATCTTTTACATCATGTCATATTTATAGATCACATGTGGATAATTGTATTGAGTCCAGTCCTCTGTGTGAGTAATATTTGTTCCCTATATAGTAACCAACTGTGATGGATTATTACTATATTACCCCACTGCTCCAAAGCATTATGGCTAGAGTGAATTAACTTAAGATTTTTTTATGAATTATTACAGGGGAGAAAGTGCACATCTTGCATGATTTAGGAGTAATGTAGTGCAAGGCAGGAGAAAAATGAAAAGAACAAAACACCTTCACAATACATAGAATTTCTATGGCAGTGTACCCTAAATAAATCTAAACAAGCCGTAATCGAATTACCATTAATGATGTTAATATTTTACTTTCATTGCCTCTGATTAAGACAGCTGTGCTTCTCAGTAGGATACACTCAGCTCTGAAAAATGGCCTTGGTGCACAAGTAAATTAGATAGTCCCTCACTGCTCTGTCCTTGTCTGTGCTGAGGAGAAGCATTCCTGGTTACACACTGGTCTGGTGAGCCTTCGTATCAGGAAGTGAGAGGAAAAACGGGAAAAGGATGCCCTTGGCTCCAGAGAGGACACTCAAATCATCCGATACAAATCTTGGAGAGATCTCATCAGCCAGGAAGCTCATGGTGAACTGGTGGCTCATGCAGTAGATGGTGTCGTCCAAGGCGACACACTGGAAGGCGAGGCATTGGTCAAGGCGTTTGGTGCAGCACTCGTACCATAGTCGTGCCACAGTGTGGTAGCGGTACACACTGATGCCTAGCTGCGGGCTGACATCAAAGCGATACAGGAAGTTCCTCACTCCCACTATCTCGGTGGTCCTCTCTTTGCTGCCCGTTATTGAGCTTTTCCTCCACACGTTGATATTTGGGTTGTAGCGCAACAGTGTGTATCTCAGTGTTCCCCCTAGAACAAAGAGCTCCCCGTTGCACACTGTGACATGATGGGCCACAGCAAATGTATCATTGGGCAGTGGGGCCACAAAAGTCCATCTGTCAGAGCGGGGGTCATAGCGCTCTACGGTAGACAGACACTCCCCTCCGATTGCATAGATGTAGCCCTGCAGGGCTACCAGTTTGCAGTGGCGCCTGAACTCGTTCATAGGACTGATCTCTTTCCAAATTGATGTTACGGGGTTGTAGCAGAACACTCTCTTGGAAGGCTTCATCTCTCTATCTGCGCCCTGCTGGCAGCCCCCCACTGCTACAAATAAGTAGTTGTCCATAGTGCACATGGCACAGCCTTTGGAGATGACTTCCTGAGGGATGGGACACAGTGGGTGCCAGCTGTCTTTATAATCATCATAATAGTAGAGACCACTACATTGTATGTTGGTGACTCCCTGCTCCCTTTTTGTCCCTTGAGGACTACTCCCCACCCAGTCCTGAGGGCCCATGTTGCCTGCCATTAGGAACTGCCTTCCTCTCATACGCTGTTTCTGGATCTCATCCTGATCGCCTGCTCTCAGCCTCCCATACAGACCTGGGTCCCTGCGGATCTGGAGGTAGTTGTCAGACATCACTCTAAGAGCTGACTGCTGCAGAGGGGCCTGCCCATGCTTCTTAGACAGCTCCACCTCCACGCAGTTGCCCAAATCAACCTTGGCCTTAAAGATCTCCAACTCTGAGCTGCCCATGATTTCTGGAGGCAGATTTATACATTTGGCCCCAGCTATGGTTTCTAGGCTGTGCTCCTCCCATGCACTGGGGTGCCTGGTGTCTGTGGTAGGACTGAGTGGGCTGACAGGGCTGGGATCCCCTGATGAAGAGGCCCGAGAGTGGGGCCTCAGTGGGGTTGAGGCTCTGGGTGTCAGAGGGGGGATCTGGAGCTCTGAATTTTCAGATGCTGTGAGGTAGCTGTCCTTGCGTATGAGTGCTCGCTTATTGGGAGATGTGGGCTCTGAACTAACTGGGGAGAACGGCCTCTGAACCAGTTCACTTATGATGGGGCTCAGGGACAAGGGAGGCTCAGTGAGGCTGCTGCCACATCTTCCAAACTCCACCGACTGTGAGTCCAGTGAATTCCCCTCAAACAGACCTAATATGGAGTCTGTGATGGAGTGCGAGGAAGATTCCACGTAGTATTCATAAATCTTTCCTCGCACAACGCTCTGCTTCCCAGGTCCCTCCATCACGAGGTTGGCATCCTCCACTGTGATCTCTGCTTTTGAGAGGAAGGTGGAGTAGGCCCCATGCAGCCCCAGGTCTTGCCTCAGTTCCCTGCCCACACCCACACTGCCCTCCAGCCTCTGCAGAAAGCAAGGGGACAGACGGCCCGATGGGCTGGCCAGACCACTGTTTTTCGGATAAGGGAGTTTCAAGGTGGATCCAAATGTACAATTTCTGATCTTAATCTCAGCCTCTTCAACAAACATGGGGATATCTATCTCAGCCTCCTCAACAAACACAGGGAATTCTCCCTCCAACTCCAAGCTGTTGTCTTCTACATTTGATCCATCCTGCGGCGTAACCATTTCTTCAGTGTTTGCGAGCCGGCAAATATCTTTAGTCTGGGGCAATTCTCCTTCCCCTGTCCCTGTATTGGTGTTGTCAGGTGTCAGGTCATCCCTCACAGGGCTAATCTGTGAGTGGCCAGGCTGTTTGTCCCCATTGTTGCTGGAGTCATGTTTGGCTGTGCTTTGAGGCCGCAGTTCCATCTTGCAGTTCCGACAGATTCCATTGGGTGCTTCAGTGGGCCCGTCTGAAGGAGGCCTCACACAGAGCTGGGGTTTAGCTGCTGTACCCCTGGAGCTGTAGAATCTGTAAACCCAGGAGATGAGCAGCACAGCGGCCATGGAACACGTCAGCCTCCCCAGCAGGTGCATGTCAAACTGGACACCCAGCAGGTCTGCTAAGGGCATATCTAAACGGACGAGTTGCCAAGTTTAACAACCTTTTTGTCTGGGTATTTATTTTCAGTGCATCTTAGCCAATGGTAGCCGGCACCCTGCGTGCTGCAGAGATCTGATGACTGTGTCTGTTCTCTCTTCTCTCTCTGGACAACATGTAAACTGATACCTGCAGCAACACTATTTGCATCCCTCACTGGAGGGGTGGGGCAGCGGTCACATTCTACTTGCAGCAGGTGATCATGTTTGCTCTGTCCTTCACTATGTAGAAAATAACATATTCATACTGGGATATTTTTTGACTCAACACAAGATGAGTTTATGATGTTGTTTACTGAGTAAGTATTTAAGTGTTTTAACAACTTGGAAACTACTGTATATCACCACAAGGTTAAACATGGATTCAGACTATTTGTGCTGTTTAACCTAATGTTTGCATTATGTGTAGGAGTGGCCTGGATCAAATGTCTCTATTGACATATCACACTCCCTCTCCAGTTAAACACATGGCAGGTTGCTATCTGCTGAGAACAGGGTTTGACTAAGGCGTGCGAAAGGCTGATTGGAGGCATTTGAGGCCATAATTACCAGGATACAGTTGTTTGCACAGGCAAAACCCAATAGCAAATGTCTCTCACTATGCAACACACACTATACAACACATTGGTTTTGGCTCAGCTACAGAGGGAAAAGAGACCAGGGGTGGTGTTCACATAAAATGTAACTATACATTTGGTAAAACTTTATTTGGATAGTCCATCTGTACACTCTTAGAAAAAAAGGTGCTTTCTAGAACCTAAAAGGGCTCTCCCCACAGGATATCTCTTCAAAGAACACTTTTTGGTTGCAGGTAGAACACTTTTGGTTCCAGGTAGAACACTTCTGGGTTCCATGTAGAACCCTTTCTACAGAAGGTTCTACATGGAACCAAAAATGGTTCTACCTGGAACCAAAAAGGTTTCTCCCTGGAACCATACAGGGTTCTCCTATGGGGACAGCTGAAGAACCCTTTTGGAACACTTTTTTCTAAGAGTGTAGATGATCTACAGAGTATCAATAACATTTCAAATAACTATCTACTAACCCTTATCCTAACCCTAAAATTTACCCTAACCCTAACCTTTATTCTAAACCTAACCCTAACCGTAACCTTAGCAAACAGTTGCTTATCAACAGATAGTTTGTTGATAGTATGACAATCTGTAGAGCATCTACATATGGAAAATTCGGACTATCCAAATAATGTGTAACCATACATTGGTAATTTAAGCACAGACTTTTAGTTTAGAACGAAATGACTGTGTTAAAGTATTAATGATGTTGTCATTTCTATCACATTCCGATGAACACGTATTGTATCATGTAAGAGGGATGCAGTCAGACAACCGTCTGAGCCTCAATGCCAAAAAGGAGTGTTTGACTGTATGACTCTGACAATATCATCCATATTTATAGACTGAATGGGCATACACACATACATCTCTGTCGCGCTGGAGTCCTTTCGCTAAGTCACTGCAGTTGAGCTGTCAAATTTGAATTTGTGTTGCCGATAACGCTTGACTGAGGCCAGGGTCACAACAAAGAGCTGGTCCAGCAACGATGCAGTGACACTCAGGGAGACGTGTCACTCAGGTAGCCATTTGAACAGTGTCCTCTGTGACATAGACACTATTTGGCCATCTGATAGCATAGCTTCCAGAGGCCCGTAAAGGGATCTGGATTCAGCAGGCACGGTTAGTCGTGAATAATTCACTGGTGTGCCACAAAGGCAGCTCCTTCTCTTCTGTGCCTCCGCTGTCTCAGGTGTACCATTCAGGAGCACTGCAGAACAAAATGATTGCCAGCATGTGCAGTGTTGTGCGGAGACACTTTCACCTCTTCCCCTCCTGTGATATCATATGGACAGGAAATGGGAAATGTAAACAGTTTAAACAGCCGTAACTATTTGAGGTGAACCATACTACTGCAAGCGTTATTCTTGGAGGATGGGTGGATTGTGTAATAGATTAAGATCATGAAAGGGAGGCTATGGGGAAGTGAACGCTGTGGCTACATGGCTAGCAGAGGACGAAATAACCTTAAGGTAATTCTGATTACAAGTTTAGCACTGAAGTATGAACAAACAAAGCAATTGATGTGTTAATGTAATTCAAGCAAATATATTTACCATATTCTATATTTTTTTCATTTGGTCTGAGCCCCTTTGAAAAAGCACTATGATGTACTCATGGAAAACTATTATTGCATACTTCACAAACATGATTACATTGGCAATCAGATATGCATGCCTTTCAAATAATGTGAACACAGCACAAATACATACTATAGAGCTAGGATGTCAAACAGTTTTCATAATTCAATGTGGTGTGCTTTAATTTGGTCTACTGTCTCTTTTATCATGGATGGCCTTCTGTCACGCCCTGACCTTAGAGATCCTTTTTATGTCTCTATTTTGGTTTGGTCAGGGCGTGAGTTGGGGTGGGCATTCTATGTTTTGTTTTCTATGATTTTCTATTTCTATGTTTTGGCCGGGTATGGTTCTCAATCAGGGACAGCTGTCTATCGTTGTCTCTGATTGGGAACCATACTTAGGTAGCCTTTTTTCCCACCTGTCTTTGTGGGAAGTTGACTTTTGTTTAGGGCACATAGCCTGTAGCTTCACGGTTAGTTTTTGTAGTGTTTGTTGTTTTGTTCGGCGTCATTTTTATCAATAAAGAGAAAATGTACGCTTACCACGCTGCACCTTGGTCCTCTTTTGTCGACAGCCATGACAGAACTTCCCACCACCAAAGGACCAAGCAGCGTAGTAGAGAGGACTCCTGGACATGGGAGGAGATCCTGGATGGTAAGGGACCCTGGAGGCAGGCTGGGGAGTATCGCCGTCCAACGGAGGAACTGGAGGCAGCTAAGGCGGAGCAGCAGCGTTATGAGGGAACAAGGCTGGCAAGGAAGCCCGAGAGGCAGCCCCCAAATAATTTTTTGGTGGGGGGTGGCACACGGGGAGTGTGGCTGAGTCAGGTTGGAGACCTGAGCCAACTCCCCGTGCTTACCGTGGCGAGCATGTGACTGGTCATGCCCCGTGCTATGGGGTGATGCTTACTGTGTCTCGGTTGAGCATTCACAGGCCGGTGTGCTCGGTGCCAGCGTCCCGCATTTCCCGGGTCGAAGTGGGCATCCAGCCAGAACGGGTTGTGCCAGCTCTGCGCTCGAGACCGCCAGTGCGCCTCCATTTTCTCCACGGCCCAGTGTATCTGGTGCCTCGGCCAAGGAAGAAGCCTCCTGTATGTCTCCCCAGCCTGGTGAGTCCTCTGCCTGCTCCCAGAGCCAGGCCTCCTGTGTGTTTCTCCACTCCAGAGACGGTCTCCAGTCCGGAGCCTCCAGAGACGTTCTCCAGCCCGAAGCCTCCAGAGACGGTCTCCAGCCCGGAGCCTCCAGAGACGGTCTCCAGCCCGGAACCTCCAGAGACGGTCTCCAGCCCGGAGCCTCCAGCGACGGCCTCCAGTCCGAAGTCTTCAGCGAGGGTGCCCAGTCCGGGGCCCGCAGTGAGGGTGCCCAGTCCGGGGCCCGCAACGAGGGTCCCCAGTCCGGGGTCGGTGGCGAGGGTCCCCGCACCAGAGGTGCCACCAAAGTGGGGTGAGCCAGCGGTGGAGCGGGGTCTGCGTCCCGCACCTGAGCCGCCGCCGCGGATAGATGCCCACCCAGAGCCTCCAACTATAGGTTTTGCGGCCGGAGTCCGCACCTTTGAGGGGGGTACTGTCACACCCTGACCTTAGAGATCCTTTTTATGTCTCTATTTTTTCAACGATAGACAGCTGCCTCTGATTGGGAACCATACCCGGCCAACAAAGAAATAGACAAACTAGAATGCCCACCCAAATCACACCCTGACCTAAACAAATAGAGAAATATAAAGGCTCTCTAAGGTCAGGGCGTGACAGTACCCCCCTCCAAAGGTGCGGACTCCGGCCGCAAAACCTGACACTATGAGGGAGGCTCCGGGTGGGCATCTAGCCTCAGTGGCAGCGCCGGTTCGGGGCGTAGACCCCGATCCGCTTGCTGATCCCTCCGCTTCCGTGGAACCCGACCGTGGATTGTCGCCGGAGGAACCGGACCGTGGATCGTCGCAGGGGACTCCGGACCGTGGATCGTCGCCGGAGGCTCCGGACCGTGGAATGTCGCCGGAAGCTCCGGACCGGGGACTGTCGCCGGAAGCTCCGGACCGGGGACTGTCGCCGGAAGCTCCGGACCGGGGACTGTCGCCGGACGCTCTGGACTGTGGAGGCAAACTGGAAGCCTGATGCGTGGAACCGGTACAGGTGGCATCGGGCTGATGACACGCACCTCAGGGCGAGTGCAGGGAGAAGGCACAGGACGTACTGGACTGTGGAGGCGCACTGGAGACAGAGTACGTATGGCCGGCGCAGGATATACTGGGCCGTGGAGGCGCACTGGAGGTCTGGAGCGTAGAGCTGGCACAACGCGTCCTGGCTGGATGCTCACTTTAGCCCGGCAAGTGCGGGGTGCTGGCACAGAACGTACCGGGCGCACTGGAGACACATTGCGTATCTCCGCAAAACATGGTGCCTGACTGGTCCCACGCTCTTCACTGCGACTGTCTTGCTCCAGACACCAAACAATCCACTCTACTTCATCACTCCCCTCAACCATCTCACAATACTCTTCTTCGCTCTCAAACTCGCCCCTCGGCTCCGCCGACCAACCCGTGTGCTCCCCGCAAATTGTTTTTCGGGGCTGCCTCTCGGGCTTCCTTCGTGGTTGTGAACTTCGGAGTCGCCGTTGGTCCTCCTTCGCTGCCTCCGCTGCCTCCGCCTGCTTCCATGGCAGGGTCTTGTCCCCTGCCATAACCTCCTCTCAAGTCCATGATGTCCTCCACTCACTTTTCTCCCGGGCCCAGGATCCCTGCTCCTCCTGGCCACGCTGCTTGGTCCTTTGGTGGTGGGATCTTCTGTTACGTCCATTGTTAGAAGGAGACCAAGGTGCAGCGTGGTAGGCGTAGATTTTTATTTTATTAAAATGACACCGAAAAACAACAAAATACAAAAATGAACGTAACGCTAGGTGCAGTGCAGAAAGCAACTACACACAAACAAGATCCCACAACTGAAGGTGGGAAAAAGGGCTGCCTAAGTATGATCCCCAATCAGAGACAACGATAGACAGCTGCCTCTGATTGGGAACCATACCCGGCCAACAAAGAAATAGACAAACTAGAATGCCCACCCAAATCACACCCTGACCTAACCAGAAATAAAAAGGCTCTCTAAGGTCAGGGCGTGACAGGTAGGCCTATCTATCTTCCATAGTAAAGAGAGTAAGGCAGTTTACTATATGTAATTTAAAACACCCTGAGGTTGTAGAAGTAAAGTCAAGCCAGATTATTTGATAATCTCTCCATTTTAATACAGGTGATATGAAACAAATGCAACAACCCTGTTAGCACTCTGCTTCAGGTGAGCATCTTCCTGAAATGGTGGCTAACATGATCCTACTAGGAGATGTCGGTGGGAAGAGTTACATATTGTACATAATGCAATGTCACTTAAGTATGTAACAAGTAAATAACTGGATTTACAGGCCAGTGACAATGAGATGCAGTGTTGACCACTGCAAAACACGAAAAGGAGAAAGAATGGTCAAACGTCACATGCACTACAAATCCAAAACGGCAGACATAATGTAGGATATTTGCATTGTTTTTTCTGTCCTCATTTTCAAACTTGTCACACAGATGTAGAGACTGAATGAATGGAATCAGAAGGCTGTAAACTGTTCTGTCCTGACAGCCTATAGGATTATCTCTTGAAACAGCGATAAAGGATGAGAAAATACAAACAAAGGCTGTGAGCTGCTGCAAACCCTCCCAACTCTTCACCAACCAATCCTAACCTGAACCCATAAAACCTCTTTGATTATCTTCAATATTTACACAGATGTACACAAAATACACTCAAAAAGGAGATTTTCCATTTTCTCGTTTAGTCCTCTTGTACATTCCAAGCCATCCAAGAAAAGAAATACCTGTATAGTGATAAAAAAGAATGTGCTCATTGAGCGTTCACATTTGTTCCCAGTTGTTTATGTGTAGCTTAAAGACTGGGTACAACACAGCCCAGTGAATGGGACAACTGGTTGGCCCTCCCACACTGGTCGGTTCAGTGTCTCTCTTCACACTTGCAACATTTGAACATATCAAAACAAACCCAAATGCTTTTTATTTTCCTTTTTTAACAACAAATTTTATTGATCAACAGGCAGAGGTGTGACAAGAAACAAAAAGAAGGTGTGGTCGGGGGAAGGGGTATACTGGAGGTCATTATTCTCATGTTCAGTAAGTTTTTTTCTTTATATTATAATCTTTGTTATTATTTCATTTCAAAAACAAAGTGGAGGCCCATCGGGTGGTGGCACTGGTTCCTGAAAGACTGATGCATGGAGGGCCGGTTGGATGACTGGAAAAGGCTTGCAGGACTGTGTGGTGTGGTTGTATGTGTGTCTGTTTGTGGTGTTGTGGTGTTTGGGCTTGTGGTATGTGTATGTGTATGTGGTGTGTGTGTATGTGTGTTGGAAAGGCTTGGGATTGTTTGTGTGTGTGTGTCTCTGTGGGTCTACTGTGTGTTGTGTGTGTGTGTACAGAGTGTGTGTTGGCTGGGAGGGTTCACGTCAGTTCCACAGTCACTGTGAGGGCCAGGGACAGCACCATCCATATTAGTCCAACTACATCCATGCGAGGGGCTCCATCTGCAAGGGCCAGAAAAAGAGAGAAGAGTCAGATACAATCCCTATTTATAATTGCCAGTCACGAGACACACACACACAAAAAAGTTTTTTTTTTAAAGAAGACAAAACAGACTTTAATCTAAATAAAAACACTGATTGGTCAGTTAGTTCTTGGTCAGGTCATAATTTCCTTTCTATGTAATAAAAATGAATGCAACCAAATCATGTACTGCCAGAGCAGATCTGGTCAGATATTATGTCCCGGTAAAGCCTTTCAAATCAAGGGCAATTGGAAATCCTGGCTCTCTGCTTTTATGTCAACTTAACCACATTCTCCACTGATGTTAATGATGCTAAACATGATATTCCTTCTAGAACTACAATTGTAATAGTCTTCCGCTTTCCGCTTGTTTAAGTAGGATTGCAATAAACAACTACTACGGGCCACTGCCCCACTTCCCATGCGTCTCTATACCTCAGTTAATTTCCGTTATCATCAATATTCTAAAACATTTGTTAGGACAGCGAGAGGGTTGAAACTCTGACAGAGATGGATGGTGGCCCTTAAAAGGTATGTGGTTTGTTGCTGTTCTCTGCAGTGGCCTCTGTGCTGACTGACAGATAAGGTGGACTTCCCACACACACAGAGGGAGGAGTTGGCAGATCAGCCACTGAGCGATCAGACACGTGTGCGGCGATCTCTCGGGGCCATGTTCTACACCGATTTGACTTGCATGCGAGGCATATCTGCGCCTCGCTCTGCGATCGGTACCTTCCACGCTGACCTGATTCTGTCCTTGCTGTGGCAAACCTGCTCCTGCCGGATCATTTGCATATTCAAATTTACATCCGTAAGATATGGCAAGCAAAGCAGCAGAGAGAGAGAGAGACTGAGAAAGAGAACCCTCATATCCCTCTGCGCTTTTTTTGACAATCCCTCATCTTAACATATGATAATTGGATGCGCTGCAAATGAGGCCCCACAGTGAGGATGAAACAACCCTAATCTCACAGTTCTCACAAATGTATAAAAGTGGATAGTGACTGAAGGAGTATTGTATCTGAACGTAGGAGATTTCTGGTTCAATTGTTCTTATCTTTTTGGAGGAATTGTGTTGATGATAGAATGACAGACATGTGTTCACCTGTCGTCAGTTTGTCTATCCATCAAACCCTAACCAAGAAGTAGCTAGTAGCTAGTCATTTGTTACTGTCCCATTTTGGATACAGATTGCATGCTTGTCATTTCAAATGTATTCAAATACATCTTCAAAAATGTGTGAGAAAAACAACATTCAAACAAACAAAAAAGGAGAAATGCTCTTTAAAAGACTACAATATAAACTTTCTCTGTGAGTGGTCTTCATAGGTGCCATACTTACTGTTCGGATTCTGAGTGTTTTTCATCATGGCAGGATTTTCTGTTGAAAGAGATGAAGGGAAAACAGAGAGAGGGTAAACAGAAAGAGAGAGAGAGATATTGCTTTAACACTGTACAGCCATAATATGATACTATTCCACTAAAAACTTTGAGAGTGTAATGTTTACTGTTCATTTTTCATTGTTTATTTTACTTTTGTTTATTATCTATGTCACTTGCTTTGGCAATGTAAACATATGTTTCCCATGCCAATAATGCCCTTTGAATTGAATTGAATTGAGCGAGAGAGAGAGAGAGAGGGCGAGAGAGAGAGAGAGAGAGAGAGAGAGAGAGAGAGAGAGAGAGAGAGAGAGAGAGAGAAGGCGAGAGAGAGAAGGCGAGAGAGAGAGGGCGAGAGAGAGAGGGCGAGAGAGAGAGGGCGAGAGAGAGAGGGCGAGAGAGAGAGACAGACAGACAGACAGACAGACAGACAGACAGACAGACAGACAGACAGACAGACAGACAGACAGACAGACAGACAGACAGACAGACAGACAGACAGACAGCGATAGAGACAGAGAGAAATGGAAAAGAAGTGAAGAGATGATGAGAAAATAGTGAGCTGACATGTGTAGGGGGTCTAATGAAGCTGAACTCTACGTTCCTTAAGCTCATGTTAAATGACATCCCCCTGGTGAGCCTGTATTAATAGAGCTGTGAACAATGGACTCTCTGGTAAATAGAGCAGCAGTTAGGTGGGGCAAGAGGGCAATAGCAGAAAAGAAATTGCTGATCTATTACATTTACATTTACATTTAAGTCATTTAGCAGACGCTCTTATCCAGAGCGACTTACAAATTGGTGCATTCACCTTATGATATCCAGTGGAACAACCACTTTACAATAGTGCATCTAACTCTTTTAAGGGGGGGGGGTTAGAAGGATTACTTTATCCTATCCTAGGTATTCCTTAAAGAGGTGGTGTTTCAGGTGTCTCCGGAAGGTGGTGATTGACTCCGCTGACCTGGCGTCGTGAGGGAGTTTGTTCCACCATTGGGGTGCCAGAGCAGCGAACAGTTTTGACTGGGCTGAGCGGGAACTGTACTTCCTCAGAGGTAGGGAGGCGAGCAGGCCAGAGGTGGATGAACGCAGTGCCCTTGTTTGGGTGTAGGGCCTGATCAGAGCCTGAAGGTACGGAGGTGCCGTTCCCCTCACAGCTCCGTAGGCAAGCACCATGGTCTTGTAGCGGATGCGAGCTTCAACTGGAAGCCAGTGGAGAGAGCGGAGGAGCGGGGTGACGTGAGAGAACTTGGGAAAGTTGAACACCAGACGGGCTGCGGCGTTCTGGATGAGTTGTAGGGGTTTAATGGCACAGGCAGGGAGCCCAGCCAACAGCGAGTTGCAGTAATCCAGACGGGAGATGACAAGTGCCTGGATTAGGACCTGCGCCGCTTCCTGCGTGAGGCAGGGTCGTACTCTGCGAATGTTGTAGAGCATGAACCTACAGGAACGGGTCACCGCCTTGATGTTAGTTGAGAACGACAGGGTGTTGTCCAGGATCACGCCAAGGTTCTTAGCACTCTGGGAGGAGGACACAATGGAGTTGTCAACCGTGATGGCGAGATCATGGAACGGGCAGTCCTTCCCCGGGAGGAAGAGCAGCTCCGTCTTGCCGAGGTTCAGCTTGAGGTGGTGATCCGTCATCCACACTGATATGTCTGCCAGACATGCAGAGATGCGATTCACCACCTGGTTATCAGAGGGGGGAAAGGAGAAGATTAATTGTGTGTCGTCTGCATAGCAATGATAGGAGAGACCATGTGAGGATATGACAGAGCCAAGTGACTTGGTGTATAGCGAGAATAGGAGAGGGCCTAGAACAGAGCCCTGGGGGACACCAGTGGTGAGAGCACGTGGTGCGGAGACAGATTCTCGCCACGCCACCTGGTAGGAGCGACCTGTCAGGTAGGACGCAATCCAAGCGTGGGCCGCGCCGGAGATGCCCAGCTCGGAGAGGGTGGAGAGGAGGATCTGATGGTTCACAGTATCAAAGGCAGCCGATAGGTCTAGAAGGATGAGAGCAGAGGAGAGAGAGTTAGCTTTAGCAGTGCGGAGCGCCTCCGTAACACAGAGAAGAGCAGTCTCAGTTGAATGACTAGTCTTGAAACCTGACTGATTTGGATCAAGAAGGTCATTCTGAGAGAGATAGCAGGAGAGCTGGCCAAGGACGGCACGTTCAAGAGTTTTGGAGAGAAAAGAAAGAAGGGATACTGGTCTGTAGTTGTTGACATCGGAGGGATCGAGTGTAGGTTTTTTCAGAAGGGGTGCAACTCTCGCTCTCTTGAAGACGGAAGGGACGTAGCCAGCGGTCAAGGATGAGTTGATGAGCGAGGTGAGGTAAGGGAGAAGGTCTCCGGAAATGGTCTGGAGAAGAGAGGAGGGGATAGGGTCAAGCGGGCAGGTTGTTGGGCGGCCGGCCGTCACAAGACGCGAGATTTCATCTGGAGAGAGAGGGGAGAAAGAGGTCAAAGCACAGGGTAGGGCAGTGTGAGCAGAACCAGCGGTGTCGTTTGACTTAGCAAACGAGGATCGGATGTCGTCGACCTTCTTTTCAAAATGGTTGACGAAGTCATCAGCAGAGAGGGAGGAGGGGGGAGGAGGGGGAGGAGGATTCAGGAGGGAGGAGAAGGTGGCAAAGAGCTTCCTAGGGTTAGAGGCAGATGCTTGGAATTTAGAGTGGTAGAAATTGGCTTTAGCAGCAGAGACAGAAGAGGAGAATGTAGAGAGGAGGGAGTGAAAGGATGCCAGGTCCGCAGGGAGGCGAGTTTTCCTCCATTTCCGCTCGGCTGCCCGGAGCCCTGTTCGTATTAGCATATGTTAGCCCTGTATTAGCATCCACATGCGATTTCCCTACTCAGTCCACAAAGACAGAGATAAATCAATGTGTTTGTGACAGCCAGCCTCTTCACTGCTGAGTAAGACCTTTAACTTATTTGGGGTAGGGGACAGTATTTTCACGTCCGGATGAAAAGCGTGCCCAGAGTAAACGGCCTGCTACTCAGGCCCAGATTCTAGGATATGCATATTATTAGTAGATTTCGATAGAAAACACTCTGAAGTTTCTAAAACTGTTTGAATGATGTCTGTGAGTATAACAGAACTCATATGGCAGGCAAAAACCTGAGAAAAAATCCAACCAGGAAGTGGGAAATCTGAGGTTTGTAGGTTTTCAACTCATTCCTTATCCAAGATACAGTGGAAATTGGGTCATGTTGCACTTCCTAAGGCTTCCACTAGATGTCAACAGTCTTTAGAACCTTGTTTGATGCTTCTACTGTGAAGTGGGGGCGAATGAGAGGAGATTGAGTAAGGTCTCTCCCAGAGCTGGGAGCTGGGAGCTGACCATGCGCTGACCATGCGCATTCATGTGAGAGTTAGCTGCGTTCCATCACATTTCTGAAGACAAAGGAATTCTCCGGTTGGAACATTATTGAAGATTTATGTTAAAAACATCCTAAAGATTGATTCTATACATCGTATGACATGTTTCTACGGACTGTAACGGAACTTTTTGGACATTCTGATGAAGATCATCAAAGGTAAATTCATATTTATAATGCTATTTCTGACTTATGTTGACTCCAACATGGCGGATATCTCTTTGGGTTAATTTGTCGTCTGAGCGCCGTACTCAGATTATTGCATGGTTTGCTTTTTCCGTAAAGTTTTTTTTAAATCTGACACAGCGGTTGCATTAAGGAGAAGTGGATCTAAAATTCAATGTGTAACACTTGTATTTTTATCAACATTTATGATGACTATTTCTGTAAATTGATGTGGCTCTCTGCAAAATCACCGGATGTTTTGGAACTACTGAACATAACGTGCCCATGTAAACTGAGATTTATGGATATAAATATGAACTTTACCAAACAAAACATACATGTATTGTGTAACATAAAGTCCTATGAGTGTCATTTGATGAAGATCATCAAAGGTTAGTGATTCATTTTATCTACATTTCTGCTTTTTGTGACTCCTCTCTTTGGCTGGAAAAATGGCTGTGTTTTTCTGTGAATAGGCACTCACCTAACATAATCGTTTGGTTTGCTTTCGTTGTAAAGCCTATTTGAAATCGGACACTGTGGCTGGATTTACAACAAGTGTATCTTTAAAATGGTGTAAAATACATGTATGTTTGAGGAATTTTAATTATGGTGGTAGGCCTGATCACTGGAAAGATGAAACGGCCAGGACAACAACCTCTCCCTCAACATCAGCAAGACAAAGGAGCTGATCATGGACTACAGGAAACGGGGTGCCGAGCACACCCCCATTTACATCGCCGGGGCTGTAGTGCAGCGGGTCGAGAGCTTGCTTCCAAACAGCCACAAGAGCATTAGTGAGGTTGGGCACTGATTTTCAACCTCATTTTCATTTCAATTCATCCCGAAAGTGTTCGATGGAGTTGAGGTCAGGGCTCTGTGCAAGCCAGTCAAGTTCTTAAACACCGATCTTGACAAACCATTTCTGTATGGACCTCGCTTTGTGCACGGGGGAATTATCATGCTGAAACAAGAATGGGCCTTCCCAAAACTGTTGCCACAAAGTTGGAAGCACAGAATCATCGAGAATGTCATTGTATGCTGTAGCGTTAAGGCTTAAGAGGGTGTGAACGATGCTGAATGTCAAACCTCACATGCACTACAACTCCAAAATGGCAGACATACTGTAATGTAGGATATTTGTAAACTATTTCACATTTTTCTACATAAGACCGAATCGAGGCGGTCGGTCACATATATTTTTTACATTGTCAAAAAGTAGAGACTCAGATCTACAAAATGGTATATCATACACTGCATTTTCGAAGAACAATGGGGAAGTAATTCTGCTTTGAAAGTTGATAAACTTGTAAACGCATTTTGATTTAAAAAAAAATTATTACGTTCAAACGGCTCTCCTGTGAAGTCGTGACTTGTGACATACGCCTAGTTTCCTGAAACCCGTCACATATATAGTGTATCATGTTCAGACACACCAACACAGTCGTGAAGAGGGCACAACAACGTCTTTTCCCCCTCAAGATGGTTTAGCATGGGTACTCAGATCCTCAAACTGTTGTACAGCTTCACCATTGGGACCATCTTGACTGGCTGTATCATCGCTTGGTATGGCAACTGCTTGGCATCTGACCACATGACCAAACAGAGGGTTGTGCATACGGCTCAGTACATCACTGGGGCCGAGCTCCCTGCCATCCAGGACCTCTATACCAGGGGATGTCAGAAGAAGGCCCTAAAAATTGTCAAAGACTCCAGCCACCCAAGTCATAGACTGCTCTCTCTGCTACCGAACAGCAAGTGGTACAGATGCAAGTCTGGAACCAACAGGACCCCGAACAGCTTCTACCCCAAGCCATATCACTGCTAAATAGTTAGTTAACAAGTCACATACGTTGTATGGACTTACTCTGTGTGCAATACTAGTGTTTAACATGATTTTTTAATGACTACCTCATCTCTGTACCCCACACATACAATTATCTGAAAGGTCCCTTTGTCTAGCAATGAATATCAAGCACAGATTCAACCACAGAGACCAGGGAGGTTTTCCAATGCCTCGCAAAGAAGGGCACCTATTGGTAGAAAATAAAAATGCAGACACTGAATATCCCTTTGAGAATGGTGTAGTTATTAATTACACTTTGGATGGTGTATCAATACACCCAGTCAGTACAAAGATACAGACGTCTTTCCTAACTCAGTTGCCGGAAAGGAAGGAGACCCCTCAGGGATTTCACCATGAGGCCAATGGTGACTTTAAAACAGTTACAGAGTTTAATGAGTGTGATAGGAGAAACCTGAGGATGGATCAACAACATTGTAGTTACTGCACAATACTAACATAATTGACAGAGTGAAAGAAGTAAGCGTGTACAGTATAAAACTATTCCAAAACATGCATCCTGTTTGCAACAAGGCACGAAAGAAATACTGCAAAAAGCTATTAACTTTTTGTCCTGAATACATGTTTGTGGCAAATCCAATACAACACATTACTGAGTACCACTCCATATATATTTAAGCATTCAAGCATAGACACTGGCAAATTAATTCACCTTTCAGCAGGGCAATAACACAAGGCCAAATCTACACTGGAGTTGCTTTTCAAAAAGACAGTGAATGTTCCTGAGTGGCCGAGTTACAGTTTTGACTTAACTCTACTTGAAAATCTATGGCACGACCTGACAATGGTTGTCTAGCAATGAACAACAACCAATTTGACAGAGCTTGAATACTTTTTAAAATAATAATTGGCAAATGTTGCACAATCCAGGTGTGGAAAGCTCTTAGAGACTTACCTTGGAAGACTCACAGCTGTAATCGCTGCCAAAGGTGCTTCTACAAAGTATTGACTCAGGGGTGTGGATAATTATGGAAATGAGATATTTCTGGTTTTAAATTTCAATACATTTGCAAACATTTCTAAAACCATGTTTTGACTGTCATTATGAGGTATTGTGGGTAGATGGGTGAAAAAAAATAATATTGAATACATTTTGAATTCAGGCTGTAACACAACAAAATGTGAAATTCGTACCCCTGCACATAAACTCGATACTGGAACCCCATGTATATAGCCAAGTTATCGTTACTCATTGTGTATTTATTATTACTATTATTATTACATATTATTACTTTTTGTATTATTTATCCATTTTCTTTCTCTCTGTATTGTTGGGAAAGGCCTATAAGTAAGCATTTCACTGTTAGTCTACACCTGTTGTTTACGAAGCTTGTGACAAATAACATTTGATTTGATGAGTCACTTCAGTGTAATCACCTAGGGTGCGTGAATATGTTCATGATCAAGATATGAGTACTGCTTTCTGCCAGAGGAGAGTCTCAATAGCATGCCATCCTTATACTCTGTTATACCTGATGGTGTATAATGAACAGTTTGCCAAGAGAGCAGAGCTCCAAATATCCACTCTGCCCCTGGAGAGAGAACATACTGGTTGAATCAACGTTGTTTCCATGTTATTGTTAAATGAAGTTACACCGAAGTAATGTGGAATAGATGTCGAATTGACGTCTCTGCCCAGTGGGAAGTGTCCCATTTCAAGGCCGCGGGGGACGGTTTCAAGGTCACTCAATCACCATTCTGCTCCTCTAAACATGAGTGGAAGCCATCTACACTAGGACAGAGACATAGACACACAGACAGCCAACATTCTGCACGTAGCATCAGGGTGTTAAATAGGCATTAGTATTCTTTCTACCAAAACGCTCCCAAAGGTAACACCTTCCCAAAGTGGCAGTTTCCCTACCATATTTTTTAAACATTGCTCACTGGAGGATGTCAGGGTGCGGATTTATCAAATGATGGACAGAGAATTTGTTAATGGCAGTGCAGGCAGATTACTGTGCGGAATGGCCTTCTCTGCTGAATGGACCTGAGCTGATTTACCCTCTGATTGTCCTGCGGCAGCTACACACATGTCCTGTGCATATGTTAACCCTGGAAACTAGCCCTGGAACATAACAACAGAGTTAGGCTCCAATATATATATATATACAGTGGGGAGAACAAGTATTTGACACACTGCCGATTTTGCAGGTTTTCCTACTTACAAAGCATGTAGAGGTCTGTCATTTTTTATCACAGGTACACTTCAACTGTGAGAGACGGAATCTAAAACAAAAATTACATTGTATGATTTTTAAGTAATTAATTTGCATTTTATTGTATGACATAAGTATTTGATACATCAGAAAAGCAGAACTTATTATTTGGTACAGAAACCTTTGTTTGCAATTACAGAAATCATACGTTTCCTGTAGTTCTTGACCAGGTTTGCACACACTGCAGCAGGGATTTTGGCCCACTCCTCCATACAGACCTTCTCCAGATCCTTCAGGTTTCGGGGCTGTCGTTGGGCAATACGGACTTTCAGCTCCCTCCAAACATTTTCTATTGGGTTCAGGTCTGGAAACTGGCTAGGCCACTCCAGGACCTTGAGATGCTTCTTACGGAGCCACTCCTTAGTTGCCCTGGCTGTGTGTTTCGGGTCGTTGTCATGCTGGAAGACCCAGCCACGACCCATCTTCAATGCTCTTACTGAGGGAAGGAGGTTGTTGGCCAAGATCTCGCGATACATGGCCCCATCCATCCTCCCCTCAATATGGTGCAGTCGTCCTATCCCCTTTGCAGAAAAGCATCCCCAAAGAATGATGTTTCCACCTCCATGCTTCACGGTTGGGATGGTGTTCTTGGGGTTGTACTCATTCTTCTTCTTCCTCCAAACACGGCGAGTGGAGTTTAGACCAAAAAGCTAAATTTTTGTCTCATCAGACCACATGACCTTCTCCCATTCCTCCTATGGATCATCCAGATGGTCATTGGCAATCTTCAGACGGGCCTGGACATGCGCTGGCTTGAGCAGGGGGACCTTGCGTGCGCTGCAGGATTTTAATCCATGACGGCGTAGTGTGTTACTAATGGTTTTCTTTGAGACTGTGGTCCCAGCTCTCTTCAGGTCATTGACCAGGTCCTGCCGTGTAGTTCTGGGCTGATCCCTCACCTTCCTCATGATCATTGATGCCCCACGAGGTGAGATCTTGCATGGAGCCCCAGACCAAGGGTGATTGACCGTCATCTTCCATTTTCTAATAATTGCGCCAACAGTTGTTGCCTTCTCACCAAGCTGCTTGCCTATTGTCTTGTAGCCCATCCCAGCCTTGTGCAGGTCTACAATTTTATCCCTGATGTCCTTACACAGCTCTCTGGTCTTGGCCATTGTGGAGAGGTTGGAGTCTGTTTGATTGAGTGTGTGGACAGGTGTCTTTTATACAGGTAACGAGTTCAAACAGGTGCAGTTAATACAGGTAATGAGTGGAGAACAGGAGGGCTTCTTAAAGAAAAACTAACAGGTCTGTGAGAGACGGAATTCTTACTGGTTGGTAGGTGATCAAATACTTATGTCATGCAATAAAATGCTAATTAATTACAATGTGATTTTCTGGATTTTTGTTTTAGATTCCGTCTCTCACAGTTGAAGTGTACCTATGATAAAGATTACAGACCTCTACATGCTTTGTAAGTAGGAAACCTGCAAAATCAGCAGTGTATCAAATACTTGTTCTCCCCACTGTATATATATATATATATATCAATTCCAACTCTTGCATGGCAGTTATATCTAACATGAGAGTAGATAATATATAATACAGGGGAGAAGACCTTCATCCTCGTTTTGATCCTCGTTTTGATTAAAACAGAGCAGCCATGATTGACAGGCCTCTGATGAAGTTCTCCCGCAGGATGCTGTCATTCCACAGGGCCCAAGGGTAAACACACCAGGGCAGCAGGACATACAGCAGTAATAGAGTCAGCAAGCAAGCCAACTCCCACATCAACTAAATCAAACTCAGGACTTTGGAACTGCGATAAATAGCAGCACATCATGAAAAGACTGATCTAGCTTGCTCAAGGTGGGTCGTTGAACAAAGAGATGACACTGTCAACAACAAAGATCATTTATTCTATTATGGGCCTTTCATGTGATTATTAGTAGTCAGTGTTGGAGGGAATGGGTACATTACATGCTGCTTGTGGGATTCCCATGGCTGTTGGATTTCTACTCACCCACATGAGGGGCATTACTCACTTGCATAAATCAGCCTTTGTACTAGAGGCATTGCTGAGTCATTTAGTGATACAATCACTTATTACTCATGCACTTAGTTCGCATTGATAATTAATATCTAAAAATGGGCACATAAATATATATTTTTTACATAAATGCATTGCTTAATACTTCAGAGTATGTGGATGCATAATATTAACAGTTGAAACACAAATTTAATGGTGTTTGGAATTTGAATGAGGATATTCCTTTGACTAGTGGGAATACAACATACCATGAACAAGAACAAGTACTACATTTGTGATTCTCTGCAATGCCCTCTAGGATGACAGAATATGGTAATGAGTTTGGACACATACCAAAGACGATGAGGCGAGTGTGCGTGTCCGTGGAGCCCAGAGGATTCTGGGCCGTGCAGCGGTACATGGAGCCGTTGAGTTCGGCTGGCACTCGCTCCAGAATCAGCTCCTTCCCATCCCGCTCGGCACTCCCGTCAAGCAGACGGCCCCCGACCCGGGTCCAGGTGAAGAGGGGCTCAGGGAACACCTCATTCTATTAACAGACCACCCCAGTGTGTGTGAAGGAGGGTTGAACAAGAGGGGGAAAAGTTTAAGTCCCAGTCAAGAGATTAAGAGCAAAGGCTACATGAATAATACAAGCTCAATTCCCCCCTAATGCAATGGTACGTTAGCAGTATGAATTAATAATCAACACTACATACTGACGCCACACACACACTCACACAAACACACTTTTGAAATCACCACAGACGCTGCTGCTGACTATTATCTATCCTGTTGCCTAGTCACTTACTACTACTATATGTACATACAGTAGCTACCTCAATTACCTCATTCCCCTGCACATCGACTCAGTATTGGTACTCCCTGTATATAGCCTTGTTATTTTTACTCCTTATTGTTATTCGTTATTTACTATGTATTTATTCCTGTGTTACCATTTTTTAAATTTGTTTTCATCTTTATTTTTTCATCTTTATCTTTTGCTCTGCATTGTTGGGAAAAGGACCCCTAAGTAAGCATTACACTGTTAGTCTACACCTACGAAGCATGTGACAAATAAATATGATTTGATTTACATTTACAAATGTTTTCAGATTCTCATGCCTCTCAAGACATTTCCCAGTTTCAAAATATTCCCCTTTTCAAAATGTCATATAATTCTCCCTCTGAGGGAAGAAGCCTTCCTGCTGTACTCCTCTGGATGTCTTTTCTGCCATCTGCTGGATACAGACATGTTATTAAAATCAAGACAGCTGGAGAACATGTCAGTAGGGAAGGAGAGGGCGTTTAGTAGTAAAGTGCAATGAGGGGTTGTGGCGCTCAAATGTTATTCAAAGGGAACAACACACCATCAGGAATTATGCTCACTTCACACATTGTCAAAGAAGGATAGGCGTTTCTTCTGTTTCTGTGAATCCAGCTAGGGAACCCAGTTTCATCTAGTTTATACTGCAGGGCTGAGGGCCAAGTATGTTGCTGTCATACATCTTGAGCGAAAGGCCAGAAAAAGATAGATGTCTATTCCTGAAGTGTGATGCAACAGAATGAAATTCCATTGAGATAAACTATTGCTAATCTGACTAGATTTTCTTTTACCATTTTGAAATGTGACCTCCCAGCCCTTTTAAAGGCCCAATGCAACCGTGTTTATCTCAATATCAAATAATTTCAGGGTAACAATTAAGTACATTACTGTGATTATTTTTAATCAAAATGGTCAAAAACAAACAAAAAATTGCTTATTAGCAAGAGCAGTTTCTCAAGCAAGAATTTAGCTAGGACTGTTTGAAAGTGGTCTGAGTGGGGAGTGGAAAACTGAAAACTAGCTGTTATAGGCAGAAGTTTGAAACTCTCTTTCTTATTGGTCTATTAACTAATTTACCGCCTTGTGACGTCACCAGGCAGGCCAAAACTCCATCCCACCAAAACAGGCTGACATTTCAGGTGGTCTTTTCAAACAGCTCGCACACTACAAGGACATTATTATCATTTCACAATTGAAAATGTATATAAACACAGATAAATCACATTTTTGACTGCACAGGGCCTTAAAGAAAATACCACGACTTGACTCTTGTCACTGTGTGACCCATACTGTAGAAATGCTTTAATGAACTGAATGTATGCCTTAAGGAGCTGGTGTGTCATCATTCTGACTAAGCTAGTGTGATTTGTGTAACCTTTAAAAATGACTGCCCTGAAAAGAGTTCTGAAACCAAAGAATTCACATGGTGACAGAAATGAAAGTAGTTTGTTGATCAGGGACAGTCATGGCATAAGGTTATATCAAGATAAAAAACATGAAAGGTCCTATCACATATCCCCAATGGCATTACAGAGCCTAAATGAAAAAGACAGCTCCAATAAAAGCATCAGGGCCTTTCTTATCTTCATATGGATTAATACAGAGTGGGGACAAAGCATATCAAGTGGAAAGAAAACTAAAAGCCTACCCTGTGTGATTATGTATAATTCTGATATTATAAACCGTAGGGGATACTGATATCTTTTTTATCACACTATGAGAAGGCAAGAGAGGTATATGTCTTAGCACTAAATCATATCTACTAGTGAAACCCTAGAGCCTTGGTCCAGTGAAGGATAAGGGAGATTTTCTTTGGGATGAATCTCCATGCACAGATGTTTGTTTCCGAAGGGCCCAATTGGCTGTATGTCCCAGTCAAGCCTGTTTATAGTGACCATTCTTAACACTATTCAAAGGAGATCTTCAAATAATATGACATTAGTGGGTGGAGATAGTCATATACATCTGCACAGACTCTAAACTGCTACACTAAACCTAAGGCACCGAATAAGTGCCATTATTAGATTGAAAGTAGCAAACCAGAATAAAGCAATGAAAAACAAACACTTTATAAAAACACAGTGCTATCATGCCCAGAAATTCATGAAGCAGTGAATGAAAAGTAACAAAGGTGATTGGTGTGCTGGTCCATTAGCATGGCCTATCAGAATTTGCCTTGCACTCTCCACCTGGCTGGCTCTAGCAGGCAGCGCCAACACTGTGTCATCCCTATTCCTGTCACTGAGATGGGGATCAGCTACTACTGGAAACATATCATTTTTGGGGGCAGAGGATGATAGTTACACAAGGACAATCTCCTGACTGGAATGCTCTAGCAGGTACAAACCCGAACTCTGCTCTGCTGAGCAATCCTCTAACAGCTAGCTTGAGATGCATGCCTTAAGGAGATAGACTTAAGAAAATAAAAAACATCAGAGAATTGGAGCTATCCATAAACAAACAGAAATAGTTTATTGCCTTGAGGCATAGTCAGAACCAAACAGTGAAAAAATAAATGTGAGAAGATAAAACAATTCCCCAAAAATTCTAAAACGTCACTTTTTCCAATAGTGCACTTGTGATTTTTTCCAAACAAGAAACAGTATGCTAGCCTTAGACCGAGAAGACGTATGGTATATCCCTCACCCTGTAAGAATGGTCACTATATCAGAAAACTCGACAGGCTTAACTGCACATCTCCCCTGTCCCCTCCTATCCCAAACTGAACATGGCCCTCCGGTTTCATAAACCCCCATGCACTTACCCCAGGAACCCCAGCGCCTACCTGGAATCCTTGCACGGTGATGCGCACCGTATCCCCTACCTTTGCCCTGGTGGGGGTCATGAAAAGCTTGGGGCCCTTAGGAGCCGCTGGGAGAGAGAGAGAAAGAGAAAGAAAAGAGAAAAGAAGAGAAAAGAAGTGTCAACCCAGTGGCATGTCAAGTAAATACAGGAGGCACCTATTTTGTTTGGAGGGAAGAAGGGGAGAGCGAGGCGAATACAATTTCCTGTCAATTAAGGTCATGGTGCGAGAGGGTTGGGACCTCCATGTCCTTTCATCCACAGCTAGGGCCACTGCAGATTTATTCCCCCTTGGAGAGAGAGGGGACTAAATTGGATAGACAGTCATTACTGGAGGAGAATGGGAGTGCACCAGTAGGAGTGTGGTGGCAGCGAGAGAACTAATTCCCTTGTCTTAGCACAGACAGAGCCCCCAGAAGGTATCCATTAGGTTCCTACTGAAACAATGGGAGTTTCAGGAGAAGGGACAGGGAAGCTTTCATTTTGTTCACTTTCAGAGGGGCCTATATGGATTATGTATGGAGCAGGGATTGAATGAAGACGTTGAATGATTTGCATATGATTTAAAGGTGCAATATGCAGAAATAATCAAGCTTTGATTATTTGAGTCAGATGTGTAGTGCTAGGGAAAAAAACTAAACAGTGTTTGGGAAACACTTGTAGAGACTCATTGTACCATCTAAACTGCTGTGAAATATCTGTTCAATAACCAAAGATGTTGTATTTTCAGCTGTTTGAAGCTGCAGTACAAAACTGAAAGTAAAAGACTCAAAAACAAAACTTAAGAACGGGAAGCATAGAAATAGCGTACATAGAACATATCTACCGCTTCTTAGACTTGCTTTCAGTAAGATCTATACCTTACATTTCTATGTGAATTTGATCAGGTCTCCCAAAAATATACATATTGCAGCTTTAAGATTGAGTTTCATCCATTTAAGATTAAACTATGCAACCTTAGTGATGTACTATACAGCATTGTAGCAGGAGGACACATTGTAATTCTGTGGTGATGTGGTAGTCGTAGGGGCTTAAATTGGGCCTGCATAAACTGGTTCTGCATCGCTTCAGTTGACTGACAATTTCCCTCTAGATAACTATATAGCACGCTTTCTGATCCCGTATGTTAGACAATGAACCAAATACAAGTAATGAGATTTGGTTGGACGAGGGGAATCCTAAATAGGTCAGATATGCACGCCAACATCTAGTTATTCAGGAACCTTACAATGAATCAAATTCACTCTTCTCAATATAAATCACAATGTGCTTGTTTCAATTGATGAGTGAAACTAAAATAAATAAATAAATAAACAGATAAATGACCTAAATTCCACCCATAAATCACGTCACAAAGCGTCGGCCGGAACTAATGAAGCATGCCTTTTCTTGGGCAGACACTGATTCTTACCCTGCATCTGGCTAATGGATTAGGAGATCCTCCATCACATTTGAAAATATCTGAACAAAAATATAAACGCAATATGTAAAGTGTTGGTCTCATGTTTCATGAGCTGAAATAAAGAATCCCAGAAAAAACTAACAAAAACCTTATTTCTGTCACAAAGATGACGCTGGAGAGACGAAGCAGGTACGGGGAGTAACATTTAATAAATAACGGACATAGAACGAGACATAAACAGCGTTAGCAAACAGAAAACAATCAATGCAGAAGCGGGGAACAGAGCTGGGGAACTGACACATATAGGGGAGGAAATGAACAGGTGATAAGAGAGTCCAGGTGAGTCCAATAACGCTGATGCGCGTGATGAGGAAAGGCAGGTGTACGTGATGGATGGCAGGAGTGAGTGATGCAAGGCATTCTGGCGCCCTCAAGCGCCAGGGGGAGGGGAAGAGCGGGAGCAGACGTGACAGTACCCCCCCTCTAGGGGCGCCACCCGGCGTCCCACCTAGGCGAACCGGCCGAGACATGGGCGCTGGGCAAGCCGGTTGAGGCGTGGAAGCCCGACGAACCGGCAGGAGCGTGAGAGCCTGGCGAGCCGGCTGAGGCATGGGAGCCTGACGATCCGGCTGAGTCAAGACGCCTGTCGATCCCGCTGAGGAAACCCGATGATCCGGTGGAGTGTGACGTGGGATGGGAAGCCACCGAGCCAACCGAGGTAATGAAACCTCTCGAGCCAGCCAGGGCATGAAAGTTCGACGGGCTGGCTTAGGCACCCCCAGTTCCATCGGCGGCAGAATCCACCCCCGACGTCACCGACAAAACAAAAAACAAACAAACAAAAAACTCCTGGACCGGCTGGGCAGACAAGAACTGACGATCCAGCTGAGGCCCGACGTGGGATGGGCGCCATCCGAGCCAACCGGGGCAAGGAAACCTCTCGAGCCTGCTAGGGCGTGGAAGCCCGACGAGCAGGCTAGGCACCCCCGGTTCCATCGGTGGTGACCCAGAGCCGATGCCACTATACCAACCAGAACGCCAGTACTCCCCGATGCTTCGTGTGATGGCTTCTGCATTCTGTCACAAAGATGACGCTGGAGAGACGAAGCAGGTACGGGGAGTAACATTTAATAAATAACGGACATAGAACGAGACATAAACAGCGTTAGCAAACAGAAAACAATCAATGCAGAAGCGGGGAACAGAGCTGGGGAACTGACACATATAGGGGAGGAAATGAACAGGTGATAAGAGAGTCCAGGTGAGTCCAATAACGCTGATGCGCGTGACGAGGAAAGGCAGGTGTACGTGATGGATGGCAGGAGTGAGTGATGCAAGGCATTCTGGCGCCCTCAAGCGCCAGGGGGAGGGGAAGAGCGGGAGCAGACGTGACAATTTCTCTACCTTTTTTGGCACAAATTTATTTACATCCCTGTTTGTGAGCATTTCTCCTCTGCCAAGATACCTTGTGCTGGGGACAATAAAATGCCACTCTAAAATGTGCAGTTTTGTCACACAACACAATGCCACAGATGTCTCAAGTTATGAGTGAGAGTGAAATTGGCATGCTGACTGCAGGGATTAAATGTTAATGTTAATTTCTCTACCATAAATCGCTTCCAACGTCGTTTTAGAGAATTTTTCAGTACGTCCAACCGGCCTCACAACTGCAGACCACGTGTAACAACGCCAGCCCAGGACCTCCACATCTGGCTTCTTCACCTGCGGGATCGTCTGAGACCTGATGGAACTGTGGGTTTGCACAACCAAAGAATTTCTGCACAAACTGTCAGAAACTGTCTCAGGGAAACTAATCTGCTTGTTTGTTGTCCTCAACAGGGTCTTGACCTGACTGCATTTTGGCATTGTAACTGACTTCTGTGGGCAAATGCTCACTAAAGTGCTCTTCACAGATGAATCCCAGTTTCAACGATAACGTGCCGATGGCATCGTGTGGGCGAGTGGTATTCTGAAGTCAACGTTGTGAACAGAGTTCCCCATGGTGGCGGTTGGGTTATGGTATGTGCAGGCATAAGCTAAAGACAACGAACGCAATTGCATTTTTATCAAAGGCAATTTGAATGCACAAAGATACAGTGACGAGATCCTGAGACCCATTGTCGTGCCATTCATCCGCAGTCATCATCTCATGTTTCAGCACGGTAATGCAGGTCACTATGTCGCAAGGATCTGTACACAATTCCTGGAAGCTGAACATTTCCCAGTTCTGGCCTGAGCATGTTTGGGATGCTCTGGATTGACGTGTGTTCCAGTTCCTGCCAATATACAGCAACTTCGCACAGCCATTGAAGAGGAGTGGGACAACACTCCACAGGCCACAATCAACAGCCTGATCAAATCTATGCAAAGGGGATGAGCATGAGGCAAATGGTCGTCACACCAAATACTGACTGGTTTTCTGATCCACACCCCTACTTTAAAAAAAAGTTATCTGTGACCAACAGATGCATATCTGTATTCCCGGTCATGAGAAGTCCATAAATTAGTGGCTAATGAATTTATTTCAATTGACTGCTTTCCTTATATGAACTGTAACTCAGTAAAATCATTGAAATGGTTGCATGTTACCTTTATATTTTTGTTCGATGTACAGTATATCAAGTCAGGTGACCCTTTTAGATAACAGGATCTCCTTCCTTCTACTTCTGTTACTCTCTTCCAGAGATGTGAATCAGATTGTGGCGTTACCGCGTAGAGCACAGAGTGGTGAGATAGATGCAAGACAAGAGAGAAGCTTGTCAATACATAACCTAATGACAACAATGACTCCCTACAGTTACTATGTTGAAATTAAATGCATCTAAGTCAGGCTACCTAAATGTGGAAAAACAATTATCTGAAAGAACTGGACAGAACTGGGGAAACTATAGTCCAGCACTTGTATTGAGTTAGGCCTAAAGTAGACATATCAATTATCAGCCCTAAATGAAAGATTTGTCATTGAATTAAGCTCATCATACACATCAAAATGACAGTATTACACTATAAGTGGTCTCAAGTCCATGATGAAGATGTCACTTATCCAGTTACCTGGGGAGTGTGATTGCTCCACTGCCTGCTTCCCACCTCCCACTTCCCGTCCGAAAGGTATTTTCAGTACTGGCGTCACAGTGCTTGCTGGCACCATTGAGAGGATGATAGCTAATTTCTGGGACCCACTCCAACAACGACAGTTGGCGTCCAACGTCATCACCTTTGATTAGAACAGCATGCAATGTGACTGACATACTGCGGCACCTGGGAGTGCCCTGGCCTCACAGGGAAATAAGCCCTAGTCTCCCAAGATGTTGACCAGCAACCCAACCTCCTCACTGGTCAGCCTTGAACTGTTAGCACTGTGGGATGGGTCAGTGGACACACTGTGCTCTCAGTAAACAACAGCGCTCTCTGCATCAGGTGTGCTTTGTGATTCAGCCAAACATCAGCAGGCCTAGCCTCTGACTCTACAGATTTGGATGACTGTCGATAACTCAGAAATAGACAGAGAACCTGCAGCATTGTCTGGTTGAGTTGTAGTCGAAAAATAGTGAGTGAAGAAATGTGAATGATTATAAAAGCCAGTGATAAAGATGCGACTAGCTTGGCATGTTAATTCAATTTGGCATTATCCGTATGGATGGCTGTATATATGCATCTCACAGGAGGGAGCCACACCTTCGCCGTGGCAATGTCCTGGGGTCACTGATGCAAGAAGAGGTGTGGCGACTGATGAAAAGTTGAATTTACAAAATGTATGTTACCATTTGCTCAACACTATACGGATTGTTTAAGAGTGTTCTCATTTGTTCCAAACTCATCCCTCTCAAAGGGGGGGGGGGGATAATTGTTCATCACCATATATTGTTTGAATTTTTATTTGCAATGATGCTGGATGGTATGGTTTTTTGTTGTGCTTGTTTTTTGCTTGTTTCCTTTTGTCCATCCAGATCTTGTGTCCACTAACTCGTCCTCCGTTTGGGTCAGATAGTTGATTGGATAATTTTGTTGGCTATATTCTATATTAATGATAGGGAAACTTTATTCATAACTCTTGTCATGAGACATTTAGTGCGTCATTTGTATTTCTCATACATTGCAGAATGTTAGCAAGTTGAAGTGTGTACTTTCACTGTATTGCTATTTGGAATGCTTTCCAAGTCTTTCACAAAGAGTGGGGATTCATCGAATTTGCAAACTGACTCCGATGATGGGCCTGACCTGTCCAGCTAACCCACAACTTCTGATGGAGGTGATGGAGGATTCCACGATGGGACAGCTGAGCATTCTATGCAGAGTACCTCTAAAGACTGACGTTCCTCCCTGGTGGGACTATACCTTCTATGAGGAGAGCACCAGGACTGTAACTGCCATGGATGAGCAGTTCATGCAAGCCAAGCTGGTGACTCCACTGCCTTGGCCAAATACGCATACACCTGGGACTTGGTGTATCACGCATGCATCTTGGCGAGCCTGCTTGTGGTAACTATAATACTGGTTCAATGCTGTTATTTCACAACACAAAGGTTCCAAACGGGGGATTACTGTAGTTGATCAAATAGAAAGAGTGAACAAATGTGAACGATGATGAAGGCCAGTGACGAAGAGGTGTCTAGTAACTAGCCTGGTGTGTTGATTCAATTTGGCATTGTCCGGATGGATAGTTGTATATTTGCATCTCACAGGAGAGAGCCATACCTTCGCTGTGGCAATCTCCAGGACTAGACGTTCCCACGGAAGTCCTGGGGTCACTAATGCCAGGACTGCTGAAAACTTGAATTGGTGAAATTAATGTTACTGTGTGAATTAAATTGTTGTGTTTAGTTTGTTTCAAGAGCTCGTAAAGAGCTGCACAATTTCTATGTCTCATTGCATTGTATGTTTTCTGGTTGATATATTTTGGGTTGACTGGTTATCAGGCACATTCCTGTTGTCTGGTCATAACATTAAAATTGAGTTTATTAGATTATAATCTGGATGTGTTGCTCCTGCCTTTTGTTTTCACTAGGAAACTGCCAAGATTGGGATGCACTGCTTGAATTTGGTTAAAAGGGCAGTGAATTCACTCATACTTTGAGGACTTGTTAGCAAGCTTGTGTGTGTATCAGACACACACTTTTTTCTCTTAGAGATTATTCTGAATTGAAGACATGTGTAACCACGTTAAATCTTATTTAGTTGATAGTAATTTACTCTGTTATTCTGTAACGCATAATGTATTTCATGTACACTGTAATTGTTTGAGTATTAATTATTTCATGACTAATAAATCCAATTAGTTGAATTGAGTAAATATATTCCTAATTTTACAGAGTGATTATTTGATTGACTTTACAGTCATAATTTAGTAGGTCTAAAGGTAGTTGTTATTTACACTACACATAGCATATGCTTGGGTTCCACCTTGACATCCCTGATCTACTTGACTCAATAAATTAATGCTAGAACACTGGTTGCCAGGATTAGCCACTTGTATCTAGCCTCTTAATAATTGCACAATGGTGCAAGATAGACACATGTTCATTATAGTCATACTGAGTCGGTGATGCAAGGATTCGCACAGGACTTGTTGCAGTTATTCACTTAATAATGGAGTCAGATTGATGAATGTACACATTTATAAACTGGGTGGTTCGAACACTGAATGCTGACAGTCGTGGTATATTAGACAGTATGCCACTGGTATGACAAAGCATGTATTATTTTTCTAATTACGCTGGTAACCGGGGGTTTGTGGTATATGGCCAATATAACACAGCTAAGGGCTGTGTCCTGGCACTCCGCGATGCGTTGTGCTTTAGAACAGCCCTTAGCGGCGGTATATTGGCCATATACCACACCCCCTTGTGCCTTATTGCTTAAATATAGAGTGGTTTCACTGTGTGGAAGAGAGCGAAGACAGAACAAACAATTGAAAAGGGGTGACTGTGGGATCATTGCGTCATCATCAATCCAACACTATCATTCATCTCACACATCCAACCCGCAGCCTGCACTGGACTCCTTACAATACCAAGATGAAAGTGTGATAAATATGGAGATGAGACGCAGGTGAACATAGAGACACACGCACGCACAGATGCATGCAGGCAGGCACACGCACCACAAACACCAACACACAGACAGACACTCTCAAACGTTACACCAGCCCTCCTGAAATAGAACATCTGCTCTGTGATTATCACGGTCTGGCGAAGAAATGACTGGTGGACGCAGGCATGGATCATATTTCAGCATCGTATATGAAATGATAATTCCTCCAGTCTTTTCATGCTGCTGAATAATAGAACATGCAAATAAAAGGAGTACAGTCCTTTAATTATTCAGATGCACTGAGTTAATGAATTCTGGAACTGAGGCGAGTGGTGAGACCCAGGGAAGAAACTCACAGAGGTGTGGCCCATTCTGAGAAGCTCCCAAGGCCCCATCCCAAATCAATTTGTAAGGCGAGCACAGAGCAGCGTGTTAATATTCATGATATGTAATACAACATTGGTCAGTTGCCAGAATGTCGCTCTGTCTCATTCGGTGTGCATACCATCCACTGCTTCCGAGTACATTATTCGCTAATGTTCGGTCCCTGGACAATAAAGTAGACGAGTCCAGGGCGAGGATGTCCTTCCAGAAAGACATCAAGGACTGTAACATACTCTGTTTTACGGAATCATGGCTCTTTCCGGATACATTGTTCCTGTCCATTCAGCCAGCGAGGTTCTCCATCCGTCATGCGGATCGACAGGAAGAAAGAACTCTCCAGGCAAAAGAAAGGTGGAGGGGTTTGTTTCATGATTATCAACTCATGGTGTGATTGTGGTAACGTACAGGAACTCAAATCCTTTTGTTCTCCCGATCTGGAATACCTCATCAACATATGCCGACTGCATTACCTCCTGAGAGAATTGTCTTTGGTCATCGTCACTGCCGTGTATATTTCCCCCAAGCTTACACTGAACTGTGAAAACTGGAAACTGCATATCCTGAGGCCACACTTATTGTATCTGAGGACTTTAATGAACAAAATCTTCGAATTTCTGTAGTGTTTTCCTATCAAGACATCTCCTGTGCTACACGCACAACAAGGACCCTGGATCATTGCTATACTCACTTCCGCGAGCGTTACATAAGGCCCTCCCCACCCTCCCTTCGGCAAATCAGATCACGCCTCCACTCTGGTCCTCCCCACCTATAGAAAGAAACTTAAACAAGGCTGCATTCAGTAAGTTTTTATGTTCTGGAATGTTCAATTGAATGGAAAGAGTGCTGTAATGAACGACCAGTTGAAAAACAAGAAGGGTTTGGGTTGCGGGTTGGGGAACGCTGTCATCGTGGTCACTGCCCTTTATGTCATTCATTGCTTCAAGCCACACCTCGCCACACCCACCAAACCGGAGCAAAGGTACCTCAAAGTCTGTTCAAGAACGTACAAGAGCGTTTTAGGGGACTGTGCTGACCAATCGGAATCTATGCTTCAAGATTGTTTTAATTACGCGGAATGGGAAAATGTTCCAGGTCGCCTCTGAGAATAGGATCGACATATAAACTGACTTGGTGACGGAGTTCATCAGGAAGTGCATAGAGTATGTTGTTCACACTGTGACGATTAGAACCAAAGCAAAAACTGTGGAGAGATGGCAGCATTTCCGCAAAACTGAAAGCGCATTTAACCAAAGACAGGTAACTGGGAGCATGGATGTGTCAAACAGACAAACAGACCAGCTACAACCTCTGTAAGACAATCAAAGAGGCAAAACGACAGTACAAGGACAAAGTGGAGTCGTATTTCAACGGCTTAGACTTGAGAAGTACATAACCAGTCAAAGGTTTGGACACACCTACTCATTCCAGGGTTTTTCTTTATTTTTACTTTTTTCTACATTGTAGAATAATAGTTTTGACGTCAAAACTATGAAATAACACATGCGGAATCATGTAGGAACCCAAAAAGTGTTAAACAAATCAAAATATATTTTATATTTTGATTCTTCAAAGTAGCCACCCTTTGCCTTGATGACAGCTTTGCACACTCTTGGCATTCTCTCAAAAAGCTTCATGAGGAATGCTTTTCCAACAGTCTTGAAGGAGTTCCCACATATGCTGAGAACTTTTTGTCTGCTTTTCCTTCACTCTGCAGTCCAACTCATCCCAAACCATCTCAATTGGGTTAAGGTCGGGTGATTGTGGAGGCCAGGTCATCTGATGCAGCACTCCATCACTCTCCTTCTTGGTCAAATAGCCCTTACACAGCCTGGAGGTGTGTTTTGGGTCATTGTTCTGTTGAAAACAAATGATTGTCCCACTAAGTGCAAACCAGATGGGATGGCGTATCACTGCAGAATGCTGTTGTAGCCATGCTGGTTAAGTATACCTTGAAATCTAAATAAATCAGAGACAGCGTCATCAGCAAATCACCCACACACCATCACACCTCCTCCACGCTTCATGGGGGGAATCACACATGCAGAGATCATCCGTTCACTTACTCTGCGTCACACAAAGACACAAATTTGACACAAACTTGAACTCATCAGACCAAAGGACAGATTTCCACCGGTCTAATGTCCATTGCTCGTGTTTCTTGGCCCAAGCAAGTTTCTTCTTATTATTGGTGGCCTTTCAGCAGTGGTTTCTTTGCAGAAATTCGACCATGAAGGCCTGATTCAGGGTGGCATGTAGCCTAGTGGTTAGAGCGTTGGACTAGTAACCGAAAGGTTGCAAGATTGAATCCCTGAGCTGACAAGGTAAAAATCTGTCGTTCTGCCTCTGAACAAGGCAGTTAACCCACTGTTCCTAGGCCGTCATTGAAAATTAGAATTTGTTCTAACTGACTTGCTTAGTTAAACATTTTTTTTTTTTTAAATGTTAAAAATCATGCGGTCTCCTCTGAACAGTTGATGTTGAGATGTGTCTGTTACTTGAACTCTGTGAAGCATTTATTTGGGCTGCAATCTGAGGTGCAGTTAACTCTAATGAACTTATCCTCTGCAGCAGAGGTAACTCTGGGTATTCCTTTCCAGTGGCAGTCCTCATGAGAGCCAGTTTCATCAAAGAGCTTGCAACTTTTTGCGACTGCAACAGTTCTTGACATTTTCCATATTGACTGACCTTCATGTCTTAAAGTAATGTTGGACTGTCGTTTCTCTTTGCATATTTGAGCTATTCTTGCCATAATATTGACTTAGTGTTTTACCAAATCAGGTTATCTTCTGTATACCACCCCTACCTTGTCACAACACAACTGATTGGCTCAAACACATTAAGAAGGAAAGAAATTCACTTTCCACGTTTTCACTTTAAAAAAAGCACACCTGTTAATTGAAATGCCTTCCAGGTGACTACCTCATGAAGCTAGTTAAGAGAAGGCCGAGAGTGTGCAAAGCTGTCATCAAGGCAAAGGGTGGCTACTTTGTGAAACACTTTTTTTGGTTACTACATGATTCCATGTGTTATTTCATTGTTTTTGTTCTCTTCACTATTATTCTACAATGTAGAAAATATTAAAAATAAAGAAAAACCCTTGAATGAGTAGGTGTGTCCAAACTTTTGACTGGTACTGTATGTGACAGGGAGTCAAGACATTCACGGATTATAAATGGAAAGCCAGCCACACTGACGCCTCGCTCCTGGATGAGCTAAACACCTTCGCCCGCTTCGAGACAAACATAGAGCCGTTAACGCGGGCCCCCGACGGTCACTAGGACTGTGTGCTCTCATTTTCCGTGTCAGATGTGAGTAACTAATTTAAGCATGTTAACCCAAGCCCTGTCCTAAAAGCATTTGCAGACCAGCTGGCTGGAGTGTTCACGGATATGCTTGAGCGGTATACAGTATATACCGTATACCGGGGTATTTGGAAAAAAACCCGCAATGGTTTTTCAATATAGTCAAAACTATTTCTTCAAAGATTTTCTATAAATTTGAATATTAGTAACTACTTCATAAGTAAATACCTGCAGTCAACTTCTGCAATACACTACAGTCCATAGCGTTCTGTATCTATTGGCACATTTCTGTTGTGCGGCACACATGAGGTGATGAAGTTACACTTGTATGCAATTCACTACTAAATGTTTGCCATCAGATATCTTATAATGGATTTCTGCCAGAAGTCAAAGAGCTCTGGATGAGTTATCTGTACAGTTGTAATTTCTTCCTACTAGCTTTTCCCCTTTGCTTCTTTCCTTCAGAAAAGCATGCATCACAACTTTGTTAATTTGCACAATTTCTTTAGTTCCCTTTCGCTTGTAAATGTCCACACTCAACAAAAATGCCAATCGGTAGCTATTAGCTATGCTTGTATTACTTTATGAGCTGTATTTGCTCTACTTTGCAATTAGTTTATGTTAGTTTTCGCTCATTAGCATTTAGCTAACAACGTCTGTAATTTTGCTATTGGTTTGTGCTAATTTTGTTAGCATTATGGGAATAGAGGCCCAATGGGATTTTCTTGTTTTTAGCACCACCTTGTGTGCTAGCCGATAAAACCGTAAATCCCGGGATGAGAGAAGACCAATATGACAATATGATCATCTGGATACCACCCCAGCCTAATTACAGACATATTCAATCTTTTAATATCCCAGTCTTTTCTACCCACTTGCTTCAAGATGTCCACCGTTGTTCCTGTACCCAAGATAGTGAAGGTAACTTAACTAAATGACTATAGCCCCGTAGCACTGACTTTGGTCATCATAAGGTGCTTTGCGAGGATAGGTAAGGACTATCACTTCCACCTTAGCCAACACCCTAAACAAACTACAATTTGCATATCTCCCCAACAGATCCATGGAAGACATAATCGCCATTGCACTGCACACTGCCCTATTCCACCTGCACATGAGAAATACCTATGTAAGAATCCTGTTCATCGACTACAGCTCAGCCTTCAACAGCATAGTTCCCTCCAAACTCATCACTTAGCTCAAGGCCCTGGGTCTGAACCCCTTCCTGTGTATCTGGGTCCTGGACTTCCTAATGGGCTGCCCCAAGTGGTGAAGGTAGGCAACAACTCTCCGCCACGTTGATCCTCAGCACGTGAGGCCCACAGGGGTCCTTCCTGTACTCCCTGTTCACCCATGTCTGGTTGGCTCCCATGTCTCCAACTCAATTATCAAGTTTGCTGACAACACAAGAGTGGTAGGCCTGATTACCAACAATGACAGGACAGCCTACAGTGAGGAGGTGATGGCCCTGGTGTAGCGGTGCCAGGAAAATATCATCACTGACAAGCTGAAATGGTCCCTTCACACAGACAGCGTGTTGAATAAGGCGCACCACCGCCTCTTCAACCTCAGGAGACTGAATAAATTCATCTTGGTCCCTAAGACCATCACAAACTTTTACAGATGCACAATTGAGAGTATGCTGTCATGCTGTATCACCGCCTGGTATGGCAATTGCACCGTCTGCAACCGCAGGGCTCTCCAGAGGGTGGTGCGATCAGCCCAACTTATCACCGGGGGCATACTGACTGCCTTCCAGGACATCTATAGCAGCCGGTGTAGATGGGAAGGACAAGAAGAAGATCATCAAGGACCATCTAGAAGGCTGGAGACAGTACAGGTGCATCAAGACTGGGAACGAGAGACTGAGAAACAGCTTCTACTGTATTTTCAGGCCATCAAACACTCACAACTAGCCGGGCTCCGCCCAGTACCCTGCCCTGAACCTTAGTCACTGTTATAGCCGGCTATCAACTGGTAATCTACCCTGCACCTTAGAGACTGCTGCCCTATGCAAATAGTAATTGAACACTGGTCACTTTAAAAATGTTTACATACTGTTTTACCTGCTTAATATATACTGTATTCCAATCATGGTTCATCCTATAGAACTACCACTGTACACACATTTTCTTTTCATATACTGTCCATACTGTCTTTACACACCATTATATGTATATATATATATTTATATTCCGGTCTCTGGCATTGCTCATTCTGATATTTGTTAATTAATTAATTACTACATTTTTCTAGATTATGTGTGTATTGTTTTTTACATTTTTATTATTGCTTGGTATTACCACATTGTTGGAGCTCGAAACAAACATTTTTCTGCACCTGCGATAGTATCTTCAAATCTGTGTATGTGACCAATAAGCTTTGATTTGATATTAAATCAGTGAAATATGTATTACTTATGGACAGTGCAAAAACTTCCCTCTGAGCACACACTGGTTGATTCAACGTTCTTTCCATGTAATTTCTATGAAATTATATTGAACAAACGTGGAATAGACGTTGAATTGACGTCCGTGCCCAGAGGGTTCCTTTCCTCACCAAACACAGCTCTGAAAGCCAGGGCCAAGGGACAGGAGTGGATGACAGGTCCCAGGAGCAATTAGCTGGAATAAACTGTATTCCAGGATAGGTTCTGGCCCGTCTGGGGGAAATACTTCAAATGTGTCCAGTTTTAGATTATTACATCAAACCAGGATATACGTATATTAGAGATAATGTTTTCAAGCGGTGACACAATTCTAACCATACGTGATATTTACTACAGTATATCAACACATGTACTGGCTATTATTACTACTCTATAACAACAGCAGCTCTCACTCATACTACCCCAGGTTCAATCTGCTCCAAGCAGATTTATGAATGCTTTGAATTTCAAGTGTACTCCAATTAAAATCAACAAATGCACCTTTTCTGTTCTCGACTCTCAGGGTGGTGAGGAGGAATGTCTGAAGAAGCTGTTTTCATCCCTTTAAAGAACAAAGCTACTGGTAAATTAATGGCTTGAATCACAGCATAGAAAAACCTTGTCAAAATATGAAAGCCATTGACAGTTAGCAAGGCTTTCTCTTGGCCTACACCCCTCTGGGTCCAGAGTATTTTTTTACCATCAACATGTAACAACAGTAAAGAGGAGGCTGTTAAAATCATAATTTCAGCAATCTGTCTTGAGAAGACAGATAATATCAATATATCCTTATGAAATTGTTTTCCTTCCAAAAAATGGCAATTAAGTATGTTAAAAAGCAGCTTTTTTGTGTTGGAATTGTGTGGGCTTATCCCAACAACAGAATGGTGTGAGCGTATACCGGTCATTAAAAATAATCATGCAAATAGACCTCTAATTGACCAGGTCATCCTTCTCTAAACTGCTGATTTGCCAGCTCATCCTCCACAAGGAGATGACATCCTGTTCTTCTATGAGGAAATAGCAAGCATTTTTAAATGGTCTGTGTGTTTTTTTTTCTTCTACAATTTATGCTTTGGCCACAAATATGGGACTAGTCAATAACATTATTTGGATGAGTTAACAGAATATGAACTTTTAAAAGTGAGATTTACACTGGGAAGTTACTTTAATATACAAGGGTAGAATTATAAACAGATTGAACGTGTATTATTTGCAGTATGCAGGCCCTTAAGCAGTGAGCTAGATCTTTGCTGACACATAGGCACTTGTTAGCCATGATTGGTAAATCCTTTATAGACCCTAAACACTGGTCCTTCTGTGTTGGTTGAGTGTTTTCTAGCTCCGCTGTTGTTGTTGTTCTAACAGCAAAACTCCAAAAGCTTCACACAGTTAAAGTGTGAGCGGTTCGAGCCGCCCCATGTCTATCAACACACCACGGTGAGAAAGGGACACTAGCAGGAGGAAAAGGCCCCTCTAAAGGTGTGAAGGAGATGAAAGCTGGTGCTCTGAGGAAATTAAGTGTGCACACAGCGTGTAACTTGTACCTGTACCAGCAGCAGCAGCTTCTCCTTACTGAACCACACTCTGCCCTCTACCATTTACTCTTTTCTCAGTGAACTTAATGTGTCTGTTTATCATATCAGCACTGCATCGACTCCTCCAAGAACTTCCTCCAATACAGGACATCACGTGGCTGATTGTGTATAAATTCTAATTTGACTTCCTTAATTCAGGTTGACTTCTTCAATAACGGTTGTGAGTTAACTCAATTTAGCAACAGACAGCTCGATTAATTGCCTTGTCAGTCACTACACAATTAAGCATCGAATGGAAATCAGTGTTGTTCTGAGTAGATTCGCGAGGGATACATAAGGAGGCTCAGAGATTGAGTACAGCGATGGGGAAACAAGGAGAGAGGAGTGGGTTAGGGGTAGGATATTTCTGTTGTACTCACCCAGTGTGACCTCTGTCTGCATGGGCATGGACAGTGCTGGGTGCTTGACCTCACAGCTGAACATGGCGTCATTGTCCAGCTGGGGGTTAAGGGTCCAGGTGAGTCTGGCCTGCACCAGCACAGAGCCATCACTCTGGGAGATGTGGGTGTGGCTGAAGTAGTAGAGTGGGTCAGTGCTCTGGACCCAGCGAGGGAACTCCCGACTCACAACTGTCTCTGGAATGATCTCCGTGGCAGGGCTGGGCTGCTCCTTCTGCTGCCGACCCTGGGTGTGCTGGCCCGGGGTCCAACGACGCTCAGGGCTCTCGGTGAACATGCGGGCTGGCCGGCCCTCGGGGTCCAACAGGGAGAGGGACCTCTGCAGCTTGGTGTCGTCCATGTCTCTGCTGATGAGTGGCCTGGCACCCTGCACCCCTGCTGAGCCACCGCCGTCCTCGGCTGAGGGGTGGATGTAGGATATCACCTCTATCAACTCTCCATCCCGCTTAAAGTACACCTGAGAGAGAGAGAGAGACCGAGGGGAAGAGGAGAGATCGAGAGACAAACAAAAAAGCGGAAAGAGAGGAGAGATTTGGGTTGAATTACAGTATATCCTTGCCAATTGTCTTATTACAACTTCAAGTTGTGATAATGGGATGTGGTTATTCAGTCACCAGTGAGCTGGTGAAGAGGAGATGTGTCAGAGGTTTGCTCGGTGCTGGTGTTCAGCAGGGATTTTCAATGATATTACAGGAGTTTCCTTACTTCATCATGATGATATAATGATCTCTGGCTGGTTAATCTTTTGACAGGAAATTCAAGCTCCTATTTTAACACATAACCTCCAGATATTAGCTTTAAAATCAGGATGCAGAGCTACTGCCCTTGGCATCGGTAGTTGTGAAGCTCCCTACTCATACCGTGATTTTTGATTTTCACTTTTCTTTATTTGAAGAGAAAAATGTAATCCGCAGTCAGTTACGGGACCTTTGGACATTTGGAACCAATTTGCACGAGATCAAAGTATCGTTACCCTATATAGTACAATTTACGCCAATGTTTGGATTTTCTGTAAAAGGGGTTTGTTGAGGCATGCTTTGATTTGACGCCACCTCAGGGGCTTTTCACTCTGCTGTGTAAATAGCAGTAAGTTGTGTAAACAACTGTGATGTAAGGCCATGCTCCTGAGGATTGACTCTGTATGGCTCCATGTGAACAATAGGGAGGAAACAGACAACCAACACTCTTCCTAACATGAACACAACACTTTCACGTTTATAGGCTATCACCTACAGCACATCATAGACAGTCCACAGCCATTGGTTAAACAATGATCAAGGGATTAAACTGACTCCTCCATATGGTGTACTATATCTCCTTGTGTAGCACAACAATGCATGTACAGTATCCATGCAAGTAACAAGATCATACAGTAGTACTACAGTGTATATTGTACAGTAGTAACACAAATACAAATACAGAGCCTTGAATATAAATAAATTAATCAGTGCTGTGTTGACTGCACTGTGTAGGCCTATACCTGAAACATCAAGGGAGATTAAGAGCACTGTAGGTCCTGGTATGTACTGACCTCAACGCCTCCTAAACTGACTCCGTTTAACAACTTTCACAACTCTAGAGTATCAGGTAATCATTGACCTTACTCCCACCATTACCTTCTGTACTACCTACCTGCACAATAAAAAATAATTTTGTTTGGGTACTGTAGAAAACCAATTTGCTAAGAAATGTGGAGAAAAAGGATAGTGTAATGAACTTGTGCTTGTTTGCTCTTGGGAAAAAATTGTGTGGGCTGTAAGCATTTAATTATGTCACTGGTGATGGAATGGCTGGCTACATTGACATTTAAAAAAGTTCTGAATCTATAAATCACCTTGTTTTGATCCAGAACGTACAACAAAGACAAGCTCTATGATGTGTGATTCCTATTCAGAGAGGGGAAATATGATCAAGATTTGCAGAAGCAATGGCACATTTGATGCAGTCCCATCTTATGTATCTACTCCTGACCAGTGTGAGGCACTATCTCTCCTACTTTCCCAAACAATGAAGTGAGTGCTGTACCCATTGTAAGTCACAAGGACTCAGCCAATGCTGTAAAAACTTAGTGTAGTGATCTCCAAGGTTAATACTACTGTACATTGAGTTTATTTATGCTTTCTTTAATTAAAATACTACACATTTTGACAGAGAAAACTGTTGCTCTCAAGGTTGTTTTGTACCAAAGGAATCATTGGCACGCCCTAGTTTCCCTGCATGTTCTCCAAGACAGTAAGAGTGAGGATACCTTTTGTAAGGCCTGGACGGTTTGCATCCTATGAACCTCAGGTGCCAGTGAGAGAGCATCATTACAGATGTCTATACAATCCCATTATTATTTTATATTCTTCTTTATGTTATCTTGAAGTGGCTCAATAATTCAGGATTATTCACACACACACGTACTGTATATACGTGATAGACGGTACTCTCTGGGAGATAGAAGGCTTTGCAAATAGTTTCAATGATTGAATAGGAATTATTCTGTATTTTATTGGTTTACTATACGCATAGCTTACAATGGAGAATGGATTACTACATAGTGGTGGAAAAAATACCTTTTGTTACATTTCATGGATTCCCTTTTATGAAATCCTCGGTCACATTATGAAAATAATACACTGATCACTCTAACGTTCCTTTAAATTTGTAAATACACCTTAGGTAGAATAAATTGAAATTGATATCTTCATATTCACAAGTCAAACTGATCCACCTACCTAAAATACCTAACCGTCCAGTTTTCACTTACTTTAGGTTAGGCCTAATCAGCATGCTCAAGGCAATGAAAACCCCATTGTTATAGAGATGTCTTGAGCAAGCTACTTTTTTGGGGGTCAGCATATGAGTCTTGCTGCTGGCTGTAATTTAGACAGTGGGCAGTGGTAGCTGTGCTGTAATGAGAAGCTGTTTGTGGTTTTCAATGGTCTTTCTGCATGGTCCTTCACAGTGGAATTAAGTGATTATCAATCACGCCTCTGTTCTACATTGCCAAATGCTTCAGACAATGGAGCCAGAGCACACACCACCTGCTTCAGTCGGATTCGAGAGAGCTTCGACAAACCAACAAGGAAGTCATTCTGAACGCCCGCCAAAGCGCAATGCATTGGTGGTGGCGAAATTAAGCTGGTGCGTGTGTCATGAGGTAGGCTCTGCATTCCGCCTGTGAATAGACATTGATGAAAAGCACCTGCACTTCAGATAGTGCCAGCCTTAACCCCCTGGCCCTAACACCTCGACTCCAAAGCTCATTTGAAACATAACAATTAGCGTTGCAAAGCTACCGGTACCTTACCGAAGTTACTGGAATCTTCAATAATTTTGGTAATTAACAGACAATCTATGGCAATCTATCATAACTTTGGTAATTTATACTTGAATAACTTAAAATATATATATATATATATACTGTATATATAGTATTCATTTTGTATATCTGTGTCCATTTTGTCCATGAGTGTCTGTAGATAGACCATATGGTTCAAGAGAAAATAGCCTAATTAATGAAAAAAGTTTTTTTTTTCAATTAACTCTGAACTCTTCCAACATTTTACTTTTTTCACAACTGCTACCAGTTTGATGCCAAAACATTTACAACAAATACATACTGACATCCTAGAATAAATAAAAGTGTAAAAAAATATATATAAATATTTCATGCTGAAACCCTCATATTAAACACCAATGGTATTCACTAAGTTGATGCTTTATATTTAGGATATTGTTTTACAGCTCTGTCAATCTATTTTTGATTTGAAAATCATCTTATTTAACTATTTCATATATTTTGCATGTGATGAGGCCACAAAGAGGGCCAGAAAGGGCTCCTGAGGGGCGCAGTGGTCTAAGGCACTGCATTTCAGTGCTAAAGGCGTCACTACAGACCCTGGTTTGATCCTGGGCTGTATCACAACCGGCTGTGTTTGGAGTCCCATAGGACGGCGCACATTAGGGTTTGGCTGGGGTAGGCTGTTATGGTAAATGAGAATTTGTTCTTAATTGACTTGCCTAGTTAAATAAAAAGATAGAATTACAGACACCTGTAAAAATAATAAGTACCCAAAAGGGCCACTAGATGTATTGTTATAGATTACATAAAATCCTTGAAAAATACCCAAAATCTGTTCATTTACTGGCAAACTTTGAAGGTTTCCAGTAATATACCCTCCCTTTGCAACCCTAGTAACAATAACCCTTTCTCTTCACTCAATGGCCCAAATATACCTTAATGTTGCCACAATGAATCATTGTGCTGTCAGAAGGCGAGAGAGAGAGAGAGTAAAAAAGCGAGAGAGACAGAGAGAGAGCACATGAGAGAGAGAGTAAAAAAGCGAGAGAGACAGAGAGAGAGCACATGAGAGAGAGAGTGAGACAGTGAAAGAGAAAGAAGCTTAATCATCTCTCATTATTAGCTGTCATTATCCTTCCCGTTTTCAATCAATGGTTACTTGTGCTCTGAGGATTCTGTAATGGATGTCATGAGAGCTATTACTATTATGTGAATAGCTTGTTAAAAGTATCTAAAACGGAAGATGATGCACCTTCTACAGTACCTAGTGACAACAACAACACGCTTGTTCCTTGTATAATAAGCTACAAGCAGACAAATGAAGCGTTCTGGTGAATAACTGGTGAAAGAAAGGAATGCACAGTCAGTGCACAGCTCTTTGTATACAGCCATTGATTAAGCTTACATGTTACATTTAGTCTCAACCAGTGATGTAGTGGTACAAAAATATGTTGGTAAAACGATCGTTGGTTGCAGTGAAAAAATACATGAGTTTTCTGCAAATTATGGGTAAACTGTTTACTTGCATTTACCCTCCACTACACCACTGGCCTCAACCTAAAAAACTCCTGCCTAGAAACAAATGGTGGCTGAGCACATAAGCTGCAATGTGAAAGGATGTAGGCTAACCAAAATTGTTGACCAGTTAAATGGTTTGTATAAACACAGAACATGCTTTGATAAACATTTAGAAAAGCATCTAAGACTGGGCTTGCAAAGATATGACAGAAAATAAAGCTGTAAACAGCTAGTTTTGTATTAAGATGCCAGGCAACAGCACTGACAAAGAGAAAATTAGTGTCATCAAAAGGCAGAAAGGCGTTTGAAGTTGCAGTCACAAAACCCAGGCCAATTCAGTATTCTCTCAGAAAAAAAGGTTTAGATTTGTTCTTAAAGGAGAACAACTGCTTGTCACTTGGTTTGTATCCTGTAAGGTCATCCTTTGTACCTTTAGTTATAGGAACATAATTTCCCCCAGTTCATATCTGAGGTAGGAATTGGGGAACCCCCACAGTGACAAAGCCATATCCCACTGGGCAAAGATGTCAATTCAACATCTATTCCACGTTGGTTCAACATGAGATGGAAACAACGCTTATTCAACCAGCGTGTGCCCAGTGGGGTGTTCCTAGTAAGTGACAAAATGTACCTCCACCATAGACCACTTAAACAGGTACAACACAAAAATAATGAACTGCCACGGCCACACTAAGCCATGCCTCCAATATAGTTTCCCAGTGTGCCTTGCCTTTGAGTGAAATGTAGAGTTGTTGAATTCATTCAATTTCAGGCACATCAGGCCTACAAGTAGGGTTGCAAGATACCCAGACCTTTCCCAAGATACCCAGATCTTTCCCAAGATACCCAGATTTTCAAGAAATCCTTGTTGATGGATTTCCTGCTTATTCCCTCACATTTTCAGGAATTTTCCAAAAGGGATTTCTGGAAAACCTGGGAAATTTGAGAAAGTTACCAGCATTTTGCAACTCTACTTGCAAGTTACATTATACTGCTTGCAAAGTGATATGTAATTCCTATTGGAATCCAGACAGAATTAGGATATCCAACAGTTGGAATTTTTATTCACCTGAAACCCTCATTCATAATGACTGCCGGGATTAGGAACATTGTGAGGAGACTACTTAAACCATTTAAACTGGAACAACCATTTCAGTAATGGGTGCATAAAATCGAACTAACTGATTGGATTAGTTTAGAAAAATGTATGTTGTTTATCTTTGTGTAGCATAAGATTAATCAATCAATCAATGTACATGTAAAAACGCAGATATTAAAAACAATTATAAAAAATTTACGTGCAGTAGAGCATTCTAGGAAATATGATAATGATTTTGGTACAAAGGGTACCACCTCAGTGACAAAGCCGTTAGTTTCTTGTATGTGGCAAAACATGTGTCATTGTACCTTATGGTGGGTACTGAGGGTACACAAAATACATTTGTACCCTTGGAAACAGAAATGTAGCTTCACACCTTACCCCTTTTCTGAGAGTGTGATTATTGTACCTTCATATTCAAAATGTTGGGTACAAAAATGTACCATTACTCTCTTTATCCACACATGTGCCCTAAAAGGTACTGGACAGTACCATGTGAAATCCCTATGTTTTCCTCTGGTTAGTTTCTAATGTGTACATAAAAAGTCTGCAAACATTGGACATACTATGCTGGTGATTTCTTCTTATTTGACTTGTATTATTATCAATGCTTTCATCCACTGGACCACAGCACTAGATCTTCAAGGAGATTAAAAAGAGAAATGTGCAGGATTGAGGAGTCGAGAGACACTCCTGTTATAAAATCTATCTCTGAACACTGTCAAAATTTGTTTACTGGGGTTTGATTTAGTCCTACAGCACTGGGCAATTCTGGCAGGGTGATTAACTCTCCACAGAGGCATTACAACTTCTTCTGGAGTCAAAACAATTATTCTCCACTACTTAGAATCATAGCTTAGCCATGTTACAAACACAGACACATTATTCATACAGTACTTCAAGCACAGTTGCTTTGACTGAAATGGCTACATTTCCTTGGAGACGACTCTCCTGGTCAACCAGTTTCCTCCTCATAACTCTATCTGCCCACTCATACCTCTCAATCTTCATCCAGTAAAACGTAACACGAATGTTACTTGCCTCCTCTTAATGCTTGAACCTCTGAGTGCTTTTGTATTGAGTCCCTGATCTATGCTTGGGCTGGCTTAGTGATGATGTATTTTTTAAAGAGATGGGATTAATTAATACTAAGTATGAAAAGGCAGGTTTCTTGTCGAATTTCCTACAGCCTAACAGTTAAACAATAGTTCAAAGGTTATTTAATGAATCAGTTGAATGATACATACAGTTGAAATCGGAAGTTTACATACACTTAGGTTGGAGTCATTAAAACTCATTGTTCATCCACTCCAAAAATGTCTTTTAACAAACTATAGTTTTGGCAACTCGGTTAGGACATCTACTTTGTGCATGCCACAAGACATTTTTCCAACAATTGTTTACAGACAGATTATTTCACTGTATCACAATTCCAGTGGGTCAGAAGTTTACATACACTAAGTTGACTGTGCCTTTAAACAGCTTGGAAAATTCCAGAAAATGATGTCATGGCTTTAGAAGCTACTGATAGGCTAATTGACATCATTTGTATCAATTGGAGGTGTACCTGTGGATGTATTTCAAGGCCTACCTTCAAACTCAGTGCCTCTTTGCTTGACATCATGGGAAAATCTAATTAAATCAGCCAAGACCTCAGAATTTTTTTTGTAGACCTTCAGAAGTCTGGTTCATCCTTGGGAGCAATTTCCAAACGCCTGAAGGTACCACGTTCATCTGTACAAACAATAGTACACAAGTATATACACCATGGGAGGACACAGCTGTCATACCGCTCAGGAAGGAGACACGTTCTGTCTCCTAGAGATGAACGTACTTTGATGCGAAAAGTGCAAATCAATTCCAGAACAACAGCAAAGGACCTTGTGAAGATGCTGGAGGAAACAGGTACAAAAGTATCTACATCCACAGTAAAACGAGTCCTATATCAACATAACCTGAAAGGCCGCTCAGCAAGGAAGAAGCCACTGCTCCAAAACGGCCATAAAAAAGCCAGACTACGATTTGCAACTGCACATGGGGACAAAGATTGTACTTTTTGGAGAAATGTCCTCTGGTCTGATGAAGCAAAAATAGAACAGTTTGGCCATAAAGACCATCGATATGTATGGAGGAAAAAGGGGGAGGCTTACAAGCCCGAAGAACACCATCCCAACCGTGAAACACAGGGGTGGCAGAATCATGTTGTGGGGGTGCTTTGCTGCAGGAGGGACTGGTGCACTGCACAAAATAGATGGCATCATGAGGATGGAATGGCAAAATGGCTTAAGGACAACATAGTCAAGGTATTGGAGTGCCATCACAAAGCCCTGACCTCAATCCTATAGACAATTTGTGGGCAGAACTGAAAAAGTGTGTGCGAGCAAGGAGGCCTACAAACCTGACTCAGTTACACCAGCTGTGTCAGGAGGAATGGGCCAAAATTCACCCAACTTATTGTGGGAAGCTTGTGGAAGTCTACCCGAAATGTTTGACCCAAGTTAAACAATTTAAAGGCAATGCTACCAAATACAAATTGAGTGTATGTAAACTGCTGACCCACTGTGAATGTGATGAAAGAAATAAAAGCTGAAATAAATCATTCTCTCTACTATTATTCTGACATTTCACATTCTTAAAATAAAGTAGTGATCCTATTTGACCTAAGACAGGGCATTTTACTAGGATTAAATATCAGGAATTGTGAAAAACTGAATTTAAATGTATTTGGCTAAGGTGTATGTAAACTTCCGACTTCAACTGTAGATATGAAGGGTAAAAATGACCTCGGTAGGTTTTAACGGGATATGTTAGGGCATAAAGTGCATTAACAAGCCCAATCGAATCAATCTCTGTGAATAATCGAATAGCCTTCTATAATGATTAGCATATTTTAAAACTGAAAGCACGTACCACCGCATTTAATCATGGCAAAGCGACTGGAAATATGGGCGAATACAAACAGTGTAGTTATTCCCTCCGTAAGGCAATCAAACAAGCAAAGTGTCAGTACAGAGACAAAGTGGAGTCGCAATTCAACGGCTCAAACACGAGACTACCGTTCAAAAGTTTGTGGTCACTTAGAAATGTCCTTGTTTTTGAAAGAAAAGCAATTTTTTTGTCCACTAAAATAACACCAAATTGATCAGAAATACAGTGTAGACATTGTTAGTGTTGTAAATGACTTTTGTAGCTGGAAACGGCATATTTTGTATGGAATATTTACATAGGCGTACAGAGGCCCATTATCAGCAACCATCACTCCTGTGTTCCAATGGCACGTTGTGTTAGCTAATCCAAGTTTATCATTATAAAAGGCTAATTGATCATTAGAAAACCCTTTTGCAATTATTGTTAGCACAGCTGAAAACTGTTGTCCTGATTAAAGAAGCAATAAAACTCGCCTTCTTTAGACTAGTTGAGTATCTGGAGCATCACAATGCTGTGTGCTACTCCCTTCACAGTGCAAACTGGCTATAACCAGAATAGAAAGAGGAGTGGGACTGAGCAAGAGGACAAGTACATTAGAGTGTCTAGTTTGAGAAACAGACGCCTCACAAGTCCTCAACTGGCAGCTTCATTAAATAGTACCCGCAAAACACCAGTCTCAACGTCAACAGTGAAGAGGCGACTCAGGGATGCTGGCCTTCTAGGCAGAGTTGCAAAGAAAAAGCCATATCTCAGACTGGCCAATAAAAATAAAATATTAAGATGGCAAAAGAGCACTGACACTGGACAGAGGAACTTAGCCTAGAAGGCCAGCGTCCCGAGTCGCCTCTTCACTGTTGACGTTGAGACTTTTGAACTGTAATGTATGTGACAGGGTCTTCAGACAATCACGGATTACAAAAAGAAAACCAGCTCCGTCGCAGACATCGACGTCTTGCTTCCAGACAAATTAAACAATTTCTTTGCGCGCTTTGATGACAATACAGTGCCACCAACGCGGCCCACTACCAAAGACTGTGGGCTGTCCTCCGTGGCTAACGTGAGTAAAACATTTAAACATGTTAACCTTCGCAAGGCTGCCGGCCCAGACGGCATCCCTAGCCGCGTCCTCAGAGCATGCGCAGACCAGCTGGCTGGTGTGTTTACGGACATATTCAATTAATCCCAATCCCAGTCTGCTGTCCCCACATGCTTCAAGATGGCCACCATTGTTCAGGTTCCCACGAAAGCTAAGGTAACTGAACTAAATGACTATCGCCCCGTAGCACTTACCTCTGTCATCATGAAGTGCTTTGAGAGACTAGTCAAGGATCATATCACCTCCACCCTACCTGTCACCCTAGACCCCCTTCAATTTGCTTACCGCCTCAATAGGTCCTCAGACGATGCAATCGCCATCACACTGCACACTGCCCTATCCTATCTGTACAAGAGGAATACCTATGTAAGAATGCTGTTCATTGATTACACCATAGTACCCTCCAAACTCATCATTAATCTTGAAACCCTGGGTCTTGACCCCACTCGTTGCAACTGGGTCCTGGACTTCCTGACGGGCCGCCCCCAGGTGGTGAAGGTAGGAAACATGTCCACTCCGACTGATCCTCAACACTGGGGCCCCACAAGGGTGCGTGCTCAGCCCCTTCCTGTACTCCCTGTTCACCCTCGACTGCGTTTCCATGCACGCCTCCAACTCAATCATCAAGCTTGCAGATGACACAACAGTGGTAGGCTTGATTACCAACAATGACGAGACAGCCTACAAGGAGGAGGTGAGGGCCCTCGGAGTGTGGTGTCAGGAAAATAACCTCTCACTCAATGTCAGCAAAACAAAAGAGATGATTGTGGACTTCGGGAAACAGCAAAGGGAGCACGCCCATATCCACATCGACGTGACAGCAGCGGAGAAGGTGGAAAGTTTTAAGTTCTCGGTGTACATATCACCGACAAACTGAAATGGTCCACGCACACAGACAGTGTAGTGAAGAAGGCGTAACAGCGCCTCTTCAAACTCAGGAGGCTGAAAAAATATGGCTTGTCACCGAAAACCCTCACTAACTTTTACAGGTGCACAATTGAGAGCATTCTGTCGGGCCGTATCACCGCCTGGTACGGCAACTGCACCGCGCACAACCGCAGGACTCTCCAGAGGGTGGTGCTGTCTGCACAACGCATCACTGTGGGCAAAATACCTGTCCTCCAGGACACCTACAGCACCCGATGTCACAGGAAGGCAAAAAAGATCATCAAGGACAATAACCACTCGAGCCACTGCCTGTTCACCACGTTTCCACCCAGAAGGCGAGGTCAGTACAAGTGCATGAACGCTGGGACAGAGAGATTGAAAAATAGTTTTTATCTCAAAGCCATCAGAATGTTAAACAGCCACCACTAGCACAGAGAGGCGGCTGCCTACCTACACACTTGATATCATTGGCCACTTTAATAAATGGAACACTAGTCACTTTAATAATGCCACTTTAAGAATGTTTACATATCTCGTATTACTCATCTCATTAGTATATAATGTATACTGTATCCTTCAATATCTATTTTTTACAATCTATTGCATCTTAGCCGCTCTGTCACTGCTCATCCATATATTTTATACTTATATATTCTCATGTCATTCCTTTACTAGGTTGTGCGTATTAGGTTTTGTTGTGGAAATTGTTAGATATTAGGTTTTGTTGTGGAATTGTTAGATATTACCTGTTAGATAATGCTGCACTGTCGGATCTAGAAGCATAAGCATTTCGCTACACTCACAATAACATCTGCTAACCATGTGTATTTGACCTATAAAATTTGATTTGATTTGATATTTGCTACAGAGCAGGAAGAGCAAATAATGGCCATGCATAGTCAGCATTTAGTCTTTATACTACCTTCTATATGTATTTAGATAGAAGATTACAGTCTGACCAAATCTGTAGAAGCATCAGTGATTTGATGAGTCATCACCATCTCTAAGTTGATTCTCCCTATTACCAGGGCTACTCGGGGAGTCTAATGAACAGAGTACAGGCATATTTGGAGAGATGGCCTTTCAGATCTATCTCATTTCCTCCAACAAGGTTGTTAGAGAAGTCCAGCAGCGCAAGAGTGTAATGACTGTGGGATCCTTATACCAGAGTGCTAGGAAGACCATGGAATGTACTCATGTGGCTTTATATAACCAGTCAGTCAGTACCTGAGAGACGGAAATCATGTTCACCTTGTATTCACCTCTCACTGGGTTTATAATTGCAGGAGATAAGCTGTGAGATGGATCTGGAATACATTATGATACACCCGTGGACCATGATTAATGGACCAGTAGGGATGAACAGCGAGTGGCGTCACTCAAGCAGCTCATATGCTAGAAGACAGAGGAGCATGAGGATTCAGCTATCTCTACTACCCTGTCTGCCATCTCAAAAAGTTGAGGGAATAGCATTGGGGACCATTACGATGTCTCATGGCAAATCCTGGTACAATCATTATTAATGATTCACTTTGTGATAAGATTAATGATTCTAACTCGGACTACACGTGTGTCTCTGGTTGATATTTTTTCAAATAATCTCTATAGTGATTACATTGCCTGGTGTATTTGTAGTAATTATGATTCACAAGTCAAACTCTTCCATAGAAATGTATCTCTTCAAACATCCCCCTCTTCGACTACTTTTCCTCATACTGTATGCTTCAACCGTGACTGTGGTCATGGCTCAATGCAGTGGGGCACACATGACTGGAACCTTTCAGAATTATTGTTAACAGTGAATTGGCTTCAAGTCATATGTGTGTCTGGCCCTGTACATACTGCACTGTGTGTGCACTGTATAGCATGTTCAAGTGCCTAAATATGTGACTCACCGAAGGTGCAGGTTTGCCTCCCTTTGCAGTGCACAGCAGAGTGAAGTTCTGGGCCTGGTACCGGCTGAATGGAGCTGGACAGTTCTCTGCCGAAACTGAGATGTTGTTAGGAGGTGCTGTGGAAAGAGAAAAGGACAGGTTAGGCAACAACACATGACAGCTAAACGCATTGACACTGTGTGCTCAGGATCGTTTGTGTCATAAAGCAGGGCTGTTGGCTAGGGCCCTATGCTGTGTCCAGGATCACCTGAACACAGGGGATCCTGTGGTCCAATGGGGCTGGTAGAAGATGTGGAGCGGAGCTCATGCATATCATACAGTATCAGCAGTCTATCGTCTGGCTGTCTTAGGGGAAACCTACAAGCTTGTCACTGCAAAAGTAAAACATGTGAGCACGACTTCACAGCAGAGTGGAGCAATGGGAGTTAAGCTGAGGAAAAAGGAAATAGACCCAACATCAAATGAGATGCTTAACATGTGATACATGTTACAATACACTGGTGGTGCTTTTTTGAAAGCAAGTTCCTAAGATAGAAACCTTTCACTGAATGTGTAAATCAATAACAAATGAATCAAGGCTGATATAGAAGTGGATGACCAGGCGTGTGAAAAGGGGTTGAGTTGAATAAATGGATGAAACACTATGTAAATTCAGATGGCTGTCACAGTGACAACATCAGTTGAGGAGGATGTCTAAGTCTAAGACATCTGCATTTCCTTGCTACTCTGAATGTTTAATGCTTTCCCAGTTGCTGCATTCTCGTGGGTGGCATTAGATATTCTGTCTGCTATATTATCACATGAAACACTTCCTGTGAATTTCCTTTCACACCCGGCGTAAAGGAAGCAGAATGAGGCAGTAGCACTGTTCTGGTCCGTTTGACTTCTCTGAGCCTTTACAGGAAATAGAAGCAGCGTGTGAAACCAGGGGAGAGGGTTAAAAGAGAGCCCAGTGGGAGTTCCGCCATGAATCTCTCAATTGATAAGATCCCACATCAGTAGTGCTGGCCTGGGAATAGAGCCGTTTCATGTGTCACTTTTACGTCTAAATCCATTTGGGGGTTTCAAACAAAGATGCCAAAGCGATTAATTGATTAAAACGAAGGGGGAAAACGTCTGCTGGCCAGTGTGCCTTTCATTTCCACACCTCTTAATTGCTGATTGATGCAAGACGTATGGCTGGAAATTAATATTAGAAAACTCCATTAGCTGTCTAACAGAGGCCGGTCTCAAACAGGAGCATGATTAGCTGTTAGAGGCATCACAGGTGCAGATGGCCAGGGCTAGCAGTAGAGCCTAACATTAAATGTACAGTAGCCATACATTTATCTAATCAGTTCTCAATTGTTTTTTTCCCTCTTTCTGCATTTCACAATTCCTCTTCATCTTCATTCTATTTCCAGATTGAAACTAGAATTTCTACTGCATGGTAGAACATCTACTGCATGTAAAAACACTTGTAAAATGTGATAAGCGGAAAAGCCATAGCAGCTATGTTTTCTAGACACACGTGAACAGTGACCAACTCATTTCATATTCAACAACAATATCCCCTTGTTGTGTAAGACATCCAGGGCAGAGTAATCTTTTACACTTTGAAGAGGATGTCAATGTCTTTGACAGCTGAGGTTTGTCAAAAAAAATAAAAATAAACCTGAGCGCAACTGGATAGACCAGCCAGAGAGACCAGGCCTCAATGCTGTTAAACACAAATAATATTGAACATTTCTGCCTATTCTCTGTACATGTAAAGCTTCACATTCTAGTGCTATGCACATGCTGCTTAACTTTGTGCCTGTGCATCCTGACTGCTACAGCCTCAGTAGCAATATTTATCACTGCATTAAATACAAAGGCAAAGCGTGTTTGAGAGGACATTTGAGAGAAGGCCTGGGAGGAGAATCAAAAGGACAACGGCTCTCAAATCCAGGATATTAATCTTATCAACCACTACATTTGAAAGTGTGTATGGTAAAACTCTGCTCTGAACTTATTGGCTACGACAAGGTCAGAGCCTTCAAAGATACAGCCCCTTCTCCTACATCTATCAACTCTAAAGAAATATAACATTAAAGTGGAAAACAATTTATTTTCCCTTCTCAGTCAACTCTACAGAACGGTTTATACCACTAACTGTCCAAGCCCCCCTCTCCCTCCTACCGCTTCCTCTAGAAACCCTCAAGCACCATTACCCTGATGTCTTAAAAAAAATAACTGCAAATGGGATTGGAGAGTGTGTGGAGCAGGACCACGTTTAACAGAGCTCCCTGGGGACTGCTCTCCCAGGCCTGCTAATTAAGGGATTTAGTGCTCTGTAGACAGTGTGTGAACAAGGCATACTCCCAACATCCCCTTTTACTCAGCGTGTAGGTCTCAAGTCCACATCTCCAGGGTTCGAGGGAGAAAGGACAAAAGGAGAAGGTCACCTAGGTCATTCTTGGCTCCTTTTCACTGAAAGTAATTTAGTGATAACTATTTAATGGATTTGTACGTTTTTAATCATGTGCTAAGGGGTCCCAAAGTAATCAGTCCAAATGTATGCATGGCCTCTCGTTTGTTTCAGTCTCCCAAGAGATTGTTAGAGGTGTTGTCCTTTGTGGCTTGCTCAAAATCACAGACAAATTACCTTCTTGACAAATGAACCTCCTGTGTAAAATTGGACTCAATAATATCCATAACAGCTCTCTGTCATTGATGGTGATAAGCTACTTATCAGACTGTAGGGCGTTCTGACTCCAAGTGTCCATATGATCTAATTTGAGTAACATACTGTATCTCCTCCCTGTAAGTGGCAATTGGTGCTAAAATGTAACATTTGTATAAAGTTATTATTGAGGATTTGGAAACACAGTTGGGCAAAAAAGTATTTAGTCAGCCACCAATAGTGTTGGTGTTGCCGTGTTGCCCAGCAACAGCCCCAAAACATCACTGCTCTAGAGGAGATCTGCATGGAGGAATGGGCCAAAATACCAGCAACATTGTGTGAAAACCTTGGGAAGACTTACAGAAAACGTTTGACCTCTGTCATTGCCAACAAAGGGTATATAACAAAGTATTGAGATAAACTTTTGTTATTGACCAAATACTTATTTTCCACCATAATTTGCAAATAAATTCACTACAAATCCTACAATGTGATTTTCTGGATTTTTTTTTCTAATTTTGTCTGTCATAGTTGAAGTGTACCTATGATGAAAATTACAGGCCTCTCATCTTTTTAAGTGGGAGAACTTGCACAATTGGTGGCTGACTAAATACTTTTTTGCCCCACTGTACATTAATATTCTTATGAATATGCACATTACTCAGGCTTGTTAATAAATCATGCATTTGTAACCATAGATTTACGGGGTGGCAGGTAGCCTAGTGGTTAGAGCATTGGGACAGTAACCGAAAGGTCGCTAGATCGAATCCCAGAGCTGACAAGTTAATTATCTGTCGTTCTACCCCTTAACAATGCAGTTAACCCCACTGTTCTTTGGCAGTCATTGTAAAAAAGAATTTGTTCTTAACTGACTGGCCTAGTTAAATAAAAAAATTGTGTATATAATCAAATATTGCTGGGTGCTTATCCAGAAATGAATATGCACCAGTATTTTCAGAGAAAAAGTATTATTATTATTATTATTCCTAAGTAATTTCTTTCAAGAATTTAGTTAACTTCTTGCAACTATAGGGGGTGCTGTTCCGCATTAGCATTTTTTGGTCTCCAAATTAAACTGCCTCGTGCTCAATTCTTGATCGTACAATATGCATATTATTGTTATTATTGGATAGAAAACACTTTCTAGTTTCTATAGCCGTTGGAATTTTGTCTCTGAGTGGTACAGAACTACTTCTACAGCACTTTTCCTGACAGGGAGTCAGATTTCAGAAATTTTGACCCCTGATCTGGGGTCGGTTTTAAGGTGCCTGTAAATGCTATGGAGAAACCGACACTGCCTACGTCTTCCTCTGGGTGTCAGTACGTCATGACGTTTTGAATGGAGTCGATTGCGCAATCAGGGGCTGCATAAAAGAGCAAATACCGGAAGTAGCATCCCTTTGCTGCCTGCGCCTTGCGCACGGAGGACGTCGGACTCGCCTCCTTCCAAGCGTTTGTTTAGCCAGTAATATTTCTCGGGTCATGTTTTTACTCGTTAGAGGTGTTAAAAACATCATAAGGTAGTTAATTTAAACCGTTTTATAGCAATTTATATCCGTTTAGTGCGATTTTGACCCATTTATTTCTGAGGCACTTTGAACAGCTGGGCACGTTTCCAGTTCATGCCGAACGTTAGTGGGCATTTCCACATGGCAAGAGGACAGCTTTCGACCAAAAGACGATTAGACCCAAGAAAGGATTCTTTGCCCAAGATTCTGATGGAAGAACAGCTCACAGTAAGAACAATTTATGATGATAAATCGTGTTTCTGTCGAAAAATGTTAAACGCTTATGTCGCCATTTTGTTTTGTATAGCTTCGCTTGGCGCAACCTGTATTGAAAAGTAAGGATCATTTAAAAAATGTAAATCAGCGATTGCATTAAGAACTAATTTGTCTTTCGATTCCTGTCAACCCTGTATTTTTTAGTCAAGTATATGATTAGCTTTCGATTAAACTAGATCACTCTGAAAGATGACGTCCGACATTTTGAGGCTTGATTTGCTACTATTTTCATTGTATAACCACGGTTTTGTATGGCTAAATATGCACATTTTCGAACAAACTCTATATGTATGTTGTAAAATGATGTTACAGGAGTGTCATCGGAAGAATTCTGAGAAGGTTAGTGAAAAAATTAATATATTTTGGCGATGATTACGTTATAGCTCTCTTTGGCTTGAATGATGCTCTGGTAACGTTTGCACATGTGGTATGCTAACTTATCGATTTATTGTGTTTTCGCTGTAAAACGCTTAGAAAATCTGAAATATTGTCTGAAATCACAAGATCTGGGTCTTTCCATTGCTATGCTTTGTCTATTTTTATGAAATGTTTTATGATGAGTAAATTGGTCATACACGTTGCTCTCTTTAGTAATTCTAGTCGAGTTGTGATGGTCGGTGCAATTGTAAACTGTGATTTCTACCTGAAATATGCACTTTTTTCTAACAAAACCTATCCTATACCATAAATATGTTATCAGACTGTCATCTGATGAGTTTTTTTATTGGTTAGTGGCTATTTATATCTTTATTTGGCCGAATTTGTGATAGCTACTGATGGAGTAAAAAACTGGTGGAGTAAAAAAACTGGTGTCTTTTGCTAACGTGGTTAGCTAATAGATTTACATATTGTGTCTTCCCTGTAAAACATTTTAAAAAACAGAAATGATGGGTTTATTCACAAGATCTGTATCTTTCATCTGGTGTCTTGGACTTGTGATTTAATGATATTTAGATGCTACTATCTACTTGTGAAGCTATGCTAGCTATGCTAATTAGTGTGTGGGGGGGGGGGGTGGGGGGTGATCCCGGACCCGGGGTAGAGGCTCGTGAAAGGATAAACAGGAATCTCAAGTAAGCAATTAAATACAACCATTCAGAAATAAACCAATGCCCATAGTAAAGGAAACCCCCCACCAAAAATGCCTATCTAAGTGGTACCACTTTCTGCACAATGTTTTTGAAGAGCACGGATGTGATGGAGGTGGATCTATGTAGGCCACTAGATGATCCCTCGCTGATCACGTGATTACTTCAGAACCAGTTCCACCTTGTAGCAACAACAATGGTGAACAATGTACAGGTGCCCACAGATCAAATCATATCAAATAAAATATTATTTGTCACAAGCTCCGAATACAACTGGTGTAGACTTTACCGTGAAATGGAAGGGAGGGCGGAGGGGAGGGCTGCCTTAACCAAACATGGTATTTTGTTAGTTCTTTTGCTATGTTTGTAACTTGTTTTGTACATAATGTTTCTGCTAACGTCTATTATGACCGAAAAGAGCTTCTGGACATCAGAACTGGGATTACTCACCTCAAATTAAACGAGGAGTTCTTCTTCAATGAGTTGGACGCGAGGGATATACTACAAACACCCAACCAGGCCCAGATCCCCGTGAATCGCCGGAAAAGGAAATGTAGGTTTTGAGGAAAGAGATCAGGTGACGAGTGGCTAATCTGCCCTTGCCTTCCGTTCTGATAGCTAACGTTCAATCGCTGGAAAATAGATGGGATGGACTGAAAGCACGGATATCCTACCAACGGAACATTAAAAACTGTATTATCTTATGTTTCATCGAGTCGTGGCTGAACGACGACATTAAGAACAGACAGCTGATGGGTTATACACTCTATCGGCAGGACAGAACAGCAGCCTCTGGTAAGACACGGAGCGGGGGCCTATGCATATTTGTAAACAATAGCTGGTGCATGATATCTAAGGAAGTCTCAAGGTTTTGCTCGCCTGAGGTATAGTATCTCATGATAAGCTGTAGACCACACTATCTACCTAGAGAGTTTTCATCTGTATTTTTCGTAGCTGTCTATATACCACCACAGACCGAGGTTGGCACTAAAGCCGCACTCAAACGCTCATCCAGAGGTGGCGCTCCTAGTGGCTGGGGACTTTAATGCAGGGACAATTAAATCAGTTTGACCTAATTTCTATCAGCATGTTAAATGTGCAACCAGAGGGAAAACATCTCTAGACCACCTTCACTCCACACACAGAGACGCGTACAAAGCTCTCCCTCGCCCTCCATTTGGCAAATCTGACCATAACTCTATCCTCCTGATTCCTGCTTACAAGCAAAAATTTAAGCAGGAATCACCAGTGACTCGGTCTATAAAAAAGTGGTCAGATGAAGCAGATGCTACACTACAGGACTGTTTTGCTAGCACAGACCGGAATATGTTCCGGGATTTTTCCAATGTCATTGAGGAGTACACCACATAAGTCACTGGCTTTATCAATAAGTGCATTGAGGACGTAGTCCCCACAGTGACTGTACGGACATACCCCAACCAGAAGCCATGGATTACAGGCAACATCTGCACTGAGCTAAAGGGTAGAGCTGCCACATTAAAGTAGTGTGACTCTAACCCGGAAGCTTATAAGAAATCACACTATGCCTTCCGACGAACCATCAAACAGGCAAAGCAACAATACAGGACTAAGATCGAATTGTTCTACACCAGCTCCGATGCTCGTCTGATGTGGCAGGGCTTGAAAACTATTACAGACTACAAAGGGAAGCACAGCCGAGAGCTGCCCAGTGACACGAGCATACCAGATGAGATGAATAATTGCTATGCTCGCTTCGAGGCAAGTAAAACTGAAACATGCATGAGAGCATCAGCTGTTCTGGACGACTGTGTGATCACGCTCTCCACAGCCGATGTGAGTAAGACCTTTAAACAGGTCAACATTCACAAGGCCGCAGGGCCAGACGGATCACCAGGCCATGTACTCTGAGCATGCGCTGACCAACTGGCATGTGTCTTCACTGATATTTTCAACCTCTCCATGTCTGAGTCTGTAATACTAACATGTTTCCCGTTTCCCGTAGTCCCTGTGCCCAAGAACACTAAGGTAATGTGCCTAAATGACTACCGACCCGTAGCACTCACGTTTGTAGCCATGAAATGCTTTGAAAGGCTGGTCATGGTTCACATCAACACCATCATCCCACCATCATCCCAGAAACCCTAGACCCGCTCCAATTTGCATACCACACAAACAGATCCACAGATGATGCAATCTGTATTGCACTCCACACTGCCCTTTCCCACCTGGACAAAAGGAACACCTATGTGAGAATGCTATTCATTGACTACAGCTCAGCGTTCAACACCATACTGCCCTCAAAGCTCATCACTAAGCTAAGGACCCTGGGACTAAACACCTCCCTCTGCAACTGGATCCTGGACTTCCTGACGGGCCGCCCCAGGTGGTAAGGGTAGGTAACAACACATCCGCCACGCTGATCCTCAACACGGGGGCTCCTCAGGCGTGCGTGCTCAGTCCCCTCCAGTACTCCCTGTTCACTCATGACTGCATGGCCAGGCACGACTCCAACACCATCATTAAGTTTGCTGATGACACAACAGTGGTGGGCCTGATCACCGACAACGATGAGACAGCCTATAGAGAGGAGGTCAGAGACCTGACTGTGGAGCAAGGACAACAACCTCTCCCTCAACGTGATCAAGACAAAGGAGATGATTGCAGACTACGGGAAAAGCAGGACCGAGCATGCCCCCATTCTCATCTACGGGGCTGTAGTGGAGCAGGTTGAGAGCTTCAAGTTCCTTGGCTTCTAGATCACCAACAAACTATCATGGTCCAAGCACACCAATACAGTTGTTGAAGAGGGCATGACAAAACCTATTCCCCCTCAGGAGACTGAAAAGACTTGGCATGGGTCCTCAGATCCTCAAAAGGTTTTACAGCTGCACCATCGAGAGCATCCTGATGGGTTGCATCACTGCCTGGTATGGCAACTGCTCGGCAGTTGAGTGTCAATGTAATGTGTGTGAGTTTTTATGTGGTTTGTATACAGTATATAGTTTAGTGAGGGTATGTAGGGTCAGTGCAAGATAAAGTCAGTGCAAATAGTTTGGCTATCAACTGTTTAGCAGTCTGGCTATTTAGCAATCCTATGGCTTGGGGGTAGAAGCTGTCTCGGAGCCTGTTGGTCCGAGAGCCAATGCTACAGTACCATTTGCCAGATGCTAGCAGTCAACAGTCTATGGCTTGGGTGGCTGGATTCTTTGGCAATTTTTTGGGTCTTCCTCTGAAGATGTACTGGGCTGCACCACCCTCTGTAGCACTTTGTGGTCAAGGGCGGTGAATTTGCCATACCAAGTGGTGATGCAGCCAATCAAGATGCTCATGTTGGTCTTGCTGTAGAACCTTTTGAGGATCCGAGGGCCCATGCCAAATCTTTTCAGCCTCCTAATTGGGGAAGAGGCACTGCCGTGCCCTCTTCACGACTGTGCGGGTGTATGTGTACCATGTTAGATCCTTAGTGATGTGGACGACAAGGAACTTGAAGCAATCGACCCACTCTACAATAATCCTGTCAATACGGATGGGGGCGTGCTCTCCCCTCTTTCTCCTATAGTACACGATCAGCTCCTTGGCCTTACTGACAGTGATGGAGAGGTTGCTGTTCTGGCACCATACTGCTAAGTCTCTGACCTCCTCCTTGTAGGCTGACTCATCACCGCTGGTGATCAGCCCTACCATCGTCATGTCGTCAGCAAACTTGATGATAGTGTTGGAGTCGTGCGTAGCCATGCAGTCATGGGTGAACAGGGAGTACAGGAGTGGACTAAGCACACAGCCCTGAGGGGCACCCGTGTTGAGGGGCCCCTGTGTTGAGGGTCAGTGTGAAGGAGGTGTTATTGCCTACCCTCACTGCCTGGTGCAAGCCCGTCAGGAAGTCCAGGATGCAGTTGCAGAGGGAGGAGTTCAGTCCAAGGGTCCCTAGCTTGGTGATGAGCTTGGAGGGGACTATGGTGTTGAACACTGAGCTGTAGTCTATGAACAGCATTTTCACATAGTTCTGTTCCCTCTTGTCCAGATGGTAGACGGCAGTGTGAAGTGCAATTGAGATTGCATCATCTGTGGATCTGTTGGGGCGGTATGCAAATTGAAGTGGGTCTAGGGTGTCTGGGATGATGGTGTTAATGTGTGTCATGACGAGCCTTTCAAAGCACTTTATAACTACAGATGTTAGTGCTACAGGGCAATAGTCATTTAGGTAGGTTACCTTGGAGTGCTTGTAAACAGGGACAATGGTGGTCAGCTTGAAACATGTTGGGATAACAGACTGGGACAAGGATAGATTGAAAATGTCTGTGAAGACACTTGCCAACTGGTCTGCGCATGCTTTCAGAACAAGAATGTGGCGACTATAACCTCCCAACATCTGCCTTCGATTAATTTCTTTCCAACTCTCACTTTCCCCTCCTTGCCTCTTTTTACCTACCCTTTCCCAGTCCCCTCCCACTCACAAGGCAGGCAATACGCTTGACCTCATCTTTACTAGAGGCTGTTCACCTATGATCATTTGAGAGATATAAAGGTGAACCCTAAAGAGCATGGAGGAGAGGCACTTCATTCCCCCTGCGCCATGCCCTCTAAGACCATCCTACTCTACAGAACAAACTGCAAAAGGCACATTGAGCTGTTCTTTCAGGTTTAAATATAACCACAACATGAAGCCATGAAAAGGAAACAGAGGGAGTGAGAGTGGAGTGAGACAAGCAAAGACAAAGCCCACCCACTGGAATGAGAACACCTTAGACCCCAAAAGAAAGACTGCATACATTATTGATATTGTAAAATGACACAACGTAACACTTGCATTTGGAGTCAGACCCTCCTCTGACTCAGAAACGAGCTTAGCCATAATGAAAAAAGAAATGTCTCCATACTTTCATGCAGATTTAGGAGATATTAGTCCCTGACTTCTGAGTCAGAGGTCCAGGGAAGGCATTTTGCTGTTGCACATATTCCAATGTCTGATTGGCTCTATAGAAATGTATACATTCTCACAGCACTGTGTGTGCATGGGAGATGCTAAGATGATGAGAGCATCACTATAGCAGACAATGAAGCATAGACAGATGTTAATGTTAAACGGAATTTACCATTGTAACCAACCAACAAACAGCAGAAGCTCTTGTCTAATAACTGACACTAGCTCTTCAGATGGGACTTACTATGCACTTGAGAGCTAAGAAAACTTGTATACAGTAGTTACACCTCCACAATGACAGTAATTCTCTCAGATGAAACTAGAGTGGGGCTAAGTGAGACAATGACATGAGACAGCTTTGCCAAACTGCTTGCATATAGAGTTTTGAGAAGTCCTGCACTTGGAAGGGATACGATAGAAGGCAGAAGATGGAAGGCAGCCTAAAAAACAAGCTACAGTAAGTCCTCTCTGGGAGGGGGGACACGTTGAAATGAGTGCTGGTGAAAGGCTCCAAGACCTAAGTCTGTGCCTTTGAAATCCCCTTCACAGGACGAGCAGTACCAGGAGATAAAAGACACTGAAATGATTTTTAATCACTTTTCCATTGTGCTTTCAGCATTTGCATTTACCTCCGCCATTTCATTTGCATTCATCATAACTGCGCTGTCAGCTTTTATTGAGTTCTCTCACCACTAACGAACCAGGAACAAGGAGCAGGAGGGAGGGTAAGAGGGGGCTCCTTCAACTCTGGTGACTGTCAGGAAGAGGAAGAGGATGACACACACAGACAAACCCGGGTTGGCACTTCCGGGTTGGAGCGAGCGGTCGCATTTCGCACTTCGCTCCACAGGTAGTATAACTTTTCATTACATTTCATTATAGTACAACGGTTTGATTTGTCTGATCTTAGCAATTTCTTCTTAGCTAGCTACATAGCCGTCTTTGTATCAAAGATAATTGCGTAATTGCGTAATTGCGTAATTATCGTAATTCGTCGTCCTAACGTAGTCAACACTGCTATCTGGCCAGCAGCTAGTCAGCTAGCCAACGTCCACCGTCTACCGAATAGCAGCACTGTAGAAACTATTACACTCCACGGAACGACTTGATTAGTGTAGTGTTAGCTAGCTACATAGTTGTCTTTGCTGTCTTCGTATCCAAGATAATTGTGTAGTTTAGAGTGTGTAGTTTTAGAGTGATTATCTTAATTTACCGAGGTTAGCTAGCCAGCTATTTGTCGTCCTTAACGTAGGAAACACTGCTAGCTAGCCAACAGCTAGCCAACGTCTACCGAATAGCAGCACTGTAGAAACTATTACATTCAACGGAACGACTTGATTAGCGTAGTGTTAGCTAGCTACATAGTTGTCTTTGCTGTCTTCGTATCCAAGATAATTGTGTAGATTACAGTAATTATCGTAATTTACCGAGGTTAGCTAGCCAGCTATTTGTCGTCCCTCTTAACGTAGGAAACACTGCTAGCTAGCCAGCAGCTAGCCAGCTAGCCAACGTCTACCGTCTACCGAATAGCAGCACTGTAGAGACTATTACATTACAACGGAACGACTTGGTTAGTGTAGTGTTAGCTAGCTACATAGTTGTCTTTGCTGTCAAGATAATTGTGTAGTTTTTGAGTAATTGTCAAGGTTACCTAGCCAGTTACCGAGGCTACCTAGCCAGCTACACTTTCTAACTAAGTCAACAACGCAGCCACTGCTAGCTAGCCTACTTCAGCAGCACTGTATCATTTTTTAGTCAATAAGATTTCTTGCAACGTAAGTTTAACTTTCTGAACATTCGAGACGTGTAGTCCACTTGTCATTCCAATCTCCTTTGCATTAGCGTAGCCTCTTCTGTAGCCTGTCAACTATGTGTCTGTCTATCCCTCTTCTCTCCTCTCTGCACAGACCATACAAACGCTTCACACCGCGTGGCCGCTGCCTGGTGGTCCCAGCGCGCACGACCCACGTGGAGTTCCAGGTCTCCGGCAGCCTCTGGAACTGCCGATCTGCGGCCAACAAGGCAGAGTTCATCTCAGCCTATGCTTCCCTCCAGTCCCTCGACTTCTTGGCACTGACGGAAACATGGATTACCACAGATAACACTGCTACTCCTACTGCTCTCTCCTCGTCTGCCCACGTGTTCTCGCACACCCCGAGAGCTTCTGGTCAGCGGGGTGGTGGCACTGGGATCCTCATCTCTCCCAAGTGGACATTCTCTCTTTCTCCCCTGACCCATCTGTCTATCGCCTCCTTTGAATTCCATGCTGTCACAGTTACCAGCCCTTTCAAGCTTAACATCCTTATCATTTATCGCCCCCCAGGTTCCCTTGGAGAGTTCATCAATGAGCTTGACGCCTTGATAAGCTCCTTTCCTGAGGATGGCTCACCTCTCACAGTTCTGGGTGACTTTAACCTCCCCACGTCTACCTTTGACTCATTCCTCTCTGCCTCCTTCTTTCCACTCCTCTCCTCTTTTGACCTCACCCTCTCACCTTCCCCCCCTACTCACAAGGCAGGCAATACGCTTGACCTCATCTTTACTAGATGCTGTTCTTCCACTAATCTCATTGCAACTCCCCTCCAAGTCTCTGACCACTACCTTGTATCCTTTTCCCTCTCGCTCTCATCCAACACTTCCCACACTGCCCCTACTCGGATGGTATCGCGCCGTCCCAACCTTCGCTCTCTCTCCCCCGCTACTCTCTCCTCTTCCATCCTATCATCTCTTCCCTCTGCTCAAACCTTCTCCAACCTATCTCCTGATTCTGCCTCCTCAACCCTCCTCTCCCCCCTTTCTACATCCTTTGACTCTCTATGTCCCCTATCCTCCAGGCCGGCTCGGTCCTCCCCTCCTGCTCCGTGGCTCGACGACTCATTGCGAGCTCACAGAACAGGGCTCCGGGCAGCCGAGCGGAAATGGAGGAAAACTCGCCTCCCTGCGGACCTGGCATCCTTTCACTCCCTCCTCTCTACATTCTCCTCTTCTGTCTCTGCTGCTAAAGACACTTTCTACCACTCCAAGCATCTGCCTCTAACCCTAGGAAGCTCTTTGCCACCTTCTCCTCCCTCCTGAATCCTCCTCCCCCTCCCCCCCCCTCCTCCCTCTCTGCGGATGACTTCGTCAACCATTTTGAAAAGAAGGTCGACGACATCCGATCCTCGTTTGCTAAGTCAAACGACACCGCTGGTTCTGCTCACACTGTCCTACCCTGTGCTTTGACCTCTTTCTCCCCTCTCTCTCCAGATGAAATCTCGCGTCTTGTGACGGCCGGCCGCCCAACAACCTGCCCGCTTGACCCTATCCCCTCCTCTCTTCTCCAGACCATTTCCGGAGACCTTCTCCCTTACCTCACCTCGCTCATCAACTCATCCTTGACCGCTGGCTACGTCCCTTCCGCCTTCAAGAGAGCGAGAGTTGCACCCCTTCTGAAAAAACCTACACTCGATCCCTCTGATGTCAACAACTACAGACCAGTATCCCTTCTTTCTTTTCTCTCCAAAACTCTTGAACGTGCCGTCCTTGGCCAGCTCTCCTGCTATCTCTCTCAGAATGACCTTCTTGATCCAAATCAGTCAGGTTTCAAGACTAGTCATTCAACTGAGACTGCTCTTCTCTGTGTCACGGAGGCGCTCCGCACTGCTAAAGCTAACTCTCTCTCCTCTGCTCTCATCCTTCTAGACCTATCGGCTGCCTTTGATACTGTGAACCATCAGATCCTCCTCTCCACCCTCTCCGAGTTGGGCATCTCCGGCGCGGCCCACGCTTGGATTGCGTCCCACCTGACAGGTCGCTCCTACCAGGTGGCGTGGCGAGAATCTGTCTCCACACCACGTGCTCTCACCACTGGTGTCCCCCAGGGCTCTGTTCTAGGCCCTCTCCTATTCTCGCTATACACCAAGTCACTTGGCTCTGTCATATCCTCACATGGTCTCTCCTATCATTGCTATGCAGACGACACACAATTAATCTTCTCCTTTCCCCCTTCTGATAACCAGGTGGCGAATCGCATCTCTGCATGTCTGGCAGACATATCAGTGTGGATGACGGATCACCACCTCAAGCTGAACCTCGGCAAGACGGAGCTGCTCTTCCTCCCGGGGAAGGACTGCCCGTTCCATGATCTTGCCATCACGGTTGACAACTCCATTGTGTCCTCCTCCCAGAGCGCCAAGAACCTTGGCGTGATCCTGGACAACACCCTGTCGTTCTCAACCAACATCAAGGCGGTGACCCGTTCCTGTAGGTTCATGCTCTACAACATTCGCAGAGTACGACCCTGCCTCACACAGGAAGCGGCGCAGGTCCTAATCCAGGCACTTGTCATCTCCCGTCTGGATTACTGCAACTCGCTGTTGGCTGGGCTCCCTGCCTGTGCGATTAAACCCCTACAACTCATCCAGAACGCCGCAGCCCGTCTGGTGTTCAACCTTCCCAAGTTCTCTCACGTCACCCCGCTCCTCCGCTCTCTCCACTGGCTTCCAGTTGAAGCTCGCATCCGCTACAAGACCATGGTGCTTGCCTACGGAGCTGTGAGGGGAACGGCACCTCCGTATCTTCAGGCTCTGATCAGGCCCTACACCCAAACAAGGGCACTGCGTTCATCCACCTCTGGCCTGCTCGCCTCCCTACCTCTGAGGAAGTACAGCTCCCGCTCAGCCCAGTCAAAACTGTTCGCTGCTCTGGCACCCCAATGGTGGAACAAACTCCCCCACGACGCCAGGTCAGCGGAATCAATCACCACCTTCCGGAGACACCTGAAACCCCACCTCTTTAAGGAATACCTAGGATAGGATAAAGTAATCCTTCTAACCCCCCCCCCCCCCCCTTAGAGTTAGATGCACTATTGTAAAGTGGTTGTTCCACTGGACATCATAAGGTGAATGCACCAACTTGTAAGTCGCTCTGGATAAGAGCGTCTGCTAAATGACTTAAATGTAAAAAAAAATGTAAAAAAGCTTGTGTCACTTTGAACTAATTTCCTAGTTAGGAAGCCCATTATTCAAACCAAAAGCTGTTGAAAATGCAGCATGTACACCAGTGGCGGTCGGTGACGTTTAAGATGAGGGAGGACACCTCTTTTATTTTTCATGAGCATGGCCTTATTTCTATTACAGAGTATTGGATGACTATCATTTATATTCCATTCACCCTGTTCAATATAACATCGATAGGTTTGGGGTACTAAACTCAGCAAAAAAAGAAACGTCCTTTCACTGTCAACTGCGTTTATTTTCAGCAAACTTAACATGTGTAAATATTTGTATGAACATAACAAGATTCAACAACTGAGACATAAACTGAACAAGTTCAACAGACATGTGACTAACAGAAATGGAATAATATGTCAAAAAATTATGTCAAAATCAAAAGTAACAGTCAGTATCTGGTGTGGCTACCAGCTGCATTAAGTATTGCAGTGCATCTCCTCCTCATGGACTGCACCAGATTTGCCAGTTCTTGCTGTGAGATGTTACCCCACTCTTCCACCAAGGCACCTGCAAGTTCCATGGACATTTCTGGGGGGAATGGCCCTAGCCCTCACCCTCCGATCCAACAGGTCCCAAACGTGCTCAATGGGATTGAGATCCGGGCTCTTCGCTGGCCATGGCAGAACACTGACATTCCTGTCTTGCAGGAAATCACGCACAGAACGAGCAGTATGGCTAGTGGCATTGTCAAGCTGGAGGGTCATGTCAGGATGAGCCTGCCGGAAGGGTACCACATGAGGGAGGAGGTTGTTTTCCCTGTAACGCACAGCGTTGAGATTGCCTGCAATGACAACAAGCTCAGTCCAATGATGCTGTGACACACCGCCCCAGACCATGACGGACCCTCCACCTCCAAATCGATCCCGCTCCAGAGTACAGGCCTTGGTGTAACGCTCATTCCTTCAACGATAAACGAGAATCCGACCATCACCCCTGGTGAGACAAAACTGCGACTCGTCAGTGAAGAGCACTTTTTGCCAGTCCTGTCTGGTCCAGCGACGGTGGGTTTGTGCCCATAGGCGACGTTGTTGCCGGTGATGTCTGGTGAGGACCTGCCTTACAACAGGCCTACAAGCCCTCAGTCCAGTCTCTCTCAGCCTATTGTGGACAGTCTGAGCACTGATGGAGGGATTGTGCGTTCCTGGTGTAACTCGGGCAGTTGTTGTTGCCATCCTGTACCTGTCCCGCAGGTGTGATGTTCGGATGTACCGATCCTGTGCAGGTGTTGTTACACGTGGGCTGTCACTGCGAGGATGATCAGCTGTCCGTCCTGTCTCCCTGTAGCACTGTCTTAGGCGTCTCACAGTACGGACATTGCAATGTTTTGCCCTGGCCACATCTGCAGTCCTCATGCCTCCTTGCAGCATGCCTAAGGCACGTTCACGCAGATGAGTAGGGACCCTGGGCATCTTTCTTTTGGTGTTTTTCAGAGTCAGTAGAAAGGCCTCTTTAGTGTCGTAAGTTTTCATAACTGTGACCTTAATTGCCTACCGTCTGTAAGCTGTTAGTGTCTTAACGACCCTTCCACAGGTGCATGTTCATTAATAATTTATGGTTCATTGAACATCCATGGGAAACAGTGTTTAAACCCTTTACAATGAAAATCTGTGAAGTTATTTGGATTTTTACCAATTATCTTTGAAAGACAGGGTCCTGAAAAAGAGACGTTTCTTTTTTTGCTCAGCTTACATGATACTCAAATGTTCCCTATACCCATCATGGGGTTGCTATAACCTAGCAAATGAATGAAAGTTTACAACATAGGTGCACACAGATTGAGAGAAACATTTGAGGTGACAGACAATGACACGTTCAATACCTCTTAGTACACTCTTGCCTGCATCTAGCTGATCTAGGGTGTAATCATGAGTCCAACAGTTGCAAACCAGAGTTTCTATTGGACAAATTCAGGTACGTTTATCCCCGTTTTGTTCCGTTTGCTTCCGTTTAAGAAACGTTTTTCAACAGAATCTGCAGAATGAATACACCCCTGATCACTCATAAACACAGTTCACTTTCATAGCAGCCACGTTGTATTCCTTTTCGCATCTATGTGCTCTCCTCCTCTCACCTTTTCCCTTCGCTTGTGGACTTTAATGCACAACACATAAGCTGTAGGAGACCAGGGGAGAAAACATTTCCAAGCCAAACCATATCATAACCAATACACACAGCCTACATTGTTGTCACCATATTAGCTAAAGTAATCATAGTCAACATGGCTAACAGATATAACGCATTAGTAAACCCGCTACAATCATGCAGTAACATTACAGTGTACAGTCAGTCATTAAGCAGTTAAGCTGTTACACCGGTGGGCCCCAGTGACAGTAAATTAGTAGAACCAAAAGCTTACCTTGACTTAGAAGAGTTCCAGTGTTATGTTGGATAGTCATAGCCAGCTAGCGAACATAGCATACCTCTGTTTGAGCAGGGTGTCTGAGTAGGCTAAACCAGCTAGCTGCACTTGCTAGCTAAGTAAGTGAAACTGAATGTGAAAAAGTCTCTCTCTCTCTCTCTCTCTCTCTCTCTCTCTCTCTCTCTCTCTCTCTCTCTCTCTCTCTCTCTCTCTCTCTCTCTCTCTCTCTCTCTCTCTCTCTCTCTCTCTCTCTCTCTCTCTCTCTCTCTCTCTCTCTCTCTCTCTCTCTCTCTCTCTCTCTCTCTCTCTCTCTCTCTCTCTCTCTCTCTCTCTCTCTCTCTCTCTCTCTCTCTCTCTCTCTCTCTCTCTCTCTCTCTCTCTCTCTCTCTCTCTCTCTCTCTCTCTCTCTCTCTCTCTCTCTCAATTGTTCAGCTATTGTTTTTATCTCTCTTTAGGTCAACTACTCACCATATTGTATGTATATTGCAGCTGTAGCTGTAGTTTATCTGACCCTTTGATTTGGTGGACAACATGTCAGTTCATGCTGCAAGAGCTCTGATAGGTTGGAGGATGTCCTCTTGAAGTTGTCATAATTACTGTGTAAGTCTATGGAAGGGTGTGAGAACCAAGTCAATGTACCCAGAGGAGGATGGAAACTAGCTGTCTTCTAGTACACCATGGTCCTTCATTGAAAAATAGTGTTTTAATCAATTATTTGGTGACATAAATATATTTAGCATAGTTTTATCTAAAAATTATCCTTTTAAATTAAAAACTATATTTCTTAATGAAATTTACTGAGGAGGATGGTCCTCCCCTTCCTCCTCTGAGGAGATTCCAATGATGTACACATACTATGTGTTGGAGAGCTTCTGTGAGTGCATGTGTATGTGTGAGTGTGTCTTTGTAAACATATGGTTTCATTGATATACTGTATCACCTAGCTGGAAGGGCTGTCCCAGAGAAATAGAAGTGCAGTAAATGTAAGTAACCTAATCTATGCTCCTTTAACTGTTAGCCCCAAGGGTATTGTCTGCAATAATCATATGCACATAGAATTTAATCCCACTTTTTACACTGAAACTGTCTGCCTTAGGAAGAAGCCCACTGTGGGCAGCCCACTACGTACCATTGACTCAAATCTAATTGTCACTGACACGTCTACCTCGGATCAGCCTCTCAGAATAGCTCTAAAAATAAAAAAGCAACCCAGAAAAGGACTAAATTATAGCCCATATTGACATATGTCAACTGAGAAACAAAGTTCATGAAATTCGCAACTTTTTAACATCAGGAAACATCAATTTTCTATTAATCTCTGAAACACACTTACATAATTCATTTGATAATCAAGTAGTAGCTATACATGGCCAAATAATATATAGGAAAGATAGAAATACAAATGGTGGACGTGTTGCCATGTATGTCCAGAGTCATATTCCTGTTAGGCTGAGAGAGGATCTCATGTCAGATGATGTGGAAGTAATATGGCTACAGGTCAATCTGCCTCACCTAAAGCCTATTCTCGTAGGAAGTTGCTATAGACCACCAATGTGCAAAAAGTCAGTATTTGGACTATACAGTGGCAAGAAAAAGTATGTGAACCCTTTGGAAATACCTGGATTTCTGCATAAATTGGTTATAACATTTGATCTGATCTTCATCTAGGTCATAACAATACACACAGTCTGCTTAAACTAATAACACAAAAACAATGATATGTTTTCATGTCTTTACTGAACACAGGATATAAACATTCACAGCGCAGGGTGGAAAAAGTATGTGAACCCTTGGATTTAATAACTGGTTGACCCTCCTTTGGCACCAATAACCTCAACCAAACGTTTTCTGTAGTTGCGGATCAGACCTGCACAACGGTCAGGAGGAATTTTGGACCATTCCTCTTTACAAAACTGTTTCAGTTCAGCAATATTCTTGGGATGTCTGGTGTGAACTGCTCTCTTGAGGTCATGCCACAGCATCTCAATCCGGTTGAGGTCAGGAGTCTGACTGGGCCACTCCAGAAGGCATATTTTCTTCTGTTGAAGCTATTCTGCTGTTGATTTACTTCTGTGTTTTGGGTTGTTGTCGTGTTGCATCACCCAACTTCTGTTGAGCTTCAATTGGCGGACAGATAGCCTAACATTCTCCTGCAAAATGTCTTGATAAACTTGGGAATTCATTTTTCCGTTGATGATAGCAAGCTGTCCAGGCCCTGAGGCAGCAAAGCAGCCCCAAACCATGATGCTCCTTCCACCATACTTTACAGTTGGGATGAGGTTTTGATGTTGGTGTGCTGTGCCTTTTTTTCTCCGCACATAGTGTTGTGTGTTCCTTCGAAACAACTCAACTGTAGTTTGATCTGTCCACATAATATTTTGCCAGTTGCGCTGTGGAACATCCAGGTGCACTTTTGCAAACTTCGGACATGCAGCAATGTTTTTTTGGACAGCAGTGGCTTCTTCCATGGTGTCCTCCCAAGAACAACATTATGGTTTAGTGTTTTACGTATCATAGACTCGTGAACAGAGGTGCTAGCATGTTCCATAGATTTCTGTAAGTCTTTAGCTGACACTTTGGATTCTTCTTAACCTCATTGAGCATTCTGCATTGTGCTCTTGCAGTCATCTTTGCAGGACAGCCACTCATAGGGAGAGTAGCAACAGTGATGAACTTTCTCCATTTATAGACAATTTGTCTTACCGTGGACTGATGAACATCAAGGCTTTTAGAGATACTTTTGTAACCCTTTCCAGCTTTTTGCAAGTCAACAATTCTTAATCTTAGGTCTTCTGAGATCTCTTTATTTCGAAGCTAGCTGTCCTCTAGTACACCATGGTCCTTCATTGAAAAATAGTGTTTTAATCAATTATTTGGTGACGTTAATATACTATTTAGCATAGTTTTATCTAAAAATTATTTTTTTATGAAATTTACTGAGGAGGATGGTCCTCCTCTTCCTCCTCTGAGGAGCCTCCAATGATGTACACATACTATGTGTTGGAGAGCTTCTGTGAGTGCATGTGTGAGTGTGTGTGTGTTTGTGTCTTTGTAAACATATGGTTTCATTGATATACTGTATCACCTAGCTGGAAGGGCTGTCATTAGCCTAGGGGTTCACAAACTTTGTCCAACCTACACTTTGAATGTTTAAATTGTGTATTCAATATAGACAATAACAATAAAACAATGTGTGTGTTATTAGTTTAAGGACACTGTGTTTGTCTATTGTTGTGACTAAGATGAAGATCAGATCAAATGTTATTGTCAGGGTTTTCGCTGCTGGTCATTCGAGTCAAGTGCAGGAGAGCAGAGATAGGTGATCAGGCAACTTTTTTTGCCAAGAGCAATAACAGACGAGCGCAAACAGCTACAACTCAAGCCAACCGGCAAAAGTGACAAGCGCAAAATACCGTCAAGAATACAACCATAAGTTTCACCAAAATTTCCCCAATAGGGTACAGGCAATGCCCAGGGTGAAAAAAACAGACTTGCGTGATACAATAAACACAAAACAAAACAATTCCACACAAAGACGTGGGGGGAACAGAGGAATATATATGCAGTGTGATTAGGGAATGTAAACTAGGTGTGAGGGGAACAAGACAAAACAAATGGAACAATGAAAAATGGAGCGGCGATGGCTAGAAGACCGGTGACGTCGACCTCCGAACGCCGCCCGAACAAGGAGAGGAGCCGACTTCGGCGGAAGTCGTGACAGTTATGACTAATTTATCAGAAATCCAGGGAATTCCAAAGGGTTCAAATACTTTTTCTTGCCACTGTATGTATATGATGTTGGATAATATACAGTACCAGTCAAAAGTTTGGACACAGCTACTCATTAACTTCTCTAGGATAGGTGGGACGGTAGCGTCCCACTTGGCCAAAATCCAGAAAAAATGTAGCGCGCCAAATTCAAATATATTACTATAAAAATCTATCTTTCATGAAATCACACATGAAAGACACCAAATTAAAGCTACACATGTTGTGAATCCAGCCAACATGTCTGATTTCAAAAAGGATTTACGGGGAAAGCACACCAAACAATTATGTTAGCTCAGTACATAGCCACAGAAAAACACAGCCATTTTCCCAGCAAAATATAGTAGTAACAAAAAGCAGAAATAAGTTGACTGTGCCTCTAAACTGTGCCTCTAAACAAAGCCAACGATGTCATGGCTTTAGAATCCTCTGATAGGCTAATTGACATCATTTGAATCAATTGGAGGTGTACCTGTGGATGTATTTCAAGGCCTACCTTCAAACTCAGTGCCTCTTTGCTTGACATCATGGGGAAATTTAAATAAATCAGCCAAGAACTCAGCAAAAGAATTGTTGACCTCCACAAGTCTGGTTCATCCTTGGGAGCAATTTCCAAACGCCTGAAGGTACCACGTTCATCTGTACAAATAATAGTACGCAAGTATAAACACCATGGGACCATGCAACCGTCATACCGCTCAGGAAGGAGACACGTTCTGTCTCCTAGAGATGAACGTACTTTGGTGTGAAAAGTGCAAATCAATCCCAGAACAACAGCAAAGGACCTTGTGAAGATGCTGGAGGAAACAGGTACAAAAGTATCTATATCCACAGTAAAATGAGTCCTATATCGACATAACCTGAAAGCCCGCTCAGCAAGGAAGAAGCCACTGCTCCAAAACCGCCATCAATATGCCAGACTATGGTTTGCAACTGCACATGGGGACAAAGATCGTACTTTTTGGAGAAATGTCCTCTGGTCTGATGAAACAAAAATAGAACTGTTTGGCCATAATGACCATCGTTATGTTTGGAGGAAAAAGGGGAGGCTTGCTAGCTGAAGATCACCATCCCAACCGTGAAGCATGGGGGTGGCAGCCTCATGTTGTGGGGGTGCTTTGCTGCAGGAGGGACTGGGGCACTTTATAAAATAGATGGCATCATGAGGGTTGAAAATGATGTGGATATATTGAAGCAACATCTTAAGACATCAGTCAGGAAGTTAAAGCTTGGTCGCAAATGGGTCTTCCAAATGGACAGTGACGACAAGCATACTTCCAAAGTTGTGGCAAAATGGCTTATGGACAACATAGTCAAGGTATTGGAGTGGCCATCACAAAGCCCTGACCTCAATCCCATAGAAAATGTGTGGGCAGAACTGAAAAAGTGTGCGCGAGAAAGGAGGCCTACAAACCTGACTCAGTTACACCAGCTCTGTCAGGAGAAATGGGCCAAAATTCACCCATCTTATTGTGGGAAGCTTGTGGAAGGCTACCCGAAACGTTTGACCCAAGTTAAACAATTTAAAGGCAATGCTACCAAATACTAATTGAGTGTATGCAAACTTCTGACCCACAGGGAATGTGATCAAATAAATAAAAGCTGAAATAAATGATTCTCTCTACTATTATTCTGACATTTTACATTCTTAAAATAAAGTGTTGATCCTAACTGACCTAAGACAGGGCATTTTTACTAGGATTAAATGTCAGGAATTGTGAAAAACTGGCTAAGGTGTATGTAAACTTCTGACTTCAACTGTATATATATTGCAGTTGGTCCAGAACAAAGCAGCACGTATCGCAATTAGATATACACAGAGGGAAAGTGTCAGTAACATGCATGTTAGTCTCTCCTGGCTCAAAGTTGAGGAGATAATGACAGCATCACTATTGGTACCAAACTGTCTGTTCAAGCAGTTGGCACACAGTTCGGACACTTATCTGTACAACACAAGACATGCAACCAGAGGTCTCTTCACTATCCCCAGGTCCAGTACAGAGGCTGGGAAACACACAATATTAAATGGAGCCATGACTACATGACTCTCTGCCACCCCAGGTAACACAAGCTAGCAATAAAACCAGTAAAAAAATACTGATGAAAGAACACCTTACTGCACAAAGGGGATTGTGAAGAGACACAGCCATTTTATATATATTGTATTGTAATTTGCACTGTACTATGTATTAGACCTAGATATTGTGTGTATGTACTGATATGTAGGCTGTGTGTGAAGTTTCACAATATATGTATTTTTTTAGTCCTTGACTAATTTCATGTGGACCCCAAGAAGAGTGGCTGATGCTTTTTTACCAAAAATACCAAAAGCCCAGTCCTTCCTGCTGTCTGCAGTGTTTGGATGTATCGCGGTGTCTATGTCTGTCAGATAAAGAAAGCTCTATTGACTTATTTTTTTAAATCCGTTGTTTCTTAAATATGCCACCTTGGACTGATAATTCTTAGTCTTTCAGAGCAAAACCTCTCAAAGTTTCCATTCAAATAGGAGCACACACTTTTACAAAGGATGGCTTTCTTTTACTAGGGAGTGATTTGCACATTTAAGCTCAATTGTGAGATTATCTGTTTTCGCCCTCTGTTCCCATACGATGTGTACAGCTTTACTGTCACTCCACTCTCCTGTGCCTGCAGCTCTCTGAGGGTAAAAACCAGCTGTGGACTTAGAGCTCTGTGAATAAGGCCTGGTTCAGAAGGGACAAAAGGGAAGGATTTTTTGTGTAAAGCAGAGAGAGTGGCAGATGGGCACCCAGTACATGGCACAGTATCAGTAATGCCTCGACTGGCACCTTCATCCATAAAGTATTTTTTCCTTTTCGGATGGAGAGGAAGGGGAGGGTTGGGGGAAGCTATGCAATCTGCTCTGACTTGGCCCCCTTTTACATCTGGCCCAGTCCTCTTCTCTTCGGCAGCTTGGTTATTTACAGGGCCCAGGCCTGCCGGCTCCTTTAGGGCTCCCTGGTGCCCACGGTCCCACAGACAAATGAGTTGATCAGTGTGGTTGTAAGGCCTGGTTCAGATGCTTTCTTTATGACACCTAATTTCCAATACAGGGGGTGGGGGGTGGGAAATAGGGCCATAAAATTATATGAGGCCAAAGACAGTTAGACGATGCAGTGGAGAATCTATCATTCAATTCTCCACCGTTGGCCCTTGACCATATTTTGAGCAATCCCTAAAGAAGTCTTTGAAAGAGTTTACATCAAATGCCCTCAGCTAGACGGCCACGAGCTCCCCAACTGTCGGCAAGTAGTATACTCAGCTTTCGAGGACAGACAGGCAGAGGAATTCATATTTCAAACTGACAATGCCTGGGGGTTTGATGGGGAACAGTCATGAACTCATAACCAAGACAGATGGATGACAATGCACCCAAGAGTTATTTTCAAAACTAGAAATTCTGTACCCCCAGAACCTGTTTAAAGAATTCCTTTGGTAGTGTAGCGAAGGAAATAGGCGGCAGGTAATATTAGAAAGGAGCAATAGCACATTTTGAGTGGATGTCTGTGTATCTGCCTCAGTGGTATCATGGAACACAAACTTTGTTTCACCTCTGTAAACCGATAATTAATAAAATTATTATGGCAAAATGGCACTGTCTATTACATTTTCCCATTTCTGATTGTGTATGTCAAGGAGTCTTATGGCTTAGGGACAGAAGCTGTTCAGGAGCCTACTGGTGTTAGACTTGATGCACCGGTACCACTTGCCATGTGAAAGCATAGAGACAGTCTATGGTTTGGGTGGCTGGAGTCTTTAAAGATTTTCCGGGATATAGAGGTCCTAGACAGGAGGGAGCTCGTCCCCATTGATGTACTGGGCTGTCCGCACCACCCTCTGTAGCGCAATGCGATTGAGGGGGTTGCTGTTGCCATACCAATCAGTGATGCAGCCAGTCAAGATGCTATCAGTGGTGCAGCTGTAGAACTTTTTGAGGATCTGAGGGCCCATGCCAAACCTTTTCAACCTCCTGAGGGGGAAGAGGCGCTGTCATGCCTTCTTCACGACTGTGTGCAGAGCCTGTGTAATATGATTACACTTTATTTCTATAATGTCCTATTGCTCTTTTGATTACTCTGTGGAGGACATAGTGGGACTTCTTGAACTTGGTCCTGTCCTCAGCCGTAGCTTCAGGGTTGTCTGTGATAGCCCTGTGTGTGGTAGCCCTGTCATTTAGCTTTGCAACAAGCTCAGTGTTATTCCAGGGCTTTTGACTGGGGAAGCAGCAAACCTTCACTGTGGGGACAACGTCAGAGATGCATTTCCTAACTAAGGATGGTGGTTAGCTCGTCGACGTTATCGGCGGAACATATTCCAATCAGCACTAGCAAAGCAAATTAGAGTTAAGTGCCTTGCTCAAGGGCAGATCAACAGATTTTTCACCTGGTAGGCTTGACGATTCGAACTAACAACCTTTCGGTTACTGGCCCAATGCTCTAACCGCTGTGTGTGTGTATGTATGTATGTATGTATGCATGTATGCATGTATGCATGTGTGTATGTGTGTGTGTGTGTGTGTGTGTGTGTGTGTGTGTGTGTGTGTGTGTGTGTGTGTGTGTGTGTGTGTGTGTGTGTGTGTGTGTGTGTGTGTGTGTGTGTGTGTGTGTGTGTGTGTGTGTGTGTGTGTGTGTGTGTGTGTGTGTGTGTGTGCTAAAGCATATAAAAGGGTGAAGTCACCCTAGGTGGTGTTGGCAGCACTGATTGGAAACTGCCAATATTACCTCTCACTGGTTGCCCACAATAACCAAAGAGCTCTGTGAAACAACTTCAGATGCTGTTGAAATAAATGGCATATAAAATATTTACACTTGAGAATCCACTGATGTAGTTCGTCCCAGAGTGTGTCGATCTGCCTGCAAATCAACTGTTCACTTTATATCCTGCACTCCCCCTCTTGCATAACACAACTGGTCAGTCTAGATGTTACCTAAATGTTGTCATCAGGATATGGAAATACAGTAGTAATGCTAATAATGGTAGTAATTTTGTATATTTTTTCCATCCAACGTCCATCCAACGTCTTATTCGTACTTCCTGAATAGGTACATGTCCTGCTTTGACAAAATACCCATTCCACCCTGAAAAGCTCTATTTCTTGCTAGATCTGCACATTTCCTGTGTTAAGCAAAGGGAAATGTTGCCTAGATCTATTCTAGGGAGGGATGGTGGTTATGACATAAAATCGGACTGGGAATTAATTCATAAGCAAGGAAATCCATTCATGAATTCTTCATGGGGATATTTTCCATCTGCATCCAGAGAATTTCACATGGATGCTGTAGAGGTGCTGGGATTGTCTCTTATATCGTAAATAGCACATTGTGTTGGGGACTGAGAACAGCTCTGTTAATTTAAGCCTAATACTGAAAAGCTGGACCTCTTAGCAGAGCATAAAACAAGGAAAGAACAATTAAGAATTATCCCCAAGTATCTTTGTTGCTGATGTGTTTTAGAAGTAGCCAACACAGGGGAATTAATGAAAGAAAACAAATTAAGGAAGTTTGTAAGAATATTTAAATACATTTGTAAACCTCTGTATCCCCTATCTATTTTTAGTGTCCATTTAGTTGCAAAAATAGGGTATTCCATTGGGATAACTGTATATAAGTCTGCAGCACTGGGAATTTGTCATCATCAACCCCTCCTCAATCTGAAGAACAGTTTTTTTTCTCCACCTGAGATATTTCACTCTCAGCAGATTGCCAAACATCCTAAATTGAATCTGTAACGTTTTCCTCTGGACATGAGATACTTGGTTTCAAGGGTGCCTTTCATTACTCAAATACTTCAGAATTTCATCTCCCAAGTGAGCCTTTTATTGTCATAAACCCAGTGGCTATGGTAGTATTGGCAATGCTATAATAGTAAAAGAGCAATGGAGAGGAAAAGTAATTATATGTTGAGCAGGTAGAAATGTGCTGTGAATGAAAATAACAGGAATATCTCACTAAAGTGCATTCCTCTGTGCGCATGTGTATGTGTGTGCCTGCGCGTGCCTGTGTGTGTGTGTCTGTGTCTGTGTCTGTGTCTGTGTCTGTGTCTGTGTGTGTGTGTGTGTGTGTGTGTGTGTGTGCGTGTGTAAAGCATGATAAGGGTTCTTTGATGTCTTCTGAGCCAGAGCAAAAGCTTAATTACATGACTCTGGGCTTATATTATGAGCCCCAGCATGTATTTTTCTTGAAGGCAGTACTGACATCATTTCAATAATAAAGTATCAGTGTAATATCAGGAACAGGGGACAGCAGCACATTAATGTATTCTCTGTGAGATTACCACTTTATATCCACACCCCACCCCCAGTTGGTGCTAAATATTCTCTCTTAAAAAACTCACATTGGAGTTTGGTATCTAAGCTTGTCAGACACACAAATGGATGTTTCCACCCCTTACTCCTAAAGCAGACAACCTACAGTACAGCAGTATGAGGACAGAACAAACCAAAAGGACATAGAAAACCATATGACTTTAAGCTGTCACTTTCAAAGTATAGATTTAGGCTAAATAAAAAAGGCCCCGTCTACTTCCTAGTGACAATAGGTTGAGACTGAATGTACATTTACAGTATAGAGTACATGCCTACTGCACACACTGTCTTTGATCAGAAGGTCATGAATGTGCATAGAAATGCCTCCGTATGAACCTTATGTTGATCATGAGCGCTCCCTGAACTCTCCTGTATGTCTGTCTGTGACTGTGATTAAAGGCTGGCTTTAATCCCCTGCCTGTCTCTGATACAACATGCAATAATTAGGATGACCAGATTGCTCTGATTCACCCTGGGGGCTGTAGAGTTGTTGTTGGGGGGGGGGGGGGGGGTTGTGTGTCCTCTAAACATAGTCATTTGTCACTCTTAGACGCTACTTCTCTATGCACTGTAACTACAGGGCCAGACTTTCTCACGCAATCCTCTTCGTTTGTACGTTTCAATAGGAAAAATATATCAAAGGAATAATTATGATCCTCTTCTCATATTACAAATGGAACATGGAAATTATAAGGTGACATGAGTATAGTCATCAGAGGAGAGCTTCAGAAGATGGGTAATTTGTGTTCTACTTTCTTTAGACAATGAGCCACTTTCATTATTATGTTTGGTCACTGATGTAGTCAAGTTCATTCTCTGAAGGTTCAGCCCAGCCTCTTAGGTCAGGTCAACCAACACTAACACACTGTCACACAAGGCTGAAGGTGAACTTCACACAGCTGGTCATTGAATCCAAGGACATCCCTAATTCACCCACCACAGTAAAAATCCTTGCATGCTGATGTAACATGTTGTGTTGAAGGACAACAGTGTGGATTACGAATCTTGATATGTCCATATAATACCTCTTAATGAATGACACTAATGCCTGGCTGACATTACCATTGTGTCATCTGTCACCTGGCAGTGGGGCTGCAGTCATATCATTAATAATGGATGGATGATTCCCATACGTTTCTGTGAAATCAAGCTACTAGATATAAATCTGCTAGGTAATTACCTGTCAAAAGATAATGACAATAAATCATGGAAATATGAGGAGAATTTCAGTGTGGAAAAGAAATTCACTTTTTGAATTGTCATCTAAAACTTTAACGGCAAAATGCATAATATTACCTACTCTGGTTTGAATTAAAGACATGATAGATGGTAATCTTCACCTCTCCTTGATTTCATTGACCTTGACCAGGGTCAGGTAACTTCATTATATTCTGTTTGGAGAAAGAAGAAAAACACCACCATTATAAATCTCTCCATGTATTTCTCTTCAGATCAGTAGAGCATAAAGCCAGGGCAGAGACAACCTCTCACGTCCTAACAGGAATAGCCTGGCTATAATTGTAAGTCAGGTTGTGAGCCCATTTCTATTCGACAGTCATTCAGTCACAATGGGTTAGAACAAGTGAGAATATGCTCTCGGGCAAAGTCACAGCCAACAGCAAGTGCCAAGTGAAAGAGTCTTCATTATATGGAACAAGGTATCATTTATGGAGCCGGGCTACTCTGTTCAGGGGCAATCTGACAAACATATTGACTTTGACACCATTTGAGGCTGCAGATATTTCTGCACCTCGTTTCCATTATGCCCTAATATGATTTCGGAGGTACCTTGGCTCAGTAGAAAGATACCTTAATTTCTGCACCTCATACCGTTTTGGGTGTCAACATTACAATGAAGGTATTTCAAGTCTCAAAAGAAATAGAAATGAAATGTATAATACAACTACATCAATTGACTAGAATATGGTATAATAACATTTTTGGATTTTCCGACTCAGGGATTTTTAAGAACAGACGCTGGGAGACGAGAAGCAAGTACAGGGAGTGAACATTTAATAAATAACTGACAAAAAACAAACAGGGACAGTGTCTGAACAGAGGAAACATAACAACAATAATACTGACACAGGGAACAAACTGAGGAACAGACAGCTATAGAAGGGCCAATCAACAAAGTGAAGGAGTCCAGGTGAGTCCAATATTGAGCTGATGCACGTAATGATGGTGACAGGTGTGTGTAATTATGGGCAGCCTAGCGCCCTCGAGGGCCAAGGAGGGGGGAGCGGGAGCAGCCATGACAGTACCACCCCCTAGGGCACCACCCGGCGTCCCACCTGGGCGAGCCTGGCAGGCCGGCAGAGGCGTGGGAGCCTGACGAGCCGGCTGAGGCGTGGGAGCCTGACCAGCCCAAGGAGGCGCAAGAGCCTGACAAGCCGGCTGAGGCAGCAAATCAAATCGAACTTTATTTGCCACATGCGCCAAATACAACAAGTGTAGACTTTACCGTGAAATGCTTACTTACAAGCACTTAACCAACAGTGCAGTTCAAGAAGAAGAAAATATTTACCAAGTAGGCTAAAATAAAAAGTAATAATAAAAAGTAACACAATAAGAATAACAATAATGAGGCTATATATAGGGGGCACCTGTACCGAGTCAGTGTGCAGGGGTACAGGCTAGTTGAGGTAATCTGTACATGTAGGTGGGGGCAAAGTGACAATGCATAGGTAAAAAACAAACAGCGAGTAGCAGCAGTGTATAGGGGGGGTGTCAATGTAAATTGTCCGGTGGCGATTTTTATGAATTGTTCAGCAGTCTAATGGCTTGGGGGTAGAAGCTGTTGAGGAGCTTTTTGGTCCTAGACTTGGCGCTCCGGTACCGCTTGCCGTGCGTTAGCAGAGAAAACAGCCTATAATTTGGGTGACTGGAGTCTCTGACAATTTTATGGGCTTTCCTCTGACACCACCTATATTATAGGCCCTGGATGGCAGGAAGCTTGGCCCCAGTGATGTACTGGGCCGTTAGCATTACCCTCTGTAGCACCTTACAGTCAAATGCCGAGCAGTTGCCATACCAGGCGGTGATGCAACCGGTCAAGATGCTCTCGATGGTGCAGCAGTAGAACCTTTTGAGAATCTGGGGGCCCATGCCAAATCTTTTTAGTCTCCCGAGGCAGAAAAGGTTTTGTTGTGCCCTCTTCACGACTGTCTTGGTATGTTTGGACCATGATAGTCCGTTGGTGATGTGGACACCAAGGAACTTGAAACTCTCGACCCGCTCCAGTACAGCCCCGTCGATGTTAATGGGGGCCTGTTCAGCCCTCCTTTTCCTGTAGTCCACAATCAGCTCCTTTGACTTGCTCACATTGAGGGAGAGGTTGTTGTCCTGGCACCACACTGCCAGTTCTCTGACCTCCTCCCTATAGGCTGTCTCATAGTTGTTGGTGATCAGGCCTACCACTGTTGTGTCATCAGCAAACTTAATGATGGGGTAGGAGTCGTGTTTGGCCACGCTGTCGTGGGTGAACAGGGAATACAGGAGGGGACTAAGTACACACCCTTGAGGGGCACCAGTGTTAAGGATCAGCGTGGCAGATGTGTTGTTGCTTATTCTTACCACCTGGGGGTGGCCCCTCAGGAAGTCCAGAATCCAGTTACAGAGGGAGGTGTTTAGTCCCAGAGTCCTTAGCTTAGTGACGAGCTTCGTGGGCACTATGGTGTTGAATGCTGAGCTGTAGTCGGTGAACATTCTCGCATTCTCACAAATCTCAAGCCACTTTAATAATAAAAAATGTAATGTAATAAATGTATCACTAGTCACTTTATATATAACAATGCCACTCTATATAATGTTTACATACCCTACATTACTCATCTCATATGAATATACTGTATTCTATACCATCTACTGAGTCCAATATTGCGCTGATGCGCGTAATGATGGTGACAGGTGTGCATAATTACGGGCAGCCTGGCGCCCTTGAGCGCCAGGGAGAGGGAGCGGGAGGAGGCGTGACAGGATTTTAGTGTGTTCAGTACAAGTAATGCGAGAGTATTTCAGATTACATTAGCATCCCTCTGTTATTCAATAGTTGGTCATGTGTGGATATGTGGCATACAGACACAACTCTTTCCAACCACTACCTCATGCTCTTATGGTTGAAATGTGCCATACAGTACATTAATAATTCAATAACAGTAATGGTACTTCATAAGTACACATAAATAGTTGCTCCGTGTCATTGACATTGCCTGAGGAGCTCGCCATTTGTGACAGAGTTCGCTCAAGTTACAGTGAGAGGCCACACATAAACTACATGAATATGTGATAGATAAAAGCCAGTAGTGTTGTTCTCCCATGAGGAGTCATTACACATCTCTCACTCCAGTGCAGCCTCGTAGTTACATTCCAGACATCTTGTACATGGCTTTTCCATTTAGTCAATTAAAATACCCTCCCAACCTCATGGTCTAACTTGATGGATTCTGCAGTTGAAAAGTAAGGTCCCAAATTCAGGCTGAATTTCCCTTTCTAATTCCCTTTTCGCTCCCCTCATCTAATTTGTATTCAAGTTTAGAAAAATGGGCATAGTGGAAAGAAATCCATTAGATGCATGCCCATAGGCTGCTTTCAGGAGCTCCTAAACCTGTATTTCTTCCATCCCCACAAATGTATCGCCTGTACTGCTGCCTTTTGTGCAGCCACCAGAGATGAGTGTGGAATATCTAAGACCACTGTCAAGGGGTGCTCAGCAATGCTCCAAAATGTTTGCCACTTGTCCCTCTCAGACTATGGCCTGTTAAAGGTTGGCCATACCAAGTGTCATGTACAGTAAAAGCTCAGGATGTTTGAAAAGGACTAGGATTTTAACCTCACTAGTTGTGCTGGCAGTGCAAAAGAACATTGGCTTTATGTAAAGACCTCCAACTGAAAGCTACAACACCCCATGGTTATGCCAATAATATCACATGGTTGGTTTTATTTCAATTATAAATTAAAACATTTTCTGACACAGTAAACTTTTGTTGAACTTATAAAGTCAGGGACTGTTTTAAGAGGAGGTAGTTTAGAGGAAAGGGAAAGTTATTATGCACAGTGATATTCAGGCTTCCAATAAAATGGCTTGTCACACAGAGGGAAAAGGTAATATGAAAAAATAGATATATTTTCTCATCCTCGGGTACAATCAGCGTCTCTCTGGGGAGGAGCTGCATCTCCACTGTCGCCCCCCCTGCTCAACAGAGGGGACCTTGGCGGGGAGCGGGAGTAGGTAGGGTGCTGGGAGCAGAGTCGAGGCAGTGACAGAGACATCCTGGGAGGGGAGTGAGATAGACACACTTCTACACCAGGAATGAAACCCAAACCTCACAGTGATGAGACGTCAGGAGAGGACTGTACACAATATCAGACACACATCAGATACAGACAGCAGGATGAAGGGAGGAATGCTACTCAGGAAAACAGAAAAGAGCTGCATCATAAAAGACATCACAAGGGTATGTTTTAAGCAAAACATTTTTGTATTTTTTTAAAGGAGTATGGGAACTATTTGAAGATGAATACTTTCAGAGTTTTTTAACTGTATTCCTACTAAAACTTTGCTGAAAGTTACTTTCTGTCAAGAGTGGCTCTATGTCTGCTTGAATATGAATATCACCAGTTATCACCCAAGTGTGAATAATTAATAAGGGTCATGTTGATATTGTGATTCAGATCCTTTTGTTTGAAAGCATTAAGTGCACACTCATAATAACGACTCATAAACATATAAATTAACTCTATACAAGGGAGGTTAGAGAGATTATCTGAGATTAACACTGGGTAGTTTGAGGATTCTGCATCCTACAGCCTTTAATAAAGAGTTGTTGGGCTCATGCTGTGAAAATAATAACGTTTTTTTTCCACAGGGCTGCCCAATCTAAATGCATGCTGTTAAACAATAGCCCTGCATGGGGGAGAACACACAGCAGGTCCTACTCAGGGCACTGAAAAGTCAAGTGAACCATTTATGTGCCTGCAGGATCCCTTGTCTGTAGATAAGTACACTTAATACGGAGAAGTACACAAACACTTTCAGAGACAGGTGCTGGATGGAGCGGTTGGGTTCATCAATTACTATGTAGAAACATGTACCCTATTTTCTTTGTTTTCATATGATTGTCAATGCTACTGCTTACTAGTAAAAAGAGATTGACATTGGTTTCAATGCATATTATTCACAATGGCAATGTGTCAAGACTTCCTATACAGTCCTGACATCAGCACAAACCCATCAACAACAACAAATTATCACTGCCTTCACTGCCAATATTAAAGAATGGGAAAGCTGCTTACAACCTTGATGCAGAACTATTCAAATGTATTCTATTCAAACATAGACATGTGTCACAACCGTCGAAAGAAGTGGACCAAAGTGCAGTGTGGTTAGCGTACATTTTCCTTTTATTTTAGTAAATGTCGCCAACAAAACAACAAACGAAAAAACAACCGTGAAGCTTACAAGGGCTAGGTGCCACTAACAAAAGTCAACTACCCACAATCACAGGTGGGCAAAGGGCTGCCTAAGTATGATTCCCAATCAGAGACAACAATAGACAGCTGTCCCTGATTGAGAACCATACCCAGCCAAAACATAGAAACACAAATAATAGAACTAAAGAATATAGAATGCCCACCCCAAATCACACCCTGACCAAACCAAATAGAGACATAAAAAAGGCTCTCTAAGGTCAGGCCGTGACAACATGTAGCTGTAAATTAACGCAGAAGGGTTCACTATCAAACTGCAACAACACGTGGAACATCACACTTTGGTTTACACCATTTTTTTATATTTTTTTATAGGCAAGTCAGTTAAGTACAAATTCTTATTTTCAATGACGGCCTAGGAACAGTGGGGTAAGTGCCTTGTTCAGGGGCTGAACGACAGATTTTTACCTTGTCAGCTCAGGGATTCAATCTTGTAACCTTTTGGTTACTAGTCCAACGCTCTAACCACTAGGCTACCTGCCGCCCCACGGAACATCACACTTTGATCTATACCCAGAAGAAAACAATATACAGGCCATGTTATCAATCATTGACCAGCAATAAACAAGCTGATTTCAGTAAAGGAAGGAGCTGAAAATACCAGGTTTTTGCTCTTGGGGGCATTCTAACCAGTGTCAATGAGCACCACTGAGCATTGCAGCACATGGTAGTAAGTGGTAGCTCATCTGCCTGTATTGTAAACATCATTCAGTGGTTGAACAGAAATGTTATTTCACAACTACACAAACTTTGATAGACAAATACAGTATGTTAGTTCAGCTTATCTTTCTTTTTGTTTTCAATAAACTGGGCCATGCAACATATAAGACAAAGCATGAAGAATAGAAAGCAGATGAAGAGCCGATGCCCTTGCCCATTTCTCATACACCAACAGACATACCAACACATACTGAAGAGAAGAAAGAGACGTCAGTCCTATGGACAGAAAGTCGGGTTGGTTATCAACTGCAACAACAGCACAGGTCTGCAAATAATCAACATAGAAAGTAAGACCTGAGGAGTAAAATCTTGAGTCAATGTACAATTTCGCCTAACTGTAAGTCGCTCTGGATAAGAGTGTCAGCTAAATGACTAAAATGTACATGTAAATGCTTAGCAAGGAAGTAAAAACTACAAGGACATCTAACCAGGGATAGCAAAACATTATGTAAGTATACCCTTCAAAACTAGTCACGGCTAGTTTAGGAATCAAGTCAAAAGGCACTTGTTCAAATATGAATGTGTATGTAAGTGCTCCATGACAATACAAACAATTTCAGATTTGTTCTTGTGGGTAATTACTGTATGTGTCCCATTCGGAATTAATTGGCCAAAAAACACACAAATCAGTCCACACTTTTTCAGATAAAGGTAAAAAAAAACTAAATTTTTAACAAAGTCACTTAAACATTTTGAGGCTTCAAATCAACAGATAACCAACATGGTTTTATGTCTCAAAACTTCAGGAAGCAAAACACATTAAAAATAATAAAAATACTAAACCTATTTCATTTTTCCTATGTAATGTGCATACTGTTCGATGTTGGAGAAGAAATCCTTGAGGAAGTCAATTATCAATTATCACCCCAGAGTTTAGCTCAGATATGGTGTCACACCCTGATCTGTTTCACCTGTCCTCGTTATTGTCTCGACCCCCTCCAGGGGTCGCTTGTTTTCCCCAGTGTATTTATCCCTACGTTTCCTGTCGCTATGTGCTAGTTCGTCTTGTATTTTTCCAAGTCAACCAGCGGTTTTCCCGTTCTCCTGCTTTTTGCATTCTCCTTTTTCTAGTCCTCCCAGTTTTGACCCTTATCTGTTTCTGGACTTTGTACCCGCCTGCCTGACCATTCTGCCTGCCTTGACCATGAGTCTGTCTGCCACTCTGTACCTTCTGGACTCTGATCTGATTTTGACCTTTTTGCCTGTCCACGGCCATTCTCTTGATAAACATTGTAAGACTCCAACCATATGCCGCCTGTGTCTGCATCTGGGTCTCGCCTTGTGCCTTGATAGATAGATGTTTAATAATTCAATACATTTGGAATACATTTCAGTCTTTATTTTCAATGAGAGCTCCAAGCCAACCTATTATAACGCAACAAAATGCAGAAAAAGTCAAGGGGTCTGAATTAGAGGTCGACCGATTAATCGGAATGGCCAATTAATTAGGGCCAATTTCAAGTTTTCATAACAATCTGAAATCTGTATGTTTTTTACATCTTTATTTAACTAGGCAAGTCAGTTAAGAACACATTCTTATTTTCAATGACGGCCTAGGAACGGTGGGTTAACCTTTTGTCAATAGGGGGAGCTGTTAGCATTATTTTTTTTTTTACATTTCCAAATTAAACTGCCTCGTACTCAATTCTTGATCGTACAATATGCATATTATTGTTATTATTGGATAGAAAACAGTCTATAGTTTCTATAGGAGTTGAAATTTTGTCTCTGAGTGGTACAGAACAATTTCTACAGCACTTTTCATGACAGGGTTCAGATTTCAGAAATTTTTACCTCTGATCTGGGGTCTGTTTATAAGGCCACAGTGAATGCTATGAAGAAACCGACACTACCTACGTCTTCCTCTGGGTGTCTGTACGTCATCACGTTTTCAATGAAGTCTATGGGACGTTCACAGCCATTATAAATGACAAAAATGTACAGAGACCCCTCTTTCTCAACGTGCGCCTCAAGCGTGAAGGCCATCGGACCTGCCTCGTTCCAAATCGTTTTCTAACCAGCAGTATTTCTCCGGTCATGTTTTCAGTCGTTATAGTTGTTAAAAACATCATAATGTAGTGAATTTTAACCGTTTTATATCAATTTATATCCGTTTAGTGCGATTTTGAGGAATTTCTTTGTCGTGCACTCTGAAAGTTTGGACACGCTTTAGGGTGTCGGTCGTTGGTGATGGACATTTCGAAGGACAGAGGACATCTATCGACCAAAAGACGTTTATAACATAGAAAGGATACATTGCCCAAGAATATGATGGAAGATCAGCTCAAAGTAAGCAATATTTAATATGATAAACCGTGTTTCTGTCGAAATATTTTAAACGCATACATCGCCATTTTGTTTGGTATAGCTTCACTTGGCCAACCCTGTATTGAAAAGTAAGGATAATTTTAAAAATGTAAATCAGCGGTTGCATTAAGAACTAATTTGTCTTTCGATTCCTGTCAACCCTGTATTTTTTAGTCAAGTATATGATTAGCTTTTAATTAAACTAGATCACTCTGATAGATGACGTCAGACATATTGAGGCTTGATTTCCTAGTATTTTCATTGTGTAACCACGGTTTTGTATGGCTAAATATGCACCTTTTCGAACAAACTGTATATGTATGTTGTAAAATGATGTTACAGGAGTGTCATCGGAAGAATTCTGAGAAGGTTAGTGAAAAAATTAATATCTTTTGGCGGTGGTTACGTTATAGCGCTCTTTGGCTGGAATCGATGCTCTGGTAACGTTGGAACATGTAGTATGCTAACTTATCGATTTATTGTGTTTTCGCTGAAAAACGCTTAGAAAATCTGAAATATGGTCTGAAATCACAAGAACTGGGTCTTTCCATTGCTATGCTTTGTCTATTTTTATGAAATGTTTTATGATGAGTAAATTGGTCATACACGTTGCTCTATCTAGTAATTCTAGTGGATTTGTGATGGTCGGTGCAATTGTAAACTGTGATTTCTACCTGAAATATGCACTTTTTTCTAACAAAAACTATCCTATACCATGAATATGTTATCAGACTGTCATCTGATGGTTTTTTTTATAGGTTATTGGCTATCAATATCTTAGTTGAGCCGAATTGGTGATAGCACCTGAAGGAGTAAGAAACTGATGGAGTTAGAATAGTGGTGTATTTTGCTAACGTGTTTAGCTAATAGATTTACATATTTTGTCTTCCCTGTAAAACATTTTAAAAATCTGAAATGGTGGCTTTATTCACAAGATCTGTATCTTTCATCTGGTGTCTTGGACTTGTGATTTAATGATATTTAGATGCTACTATCTACTTCTGAAGCTATGCTATCTATGCTAATCAGTGTGTGGGGGGTGGGGGGTGCTCCCGGATCCGGGTTTCTGAGGCAGTAAAAGTTAACTGCCTTGTTCAGGGGCAGAACGACAGATTTTTACCTTGTCAGCTCGGGAATTCAATCTTGCAACCTTACGGTTAACTAGTCCAACGCTCTAACCACCTGCTTTACATTGCACTCCACGAGGAGCCTGCCTGTTACACGAATGCAGTAAGAAGCCAAGGTAAGTTGCTAGCTAGCATTAAACTTATCTTATAAAAAATCAATCAATCAATGATAATCACTAGTTAACTACACATGGTTGATGATATTACTAGTTTATCTAGCGTGTCATGCGTTGCATATAATCGATGCGGTGCGCATTCACGAAAAAGGACTGTCGTTGCTCCAACGTGTACCTAACCATAAATACACAAGTACTGTACATATTTTTTTACCTGCATATTTAGTTAATATTTCCTGCTAACATTAATTTATTTTAACTAGGGAAAATGTGTCACTTCTCTTGCAACAGAGTCAGGGTATATGCAGCAGTTTGGGCCGCCTGGCTCGTTGCGAACTGTGTGAAGACTATTTCTTCCTAACAAAGGCAGCCAACGTTGCCAAACGGGGGATGATTTAACAAAAGCGCATTTGCAAAAAAAGCACAATCGTTGCACGACGGTACCTAACCATAAACATCAATGCCTTTCTTAAAATCAATACACAGAAGTATATATTTTTAAACCTGCATATTTAGCTAAAAGAAATCCAGGTTAGCAGGCAATATTAACCAGGTGAAATTGTGTCACTTCTCTTGCGTTCATTGCACGCAGAGTCAGGGTATATGCAACAGTTTGGCCGCCTGGCTCGTTGCGAACTAATTTCCCAGAATTTTACGTAATTATGACATAACATTTAAGGTTGTGCAATGTAAAATGAATATTTAGACTTATGGATGCCACACGTTAGATAAAATACGGAACGGTTCCGTATTTCACTGAAAGAATAAACGTTTTGTTTTCGAGATGATAGTTTCCGGATTCGACCATATTAATGACCTAAGGCTCGTATTTCTGTGTGTTATTATGTTATAATTAAGCCTATGATTTGATAGAGCAGTCTGACTGAGCGATGGTAGGCACCAGTAGGCTCGTAAGCATTCATTCAAACAGCACTTTCGTGCGTTTTGCCAGCAGCTATTCGCAATGCTTCAAGCATTGCGCTGTTTATGACTTCAAGCCTATCAACTCCCGAGATTAGGCTGGTGTAACCGATGTGAAATGGTGAGCTAGTTAGTGGGGTGCGCGCTAATAGCGTTTCAAACGTCACTCGCTCTGAGACTTGGAGTAGTTGTTCCCCTTGCTCTGCAAGGGCCGCGGCTTTTGTGGAGCGATGGGTAATGCTGCTTCGAGGGTGGCTGTTGTCGATGTGTTCCTGGTTCGAGCCCAGGTAGGCGCGAGGAGAGATACGGAAGCTATACTGTTACACTGGCAATACTAAAGTGCCTATAAGAACATCCAATAGTCAAAGGTATATGAAATACAATTCGTATAGAGAGAAATAGTCCTATAATAACTACAAACTAAAACTTCTTACCTGGGAATATTGAAGACTCATGTTAAAAGGAACCACCAGCTTTCATATGTTCTCATATTCTGAGCAAGGAACTTAAACATTAGCTTTCTTACATGGCACATATTGCACTTTTACTTTCATCTCCAACACTTTGTTTTTGCATTATTTAAACCAAATTGAACATGTTTCATTATTTATTTGAGGCAAAATTGATTTTATTGATGTATTATATTAAGTTAAAATAAGTGTTCATTCAGTATTGTTGTAATTGTCATTATTACAAAAAAAAATAAAAAATTGTCCGATTAATTGGTATCAGCTTTTTTTGGTCCTCCAATAATCGGTATCGGTAACGGCATTGAAAAAATCATAATCGGTCGACCTCTAGTCTGAATATTTTCAAAAGGCACTGTATTGTCACACCCTGGCCTTAGTTATCTTTGTTTTCATTATTATTTTAGTTAGGTCAGGGTGTGACATGGTGTAGTATGTGTTTTTGTATTGTCTAGGGTGTTGTATGGTTTAGGGGGTTAAGTAGAGTAGATGGTTTAGTGTTCAGTGTAGGTGTCTAGGAAAGTCTATGGTTGCCTGAATTGGTTCTCAATTAGAGACAGCTGGTTATTGTTGTTGTTTTGTTTTGTTTTTCCTTCTTAAAATAAAAAGAAGATGTCTTATTTTTCACATGCTGCGTTTTGGTCCTCTCTCTCTCTTCACAAGACGATCGTGACAGAATTACCCACCAATCTAGGACCAAGCGTCGTGTCAAGCGGCAACAGGACCCACCTACACAGGATTCATGGACATGGGAGGAGATACTGGATGGTAGGTGACCTTGGGCACAACCGGGAGAATATCGCCTCCCTCGTGAAGAGCTGGAGGCAGCTAAAGCCGAGAGGAGGCGATATGAGGAGGCAGCACGGAAGCAAGGCTGGAAGCCCGTGAGTACAACCCAAACATTTCTTGGGGGGGGCCTTAAAGGGAGTGTGGCGAAGTCAGGTAGGAGACCTGCGCCTACTCCCTGTACTTACCGTGGAGAGCGAGAGTACGGGCAGACACCGTGTTACGCAGTAGAGCGCATGGTGTCTCCTGTACGTGTGCATAGCCCGGTTCGGTACATTCCAGCTCCACGTATCGGCCGGGCTAGATTGAGCGTTGAGCCGGATGTCATGAAGCCGGCCCAACGCATCTGGTCACCAGTGCGTCTCCTCGGGCCGGCTTACATGGCACCAGCCTTACGCATGGTGTCCCCGGTTCGCCTACATAGCCCGGTGCGGGTTATTCCACCTCCCCGCACTGGTCGGGCGACGGGGAGCATACAACCAGGTAAGGTTGGGCAGGCTCGGTGCTCAAGGGAGCCAGTACGCCTGCACGGTCCGATATTTCCGGCGCCACCTCCTCGCCCCAACCCAGTACCACCAGTGCCTCCTCCACGCACTAGCCCTATGGTGCGTGTCTCCAGCCCTTTACCACCAGTGCCTACACCACGCACCAAGCCTCCTGTGTGTCCCCAGAGTCCTGTGCGTCCTGTTGCTGCTCCCCGCACTAGCCCTGAGATGCGTGTCCCCAGTCCGGTACCACCAGATCCGTCAGCCAGCCATGAGCAGCCAGATCCGTCAGCCAGCCATGAGCAGCCAGATCCATCAGCCAGCCATGAGCAGCCAGATCCGTCAGCCAGCCATGAGCAGCCAGATCAGTCAGCCAGCCATGAGCAGCCAGATCAGTCAGCCAGCCATGAGCAGCCAGATCCGTCAGCCAGCCATGAGCAGCCAGATCCGTCAGCCAGCCATGAGCAGCCAGATCCGTCAGCCAGCCATGAGCTGTCCAGCCAGGATCCGCCAGAGCCGTCCAGCCAGGATCCGCCAGAGCCGTCCAGCCAGGATCCGCCAGAGCCGTCCAGACAGGATCCGCCAGAGCCGTCCAGCCAGGATCCGCCAGAGCCGTCCAGCCAGGATCCGCCAGAGCCGTCCAGCCAGGATCTGCCAGAGCCAGCCAGCCAGGATCCGCCATTCAGTCCGGTGCTGCCCCTTAGTCCGGTGCTGCCCCTTAGTCCGGTGCTGCCCCTTAGTCCGGTGCTGCCCCTTAGTCCGGTGCTGCCCCTTATCCCGGTGCTGCCCCTTATCCCGGTGCTGCCCCTTATCCCGGTGCTGCCCCTTATCCTGGTGCTGCCCCTTAGTCCGGTGCTCCCCCTTAGTCCGGTGCTGCCACTTAGTCCGGTGCTGCCCCTTAATCCAGTGGGGTTAAGTTGGAGGGTGGTCATTTGGAGGAGGCTATGAAAGCGGGTAGTGACTATGGTGGGGTGGGGACCGACGACCTGTACCAGAGCCGCCACCGTGGACAGAGGCCCACCCAGACCCTCCCCTAGACTTTATGCTGGTGCGTCCGGAGTTCGCACCTTAAGGGGGGGGTTATGTCACACCCTGGCCTTAGTTATCTTTGTTTTCATTATTATTTTAGTTAGGTCAGGGTGTGACATGGTGAAGTATGTGTTTTTGTATTGTCTAGGGTGTTGTATGGTTTAGGGGGTTAAGTAGAGTAGATGGTTTAGTGTTCAGTGTAGGTGTCTAGGAAAGTCTATGGTTGCCTGAATTGGTTCTCAATTAGAGACAGCTGGTTATTGTTGTCTCTGATTGGGAGCCATATTTAAGGCAGCCATAGGCTTTAGCTGGTTGTGGGTAATTGTCTATGTCTAAACGTTAGTAGCTTGTGTGTGCACTTTCGTTTTGTAGCTTCACGGTCGTTTGTTGTTTTGTTAGTTTGTAAAGTGTTTTGTTTCGTTTTTCCTTCTTAAAATAAAAAGAAGATGTCTTATTTTTCACATGCTGCGTTTTGGTCCTCTCTCTCTTCACAAGACGATCGTGACATGTATACACCGATCAACACTATTTAATATATATTTTCGGTGTATACAGTGCCTTCGGAAAGTATTCAGACCCCTTGACCTTTTCCACATTTTGTTCCGTTACAGCCTTATTCTAAAATGGATAAAATCTTTTTTTCCCCTCATCAATCAACACACAATACCCCATAATGACAAAGTGAAAACTGGTTTTCACTTTGTCATTATTTTAATCAATTAAAAAAAAAACACTGAGGTAACAAAATGTGGAAAAAGTCTAGGGGTCTAAATACTTTCCAAATGCACTGAATGCACGGACAGATTGCATTTGGATTACTGATGCAGAGCTATTTGGGTTGTTAATTTGATTCGTTCTGACATTTCTTGATTTCTTGATTTTAGTTTTTTGATTATTTGTGTACTTCTTTGACATTTTACTGCACTGTTAGGAGCTAGTAAGACAAGCATTTTGCTGCACCCGCTATAACATCTTTTAACTTTAGGTAAAATGTATTCGCACTAAAGAAAATGAGTGAAAGAGAAAACAGTACAGATAACAAACTGGTGAAAACGGTGTGGAGGTGAGGTTGGAAGCCCAAAAGGGCTTATATGAAAACCACACCACAAATATAAGTACAAAACAAGTTTGTTCAATCAGCTAGAGAAATCGTATTAATTTTAATTGTACATAATATACTCAGTAGACAAGAAAAACAAGAAAAACACTTTTAATTATGTGTGTGTGCATGTGTGTGTGTGTGTGAGAGTTATGCTACATGGAGGGGATTATTGGGTAGTTTGGTTCATCAGGCTGACCCCCAGTCTTCGCTTGAAGTTATTGAGGGATGATGAGGTTTTGGCAATGTGAAGATAAGAATTTCAGAGTACGGTACCTCTGTATCTGATAGTACATTCTCTATCTGAGGTGCGGCAGCTGGCAGGGTAAAGGTCATTGCAGTGTATTGTGTTATATAGATGGATTTCAGAATTAACCTGGAAGAATCCATTGAAGGATTTAGGTAAACTGTTTGGGATGTATGAGAATTTGTAGATGAAAGTGCATAATTGATGTACATGTTGGAAATAGACAAAATATTGAATTTCACAAAGGTGCAGATGGAGGCAGGTAACTAGACGAGGTGGCTAGTCTTGCACATGTATTTTGCATGATGAGTAATTTGTGTAGGTAGGAGGCATATGTACTTACCCAGACAATATTATAGTGAATTATATATGGGTAAATTAAGCTATAGTACAGAGTTAGCAAGCCTGATGAACCAAACCACTAATCTTTCTGATGATACTGTACCAACAGATTTCGTCAACAAAAATGTAATATGATCTTGCCAGGATTACTTTTCATCAATTAGAACTCTGAGGAATCTAGTGGATGTGACTTATTCTATTTCATTCCCACCAATTGAGATTCTGTCTCTTTTCCCCAATTTGTTTTTACTGTATGTGTACCCTCCACATTTGTTTTTATTATTATTGAATACAATAAAGTTTGATATTTTTTTTGTGTGCATTAGTGTGACTCATTAAAATATGATACAGACAAAACAGCCCGAGCAACATTGGTACATGATTAGTTAAATGGGTTGAGAGGAGTATGTATTATGGAGGGAAAGAGGGTGGATCAGAGAGACAGTAATGGGTAAATACATCAAGGACACTGTGTGCTGGTGACCTTAGGCACATTAATGCATAGTGTGGTGGCATACACTTCCTAATGCATGTGATGAATCTGGCATAAACTGAGTCTTTCTCAGGAGCGGATGATGATTAGCCCATTGTGTTCGAGTCCTTCCTTACATCAGGCATGGGATAGAGGTGCTCTCTCATCTCCTAACAAGCCCAGGGCACAGGGGGAATAGCTGCATCATAGCCATCCATCAAAATCCCACTGCCCCCCATCCCTAAACTCTGACCGCTAAAGCATGAAACATACCGAGAATCTCACTGCCGATAGACTGCCGATAGGTACTTATCACAGTAGGAGGCTGTTCCTTCTCTTGCTAGAACAAAAGCTGTACCTGCTGCTTGTCAACCCGATAGCAATGAACCTACAGAGTATACTTATAAAATCGGATGCTCGTCAGTGACTTTGAGCCAATCAGTGAATACAAACCCCCACTTGAGGGAGCCGAAAATAAAAGGGAAAAAGAAGGCCTTTTCTCCGTACATCCATGGATGAGCCAGTCACACTTCATATGCAAAGTAGGCTATGGCAGGGTTTCCCAAACTCGGTCCTGGGACACCCCTTGTTGCTGGTTTTTGGGCTGGCTGTGACCATCTGGCTAGTATCAACAAGGGCTTTCTACAGAATAGCAACATTATCGTAGATGGCTTCGAATCTAGATCATAAGCAATATGCACGGATATGCATTGCCAAACAATGCTACTGCCACCTTCTGGTTTGGAGTATTTAAACAAGGCTGAGTGGCTGACGACTTCCATGGTCTTTGCTATGTGAACACAAAAGAGATTGATTACCGAGTCTCTGTTCAGAGGTGCTAAATACTGTCGACAAGCAAATGTTTGACAATTCTACCAGTGAGCTTTAACCCTTACTGCTGTGTCTGCAGGCGTTGCTGTGTTTGGGAATGACTGGAAGGTCATTAATCCAAGCCGTTTATAAACGAGTAGCTAAATATACATAGTGCTTAATTACAGTGCTTAATTAAAGAAGGTATCCCAGTTTTATAGGATGAGAGAGTAATTAGTCCTATACACCTTAGAGCTCATCTCACTGTTCATGGGTATATACAGTTGAAGTCGGAAGTTTGCATACACCTTAGCCAAATACAATTCCTGACATTTAATCCTAGTAAAATTTCCCTGTCTTCGGTCGGGTAGGATCACCACTTTATTTTAAGAATGTGAAATGTCAGAATAGTAGTAGAGAGAATGATTTATTTCAGCTTTTATTTCATCACATTCTCAGTGGTTCACAGGTTTACATACACTCAATTAGTATTCGGAAGCATTGCCTTTAAATTGTTTAACTTGAGTCAAACGTTTCGGGTAGCCTTCCACAAGCTTCCCACAATAACTTGGGTGAATTTTCGCCCATTCCTCCTGACACTGAGTCAGGTTTGTAGGCCTCCTTGCTCGCACACGCTTTTTCAGTTCTGCCCACACATTTTCCATAGGATTGAGGTCAGGGCTTTGTGATGGCCACTCCAATACCTTGACTTTGTTGTCCTTAAGCCATTTTGCCACAACTTTGGAAGTATGCTTGGGGTCACTGCCCATTTGCAAGACCCATTTGCAACCAAGCTTTAACTTCCTGACTGATGTCTGGAGATTTTGCCTCAATGTCTCCGCATAATTGTCCTACCTCATGATGCCATCTATTTTGTGAAGTGCACCAGAACGTTCTGCAGCAAAGCACCCCCACAACATGATGCTGCCACCCCCATTATTCACAGTTGGGATGGTGTTCATCGGCTTGCAAGCATCCCCATTTTCCCTCCAAATATAACGATGGTCATTATGGCCAAACAGTTCTATTGTTTCATCAGACCAGAGGACATTTCTCCAAAACGTACGATCTTTGTCCCCATGTGCAGTTGCAAACTGTAGCCTGGCTTTTTTATGGCGGTTTTGGAGCAGTGGCTTCTTCCTTGCTGAGCGGGCTTTCAGGTTATGTCGATATAGGACACGTTTGACTGTGGATATAGATACTTTTGTACCTATTTCCTCCAGCATCTTCACAAGGTCCTTTGCTGTTGTTCTGGGATTGATTTGCACTTTTCGCACCAAAGTACCTTCATCTCTAGGAGACAGAACGCGTCTCCTTCATGAGCGGTATGACAACTGCGGTCCCATGATGTTTTTACTTGTGTACTATTGTTTGTACAGATGAACGTGGTACTTTCAGGTGTTTGGAAAGCTTCTAAATCCATGACATCATTTTCTGGAATTTTCCAAGCTGTTTAAAAGCACAGTCAACTTAGTGTATGTAAAATTCTGTCCCACTGGAATTGTGATACAGTGAATTATAAGTGAAATAATATGTCTGTAAACAATTGTTGGAAAAATTAGTTGTGTCATGCACAAAGTAGATGTCCTAACCGACTTGCCAAAACTATAGTTTGTTAACAAGAAATGTATGGAGTGGTTGGTAAACTAGTTTTGATGACTCCAACCTAAGTGTATGTAAACTTCCGACTTCAACTGTAAATAACAGCCCTGCTGCCTCATGAAGGGTATCCTCTAAATTGCATTTTTGTGCCCTGCAAAGGTTACAACAAGGGATTACTTGACATGCCGTTTAAACGCAGAGCGTGTCGCCTGAGATGCTCTTCATCAAGAAGGTGAATCTAAGCCTGACATTCAGTCAGCTGATGTGTTTTAGAACCGACACTTGAAACACTGGAGATCAATAGACAGTTGTCTTGATATGGCTCTCAAGGTTCCTCTGAGGTGCCGGACAACCACATGCACATACTGGATAAACAATAGCGGCATTGCCATGCCGAGCCAAGGTCAGTCTGATCTCTAAGATATAAATTACTAATCCTAATATTTGAAATGTCACAGAGGTAATAACAAATAATGACTCTATTTCTACCATTGGGAAAAGAGCTATTGATTTTTTTCATTTAGCAATGTCAGGAATTATGACCTTTGCATGCGATTTACAGGAGATTGATATGTCGCTGGAACTCTAGTAAAATTAAATTCCTTAATCTTTTGTGGTTAGTAGCAGTCAGTAACTGCACCTCGGGTGCTGTGAAAACATCAAAACCAACCCAATCACTGTATCTGAAACTTCCCTTTCATTTCACATGTCTACTAAATGACTGTTCTATACCTCATGATTCATTAGTTATTCAAATATGGACAAAATTAATTCAAAATGACTGAAGAGGTCACACAGTTTAAGATCTACAAGGGTTCTCTGATTTCCATTTCAAAACACAGCTCTTGGATTTAATTGATGTCATCATTTGCTCAAGTGAGCTAAAATTGAACTAGTGATTGTTTTAAGATCACTTGTATTAGTGTTAAAATGTTCAGTAGAGAGATGTGTGAAACACATGCACTGAATCAAATCTTTATGCCCAATACTGCATGTGACAGAGCACTAGCTAACCAGTAAAGAGGACAAAGAGGAAGCAGCTGTAGCAATGAATATGATGCATTGTCACCCTACAATACGTTTGTGAGATCAAAGCATGTAGAAGTAACTGCATGGCCATGTTAAACTACAGATGAACTGGTGAATAGGATATTATGTTAATTTTCTGATATTTCATAATGGTTGGACATGCCCTGTCAAATGTATATGTTTTTTCAACATTGCTTTAACCATAAGATGACTCAAATGTTTTCTCCAGCACTCTCTAACCCGTTAAAACTTCTTATGGCTGCAATCACGTCACCGGGATGATATGACAACAGCCAGTGACAGTGCAGGGCGCCAAATTCAAACAACAGAAATCTCATAATTAAAATTCCTCAGACATTCATGTGTCTTATATCATCTTAAAGGTAATCTTGTTGTTAATCCCACCAAAGTGTCCGATTTCAAATATGCTTTTCAGCGAAAGCACTACAAATGATTATGTTAGGTCACCACAAAACCACAATAAGCACAGCCATTTTTCCAGCGAAAGATAGCTTTCACAAAAAGCAGAAATAGAGATAAAATGAATCACTAACCTTTGATTATCTTCATCAGATGACACTCATAGGACTTCATGTTACACAATACATGCATGTTTTGTTTGATAAAGTTTATATTTATATAAAAAAATCTGAGTTTACATTGGCGCGTTACATTAACTAGTTCCAAAAACATCAAGTGATTTTGCATAGCCACATCGTTTCAATAGAAATACACATCATAAATGTAGATGATAATACAAGTTATACACATGGAATTATAGATATACCTCTCCTTAAGGCAACCGCTGTGTCAGATTTAAAAAAAAACTTTACGGAAAAATAAACCATGCAATAATCTGAGACGGAGCTCAGAACAATAGCCAAATTAGCCGCCATGTTGGACTCAACAGAAACCAGAAAATACATGATAAATGTTTCCTTACCTTTGATGAACTTCATCAGAATGCAGTCCTAGGAATCCCAGGTCCACAATAAATGCTTGATCTGTTCGATAATGTCCGTTATTTATGTCCAATTAGCTACTTTGGAATTGTTTACCAAACGCGCTAACCAAAGTCACAAAGCGCATCCACTATAACGTGACGAAATGTCCAAAAGTTCCGTAACAGTCAGTAGAAACATGTCAAACGATGTACTGAATCAATCTTTAGAATGTTGTTAACATACATCTTGAATAACGTTCCAACCGGAGAATTACATTGACTTCAGTTAACCGATGGAACGGAGCTCCCTCTCACATGCGTGGGCACAGTTCAATGCGTGGGCACCTCATGGCAATGATTACTCATTCCTGTCTCCTTCGGCCCCCCTTCACATTAGAGTCATCAGACAAAATTCTATTGACTGTTGACATCTAGTGGAAGCCGTAGGAAGAGAAAACTCATCCAAATCTCGCTGTAATTTCAATGAGAGCTTGGTTGAAAATCTGCCACCCCCAGAAAAAATCCAAACAGAAAGTGGAACTTCTCAGGTTTTTGCCTGCCATATGAGTTCTGTTATACTCACAGACATAATTCAAACAGTTTTAGAAACTTCCGAGTGTTTTCTATCAAATACTAATAATAATATGCATATATTAGCAACTATGACATAGGAGCAGGCCGTTTACTCTGGGCACCTCTGTGCACCTTTCATCCAAGCTACTCAATACTGCCCCTTCAGCCATAAGAAGTTAACTATTTTACTCCAATGGAGAAAAGAGACATCAGAAGAAAAAGTTTTTTGTTTACTTTAGCATACCTTTGAGATATAGTTTTAGTGGATAACTGTCAATAACCATTGATTATAATAGCATTGCCTAAATAATCCTCTAGCATTGCCTTAATAATCCTCAAGGCAAAAGTCTCCCATGCCTTGATGCATCACCAAACCATTGTGAATTGAAACAGTTGAGGATAAAAGTAAAGAACATAAACTTTCCTGAGTGAAGGAGAGTGGCAAAAGTACCAAGAGTTCGAGGTTTGGCCTTCTGAAACTGAGTGATTGAATTTCTTGGCAGGGGATTCATTAAAATTATAATTCTTATTTATGAAGCCCTTTAAAAAAACTGCTTCCTATTAATTTACTTTTTTCTCTCATTTTCTTTCTTTCTTTCTTTCTCCCTTTCCCTTTTTTTCTCACTTCCCAGTGAACTTGGCACACTAATAGGTTATGAATAATTCTGTTTCAGCTTAGACGGCAATTAGCCACAATGCCAGAGGCCATTCTTCTTCTCCTCCACCAGGGGAGATTTAACACCCAGCTGAGAGAGAGTGCCCACACTTTCCCCTGGCTATATCATTCTTATATCTTGACCACCACCCCTTAATGATTAAGGGGTTAACTTGGGTGAATCCTCTCCCATTGATAAAGCTCTGTTCGCTTAGGTCTTTGAAGAGTTCATCTGGTTTGGTATTTCTTGTATATTGTATGGTTTTATGTTATTATGGGAAAGTGAAGGTCAGCGGAGGAGCTCTGAGAACCAAAACTAGTCTTTGGGTACACCTGCAGCCTAATGTCAAGAGCCATTGGCAGGCAATACGGTGAGGGAACAAAATGAGCAAATGGACTAATTATGTCCTTGTGTTTCTCTCTCTCATGTTTTTGGGAGAAATGTTACTGTTGGTAATTAGCGATAGGCTGTACATAAAACTGTACATAAAAAGCCTTGCTGCTGGACTTCAAACAACAGAGAGAAGTGAGCCAGCTGTCATTAGAGAAAGTTGCACCAACAATTACGACAAAGAGGGAGCGAGAGTAGCAGCTCCTCAGGTCACTGGCAGAAACATGGGAACAAAGAAACAAGTAATTCTCCAAAATAGGGTAGGTTTGCAATTATACAGATATAGACTGGTTCAAATCCCTGTCTAGTAGTGGTCTCAGAGGCAGCATTAGATGGCATTAGAGAGGGGAATGGTTCAGGTTCTTTTTTTGTATTTTTGTTGTTGTTGCTCCAGTCATGTTTGCCGTATGGAACTTGGGATTGAATAAGGGAGAGTGAAATTGTGTTTCAGCATGATATAGTACAATCTCCAAAAACACTGCCTCTGTCTACTCTTGAACCTCTTAGATATTCCTCTAGCAGTCCCACTATCATCATGGCTGTCTCTTACCTTCACTCACAAGGAGTGCCAATGTAGATTTCTTGTAATTCTTTGCTGCTTTAAGGTATTTTCCCTTTACATTTATCTTATATAATGTGTGATTTCTTCCATTTCTAGCTATCTAAAGTCAATCCCGTTAGAAAGACAGCAGAACACCCAAGAGATAGAACTGATTCATGTTGCAGGATGTCAGAGTAGAGCAGAGCTAGCCATTTTTGCATATTCACAGTCACAGGCTGACTACAGAGTAAAAATGACTCACACATAACGGTGAGAAAGACGTTTCCCGATGCCAAGACCACCTTTTCTCTCGTCGCTCGGTCGTAGATGCCCACGTGGCATTCATACGGTCCATTGTCCGAGATCCGTACCTCCGGGAGCCTGCAGAGTTGAGGCAAACATTTGATTAAAAATGAAATACACAGACAGTTTTTCATAATATATAATTTTCAGATAATTCAATCCACTTGCAAATTGCATGACACTGTCCTTTATTGTGTTCCTGCTTTTCCTCCAAATGTCCCTATTGAATGATGTCGAAAGGAGGTGAACAGCAGACCTACTCAGAATACTCAATTTGTTTGAATTCAGGAATAAATAATTTTACCAAAACCTCATTATTTTTCAGGAGTAAAGCCTCCATGTTTGTGTGGAGAAACAAATGAAACCAAACAATTAGAAGCTAGAAGCCTGTGTTTCAGACATAAGGAAGTGGATGGCTGCAAACTTTATACTTTTAAACTCGGACAAAACAGAGATGCTTGTTCTAGGTCCCAAGAAACAAAGAGATCTTCTGTTGAATCTGACAATTAATATTGATGGTTGTACAGTCGTCTCAAATAAAACTGAAGGACCTCGGCAATACTCTGGACCCTGATCTCTCTTTTGACAAACATATCAAGACTGTTTCAAGGACAGCTTTTTCCCATCTACGTAACATTGCAAAAATCAGAAACTTTCTGTCCAAAAATGATGCAGAAAAATTCATCCATGCTTTTGTTACTTCTAGGTTAGACTACTGCAATGCTCTACTTTCCGGCTACCCGGATAAAGCACTAAATAAACTTCAGTTAGTGCTAAATACGGCTGCTAGAATCCTGACTAGAACCCCAAAATGTGATCATATTACTCCAGTGCTAGCCTCCCTACACTGGCTTCCTGTTAAGGCAAGGACTGATTTCAAGGTTTTACTGCTAACCTACAAAGCATTACATGGGCTTGCTCCTACCTATCTTTCCGATTTGGTCCTGCCGTACATACCTACACGTACGCTACGGTCACAAGACGCAGGCCTCCTAATTGTCCCTAGAATTTCTAAGCAAACAGCTGGAGGCAGGGCTTTCTCCTATAGAGCTCCATTTTTATGGAATGGTCTGCCTACCCATGTGAGAGACGCAGACTCGGTCTCAACCTTTAAGTCTTTACTGAAGACTCATCTCTTCAGTGGGTCATATGATTGAGTGTAGTCTGGCCCAGGAGTGTGAAGATGAACGGAAAGGCGCTGGAGTAACGAACCGCCCTTGCTGTCTCTGCCTGGCCGGTTCCCCTCTCTCCACTGGGATTCTCTGCCTCTAACCCTATTACAGGGGCTGAGTCACTGGCTTACTGGTGATCTTTCATGCCGTCCCTAGGAGGGGTGCGTCACTTGACTGGGTTGAGTCACTGACGTGATCTTCCTGTCTGGGTTGGCGCCCCCCCCCTTGGGTTGTGCCGTGGCGGAGATCTTTGTGGGCTATACTCGGCCTTGTCTCAGGATTGTAAGTTGGTGGTTGAAGATATCCCTCTAGTGGTGTGGGGGCTGTGCTTTGGCAAAGTGGGTGGGGTTATATCCTTCCTGTTTGGCCCTGTCCGGGGATATTATCGGATGGGGCCACAGTGTCTCCTGACCCCTCCTGTCTCAGCCTCCAGTATTTATACTGCAGTAGTTTATGTGTCGGGGGGCTAGGGTCAGTTTGTTATATCTGGAGTACTTCTCCTGTCTTATCCGGTGTCCTGTGTGAATTTAAGTATGCTCTCTCTAATTCTCTCTTTCTCTCTCTCTCTCGGAGGACCTGAGCCCTAGGACCATGCCTCAGGACTACCTGGCATGATGACTCCTTGCTGTCCCCAGTCCACCTGGCCGTGCTGCTTCTCCAGTTTCAACTATTCTGCCTGCGGCTATGGAACCCTGACCTGTTCACCGGACGTGCTACCTGTCCCAGACCTGCTGTTTTCAACTCTCTAGACACTGCAGGAGCGGTAGAGATACTCTTAATGATCGGCTATGAAAAGCCAACTGACATTTACTCCTGAGGTGCTGACTTGCTGCACCCTCGACAACTACTGTGATTATTATTATTTGACCATGCTGGTAATTTATGAACATTTGAACATCTTGGCCATGTTCTGTTATAATCTCCACCCGGCACAGCCAGAAGAGGACTAGCCACCCCTCATAGCCTGGTTCCTCTCTAGGTTTCTTCCTAGGTTTTGGCCTTTCTAGGGAGTTTTTCCTAGCATCCATGCTTCTACACCTGCACTGCTTGCTGTTTGGGGTGTTAGGCTGGGTTTCTGTACAGCACTTTGAGATATCAGCTGATGTAAGAAGGGCTATATAAATATATTTGATTTGATTTGAATTATTCAGCCAGCCAGCAGATACGATACGACCATTTTTGAACGGCCTCGTAAGCTCAATCTGTATTCTGTTCCCAACTAATGTGTCAACAGCGATAATCAAAGTGAGACACTACCAGTAGCATTAAGGCCCTGTGATTTATTTCCACAAAACGGGAACAATTGCCCTTCCTGCCCGGCTGTTTCAGGTGGAGACCTCTGTTGGAACAACGGCAGAGCAACCAGAGCGCCGGAACTCTAATGAGTTCAGCAGTGGGGAGTGTGTGTGTGTGTAGTGTGTAAGAGTGTGGAGGGTAAGAGGTGATCATTCTGTTGGTGAACAGTCAACCCTGTGTGGGGCAATGATGCACCCTTCCCACCCCCAGCCCATATAGAGAACATGTCCACAGTCACTTTGAAGAGTCCCCATTGGGTCACGGCTGCAGATGCTGACTGATAGAACCTCAGTGGCAGTCACATTAACATTGTATTTTATTAAGTGTTTGCTAGATTAAGATTTTACTATTTGATAATTACAGTTGACAGTATATGATTGATGTTATGATTGTAAATTGGTGTACAATTCAGTCTATGATTGCAAGAAACCAATAAAAACCTACTACTACTACTACATGACAGGGCTGTGTTAATGCTGCCTTCAACAAAGGCCTCCAGCTTTAAAATACTTCACCAAGATGATAGTCACGTGATGATTGACTGACAGTAGGCTGATTTGTATTGAAAGGGGGCAACAGTGGACTCCGCTGTGCATCTCATAAACACTGCTCTGATTCAGCCGCTCGTTTTTTTCATCATGTCAGATCACATGCCATGAATTTTGCCCAGATGTGCATTGCACTGGAATGTTTTCCACAAATGAATAATAACAAAGTTGACCACAAAAAAAAAAAATCCTTTAGGAGTAGCATGCAATTTCACCCCACTAATTCTAGTTTTGAGGGCACTTTGTCAAACAGTGATTATTATGATGTGATGAGCCCTGGCACCGGTGATACCTATTCTGGCATTACCCTCGCATTCCTCTCAGTGAATTTGGCTCCACGAGCTGTGCCCACCAACTGCCATGTGACTCCAGTCCAGCACATCTCTTCTCTTTGTCTCTCTCTCTCTCTTGCTTTCTCTGTCTCTCTCTCTGTCTCTCTCTATCTTGCTTTCTTTCTCTTGCTCTCTCTCTCTTGCTCTCTCACTCTCTGTCTCTCTCTCTTGCTTTCTTTGACTTGCTCTCGCTCTCTCTTGCTCTCTCAATTCAATTTCAATTCAAGGGGCTTTATTGGCATGGGAAACATACAGTGCCTTCGGATAGTATTCAGACCCTTCGACTTTTTCCTCATTTTGTTACGTTACAGCCTTATTCTAAAATTGATCAATTACATTTTTTTCCCTCAGCAATCTACACACAATCCCCCATAATGAAAGAGCGAAAACAGGTTGTTTGAAAAGATGTATAAAATGAAAAAACGCCAGAAACACCTTATTTACATTACAGTATTCAGACCCTTTGCTATGAGACTCGAAGTTGAGCTCAGTTGCATCCTGTTTCCATTGATTATCCTGGAGACGTTTCTACAACTTGGTTGGAGTCCACCTGTGGTAAATTCAATTGACTGGACATGATGTGGACAGGCAAACACCTGTCTGTATAAGGTTCCACAGTTAACAGTGCATGTCAGAGCAAAAACCAAGCCATGAAGTTGTCCGTAGAGCTCCGAGATAGGATTGTGTCGAGGCACTGATCTGAGGAAGGTACGAAAAAATGTCTGTAGCATTGAAGGTTCCCAAGAACATGAGTGGCCTCCATCATTCTTAAATGGAAGACGCTTGGAACCACCAAGGCTCTTCCTAGAGCTGGCTGCCCGGCCAAACTGAGCAATCGGGGAAAAGGGCCTTGGTCAGGGAGGTGACCAAGGGACCGATGGTCACTCTGACAGAGATCGAGAGTTCCTCTGTGGAGATGGGAGAAACTTCCAGAAGTACAACCAACTTGCAGCACTCCACCAATCAGGCCGTTATGGTAGTGGCCAAATGGAAGCCACTCTTCAGTAAAAGGCACATGACAGCCTGCTTGGAGTTTGCCAAAAGGGAGCTAAAGACTCCCAGACCATGAGAAACAAGATTATTTGTTCTGATGAAACCAAGATCACGTCTGGAGGAAACCAGGTAGCCATCCCTACGGTGAAGCATGGTGGTGGCAGCATCATGCTGTGTGAATGTTTTTTAGCAGCAGGGACTAAGAGACTAGTCAGGATCTAGGGAAAGATGAACGGAGAAAAGTACAGAGATATCCTCGATGAAAACCTGCTCCAGAGTGCTCAGGACCTCAGACTGGAATGTGATATTTCAGTTTTTATTTTTAATACATTTGCAAAAATGTCTAAACTTATTATGTTTTGTCATTATGGGGTATTTTGTGTAGATGGATGAGGGATTCTTTTTAAATAATGATGCATCGTAACAACATTTTTTGGTGGATAAAGTCAAGAGGTCTGCATACTTTCTGAAGGCACTGTATGTGTACATTGTCAAAGCAAGTGAAATGAGACAGGAGAAGAGAGCGGGGTGAGTTGGGCCGGTTGTATGACTCTGAATACTAATTTTGGTCTCTAGTATTGGAAGATTGAAATCTCCTTTGTTACAGAAATACTCTTGCCCCCAAAACCTTAACAAAAAAGGTAAACTAAAGAACATTATCCCTGACATCCAAGTGTTTGGAATGGTTAGTGGGAATCTAAAGAGTAATCATGTCATATTATTTATTATTTTGTGATGTCATTAAGGATGGTATAATGAAATAACTGCAACTCTGAAAGTGTACATTCTATTTATCAAGTTTACATCTAAGTGTTGTATAAAATATATGATTAATTATGAGAGTACTTTTGTGAAGATAGCAATGTGATTTTATTCTTCAAAACGTTTGCTCAGTCAGTAACCACGCCCAAGTGAGCACGGACATTGTGTTGGCGTGATGGAACACCCCCTTTTTACACGAGGATAAAAGCCTTGGTAACAAAATGTACATTAGACCAAGCAGACGGCCGCTGTGAGCCGGACGTTACGAATGGCTGAAACTACCAGACCAGAAAGCGTGGAGTGGTGGCTACACGTTGAAATGATTAGAATCTCTGAAACTCGCAACAGGAGAGAATAAGATACAGAATAGACCAGAACATTTGACCGTCTGCAGCTGTGCATGTAAAGGGACCTAGAACTTTGACTAAAGGCACGAGGTTGGAAGCAAGAAACCTCATCTCAGACTATCACTGGTGTATCTGAAGTATCTGTCAAACAAACACTTCACTATCAAAGAAGCTCAACATCTAAGGTTTCTGTAACAAATATTAAGTTCTGCTTTTCTGATGTATCAAATACTTATGTCATGCAATAAAATGCAAATTAATTACTTAAAAATCATACAATGTGATTTTTTGGATTTTTGATGCTTTGTAAGTAGGAAAACCTGCAAAATCGGCAGTGTATCAAATACTTGTTCTCCCCACTGTATCTACAACCCAAAATCCATGTATATGTGTGTGTATAACGTGTATGTTATCATGTGTGTGTTTGCATGTGTCTGTGCCTATGTTCGTGTTACTTCACAGTTCCCGCTGTTCCATAAGGTGTATTTTACCTGCTTTTGAAATCTGATCATCAGTTACCTGACGTGGAATAGAGTTCCATGTAGTTATGGCTCTATGTAGTACTGTGCGCCTCCCTTAGTCTGTTCTGGACTTAGGGACCGTGAAGAGACCTTTGCTGGCATGTCTTGTGGGGTATTCATGGGTGTCTGAGCTGTGTGCTTGTATTTTAAACAGACAGCTTGGTACCTTCAGCTTGTCAACACCTCTTACAAAAACAAGTAATGTGGAAGTCAATCTCTCTTCCACTTTGAGCCATGAGAGATTGACATGCATGTCAATAATGTTAGCTCTCCATGTACTTTTTAGAGCCAGGCGTGCTGCCCTATTCTGAGCCAACTGCAATTTTCCCAAGTCCCTCTTTGTGGCACCTGACCACACGACTGAACAGTAGTCCAGGTGTGACAAAACCAGGGCCTGTAGGACCTGCCTTGTTGATAGTGTTGTTAAGAAGATAGAGCAGTGCTTTATTATGGACAGACTTCTCCCCATCTTAGCTACTTTTGTATCAATATGTTTTGACCATGACAGTTTACAATCCAGGGTTAATCCAAGTAGTTTATTCACCTCAACTTGCTCAATTTCCACATTATTCATTAGGAGATGTAGTTGAGGTTTTGGGTTTCGTGAATTATTTGTCGCAAATACAATGCTTTTAGTTTTGGGAATATTTAGGACTAAAAAATTCCTTGCTACCCATTCCAAAACTAACTGCAGCTCTTTGTTAAGTGTTGCAGTCATTTCAGGCGCTGTAGTAGCTGACCTGTATAGTGTTGAGTCATCTGCATACATAGGCACACTGGCCTTACTCAAAGCCAGTGGCATGTCGATAGTAATGATTGAAAAAATCAAGGGACCTAAACAACTACCCTGGGGAATTCCTGCTTCTACATGGATTATGTTTGAGAGGCTTCCATTAACTTCTTGACGCTAGGAGGCAGAATTTTTACGTTTGGAAAAATAACGTTCCCAATGTAAACGGCCTATTTCTCAGGCCCAGATGGTAGAATATGCATATAATAGACAGAGTAGGATAGAAAACACTCTAAAGTTTCCAAAACTGTCAAAATATTGTGAGTATAACAGAACTGATTTTGCAGGCGAAAACCTGAGGAAATCCAACCCAGAAGTGCCTCTTATTTTGAAAAATCCCTGTTCCATTACCTGCCTATCCTCCATTTAAAGGGATATCTACCAGATTCCTTTTCCAATGGCTTCCACAGGTTGTGAACAGTCTTTAGACATAGTTTCAAGCTTTTATTCTGAAAAATGAGCGAGATTTATCAAATCGGGTCAGTGTCCTTGATTAGTTCTTGCGCGCGAAAGTTGTAGCTCGACATTTTATTTCTGTCTTGTATTGAATTACTTTACCCTCCGGTTGAAATATTATCGATTATTTATGTTAAAAACCACCTGAGGATTAATTATAAAAACGTTTGACATGTTTCTACGACCTTTACGGATACTATTTGGAATTTTCATCTGCCCTTCAAGACCGGCACGAGCCTGTGGATTACTGAACATAACGCGCAAACCAAATGGAGGTTTTTAGATATAAAAATCATCTTTATCAAACAAAAGGAACATTTATTGTGTAACTGGGAGTCTCGTGAGTGCAAACATCCGAAAATCATCAACGGTAAGCGATTAATTTTATTGCTTTTCTGACATTCGTGACCAATCTACATTGCTGCTAGGTGTTCGTAATGTTTTGTCTAGTGATCGATAAACTCACACAAACGCTTGGATTGCTTTCGCTGTAAAGCATATTTTCAAAATCTGACACGACAGGTGGATTAACAACAAGATAAGCTGTGTTTTGCTATATTGCACTTGTGATTTCATGAATATAAATATTTTTTGCAATTATTTTTGAATTTGGCGCTCTGCAATTCAGCGGTTGTTGATGACAATTATCCCGCTAAAGGGATCCGTGCGCCAAGAGGTTAGAACACCCTCTGTGTTCTGTTAGACAAGTAACTCTTTATCCACATTATAGAAAGGGGTGTAAAGCCATAACACACACATTTTCCAGCAGTAGACTATGCTCAATAATGTCAAAAGCTGCACTGAAGTCTAACAAGACAGCCCCCACAATCATTTTATCATCAATTTCTCTCAGCCAATCATCAGTCATTTGTGTAAGTGCTGTGCTTGTTCAGTGTCCTTCTCTATACGCATGGTGAAAATCTGTTGTCAATTTGTTTACAGTGAAATAGCACTGTATCTGGTCAAACACAATTTTTCCCTGAAGTTTAATAAGGGTTAGTAACAGGTTGATTGGTCTGCTATTTAAGCCAGTAAGGGGGGCTTTACTATTCTTGGGTAGAGGAATGACTTTAGCTTCCCTCCAGGCCTGAGGGCACACACTATCTAGTAGGCTTAAATTGAAGATGTGGCCAGCAGGAGTGTCAATATTGTCCGCTATTATCCTCAGTAATTTTCCATCCAGATTGTCAGACCCCGGTGTCTTGCCATTGTTGATAGACAACAATATTTTTTTCATGTCTTCCACACTGACTTTACGGAATTCAAAAGTACAATTATTGTCTTTCATAATTTGGTCAGATATACTTGGATGTGCAGTGAAGTTGAGGCTCCTCAGGGGAGGACCTTCCTCAGTGAAATTTCATAAAAATAAAAATAGTGAAACATTAAAAAGTTATCATTTTTCAAATAATTCAAATAATCACCAAAAATTGACTAAATAACTTTTTTGCAATGAAGGTCTACAGTAACTTCAACAGCACTGTCTGGGGTAGCACCATGGTGCAGCCGGAGAACAGCTAGCTTCCGTCCTACTCTGGCTACATTGACTTTAATACAAAATCTAGGAGGCTCGTAGGCCTCACCCCCTTCCATAGACAAGCATGGTAATTATGACCACTTCCGGAGGACGTCCTCCAACCAATCAAATCTTTTGCAGTATGAACTGACATGTTGTACCTCCAATCATAGAATTAGAATCAGAGAATGAACCTATTGAGTTGTATTGGGATTGTGCCACAGAGCATTATGGGGTTTCTATGTGTTGAGAAACTTGGTGACATTGTTGGATAGAGATAAAATATTAAAGAGAGAGTTTGACGCAGCAAAATATTTAGCGTGCGCTCAAGTAGGCTTTCCACTTTTCTCCGGTATTTATTTAGTAAAGATGATAACACAGTCACATCATCGATGAAGACAAGTGAGCCTGTTCCACTGGCAGCCATACAGGTCCAAGCCATAACACCCCCTCCACCATGTTTCACGGATGAGGTGGTATGCTTTGGATCATGGGCATGTCTTTTTTTTCTCCACACTTTCCTCTTTCCATCACTCTGGTACATGTTAATCTTTGTCTCATCTGTCCACAATACTTTTTCTAGAACTCTTGGGGCTATTTTAGGTGATTTTTAGCAAACTGTAACCTCGCCTTTCTGTTCTTCAGGCTTATCAGGGGTTTGCATCTTGTAGTGTACCCTCTGTAGTCCTGCTGGTGTAGTCTTCTACGTATGGTAGACTTTGACACATCTACACCTGCATCCAGGAGAGTGTTTTTGATCGGTTGGGCTGTTGTCAGGGGGGTTTTCTTCACCATAGAGAGTATTCTCCCGTCATCCACTACAGTGGTCTTCCTCAGTCTACTGGGTCTTATGACATAATTGAGTTCACCGGTTGTTTTTTTCTTGTTAATGATGAACCAAACTGTTGACTTGGGCATGCCCAGGGTTTTTGCAATGTTCCTGATTGATTGATTTTCATTTCAGAGCCTTATGACGGCCAGCTTCATTTGCATCGACACTGCTGTCTTCCTCATGTTGTCACACCCCAACAACAACCTCCAAAGGCAATAGCAGAGTCTAGAATCAATACTATTCATCAACAGCTCTCCTGCATTCATTAACGACACAAATGAATACACCTGCCTAACGACACACATCTGTGAAGCCAATTCAACAAATACTTAGTAGTACCTTAAAATGGGGGGGACCATGTACAAAAGGTGCTGTCATTTCTAAACGGTTCATCCGATATGTATGAAAATACCCTCAAATTAAAGCTGACAGTCTGCACCTCACTCTCATTGTCATTGTATCCTTTCAAACTCAAAGTGCTAGAGTACAGAACCAAAATAACAAAACAACGGTCACTGTCCAATGAATTATGGTGCTCACTGTATATTTACAGCTAAGTCCCCTCCTGTTCCCTGATTAAGAGGTGATGACTACTCCACTCCACTACCTTTGTCAACTTTCTCCTGACATGAACTGAAGCCACTTCTCATGTGCCCACTGGCACACTGGCACATTGAATGTTTTCACTCCAAGCACTGTGAGTACCCCTATACATTTTCTCTCATTCCTGTATGTAAAGTCAATCACATTATTACACATCAATAATTTTACTCTTTGCTTGGACTAACTCATTCTTAGCTCTTTAGTCTAACTGTGTAGTGTGTTGTGTTATTGCTTTTTGTCTTCCCAGTCAAATCCTGTCCTGCACTGGTCAAGTCTCCGAACAGCTCAACTCATGCCTCATACCCTCATTCAATCACTGCTGTGATCCCCATACTAATGTACTATAAATGTCTTCATTAAATGCTTTAGGTTCAAATAATTCGTTTTTGACGATTTTTGAAACACACTTTGTCGTCTCCGTGCGTTACGCACCTATACGTGGGTCACCCATCCTCCTTCATTTTTCAAATCTCCAGCCTCCACTGGTGTAGTGTCAGCGTTTATTGCTGGCATTTCATCCCTATGTTTGTTTATCTTGTCAATGAAAAAGTAATTAAAGTAGTTGCCAATATCAGTGGGTTTTGTGATAAATGAGCCATCTGATTCAATGAATGATGGAGCTAAGTTGGCTTTTTTTCCCCAAAATGTCATTTAAGGTGCTCCAAAGCTTTTACTATCATTCTTTATCTTTCTTTCATACTATAGTTTAATTGTATTTTTATTTAGCTTAGTCACATGATTTCTTAATTTGCAGTATGTTTGCCAATCAGCTGTGCTGCCAGACTTATTTGCCATACCTTTTGCCTCATCCCTCTCAACCATGCAATTTTTCAATTCCTCATCAACCCAAGGGGATTTAATAACAGTTTTTAGTAATTTTCTTAATGGGTGTGTGCTTATTAGTCTAGAGGCGAAAGAAATGCACACCTATTTCGGCGAGGTGCTGGCTAGCGGAGTGGAACACTTAAAAAATATATGAGAGCCGCACACTCTAGGAGCTCAGATGCAAAAATATTTATGTCCAACGTTGCGACAGACAAGCTGTCTTCATCAGGGTATTATGACAAACACTGCGGGATGACTCTACGTTATATTGAACATGTTACCCTGTCTTTTGACACTATATAAATGAGTCATCCCGCGTTGTTTGTCATTATACCCTGATGAAGGCCGCTTGTCTGTCGAAACGTTGGACATAAATGTTTTTGCATCTGAGCTCCTAGAGTGTGCAGCTCTCCTTTATATTTTATGTGTGCTTATTAGTAACTGGAATAAGCAATTTCATAAATGTGTCAAGTGCAGCATCTGGTTGCTCCTCATTATCATCCTCATTACACACCACAGACCAGCAAATATTCATGAACACATGAATCACTACAAAACATATTGTATGACCTCTTGTACACTATATTAGGCTCAGCCTTTGGAACTTTGGATTTCCTAGATATGGCTATTATATTGTGACCACTACATCCTAAGGATTTGGATACTGCTTTAAAGCAAATTTTTGCAGCATTAGTAAAGAAGTGATCAATACATGTTGATGAATTCATTCCTGTGCTGTTTGTAAATACCCTGGTAGGCAGCAGGCACTGGTTACAGTTTGAAGTTTTTTCTTTAGTGGGCAGGTTGATGAGAGCCAATGAACATTTAAATCACCCAGAAAATACTTCTCCGTTGATATCACATACATTATCAAGCATTTCACACATATTATCCAGAAACTGACTGTTAGCACTTGGTGGTCTATAGCAGCTTCCCACAAGAATGGGCTTTAGGTGAGGAAGATGAACCTGTAGCCATACTACTTCAACAGTATTTAGCATTAGATATTCTCAAAGCTTTACAGGAATGTGCTTATTTATTTATTCATATGAGTTTCAGAGATAGTCAGAATATGAGTTACATGCAAGTTATTGACTTCATGGACCTTGTTTCTCAGGCTGCATATGTTAATATGGGCTATTTTAAGCACTATTCTGGGTTGTTTGCTTGTTTTTAAATGCTTTACTGGGAAGCTTATCAGAAGTAGACTTGATAGTGCAGGGTGAGCTGCACAAAGTGGTCTTCCTACTAGGGCACACCGCCTCAGTGCTAACAGTGTAACTCTGGTTCATAGGCTCATGATTACTGCATCCAATAGCTTAACAAAGGTATTAAGTGCAATTAGGGGAACATAAATTAAGTTACTTACATTGTGTCTGCCAACACCGCTAGGATAATGTACATTTAACGCAGCATTATGACGACTCATTGTCACAATGGTATGGATTAGCTGAGCTGGTCTTGGGTCATTGATAAGTCATTGTTTCAACGCAGCCTTGAAAGGGGTGGACAGGAGTCCAGGAACCAAGATGATTTGGATGGACTCTGTCATTCCTGTTGAGTATCTTCTGTATCCAGAAGGAGTCAAAGTTATCTATACAAGTGACTGTGGAGAGCCGACACGGCGGTGACACTTCCACCAGAGCGGCGTCTGGCTACTGGGGTAAAAGAAAAAGTAGGCGGGCGTGGGTTCCCCAGTAGCTTGTGTAGGTTTGCTACTTGCTTGCTAAGAGTAGCCACTTCACCCCTGTAGTACTCCGCAAACAAGCAGTTGCTACATTGAAAGTTAGCGCGGTCCACATTTCCCAGAACAAAACAAAGTAAACACAGCTCCTGCAGCGCTTGAAACGTTCAATAGCGACCTCCTTTTGAGACCGCTGAGTCAGCTAGGCTAGCTGTGCTTCCGTGTCTCACCCCCTCTGTGGAATCTGGAGGGATCCCGAGACAGACAGCAGAGCTCATAGCAACTTAGCCCAACAGAGCCGCAGAATCCCAAATAAAATAAATGTATATAAAAAAAACTATAAACCGAGGTCTCTCGTTCAGCTTTCAGCATTCAGCAGTGTTGTAAATGATTAAATCAATTTGTGTATTACTGAATATTCAGAAAGGTTGGGGTTCTTGCGGATCCAAGGATTATGCGACGTTCAGAATGAGACTGATATGAGGTAATGATTAATAAGTGACTGTTATCGATATATGATTTACATATATCTCTTTGATTTAATTAGGAAGATGGTAACTCGTTAAACAACTCCTTCTGTGGTGCCCCAAATTCCTAATTAGTTAATTGTTACATTATTAATTTAATCGAGTAACAATTAAACATAGTTTGTTGATTCGATAAATAACAGTCATCACATTCATGATAGTCACATCAACACGGTGTTGTAACGATGTGCAAATATTTAAAGTAATAAAGGCAAATAAATAAACATAAATATAGGTTGTATTTACCAATGGTGTATGTTCTTCACTGGTTGCCCTTTTCTTGTGGCAACAGGTCACAAATCTTTCTGCTGTGATTGCACACTGTGGCATTTCACCCAATAGATATGGGAGTTAATAATAATTGGATTTGTTTTTTAATTCTCTCTGGGTCTTTGTGGGTCAGTCTTACAACAAAATGGCACAGACAAATAGGGCTGCTACTAGCTCTTAGGAAACTGTGCAGTATTTTGTTTTTTTATGTGTTATTTCTTACATTATTAGCCCAGAAATGTTTTGCTGTTATTGCATACATCCAGGAAGAACTTTTGTATAACAGCATTACCAGCATTATGACCAGGAATAAAAATTTCCCAAATCAGTTCCATTGTTCGTACCCCCCAGGGCAATTGAACTGATTCCTGAGGCTGATCAAAAACACGTCGGCGGAGGAGAGGTACTCGGAGTGGATTTCTAATCTGACTCAGGAGGTGCGCACACCACCGACCGCTTATGAGTATATTACTCGCTAATGTTTTGTGTCTGGATAATAAAGTTGACGAGCTCAGGATGAGTATTTCCTTCCAGAGAGACATCAGGGATTTTAACATACTCTGTTTCACTGAAACAAGGCTCTCTCGGGATATACTGTCTGAGTCTCTACAGCCCGCTTTGAGGATAACACAGTGCCACCGATGCGGCCCTCAACCAAGGACTGTGGTCTCTCCTTCTCCATGGCCAACGTAAGACATTTAAACGTGTTAACCTTTGCAAGGCTGCCGGCCCAGACGACATCCCTAGCTGTGTCCACAGAGCATGCCCAGACCAGCTGGCTGGAGTGTTTACGGGCCTATTCAATCTCTCCCTATCCCAGTCTGCTGTCCCCACATGCTTCAAGATGTCCACCATTGTTCTTGTACCCAAGAAAGCAAAGGTAACTGAGATAAATGACTATCGCTGAGAAGCAGGTATGGGGAGTCAACATTTGAATGAGGAACAGACAGGTAACAGGACAGGAACAGCATCAGCACATGGGTATACAAAGACATACGAACATTAATGCAGAAAGCAGGGAACAGAGCAGGGAACCAGACAGATATAGGGAAGGTCATGACAGAGATGACTGAGTCCAGGCGAGTCCGATATTCGCTGATGCGCGTGATGGGGGTAAGGCAGGTGTGCATAATGATGATGGCAGGAGTGCGTAATGCTGGGGAGCCTGGCGCGAAGGAAAGAGCGGGAGCAGTCGTGACATAGACCCACTTCAATTTGTCTACCGCCCTAATAGATCCACAGACGATGCAATTGCCATCGCACTGCACACTGCACTCTCCCATCTGGACAAGAGGAATACCTATGTAAGAATGCTGTTCATTGACTATAGCCCAGCATTCAACACCATAGTACCCTCAAAGCTCATCATTAACTTCACTAGGGTATGGGGCAGCATTTTGGATGAAAAGCGTGCCCAAATTAAACTGCCTGCTACTCAGGCCCAGAAGCTAGGATATGCATATAATTAGGAGATTTAGATAGAAAACAATCCAAAGTTTCCAAAACTGTCAGAACATTGTCTGTGAGTATAACAAAACTGATTCTGCAGGCAAAAATCTGAGGAAATCCCTCTTCCATTTAAAGGCGTATCAACCAGATTCCTTTTCCAATGGCTTCCTCAGGCTGCGACCAGGCTTTAGACATAGTTTCAGGCTTTTATTTTGAATTTTTTGATTAGTTCCTGCACGCGAGAGGGGTAGCTCGACATTTTCTTTCTCTCTTTTCTTGAATAGGTTACCGTCCGGTTGAAATATTATCGATTATGTAGGTTATAAACAACCTGAGGATTGATTATAAAAAACGTTTGACATGTTTCTACGAACATTACGGATACTTTTGGGAATTTTCGTCTGCCTTTCAGGAACGGAACGAGGCTGTAGTTTTCTGAACATTACGCGCAACCCAAATGGCGTTTTTTTGTTATAAAACTAATATTTATCGAACAAAAATAACATTTATTATGTAACTGGGAGTCTCGTGAGTGCAAACATCCGAAGATTATCAAAGGTAAGCGATTCATTTTATTGCTTTTCTGACTTTCGTGACCAAGCTAATTTAAGGCTAGCTGTTCTAGCATTGATTGATACACTCACAAACGCTTGGATTGCTTTCGCTGTAAAGCATATTTTCAAAATCTGACACGATAGGTGGATTAACAACAAGCTAAGCTGTGTTTTGGTATATTTCACTTGTGATTCCATGATTATAAATATTTTTGGGATTATTTTGGAATCTGGCGCTCTGCAATTCAGTGTTTGTTTAGGAAAATGATCCCTGTAATGGGATCCGTAGCGTCGAGAAGTTAACTAGTGTGCTGTTAAAGATAATGCAGATGATTTTCCCAAGGTTGCTATTGACGCATATCCCACTGTCACAGTGCAGATAATTGACAGACCAAGGCGCAGTGTGTGTAAAGTTCCACATCTTTATTTAATGTGAAACTTCTTCAACCAAAACAATAAACAAGCAACACAACGTGACTACGTGGTGCAACAAGCACCAACTCAAACAAACAATATCCCACAAACACAGGTGGGAAAACGACTACCTAACTATGATCCCCAATTAGAGGCAAAGATTACCAGCTGCCTCTAATTGGGAACCATACAAAACACCAACATAGAAATATAAACTAGAACACCCCCTAGTCACACCCTGACCTACTACACCATAGAGAACCAAGGGCTCTTTATGGTCAGGGCGAGACACCCCCAAAGGTGCAGACTCTGGCCGCAAAACCTGAAACCAAATGGGGAGGGTAGGCGGGGGTGATTGGTGTCGGTGGCGGCTCCGGTGCAGGTCGTAGCCCACACCCAGACCTCGGATCCGGCCATGGCGCCGGGCTGAAGGACGGCTCCGGCCATAGAGCTGGGCTGGACGCCGTGCCTGGACTGGGCACCGGTGCAGAGGAAGGCTCCGGCCATGGAGCTGGGCTGGACGTCGTGCCTGGACTGGGCACCGGCGCAGAGTAAGGCTCCTGCCATGGAGCGGGACTGGACGCTGTGCCTGGACTGGCCACCGGCGCAGAGGAAGGCTCCTGCCCTGGAGCTGGACTGGACGCCGTGCCTGGACTGGGCACTGGCGCAGAAGAAGGCTCCGGGCATGGAGCAGGACTGGACGCCGTGTCTGGACTGGGCACCGGTGCAGTAGACGGCTCCTGCCATGGAGCGGGACTGGACACCGTGCCTGGACTGGGCTTTGGCACAAAGGAAGGCTCCTGCCTTGGAGCTGGACTAGACGCCGTGCCCGGACTAGGCACCGACGCAGAGGAAGGCTCCAGCCTTGGAGCTGGACTGTGGAGGCGCACGGGAGGCCTGGTGCGTGGAGCCGGCAAGGTGGCACCGGACTGGTGACACGCACTTCAGGGCGGGTGTGGGTAGCTGGCCCTGACGTACCGGGCTGGGGAGACGCACTGGAGGCCTGGTGCGTGGCGCCGGCACAGGTGGTACCGGACTGGTGACACACACTTCAGGGCGAGTGCAGGGAGCTGGCACAGGACGTACCGGACTGGGGAGGCGCACTGGAGGCCTGGAGCCGGCACAGGTGGTACCGGACTGGTGAAACGCACTTCAGGGCGAGTGCAGGGAGCTGGCACAGGACGTACCTGACTCGGGAGGCGCACTGGAGGCCTGGTGCGTGGAGCCGGCACAGGTGGCACTGGACTGGTGACACGCACTTCAGGGCGGGTGTGGGGAGACGGTCTAATTTGTGGTCTGTATAGTTTATCATTTCATTATTAATGATACTAAAAGGCACAGGCCTTTTTGGCTTGGAGAATTTGTATTTTGTCCTGTAGTTCATTCAATGTAATTGGAGAATTCAGTTGGTTCTGGTAGTCTTTAACTTCACTAGGGTAGGAGGCAGCATTCGGAATTTAGGATGAAATGCATGCCCAAATTAACCTGCCTGCTTCTCGGGCCCAGAAGATATGATATGCATATAACTGGTATATTTGGATAGAAAACACTCTAAAGTTTCCAAAACTGCTAAAATAGTGTCTGTGAGTATAACATAACTGATTTGGCAGGTGAAAACCTGAGAAAAATCCATTCAGGAAGTCGTTTCTTTTTTGGTTTTGTAGTTTTCTATTCAATGCCATTACAGTATCCATTGACTTAGGACTCAAATTGCAGTTTCTATGCCTTCCACTAGATGTCAACAGTCTTTAGAAATTGTTTCAGGCTTGTATTCTGAAAAATGAAGAAGTAAGAGAAGTCTGAATGAGTGGACCCTAAAGTGTCACAGAGCTTTTTCATGCGCGCGTCCGAGAGAGTGCGTTTCTTGTTTACCTTTTAAATTGACAACGTTATTGTCCGGTTGAAATATTATCGATTATTTAGGCTAAAAACAACCTGAGGTTTGAATATAAACATCGTTTGACATGTTTCTATGAACTTTACGGATACAATTTAGATTTTTTGGTCTTCCTGTTTTGACTGCGTTTCAGCCTGTGGATTACTGAAGAAAGCGCGCGAACAAAACTGAGGTTTTTGGATATAAAGAGACTTTATCGAACAAAAGGAACATTTATTGAGTAAATTAATGTCTGCTGAGTGCAACTATATGAAGATCATCAAAGGTTAGGGATTAATTTTCTCTATTTCTGACATGTGTAACTGTTCTACTTGGCTGGCTACTGTTTGAAATGATTTGTCTAGTGGGCTTTCGTAAAGCATTTTTAAAATCTGACACCGTGGTTGGATTCACAAGAAGTTAATCTTTAAACCTATATAAAATATGTTTTTTTTCTCTGAATTTTTATAATGAGTATTTCTGTATTTGAATTTGGCGCCCAGCAGTTTCACTGGCTGTTGAAGAGGTGGGACACTACCGTCTCACATGCCCAAGAGAGGTTAATAGTTGATTCTAAGATTTGGATTTGATTATGTATATTTTTTTGCTGTTTGTTCTTTGTTAACCTCTCTAGGGTATGTGGGACGGTAGCGTCTCACCTCGTCAACAGTCAGTGAAACTGCAGGGCGCCAAATTCAAAACAACAGAAATCCCATAATTAAAATTTCTCAAACATACATGTATTTTACACCATTTTAAAGATACACTTGTTGTAAATCCAGCCACAGTGTCCGATTTCAAATAGGCTTTACAATGAAAGCAAACCAAACGATTATGTTAGGTGAGTGCCTATTCACAGAAAAACACAGCCATTTTTCCAGCCAAAGAGAGGAGTCACAAAAAGCAGAAATGTAGATAAAATGAATCACTAACCTTTGATGATCTTCATCAGATGACACTCATAGGACTTCATGTTACACAATACATGTATGTTTTATTCGGTAAAGTTCATGTTTATATCCAAAAATCTCAGTTTACATGGGCACGTTATGTTCAGTAGTTCCAAAACATCCGGTGATTTTGCAGAGAGCCACATCAATTTACAGAAATAGTCATCATAAATGTTGATGAAAATACAAGTGTTACAAATTGAATTTTAGATCCACTTCTCCTTAATGCAACCGCTGTGTCAGATTTTTTTTTTTACTTTACGGAAAAAGCAAACCATGCAATAATCTGAGTATGGCGCTCAGACGACAAATCAACCCAAAGAGATATCCGCCATATTGGAGTCAACATAAGTCAGAAATAGCATTATAAATATTAATTTACCTTTGATGATCTTCATCAGAATGCACTCCCAGGAACCCCAGTTCCACAATAAATGTTTGTTTTGTTCGATAATGTCCATCATTTATGTCCAAATTCCTCCTTGTTGTTCGCGCGTTCAGTACACAATCTAAACTCACGACGCGCGTGCATGTCCAGCGGAAAGTACGGACGAAAAGTCCAAAAAGTTCTGTTACAGTCCGTAGAAACATGTCAAACGATGTATATAATCAATCTTTAGGATGTTCTTAACATAAATCTTCAATAATATTCCAACCGGAGAATTCCTTTGTCTTCAGAAATGCGATGGAACGCAGATAACTCTCACATGAACGTGCATGGTCAGCGCATGGTCAGCTCGTGGCACTCTGGGAGAGACCTTACTCAATCTCCTCTCATTCGCCCCCACTTCACAGTAGAAGCATCAAACAAGGTTCTATAGACTGTTGACGTCTAGTGGATGCCTTAGGAAGTGCAACATGACCCCGTTTCCACTGTATCTTGGATAAGCAAAGAGTTGAAAACCTACAAACCTCAGATTTCCCACTTCCTGGTTGGATTTTTTCTCAGGGTTTGCCTGCCATATGAGTTCTGTTATACTCACAGACATCATTCAAACAGTTTCAGAAACTTCAGAGTGTTTTCTATCCAAATCTATAAATAATATGCATATCCTAGAATCTGGGCCTAAGTAGCAGGCAGTTTACTCTGGGCACACTTTTCATCCGGACGTGAAAATACTGCCCCCTAACCCAAAGAAGTTAAAGGGACAAAAAGATTGGAGAAGTGGTTTACCCATACATCTCCGTTTTGGATAGATAACTCTTCATGTTGTTGTTTGTTTAGTGTTTTCACAAAGTGGTTAGAGTCTATGGATTCTTCAATTACATTGAGCTGATATCTGACGTGCTGTTCCTTCTTTTTCTGCCGTGTATTTATGTATTGTTTTAGTGATTCACCATAGTGAAGGCGTAGGCTCAGGTTTTCTGGGTCTCTATGTTTTTGGTTAGATAGGTTTCTCAATATCTTTCAATGGATTTTGCATTCTTCATTAAACAATTTGTCATTGTTGTTAATTTTCTTCGGTTTTCTTTTGGACATTTTTTTATTTGATATGGAAGCTGAGAGGTCAAATACACTGTTTAGGTTTTCTACTGCCAAGTTAACACATTCACTATTACAGTGGAACGTTTTGTCCAGGAAGTTGTCTAAAAGGGATTGAATTTGTTGTTGCCTAATTGTTTTTTGGTAGGTTTCCACACTACTTTCCTTCCATCTATAGCATTTCTTAATATTATTCAGTTCCTTTGTCTTTGATGCCTCATGATTGAGCATAGCTCTGTTCAAGTAGACTGTGATTTTGCTGTGATCTGATAGGGTTGTCAGTGGGCTGACTGAATGCTCTGAGAGACTCTGGGTTGAGGTCAGTGATAATGTAGTCTACAGGATTACTGCCAAGAGATGAGCTATAGGTGTACCAACCATAGGAGTGCCCTCGAAGCCTACCATTGGCATATCTGGACACTGGAATGTGATGAGACAACATCAACAGGAGAAAGAGCAGGAGAAGAACAGAGCATAGAGGAGAGGATCAGAGTGCTGGAGGAGAGGGTGAGGTGGGATGGCGTGTGACAGAGAACAACCCATTAGAGAGCTGGCCACCCCCACAGAGAAGCCAGAAGAACAGCCCACCTCAGCCCCACACCAATGTCTTGACACCACAGCAGAACAGTTCACCCAGGTTTGGCCGGGTTAGGCCCCCAAATAAAGGTTAAAAAAAGGCAAGTCAGTTAAGAACAAATTCTTATTTACAATGATGGCCTACGCTGGCCAAACCCGGACGACGCTGGGCCAATTGTGCACCGCCCTATGGGACTCTCAATCACGGCCGGATGTGATACAGCCTGGATATACCCAGCGTGTGACAGAGCTGCAGGAGTTGTGACCCGTTTTTGTTGGTTATGTGTCGTAGTTGTGCCTAGGGGGGCATATGGGGGAGGGAATGCTGTCACCTCCAGATAGGTGTTTGTCCCCCTGTGTGCTGAGAGTGTCAGGTTCTTGTTCAGTTCTGGCATTTAGATCGCCACAGACTATTACATGTCCCTGGGCCTGGAAATGATTGATTTCCCCTTCCAGGATGGAGAAGCTGTCTTCATTAAAGTATGGGGATTCTAGTGTGGGGATATAGGTAGCACACAGGAGGAAATTCTTCTCAGTTGAGATAATTTCCTTTTGAATTTCTAGCCAAATTGTAACGGGCTTCCTCCTTCTCCTCATCCGAAGAGGAGTAGCAGGGATTTGACCAAAATGCAGCGGGTTGTGAATACATATTGATTTAATAGACAAAACGGAAAAACACGACAAACACTTGAATAATTACAAAACAAATAAACGAATGTAGACAGACCTGGACACGAACTTACATACAACGTGAAGAACGCATGAACCAGGAAAACAGACTACATAAAACGAACGAACTAACAAAAACCGGAACAGTCCCGTGTGGCGTAACATACAGACACTGACACAGGAGACAATCACCCACAAACAAACAGTGAGAACAACCTACCTTAATATGACTCTCAATTAGAGGAAAACGCAAAACACCTGCCTCTAATTAAGAGCCATACCAGGCAACCCAAAACCAACATAGAAACAGCAAACATAGACTGCCCACCCAAAACTCACGCCCTGACCATCACACACATACAAAACAGAAAACAGGTCAGGAACGTGACAGAACCCCCCCCTCAAGGTGCGAACGCCGGGCGCACCAGCACAAAGTCCAGGGGAGGGTCTGGGTGGGCATCTGACCACGGTGGTGGCTCAGGCTCCGGACGCTGTCCCCACACCACCATAGTCACTCCCCGCTTCTGTATCCCCCTCTCAATGACCACCCTCCAACTAAACCCACCTAGATGAAGGGGCAGCATCGGGATAAGGGGCAGCAGCTCCGGGATAAGGGGCAGCAGCTCCGGGCTGAGGGACTCTGGCAGGTCCGGGCTGAGGGACTCCGGCAGGTCCTGGCTGAGGGACTCTGGCAGGTCCTGGCTGGACGGCTCTGGCAGGTCCTGGCTGGACGGCTCTGGCAGGTCCTGGCTGGACGGCTCTGGCAGGTCCTGGCTGGACGGCTCTGGCAGGTCCTGGCTGGACGGCTCTGGCTGATCCGGTCTGGCGGAAGGCTCTGGCTGATCCGGTCTGGCGGAAGGCTCTGGCTGATCCGGTCTGGCGGAAGGCTCTGGCTGATCCGGTCTGGCGGAAGGCTCTGGCTGATCCGGTCTGGCGGAAGGCTCTGGCTGATCCGGTCTGGCGGAAGGCTCTGGCTGATCCGGTCTGGCGGAAGGCTCTGGCTGATCCGGTCTGGCGGAAGGCTCTGGCTGATCCGGTCTGGCGGAAGGCTCTGGCTGATCCGGTCTGGCGGAAGGCTCTGTAGTCTCTTGGCAGACGGGCGGCTTTGCAGGCTCATGGCAGACGGGCAGCTTTGCAGGCTCATGGCAGACGGGCAGTTCAGGCGCCGTTGGGCAGACGGGCAGTTCAGGTGCCGCTGGGCAGACGGGCAGTTCAGGCGCCGCTGGGCAGACGGGCAGTTCAGGCGCCGCTGGGCAGACGGGCAGTTCTGTAGGGAGGAGACGGAGAGACAGCCTGGTGCGGGGTACCGGAACTGGAGGCACTGGGCTGGAGACACGCACCATAGGGAGAGTGCGTGGAGGAGGAACAGGGCTCTGGAGATGCACTGGAAGCCTGGTGTCGGCACTGGTGGTACTAGGCTGGGGCGGGAAGGTGGCGCCGGATATACCGGACCGTGAAGGAGGACACGTGCTCTTGAGCACCGAGCCTCCCCAACCTTACCAGGTTGAATGGTCCCCGTAGCCCTGCCAGTGCGGCGAGGTGGAATAGCCCGCACTGGGCTATGCAGGCGAACCGGGGACACCACCTGTAAGGCTGGTGCCATGTACGCCGGCCCGAGGAGACGTACTGGAGACCAGATACGTTGGGCCGGCTTCATGGCACTCGGCTCGATGCCCAACCTAGCCCTCCCAGTGCGGCAAGGTGGAATAGCCCGCACTGGGCTAAGCACGCGTACTGGGGACACCGTGCGCTTTACCGCATAACACGGTGTCTGACCAGTACGACGCCCTCTTACTCCACGGCAAGCCCGTGGAGTTGGCTCAGGTATCCAACCCGGCTTCGCCACACTCCCCTTTAGCCCCCCCCCAAGAAATTTTTGGGTGTTACTCACGGGCCTCCAGCCTTGCTTCCGTGCTGCCTCCTCATAACGTCGCCTCTCCGCTTTCGCTGCCTCCAGCTCCGCTTTGGGGCGGCGACACTCCACTGGCTCTGCCCAGGGTCCTTTACCGTCCAGGATCTCTTCCCATGTCCAATCCTCCTTTTCCCACTGCTGCTGTCGTGGCTGTCCGTTAACCCGCTGCTTGATCTGGGTTTGGTGGGTGATTCTGTAACGGGCTTCCTCCTTCTCCTCATCCGAAGAGGAGTAGCAGGGATTTGACCAAAATGCAGCGGGTTGTGAATACATATTGATTTAATAGACAAAACGGAAAAACACGACAAACACTTGAATAATTACAAAACAAATAAACGAATGTAGACAGACCTGGACACGAACTTACATACAACGTGAAGAACGCATGAACCAGGAAAACAGACTACATAAAACGAACGAACTAACTAACTAACAAAAACCGGAACAGTCCCGTGTGGCATAACATACAGACACTGACACAGGAGACAATCACCCACAAACAAACAGTGAGAACAACCTACCTTAATATGACTCTCAATTAGAGGAAAACGCAAAACACCTGCCTCTAATTAAGAGCCATACCAGGCAACCCAAAACCAACATAGAAACAGCAAACATAGACTGCCCACCCAAAACTCACGCCCTGACCATCACACACATACAAAACAACAGAAAACAGGTCAGGAACGTGACACAAATGTAAAATGTTCTTGTTTTGATTAATTGAATAGAGTGACTTAGGTCTGTTCTATATCAAATTAGCATACCCCCTGAGTCCCTTCCCTGTTTCACATCTGGTAGTTTGGTGGATGGGACTACCTGCTCTCTGTAACCTAGGAACCAGTGGGTCCATCTCCTCTGTACAATGATTCTTGTAGGATGACAATGTCTGTATTTCAGATTTCTTTGATGAAATCCAGGTTCCTGCTCTTTAGGCCAAGATGACCTCAGGCCTTGGATATTCCAGGATGAGAAAGTGAAGGCTTTGTTCCATAAAGTGTCCTATGTTGTTAGTTGTGTGGTTGGGCCTCAGACCAGTAAGTGTGAGCAGAGCCTGCTGAGCATCTGGTACATGCCTATTGGCTTGGGCTAATGTAAGAGTGGGGGTTAGGCCTGGTTGCCTGCTCACGGCCTTGGCATATGTGTTACTTTCATGTTGAGGCCCTCTTTGCGGGAGTGGGGGGCATGGGGTGAGCAGGTGCAGCAAAGGTCTGACCTGAGGAGGCCTAAATGGGGTGTGGGCATGGTTGACTTGAGGGGGGGGGGTGTTGATTGGTTTGGGTGGGGGTGGGGGTGTGGATGTGGCTGGGATGCTGAGGTCTGGATGTAGGGTCCTCTCGGCGTGAGTCCTCTATGTGTAGGTCCGAAGAGGGGGGGTCCCGTATGTCTGGGAGAGTGTCTCGCTGGTCTGGACGGGGTGTTTATTGATCTGTTGCTCCTGTTTGAGGTGTTGTGGTTGAGGTTGAGGGCGATGTCCTTTAGGGTCCGGGCGAAGTTCTCTATACTGCCTTAAAACCCATGGCTCATTAATCAGCAACTGATAAAAAGCTGATTGGAACAAAATCACACCAAGGTAAGTGGTAAGGAGATGCAATACAGTGTGTGTGTTCGCATGTCTGTGAATGCATGTTTGTCCTTTGTCCCTGAAACTCCAAGAAGTAGTTTTCTATGAGATAGACTTTCAGGGCATCAAAATTGTGTCATTCCTCATTCACTGGTGTAATTAAAATTTGTATAATTAATTGATTGAGCACAGCACAGGTGAAAAAACATACTATGTACTGTTTTATTCACACTTTAGAAACACACACACACACACACACACACACACACACACACACACACACACACACACACACACACACACACACACACACACACACACACACACACACACACACAAGGACAGGGTCGATGGCCTCTCAGAAGAGCAGCAAAAACAAAAGAGAGGGAGTGGGAAAGAGAGGGAGAGATCCATCCTCCCTGGGGAGTAGCCTCTAACTTTAACTCTGTGTTTTCTTCTTGTGGCCCTCTCTGTGCTGTCCATGCCTGCCAGCTGTGCCGTGTTACAGGGATGGGGAGGGAAAGAGAGAGTCGTCCTGACAGAACACTGCACAGAGCAGGCCCTGTTAGCTCAGCCAGACAATCTCTTCAGCAAATCAACTATCGTGGTGTCAGGAACTGGGCTTCTGCTTCACTGTGCTCTTCTTAGCCTTAAGTGCAGGCACCCTGTATCCCTGCATTAAGGCAGACTAGTGGGAGGATTGGCTGATTTAAGTATATGAGAAACACAGACTGTTAGCCTAGAGGACAGAGATATGAAGAGAATAGAGAGGTGTGTAAGGTAGTAAGGCAGAGGCACACTGTTTCTCTGACATTGTTTCCTCTGGAGATAATCATGAAAGGGGAAAGTCCTATTATAAACACAGTGCCACTGATGTGAACACTGAGTCTTTGTGCTGGGAGAGGGAGATGGCTTTGCAGGCTACTATGTGTAACATATATGAAGATCTGGCCCATGTCTGTGTTTATACACAAAGCTGTATATTGTTGTTGTCCACAAGCCTGGATGCTGAATGGAGCCTAACTCACACAAGAACAGAGGAATATTCTGAAAAGACAGCTCTTAGACAAGATGGTGCAAGGCATGGAGAGATAGGTGAAAGTGGCAAAGGGTCACAGAGAAACCTCACAACACAAAGTTATTTTCCTGAGTAAGAGCCTGTCTGTGAAGCCTCTTGAAGAATAACAGCGGGTCTTGCTCTTCAGATTTAGGAATGGGGAAAAAGGGAAAAGAATGTAGAAAATGAGTATGATGCATAATATTGTAATTCCTATTAAATATTCAGACTGATGGATTTACATTTCAAACGTCTTCAACTTATTTTTCCATGACAGTGTTACATAAACAGTCAAAGGCTGTGCACACGAAGAACCAATCTTTAAATTGCAATTTTGAATGTAGTTTTATTATTTATTTTTTACATATTAATTGTCATTCATCTTTTCCCACAAGGTTTTGTTTTTCATCAAAAAGCAGTCAACTCGTCCTTACCTTATGGTATTTATCACTGCCATTTTGTTAAGTAGCTACAGTAGCTGTCTAATTCTAAGCCCAGTGGCAATTGATGAAAATAGAAAAAAATGAAAAAAATCACTCCAGCTAGCACATTTGGTTCCCTAAACGTTGTGAGAATGTACATTTTTGGTTTCCCATTAGTTCTGGGATTGAAGCCATATGTTTCCTGACCGGTAAAACTGAAGTTTTTTTAACGTTTTGAGAATGGAAGTGAAAATTTAGCCTGTTCTGGCAATGTTCATTTTTAGGTTGCAGGGAGCTTCTGAAAACGTTTTACTATGGTTCCATAAAAGTTTTCCTAGGAGGTTTTATTAGTGTTCTGAGAACAGAAATGAAAGGGCTATTAAGTTTATTAAGACTTTTAATAACACTGCTTTCTTAGTTTGGGTTAACTGTTTTCAACTCCAAGCACAGATAGGACACATGGATATGAATTTACTTAGGCATAAATTAACATTTATTTTTTATTCTGGCAAGGCGTCATATGATCTTCTGTTCTCTATTCATGGTTAGTCCACTGCGCTGTGAATTTTAGTCTATTCAAACAGACCCCATTTCAAAGGAAATTAAGATAAAGATCAGGTTTGGCTAATTAGTGAGCACGGCCAACACACTTGAACACGCTTAACAAGATAAAGGATAAATGGGTTGGTTGTTTAGCAACAAAATCGATGCATGTGGAACTATGGGGCAAAACAGACGGGGTTGGCCTAGATTGTTGACTACATGTAAACTATATTCAGGCTCCAATGTTTATTGAGAACACAAATACATTTGCACAATGACCGTGGCCAGTCCTTGCTGTTCTGCCACCCTATGCGAGACCAGAAAATGTCTCCCCTGCAAAACTAGAATAGTCCCAGTAAGCAAAATGACATTGAAAAGACATGTAAAATACATATTTTCCAGACGTTGAAGTTAGGTTACATTTCTGAATGAAAGATGAAAAGATGTATTTTCCGTAGGTTTAAAATCCATATTTTCCAGGACTTTGAAAAGGCGTCTTTTCCGGATGTTGAAAAATACTTATTTTCCAGATGTTGAAATCAGGTTCATTTTCGGTTCTGAAGGAAAGTTGAAAATACAGATTTTCCAGATGTTGAAATAGTTTTTTCAAGATGTTGACAATATAAATATATCCCGATTTATTGAAATCAGGCAAATTTTTGGTTCTGAATTCAAGTTTAAAATAAGTATTTTATACACGTCTATGTTTGAGCCAAATCAAGGCTTATCCAGACCGGACAAAATCTGAACCAAACATAGACATCTATGATTGATTCAGAATTTGTCCAGACTGGACCAAAAAGCAATGTCTGTGTATGTGGAAACCAAGGCCGGTCTGGACTGCACCAAATAAATACGTCCAAAAGATGCCTGCTCGTGCTTCTTGGCGTGTAGCCTACTATGGTGGCCACAATGGAATTTTATGAATACCCATCCATATGGTAGGTCCACCATTTGTAAAACAGGCCATTTTATTGGCTTTATTAGTCCTGATTTCTGTGAATAATCAATTTGGCTATTTAAGCTCTGAATATCAGCTACCCAACTTTATCATGAGTTGAGCCTGTTTGCAATGTGTTTACAGAGTGGGAAATGCAGAAGTATTTTCTTATTCGCCATGATCAACTTGTCAAAAAATTTACTGATACAAACTTGAAACCACTGATTATGACAATGAGGTGAAACTCCTGGACAACAGTTGTGATTGTCCATTCCATATTGTCCATTTTACACGGACCTGTCCTGTTTTAGGATATGTTGTTTGTTTAACATGACAGCACATTTTTTATTTGACTGGAGAAACCTGCATGATGTAAAAAGTGTTTCATTACATAGTCATACATTTTATCTCCAACCTGTAGGCTACACAAAAAGCCACATACTTTCTACCAAATCCTATATCTGCTACATGATTTATGTTAGATTCTTTTTTGGACGGAATGTTGGTAGAGCACCGCAGCGATGTGTCTCTCTAGCAGGACCCTGGAGAGGGGCGCTAGTAATGGACAAGCAAAATATATTGCTCCTCTACCATAGGAGCATTAACAGTGCCCACTTGACCAAGTTAATCACAGGGTGGGATCAGCGCTCACCTAAAATCCCATATGCCACTGGTTGAGAGAAATTGTAATTGTTTTTGGGCAGAATTATGTGAGGTATTATATGTTGTTGTTGGAGGTGCATCTTGGTCAGTTTAGCTCAGAAAATGCTGCCCTCGTCAATCTGACGCCATAATTGTTCATTTGCCGGCCTAATCATGCCTAATGAGCGGGCAATCCGTGACAATGAGTACTTGTTGTATCTCAAATACATTGTTACAGTTGTTGGTTACCTAGCTAGCAATTTTTTAGCATAGCTGTAACATCAGTCAAACACCTCAAAACAAGACATTGTATCAATAACAAGATGCATTGAGCTGAAACGAGGTAGCTTCTTGTCATTGTTGCTAGCTATCTGGCCATCCAGAATCACAACAACACACAGACTTCTGCCCCATTGAAGTGCGTGCATTGTTTTTGTGATGTTGTCAGCTAACCAGAGAGAGTTTTGTCAACGCTGAGAATGGAATCCATATGTTTTTAAATAACATTCTTATTACGTTCTTTGAACGATACTAATGTTTTCTTGTGGTCTTTATTGACATTTTTCATAATGTTCGGAGAACATGACTTTAAACAGAACCATGAGGAAACCTGTAGGAAACATTATGCTGAAGTACTGGAATTCCCACAGAATGTTGTTTTTAACATTCTTGGAACAATTTGTGGAAATTATTTTGAATAGAACCATAAGGAAACCTGTGGGAAGCGTTAGGCTGAAGTACTGAAATTCCAACAGAAAAATATAGTTTCTTGACGTTCTCTGAACTATTTGATAACATTTCCAATGTCAAATCAGTTGGATAACGTTCCTAAAACATTACCAAAATTTAAATGAATCATAATCATGAATGAAAAGTAATTAAATATCAAGAAAATAAATATATATTTGGCAAGTTCCTTAAATGTGTTGAGAATGTTCCAAAGCTAAGCAACTATCCTGAACTTTCCCAGAAAGCTGTGGGAAGGTTGTATACAAAAACACCATAGGAATAAAGGTTAAATAAATAATTAACCGCGCTCTCACCCAGCTCTAAAAAACATATGGTTTTCAGAACATTCTAGCTGGGACCTCCCTTTCTGTTTATGAATCTACACCAGTAATATAGACAGAGAATCTAGGGCTTTCTGTAAAATTCACAATATTACAGCTCTCATTTGTGGTCATACAGTTGGATTTGGCAGAATGCCAGGGCTTTGAAGAGAAGATTTACCCCTCTCAGGTGGAAATGGGAGATTATGTTCTGCATCCCTCTCTGCTGTTGAGCTCTGTGTTCTGCCATAGAGGAAGGCATGGGATACATAAGGGAGAGTTCAGATTCCTCCTGACTGGTCTTGTGTGACTGTTGCAGTAGCCCCCTTTACCTCTCTGCTTGACGAACACCGGCTAAACACACCGCCAAACAGACAGGTCAGAGCAGGTACCGTCGAACTGTTTCTCATGCTGGGTCTGCCGATTAAAATCCTACTGAGTGCGTCAGTGTGTGTGTGTGTGTGTGTGTGTGTGTGTGTGTGTGTGTGTGTGTGTGTGTGTGTGTGTGTGTGTGTGTGTGTGTGTGTGTGTGTGTGTGTGTGTGTGTGTGCACAGTTGTGTCTGTATTCTTGTGTGAGTACATGTGTAAAATAGTTCATTCCGATGATGACTACTCCCCTGAAGGTACTGTGGGATTTTCTGAGCACAGTATCGTACCGTCTCGGGAAATGCTCAGTAGCTCAGAAATAAAGGATACATTTGAGAGAGGACGGGAAAAGTGGGGAGGGGAGGAGTGGAGGAAAGAGTAGTGATGGGGGAAAAATCGATACAGTTACATATCGGGATATTATTTTTGACTATATACCGTATCGTTTTGACAATATCGCAATACTATTTTTGCACTAGTTGGCTGTACCTGCACAAAAAACTCTAACTATAAACGCTAACTATAAAACTATTTTTCTTCAAGGCTTGTTCTCCATCCTCTTTTTAAATATGGAAGCAATTTTGTTTCAGCACTTTTATTTCCATGACTGATCAAACAATTGGTTATCATGAAATTGTGGAGAAAAGGGGGTAAAAAATAAATAATCCAAAATGGCTCTCAAAAAAATTCAACTAAGGAGTGATGAAAGAGTGAGAAGAAAGAGGAAAGGAATGAGATGGGGAGCAAATGAAAGGCAGGGAAGGAGAGAGGTAGAAAGTTATTGGAATAATGACAGGGAAAGACTAAAAATTGCATTAAAATCAGCATGGGTCAAACACACATTACAGAGAAAAGGTAATAGACCGATGCAGTGTGGGCTTCTATTACTCCTTTATACAAAGAATGAGTGCCAATATGAGAGAGGGAAGGAGGGAAGGAAAGCAAGTGGGGAGAAAGCAAGACAGGGAAGAGAGGGAGAGGGAGAAGGAGGGGAGCAGATGCCAGCCATATTGTTGAGGCCTAAGGTATAGGAAGACAGTCTCCAGGACTCCTCAAACGTGTAATCTACCCAACAAGAGCCAGATGATTTCTAACGCTCCATCCCTCTCGCACTCCGTAAAACTTGCTCATGCATAAACAGCAGGGCTCTTTATTCTGGCATCGGCAGGACTGTATATGTACAGCATGTGTGTGAGGGGAAGGAGGGTGGTGAAGGAGGTGTGATGCATGCAGCATAGGCCTCCATGCAGTAGTGCTGCCCCAAGCTTTGCCTAAAATGAACCACACTACCTGGAAAATATGCAGCTCTGTGGTGGGAATAACGATTGGTCTGGCCAGCTGTTCAGTTAGAGTTCAACACTGGAATGTACATCCTGAGCAGCTGATTGGCTGAGTAGAGCCTCGCCACTTCCTATCCCCTCCCTCTTCCTGCCAAGACGATGATGTGTTGACCCTCCATTGGGGTCATCACATCCAGGCCCAGTATCACCCGCAGCAGATGGTACAGTAGGAAGGAACTAGCAACGCTTCACAGCAGTACCATAGCTAAATCTTGGGTAAGGCATACTGCATTTCTACACAATTTATAAACTATAAAATGTTATTTGGACAACAGCAAAAACAAACAAAAATTACTGCAGCCATTAATTATCACCGCAATATTAGGTTTAAAGGTCTATGGAACAGCGTGAGTAAAAGTCTAAAAGTATGTGGTTTTAAATATACTTAAGTATCAAAAGTAAATGTATTTGGTAATATATACTTAATTATCAAAAGTAAAAGTATAAATAATTTCAAAATCCTTATATTAACCAAACCAGACGGTACAATCTTAAGTTGTTTTACATTTACGGATAGCCAGGGGCACACCAGGGTGTTCTCTTGAAAATTGCGTGATTTGGACCCTTTTCATATCCTGCTAATGTAACGAGTACTTTTGGGTATCAGGGAAAATGTATGAAGTAAAAAGTGCATTATCTTCTTTAGGAATGTAGTAAAGTAAAAGTAAAAGTTGTCAAAAATCCCCCCAAAAACTACTTAAGTAGTGTTTTAAAGTGCTTTTCCTTACACCACTGCTGTTTTCCCAGTCATCTGTAATAATGATTAACAGACAGTGCAGATGTCATCTTGCGTGGACTTACAGTTTGTTGTCATCGTGCTGCAAGTCTCTTTCAGGACATCCACCTCTCCCTGGGAGAACTGCAAACGGTTCTTGTGGTCTTGGACATTTCTGATCAGATCATCCATTATTTTGGTAGTTGAGTCCACCAGTATTTGGACAAGGCACTTGAAGCTATTTTCCTGTTGCTGTAACAACTGCTTGTAGACATCTTTTTGTTTATTTAAAAGATCATGCACCTGTGATAGCGAAACACTGTCCTCTCCATTACTCCAACCTACTTTAACTTTCGGTTGCATGATGGTAGCAATGGCCGATGGAAACAGCAACAGACAGCAGGGATTTAAACAGCCACAAGCCCTGGATTGTCCGTGGTCCCAGCCACAAGGGCTAACCGCGTCACGGGCTGTGTTCAAACTGTCAAGGAAACCTGGCTAGCTTGATAGCTAGCAGCTAGGCTAGCTGCTTCACCAAGCAGCAGCTCTTCAGACTTTAGGGTTTGGCAGTATCCTGGGACAGATAGAAGCGGTCCCAGCAACTGAGGCTGACCGTGTCGCAAATTAAACAGGTAGGCTAGTAAACAAACATGTTTTCAAGGAAAAACGTTAAAAAAAACATTCAAAACAACAAATTGTTCCGAGTTCAGCATGCACTCTCATGATAAACTGTAAGGGCCAAACTAACAGTAATTGGTTGTGATGCTTACCGGACTGTAGATTGGTAGACAAGGTCTTCCCGTTTGCGGTAGTCCTCCATATGAGAGTAATTGGTATTAAACATAGCATCGTAGGTGAAGATTTTCTGCTTAATGGTGCCCCCGTCTGTGACCTGTCAAGTGAAAAGAGAAAGAATTAATAAAATAATATGGTTTATAATACATGGAACAGATATTTCTATACCCACAGACCTACCCTATGCATAAACCTGTGTTCTGCTCCAGTTAAATATATTATAAAACTTTGCTCAGAAGCAAACTTAGTACCCAGGCCATCAATTATCTAATTTATCCATTTAATGCCATGATTAGATGTTTTTTTCTATCTTAAAGGGGGAGTGAGGAAGAGCCTTTCAAGCTAATTCTGAAAACTGCCAACATATGAAATCAGTGTGACACTCACTTATATAGCTTTAGGTACGTGCCCATGTATACAGCCGAGTCTTAATAAAGAGTGATGCTCTGCAGCGTTCTGTAGGTGTCAAGGAGTCGGAGGTATTGGCTTGTGACGAGATATTGCGAAGGTGGGGATATATTCAAAACACCATAGTCTTATTTTGCATCCACATCTCTTTTTTTGTGGGCTGCATGGTAAATGATGGAGCAATACTCTCCTTTCTAATATTCACAGGGGAGAGGAAGTCACTTAGCATTTGAATGACTGATTTCTCTTCTCCTCAGCGCCACAGACAGACGTAAAGAAAAAGGGTGACAGGATTTTAATGGAGCCGCTAATGCCGCTTTGAAGGAGGAAATTGTTGGTGGGCTAGGGATCTTTCTTCCCTTCGCCACTGAAAATGCCATCGCCCGCTTCCTAATCCAATCCCCTCAGAGGTAAATAAGGCCTATGTGATTAGTTCCTGCATAATGTACACAACACCTCACGAGGGGACAGTACTGGGTAATTACTTTATTTGAGTGAATAATTCCCGGTGCCCCATAAATGTCTGTGGGACAACTCATCACATCTCTGCCTCTAGGGAAGGGAGCTAAATACCTCAGGCTGTTGCTAAATGATGGGGTACACAGAGGTAGTAGTGCTGAGAGGTAAACGTGCTGGAACAACAAATACTGTGGGTGGGTTTTAGGGTATGCAGAACAGTTACACGCATGTAGGTGGCATTAGTGGATTACATTTACTTTTCTCTCTTGTAACAAATGTCCCACTGGGCACAGACGTCAGTTCAAGTTTTAATGTCACATGTACAAGCATAGTGAAATGGCTGTCTTGCTAGCAGCAGCGTATATGATGATTGTATCTGAGTGGGTGTGTGTAGACTCAGTATAAATGTATGTGCTTATTATGTGTGTGTGTAAGCAAACGATGGTGTGAGTGTTTGTGTGTTGGAGTATCAGTGTGTGTAGTGTGTAGGGCAGTGTGAGTGTGCATAGAGACAAAAATAAGAAGAAAATGCAAAGGCAACTCAGATAGTCCATGTAGCCATTCTGTTAGCTATTTAGTTAGCTATTTAGCAATCTTATGGCATGGTGATAGAATCTGTTCAGGAGCCTGTTCAGAACCTAACTCTAACCCTAATTCAACATCTGTGCCACGTTGGTTCAACATCATTTCATTGAAATGACATGGAAACAATGTTTATTCGACCAGTGTGTGACCAGTGGGGTGGGTGACATCACATGTTCATTGCTATGGAAGATGAATTGCAGGGAGGTGTAATCAGTGAAAGTCACCAGGACCCACTGGTGGGGCTAGGGACCATAACCCTCCACAGGTAAAAAGTGTTCACTTGGCTTGGCCACAAACAGAATTTCCTTCCTTTTCCTAATGAATGCTTTGGCACCACACTCAAGGCCCCACGATTATTATAGCCATCTGTTCCTCTTTTAAATGTCAATTCAGTGATGTAGAGGCACACCGGCAAAGTGGCATCATTCTGAGGTTTACAGGGAGAGGCAACAGCAAAAGGTCTGCCGTTAAAAGCAGAGCCATGTTGGAAAATGGTGCTTTCCCACCAACCTGCTCTGTGCCTGGATTGTAGCGATTGTAGAAATACTGTAAGATCCATTTCTGTCTGACATCACTGTACAACAAAGCATGGAAAAAGTATATGTGCTCTGTGCAACTGAACACAAATATATCCGTTCTGTGAGTGGACAGAAACATGACGATGGTAAGTTAAACTCAGGGAAATGTGGTTAGTTTGAGATATAAAAGTTAGCTATCATATAATAATATGACATTTAGCAGAGTTTAATGACAATTATTTAGCAAGTTCAATGACAAGTTCAGGTCAATGACAAATACAGCATTCATAACATAGAAGGGTGTATTGTACACACCTGAATAATTAGCATAAACGTGCTTAGTCAGAAAGTGCAAGATAAGCTTTATTCTACAGTATGTGCTTCAACAATAGACAAGTGCACAAGGCCAGGGCCTGTATGAATGTATCATGGCAACATTTCAACTCCCTTATAGGAACAGACTCGCTGCACTCCCAGTACTACAGCAACACTGTCCCTGGTGCTGAGTCATATGAGGCTTTCAAAAAGCCTAATGATAATGCTCTCTGGGCCCTGAAGTACTGTACAGAGGTGTGTAAAATTTACATTTTCAGCCCCTCTCTCTTTTCACAGTCCATCTAATCCAATAGACAAAACAACACCTGTCTCACACAATGGACTCATCAGTGGACAGACCCTGTTCCCAGAGAAGGGACAGCTTTGTGGGGTGAGTGAGAGAGAGTGAGAGAAAGAGACATTTGGAGACAGAAAAATGCTGTGCAAGAGTGAGGGGTGAAGGCGAGAGGTAGATGAGCACTCTTTGATGGTAGAAAAACACTGTTTGAGGAAGCAAAGCTTTCCTTCAGCTGCTTTGCTGATTCCAGGTCATGATTTACCGAGGCACGAACAAAGGCATCAAGGCCTATCCCAACACCTCTGCCATCTGGATATATAAAAGACAGGCATGGGTGGGCACGCCACTTCTCTTCCTCTCTCTGTGACCAGGAATGACCAAGGGACCAAACGGGGAGAGGGGAAAAGACAGGGGGGTAGCTGACAGGGGTTGAGGTTTGGGAACACACAGTAGAGAGTGCTACAAAGGGTCCTACAGTGACCTAGAGATATGATAGTGCAGTGATCTCTCCAGATGGAGAGTGAACCATATCCTACCTGCTCTCTCTGCTGTGCTCCCTGATGTTATGATGCTGCTCCATTATTGAGGTCAGGCGAGGGAGGCCCAGGTCTCTGGGGTTAACCCCTTCTCCTCAGCTCATCAGAGATATGCTTATTTATAGGCTGCAGCTGAATCATCAGTCACAGGAGAGAATACAGCGAACTAGCTACAGTAACACTGCCGTCTATCTTGAGGAGTATAAACCAGACCACTTCAGGTCATTCTTTCACATCACAACCATGCCAAAGACTTTCATAACTAAACCAAGATAGACCACAGCCTGTCATTTCCAATGGGAACAAATGAGTCATAGAGGGCAGAAGAAGCAAGGAGGTGGGCAGAGCCAAGCACAAGCTAGCGAGATCCTTTTTGTGCGTTCTAGCATACATCTGCATATTTCCATTAGGAAACACCTCCTCTGTGAAGTGTGCTTGTGCAATAACTTAATTCGCTTGTGCAATGCAATTTTTTTAAAGGGTAAAGTCTACAAAACGTAGTCCACTCTGTTCATAACAGATTATAGTTTTGGGAACAGAAAACTGTATTCAGATCAAATGTTCCATCGATGAGAATATTTGCAGAATGTCGGCCAAAATCCATCTCGTTCCATCTTCTCCCACTGCCAGCCAGAGAGCTTCCTCTCACTACCATATTTGGTAGTGAGTGGAAATGCCAAGTGGATGCTTCACATTTATACATCTGGTGAATAATCTGTCTCATTGTTCTATCTGTGACCATGCAGTCTCCTCTACTGCTGTTACTATAGCTTAGGTGTGCGCTGAAAGTATAGATGGAAAGGATCACTTACTTTCTGGGAACATTTCACATGAAATTGTACTTTTACAAAAATTCTCACTTGGTATTTTTAAATCTACAGGGAGGCGGAGCAATAGTAGCTTCTGGATCAATCGGCTGTTTGTTGTGAATAATGAATGGGGATAAGACACAGAGCAGTCATAACAACTCTTGAGCTCCATTTAGCTGTTCAACTGAGGCCTCAAAGGAGGCCTAAATGGGAAGCTACACTAAACAAAGAAAACAACCAGTATAACAATACATGCTATATTCTCTGAAATAATTTGTAAAGGCACAGCGATCATGATTAAACATTTCACTTATACAAAGCAGAAGAGCTTCACCTTAATGGCAGTCAGTGGTGACAGCTGTCAACACAGAATGCTGCAGTGGGTTGTCCACTGATCCTGTTAAGATGGGGTGTGCTGCAATGCTTTACTCAGTACATGTGGTGCTGGGTAATGAATCCTGTAAGTAAACATTGTGCAGCTGTACAGTCATCCAGCCTAGTTAGTGCTCCACCCTGTTAACCTGTAGATGTACTGGACTGTCTGCTGCCGGTGGCCTCCTGCTGGGCCCTGAGTGTCACACAACCTGTTTAAGGGGATTTCACGGAACAGATGGCACGCTCCGCTCCTACTTACCTCCTCTCCTCCCTCCATCTCTCGGTCTCTGCTCCCCGCAGGAAGGAAAATATGCTAATTAAACCATGTTTTTCATAGATGACGCACACATTCTTCCATTCACATAGATGTTGGTGACCCTACTCTATCATTCTGACAAAGATGGTCTGTGCTTTGACAGATAAAGAGGCTTTAGTGGTGCGGTAGTTCAGTCATGCCACACGTGAACTAAGAAAGGGGAGTTTTACTTTTATGTCTGAACCAGAAAGCAACAGGGAATCTGATGCACATTGCGGCCCTTTATTTCATATATAGCCAACGACTGCAACTGACGTTTTTCAATGCAATGTAAATAAACATGAGCGTGATTGCTTGGGATCCCTTAGTGTGAGCAAATACACCAGCCAGAGATGACTATCAGCGTGGTGGATATTTTTGCTCGCCTGTTATCTATGTCACATTCTCTCTGCATGCTATCACTCATTTTCATCCCAATATAACAGAGTAGAACTGGCTTGTGATTGCCTAAGGCTTGGTTTGGCAGATTGGCATGCAGGGATTAAAGCTGTGGCTTCATGAATCTGTGTCATGAACAGGGAGGACCAAGCCTTGTTTGCGACCATGTGTGGGCGAGGCAGAGGTAGGCTTGGGGAAGCAGCGTGAAGGTCAACCAACCTATTTCAGGGAATGACATGCAGGTTGAAAAACAATGCACAAGGGCCTACTAAAAGTGCCCATCTACAGCCATTAGACAAAGCAATTGAGAAGTGGTTATTAATGTTTTCAGTGAGAGGGAGACAGCCTGACTGTGGCCAGATATTTAGCGTGCAATGAGATCAAAGCAAACCAGACCTGAAGGAGACTGCTGGTCTGGATCAGATATTATGCCTGTGCCATGACTCTCTACTTAACCCCCTGACAAAAAGAGAGTTGGACCAGAGCAAGAACAATATGAACCCTACCCCTCACTCTAGAAACAGCATTTTGTTTTTAAATGAAATCCGAGCCAAAGTTGGCAGTAACAGTGCTTTAGCTGTAGAACGGAAGGCACCCAACACAAAATGAGTTCCAAATAGCTCCCACATCAAAAAGTCAACTCTGCCATCCCAAGTATTTCGTAAAGAGAGGGTTGAATAAATACAGTAAACTGCTGCTAATACAGTGAGTAATACAGGACTTGGTGCTACTTAGCGGACCACAAATGTAGCCTTGGTGCATTACTAACATCACATTATTATGAATTTCTGTCCTTGGGGAACCAAGTTAGACCGAGGATTTGTACAAATGCCTCAGCAACTCTTATAAACAGCACATATTAAGCAGCACCAGTAGGTCACAAATAATAACATTAAAGTGGAAAAACAAGAAAGCTTTACATAACTGCAGAAGTGAATGATATGTTGTGTAATACAGTGCTTCTATCTGAAAACAAAGGGGATGATCAAGGACAGGTGGATAATGAAATGCAGCTTCATGGCAAAGTGAAAACATAATTTTGTGCACTTGTCCTTAAAGTTGAACTAAGCAGATATCGCTCTGCCATTTCCTGGCTGCTAAAACTCTAATAGTTAGCCTAATATCAGTTTATGTGACAAGATAAACTAGTATAATGTAGAGAATCATTGTACCATCTAATCCACTGTGAAATATTTTTCTATATCCAAAAAATATTGTTTCAGCTGTTTGAAGCTGGTGTACAAAACCGAAAGTAAAAGACTCAAAAACAAAACTTAAGAACCGGAAGCAGAGAAGTCGCTCACATAGAACAGATCTACCGCTTCTTATACTTGCTTTCAAGTAGAATGATAGATCTATAACTCACATTTCTATGTGAATTTGGTCGGGTCTCCAAAAAAGTTACATATTACCACTTTAATCTGTTTAATCAATGAGCACTAATTAAGTGAACCCAGGACTACACACTCACACCTTCCTCTAATTTGGAATTAATCATCAGACATCCAGTGGACGTCTTCTCTGTCTCATCTCCACGTACAGCAGCAATGTCACCAGAGGACTAGACTTATGAAGTGTCACGTTCCTGACCTGTTTTCTCTTATTTTTGTATGTGTTTAGTTGGTCAGGGCGTGAGTTGGGGTGGGCATTCTATGTTATTTGTTTCTATGTTTGTTTAAATGGGTTGCCTGATATGGTTCTCAATTAGAGGCAGGTGTTTGACATTTCCTCTGATTGAGAACCATATTAAGGTAGGATGTTCTCACTGTTTGTTTGTGGGTGATTGTATCTCGTGTCTGTATGTGTTACCACACGGGACTGTTTCGTTTGTGTAGTCTGTTCCTGTTCGTGCATTCTTCGTGTTTATGTAAGTGCTCAAGTTCAGGTCTGTCTACGTCGTTTTGTTGTTTTGTAATTTTTCAAGTATATTTTCGTGTTAGTGTTCGTTTACGTCTTGTTAAATAAATTCATTAATGTCTTCATCACCCGCTGCGCCTTGGTCCAATCTCTCTCCGCAAGACGAACGTTACATGAAGTCAGCACGTTCCACACTGGGCTTACATGAAGTCTGGAGCAATTTAAGTTGAACTAAGTATCACAGCAAGGCTTGCAAAACTACCAGTAATTTACTAAAGTAACAGGTCATCTATGGCAATCTATGGTAATTTTGGTAAATTATACTTTAATGATAAAACATATATATATATTAATATATGCGCAGTATACCTTTTTTATATACTATCTGTGTTCATGTTGTCCATGAGTTTCTAGTAGATAAACCATATGGTTCAAAAGAAAATGGCCTAATTAATGAAAAAAGCATCTAATTAACAATGGCATTATTTTCTATTAACTCTGCAACTCGTCCAACTATTGCATTTTTTCACAACTACCACCAGTTTGGCCCCAAAACATTTGCAACAAAGACATATTGACATAGTAACATAACTAAAAGTTTGTAAAAAATATTTATTCTGAAATCTACCAATGGTATTCACTAAATTGATGGTTTATATTTAGGATAATGTTTAACAGCGTTGTCATTCAATTTGTTTTTTGAAAGTCACCTTATTAAATTAAAAAAATATATATTTTACATGTAAGAAGGCCACAGAGAGGGCCAGAGATATTAATTGACACCTGTGATAATCTGTAGTGCCCAAAAAGGACACTAGATGTAATCCAGTAAAATTCCATATATTCCTTGCAATTTCTGGTAGTTTACTGTTAGACTTAGAACGTTTCTAGTAATATACACTCCTTTTGCAAGCCTAATCTCAGCAATGAGCTTTTATTCAGGTCTATATATACAATTTCTCCTATTTTCCTCCTACCACTGCAGATGGGTGCGGGCTCACAAAGACGTGCGAGCTGGAATACAGATGGTTTAAAAGACATCGGGGCACTGTGGACATGACAAGTCTGCATATATTTTGGAGCTATGCAGTTCCTATCCACCCCCCTCTATTCCTTATGCACTCTAGATAGCTACATTTCCCATCTGCAACTGATGGTAGCACAATATTAAGATGGTGTTATTCATTGCATGGAAAACTAGCAGGTTGGCTGAACAAAGGACTGAAACAGATTTGGTGTTTAAAAAAGGTTTGCTTAGTTTGCACAGTTCTATACTTCATTGTAATGCTTATGTATTTAACGTGTTTCTAGTTTTAAAGTTTATTCACCAAGTGCACAGGACACAACAGGTGTAAAACAGTACAATGAAACTCTTACCTTGAGAGCTCTTTCCCAACAATGCAGTGATAATAATAATAATATAGATAATTGTTGTGACTTTACTTTCATTAATCTGATGACTGTATTTATCTAATCAGCTATGTTTAATTGTTACCCGATTAAATTAATAATGTAACAATTGACTCATTAGGAATTTGGGGCACCATGAGAGCGGTTGTTAAAGAGCTACCATCTTACCTATCACATCTATAAAACAGTCAATGTATTAATCATAACCTCGTATCGTATCATCATTCTGAACAGTCGTAACCTCCTGCATCTACAAACCCCCCAGCCTTACTTATGATTCAGTACTACACAAATGGGTTTAATTATTTATTTACTAACTAACTAAATGGTAACACAGGAGAAACATACACACATAATACATTAAAACAGGTCCCTAGCGGACTGACAGAACATGGCAGCTTGTTACAAAGGAGATGGAGAGGGAGAGGGCGAGAGGGAGGGTGAGAGAGAGGGCGAGAGAGAATACTTTGGTATATTTAGAAGCTAATCTCACAGTAATCATATACATTGCACACAAACCGCCGCCCGATTGGAGTAAGAAATCATGTTTACATGTAAATGCCTTGGTTTGCCAGGTATCTCTGTCAGAACCAAGCCTTCTTAGAAAGGGGCTTGGTTGGACCTTTCCGCGGCACGCTTGTAATGCTCTGATTGTCCAAAAGTGGTCCCGACCCGTTTATTCTACTGGTGCTCTCCTCTTCCGTCGCCTGGCATCCGGCAATCCGTTGTGTAGTCCTGAACAGAACTACAGTGCTCACTCTGCTTCCACTCGCTATGGAAGATGATTCTTTGAAGATTGGCTAGCCAGATGTATCGATGGTTCTCAGTGGGGTGATGAGAGTAGTAGAATATGATGGTTTGAAGAGTAGTAGAATGGTCCCGCATAAATTCTCTTTTCTAGATACTTTACTTAGGACAGCTAATCAGCCATACGAGTGATTGTCTGGGACGTGACGTTATCGTCTCTACCTCATGCTGAGATTGAGTTCGAACCACTTTCGACATGAGCTGCAGCTAAATGTCTCTCTGGTCTGACATGTTGATTCTTAACCCACCGTTTTACACAGTTCATTCAAAACATTCCGGTCATGGGTGGTGCAGCTCCCATACCAGACATTAAAACAACCAGTCAGGATGCTCTCAACGGTGCAGCTGTAAAAGCAAATCTGCGATTGGAGGTCATCCAGTGACTATTGGTCAATAGAATGGAGGGAAGTAGTGGCTGGTTTCCCCTTCGGCTTAGTCTCAACAGGATGCCCGACCTCTTGCCTCTTTTTCGTCAACGTTTTCTCTTGGGTAACCCGAAGATTGGATCGGAGGTACATAAAGAGCTCAGGGCAGATTAATCGAAGTAGAAGTCGAAATTGAGGTTAGTAAGTGCCGATATGATGTTCAAAAGTTTTTTGGGGGATCATAAGAAATGATAGCGAATACATTTTGTGCAGAAATAGTAAAGATAAATGCCAAAATAATCACAAAATAGAAAAGTTGGGTCGGAGCTCTCAAGACGGCAGCCATACAGTACGGCACCATCATGTACGCTCAATTAACACTTCGTTACTTTTTTACCAATGACTAAATAACAATTTCAGCTCTTCAATGTTAACCTGCAGATTAAAAAACTAAATCCTGCCTATAATTCATTACTGCATGGTAAAATTATATATTTTATATACAATTTCCAAATCAATGATGAATTTAATCTGTTGTAGCTATTTTGGGTTCCACCTATTAAAAGGCAGCATTGCCTCCCCATATGGGAAGTTTATTAGTAATCCAGTGGAGGAATTTTGCTTTTATTAAATTGTGATGAGGTGTCAGGCAGGTTACCTAGGGATTAACAAAAAATATTTGGACCAATCCTCCTTCACATTCCCAGTGCAACCACTGAATATGGATACTTCCTGGGTTGGGGGAAATATTAATCAATCTGCAATGTGTTCAGCACAGGGGCTCATTTCATGCTTAAATACATCAACTTTCTAATCCCTAATGTGTCGTAGGCTCTTTTTCATGTTTAATAAGACATTCTTGAGTTAAATTGAGGAAGCAGACAGTGGTACACATTATTTACTAGTAATGCACGTTTTCAGGTTGACTTTGCATCCCCCGTTGAACTTAGTGCAGTACTTAATTATGAAACAAAAATCGTCATTCAATATTAAATAGTTACATTTTTCAAATTTTCACCACACGTCTAATCTGATGTTCCACTGTTTATCTTTTTGTCTTGTGGTGTTGACTGAAGAGCTTTGGCGCTTTGGGGATATTCTCTGACAGCTAAGTGCACACCTAAGAGACTTGTGCTTTAAATTAGATGTAATGATGTGATCTAAACACAGACCAACTTCCAGACAGTAGGCTACCTAGTGTTTCTTGCCATAATGCAGCACTGATGAACGCTAATGTCTCTGTGTTTTTCCTCTGTAAACTTTGTTCCATTTGTATAATTCCTCCAGTACAGTACATGATGCAGCACTGATGAACGCTAATGTCTCTGTGTTTTTCCTCTGTAAACTTTGTTCCATTTATATAATTCCTCCAGTACAGTACATGATGCAGCACTGATGAACGCTAATGTCTCTGTGTTTTTCCTCTGTAAACCTTGTTCCATTTATATAATTCCTCCAGTACAGTACATGATGCAAGTTGAGTTATCACATATCAAGAGTTCATTAACAACAACACTGACAATTCCCTGAGAACCTTCCCTTAATGCAATCAACGACTTTAATCATCCTGGTTTATATCTGCTCCAGCAGAGAGAAAAGTATGCCAAAATGTTTTTTGGTGTGTTGCTTTGAAACAATCACATTGCACTTCACCAAAGAGCTCAGCTTTCCATTTCACATTTAATCCAGGACAGCTAACCGGCATTTCTTAATTAAAAGGATGGTTCTCAAACAACAAGATGCTAATTAACAACGTTGGCACTGAGTAGCCAGAGTAGCCATTTGGAGCACACAAACCTGACAGCTACAAAAATATATTAATTGCCCATGACATGACAAGTAAACCAAATCAAGGGGTACATTATTATTAGCAGGAGAAACCTGTTTATAATGACCCATAAAACAGTAACATAATAGGCTTGTTTGCATGTCACTGGGAGATTTTCAAGGCCTTGAAAGCTTCTTAACAGTAAGTAGAATGTGTCATTAACACTGCATTCAGTACATGGCAAACACAATGGTTGTCTTCAATGATCTGATTTTGTCCCCTATCTGGAATAAATGTCACAGGCTAGGGAGATGGAGGAAGATAGAGAATTATTCAATTTGACTGCAAAGTGAATGAATTGAACATATAGCAGGATGGTATGTGATTTGAAGTGAAGGATTCTCAGTAGGCCAGCTTGGTATGAGGAGTAAAGCATCATACAATCACAGTGTGAGTTACTGAGGTACATTGGGAGTGAGCACATCCGTAGCATTGACGCAAGACACACACACACACACAGACACACAAGACACACACAGACACACACGTTTGTTTTACTATCCTTGTGGAGACCAAACAATTGATTCCCATTCAAAATCCTATTTTCCCTAAATCCTAAACCTATCCTTAACCCCTAACCGTGAGCCTAAAAATAGCCTTTTTCCTTGTGGGGACCGGCAAATATTCCTTATTTCTTATGTGGCACAAAGATAGTAAACCTCCATAAACACATACACACGCACGCAAAGCTACTCCATAAATTAAGCACCCCCAGGCCTCTAGAAGAAGATATTTCTTATATCTAAATAAATAAATATTCCCCCAGGGTTATGAGGCCTCCAGCTGTGTTGACATTAAAGGGCTTCTGAAGCGGCAGCCATGCTTTTGCTGAGGCGTCACATTTTGCACAGCCCTGGTATGGTAGTCCAAAATAGTTCAGATTCAGGGCTCTGGGTGGAGGGATAACAGCATCAAAACTGTGCCCCTGGGCACTAGATCTGTCTGTCCTTGCATCATTCAGTCTGCTGTGATGGACAGGGACTCCGGTCCCCTCTGTGACCCACTGTGAGAGGAGTCTGGACAGGACAGGACGGCTAATCCGACAGGACTGGGAAGAAGACTGGGCAGCCATTTGATCTCTGCCCTCTCCCTGCAGGGCACATTCTCACTGCAAAGAGCCATCAGCTGGTCTAATGATGAGCAGCAGGCAGTAACCTCTCCACTGATCACAATTCACACTTTATAAGTTGGGGCATCCAACACGTGTGATGTGTTGACCCCTAACCACACCAGTAGCCACGTCACCACCCCCTCCCCCCCTCCAGTCTAGGGAGGCTCATTCAAAAGGGATCTTTAAAAGGGACTGGTGTTACTATCCACTGTAAAGACATGTGGTAATGGCTCCCAATGTGAGAGAAGAAGCAGAGAGAAAACGATGAGCGTGTCCATGGCGGAAATGTTTACTTGTGGCAATGAGAACATTAAACATGGCCTTGATTCAGATGAGTTTCACAGCTAAGGGGAGATTGGGTGGAGCAAAAGAGTGCGGTGGACGACTTGTTACCATCTCGGGACCAGAGAAATATGAACCGTGTTTGAGAGGCATTTTGGTCGTCTGGCGAGGGCTGGGGGGATTTCAAAGCCCTGTGATCAGGCGGCACTGGCTAATGAAGCGAGAGACACATCACATGGCAGAGGTGCAAATGGGATGGAGGAAAAGTCTCTCTCTCTCTCTCTCTCTCTCTCATTCTCTCTTTCCCTCTCTCTACTTCACAAATCTCCTCTCATTAGTCTGTTTCCTAGTGTTGTGCACAACATTTCAAGTCTGCTGCAAGCAAGAGCTGTCAAATGAAAGTGTTAAAAAACTATTGATTCCTTAGAGGGAGGTCTTGGGAAAAGATTCCAGAGCACAGTCAAATCACACACTGCAACTGTAAAACTCACATGAGGTAGCAGGCGAAAAACAGTGTCTGTCTTCTGAAGAAAACCATTACATGAGGTTAGCTATCCTCAAGGTAGAGCCCACACTTGGTGCAGTGATGTTAGTCTGTGAATAGATGGTTTCTTCTCCATACTGATCTTCAAAGCATAAAAGGTAGCTATAACAATGTTTCAGTGGGGTTGGGAAAACCTGAAAGCTAAAAGCATCCAAACATTCCCCATGGGAGGTCTAACAGACTAAACATGGAACACAACTGTCAGACTAGTCAAGATAATAAAATGTTACCATAAATTAAGCTCCACAAACATTAAAGTCATACCTACCACCTGTACACAGAGAAACAGTCTTATACAGTGCATTCGGAAAGTATTCAGACCCCTTGATGTTTTCAACATTTTGTTAGGTTACAGGCTTCTAAATCTATACACAATACCCCATAATGACATAGCAGAAACAGGTTTTTAGACATGTTTGCTAATTTATAAATAAATAAAACGGTAATATGACATTTACATAAGTATTCAGACCCTTTACTCAGTACTTTGTTGAAGCACCTTTAGTCTTCTTGGGTATAATGCTACAAGCTTGGCACCTGTATTTGGGGAGTTTCTCCCATTCTTCTCTGCAGATCCTCTCAAGCTCTGTCAGGTTGGATGGGGAGCAATGCTGCACAGTTATTTTCAGGTCTCTTCAGAGATGTTCGTTCGGGTCAAGTCCGGGCTCTGGCTGGGCCACTCAAGGACATTCAGAGACTTGTCCCGAAGCCACTCCTGCGTTGTCTGGCTGTGTGCTTAGGGTCGTTGTCCTGTTTGAAGGTTGAACCTTCGCCCCAGTCTGAGGTCCTGAGCACTCTGGAGCAGATTTTCATAAAGGATCTCTCTGTACTTTGCTCCGTTCATCTTTGCCTCAATGCTGACTAGTCTCCCAGTCCCTGCTGCTGAAAAACCATGCCACCACCATGCTTCATCGTAGGGATGGTGCCAGGTTTCCTCCAGGCCAAAGAGTTCAATCTTGGTTTCATCAGACCAGAGAATCGTGTTTCTCATGGTCTGAGAGTCTTTAGGCTGTCATGTGCCTTTTACTGAAGAGTGGTTTCCGTCTGGCCACGCTACCATAAAGGCCTGATTGGTGGAGTGCTGCAGAGACGGTTGTCCTTCTGGAAGATTCTCCCATCTCTACAGAGGAACTCTAGAGCTCTGTCAGAGTGACCATCGGGTTCTTGGTCACCTCCCTGACCAAGACCCTTCTCCCCCGATTGCTCAGTTTGGCCGAGTGACCAGCTCTAGGAATAGCCTTGGTGGTTCCAAACTTCTTCCATTTGAGAATAATGGAGGCCACTGTGTTCTTGGGGACCTTCAATGCTGCAGACATTTTTTGGTACCCTTCCGCAGATCTGTGTCTCAACACAGTCCTGTCTCGGAGCTCTACGGAGAATTCCTTCAACCTCATGGCTTGGATTTTGCTCTGACATGAGCTGTCAACTGTGGGACCTTATATAGACAGATGGGTGCCTTTCCAAATCATGTCCAATCAATTGAATTTACCACAGGTGGACTCCAATCAAGTTGTAGAAACATCTCAAGGATGATCAATGGAAACAGGATGCACCTGAGCTCAATTTAGATAATCATAGCAAAGGGTCTGAATACTAATGTAAATTAACAGTTTTTACTTCGTCATTATGGGGTATTGTATGTAGATTGCTGAGGATTTAAAAATAAATGTAATCCATTTTCGAAAGTATATATTTTTTTTTTATCAAGAGTTCTGAATACTTATCGAAAGCACTGTACTGTATAAATAACCTGATGAGAGATGTCCTTGATTTTTTTTTAAATCTGCAGACATTGATGTGATTCTACAGTCTTTGTCAAAATGGATGTTCTTGTAAGAAGTCTTGGGGTTTGTGTTTTTCTCCTCTTGCTCCAACTGGATTAGTGTTGGTCTAGCTCTGGTCAGGCTGAGGAAAAATGACCCATTCATTCGAACAGTAAAATGTGATAAACAGCTTTGCCATGAACAGTAACCCTTCTCCTCTGAATTATACTATGTTTTTATGGTTGAGTAAGCAAGGAAATAATGTATTTTTTTTAGACGGACCACAAGGGCTGAATGGGTTCACAGAGAGGCAGTTGGAAAAATTATGCTCAAACGGCATGACTGTTTCGCGCATCACAGATTCCTGACCTTTGTGAGCTAAAGGAGAAATGCTTTGTTTTGTTGGCGGGCAATTGAAGCGGTCTAATAAATCTGCCATGGCTAAAACCGTGTTGCGCCGTAACTGACTGGCTATCTGTCTTTTACAACCACATAAGTGATTAGGTTGATGAGAAGATCTAAAACAAGGCTACAAATAGCCATGGGATATCTGTGTGAGTGTGTCACAAAGCCTGATGCATATACAGTAACACTGAGCTGGAATGAGGAGGATCCATTAAATGTACCTTATCCTTTTACTTGCCCCATACCTTTCCAGACATGAGTTAGTTGCATCACATTCAATAGACTGAGTCACAACATAATGAAATAAGAATAAGCTGCTTATCATGTCCTTGTCCTCATAGGAAACCCTTAGAAAAATATGAAAAGGTGAGAAGAAAAGACAAAACAAAGATGTGAAAGGTTTATAAATACTCCTGGCGGTGCTGGCATCTTTTGTGAATATCAGACACAGAAACACCTACATGGTAAAATGTTTCTAAGATTATATTAAAAAAAAGACTATCTGAAAATAAACATTTGTATTATCCCAAAACAACATTTTTGTTTATGTTGTACTCCCATATGCTCACAAGGCTCACAAGAGCTTTGTGTTTACAAAAATGATTCAGCAGGATGTTGAGTGGTTTTTCAGATATTTTAGCATCTCCAAGGCCAAGGTTACAAGTAACATGATTTGAATGAAACATAAAAAAGCTAAAATGTATGATAGATAATTAAAAAATAAATGATGGAACAAGCTTAAGCTCCATATTCTTCAGTTGTTGCTTCAATGTAGATTTTTTTACTACAATGGTGGAGCTTGCATGTAGAGATATCAATTCTAGCGCAACACCAGAATCTGCCGAGCAATAACCATGTTGCCCAGGGGAGGGAGGCAGTGGTTAGACTACATACAGTACACAACCACATCCACATATCCAATCAAATGTCTTGTTTTATTCAAAAGTGGCCCACTGGAGATGTCAGCTAAGGACTAGGGATGTCAAAGCACTATCAACGCATCACAGCTGCTCTACATCTCAGTCTATCTTTCTGTCATTGTTCTCAACTCAATTCATCAGGGCTTTTACTCTGCAGCCATTCATTCACTCACTGAATTTTACTGATAGGAAGGAACATGGCTTGACTTAGAGATATCTTAACAACCTTTAATAGATGCGTGAAGAAACCCAGTGACAGATTTATCTGATGCTATGAATTTCAACTGATGTTTATGTATCTCTGCCTTTTATGAGACTGTAATTAAAAGGGTAATTGAACCAGTAAACAACAGGCATTTTTAAATACTAACTGCACTCCTGAGGATGCTCTTCCTCCCGCATGGGAATCCCGACATGGACTAGGCACTCTATATCAAAATGATATGTTCACTACAATTACAGGATAAATAAAATGCAAGCCAAATAAGGTTTACTCAGAAAAAAATGACTTATTTTAGACCATGGTATCCCTTTTAACAGTAACTCACCTCCAAATGAGATCATATTCAGGGATAAAATACTTTGAAAACATAATTGTCCCATAATTGTCAAACTTTTCAAATAGGCACTTTATCTGTTCTGTCTGCATTACATAAGAGAGGTGAACATTTCAAATGAAATGATCAGAGTGAATAGATGTACCAAATCTGTAAAGTTCACATCAGCTGTGGTTGCATGTTGTTCTTCATATCAATGCCACATAACATTAACTTCTCTAGGTAAGGGGGCAGCATTTTCACGTTTGGATGAAAAGCATACCCAAATTCAACTGCCAGCTACTCATCTACAGGAGATAAGATATGCATATTATTAGTAGATTTGGATAGAAAACACTCTGAAGTTTCTAAAACTATTTGAATCATGTCTGTGAGTATAACAGAACTTGTTTAGCAGGCGAAACCCCGAGGACAAACCATTCAGATTTTCATTTTGTTTGAGGTCACTGTCTTTTCAATTAGTTTTCATTGGGAAACCAGATTTCTAAGCGAATTGCTTGCAGTTCCTACGGCTTCCACTAGATGTCAACAGTCATGAGAAATAGGTTGAGGTTATTCCTTTGTGTAATGAAGAAATACGGCCATCTTGAAGTCGAGGCACTCCAGGTGTCCTGGACATGCGCTTCAATCAAACAGAAGGCATGCAACATTTTGTTTTAATCCTGTATTGAACACATATCATCCCGTCTTCAATTTTATCGATTATTAACGTTAAAAAATACCTAAAGCTGTATTACAAAAGTAGTTTGACATTTTCTGGCAAAGTGTACAGGTAACCTTTGAGATATTTTGTCGTCATGTTTGAGCAAGTTGGAACCGGTGTTTTTCTGGATCAAACGCGCCAAATAAATTGACATTTTGGACATAAATCGACGGAATTAATCGAACAAAAGGACCATTCGTGATGTTTATGGGACATATTGGAGTGCCAACAATAGAAGCTCGTCAAAGGTAAGGCACAAATTATATTTTTATTTCTGCGTTTTGTGTCGCGCCTGCTGTGTTGAAATGTTTTCTCTCTTTTGTTTACTATAATAGCATCGTATGCTTTCGCTGAAAAGCCTATTTGAATTCTGACATGTTGGCTGGATTCACAACCAGTGTAGCTTTAATTTGGTATCTTTCATGTGTGATTTAATGAAAGTTTGATTTTATAGTAATTTTCATAGTAAATCATTTAAATTTAAATTTGGCGCTGTGCATTTTCTCAGGCTTTTTGCCAAGTGATACAGTAGCGTCTTGCCTAAACTCAGATTTTTGGATATAAATATGAACTTACCCGAACAAAAAATACATATATTGTGTAACATGAAGTCCTATGAGTTTCATCTGATGAAGATTATCAAAGGTTAGTGATTAATTTTATCTCTATTTCTGCTTTTTGTTAATGCTCTCTTTAGCTGGAAAAATGGCTGTCTTTTTCTGTGACTTGGCTCATACCTAACATAATCGTTTGGTGTGCTTTCGTCGTAAAACCTTTTTGAAATCGGACACTTTGGCTGGATGTACAACAAGTGTAGCTTTAAAATGGTGTAAAATATTTAAATTATGGGACTTCTGTTGTTTTGAATTTGGAGCCCTGCAGTTTCACTGGCTGTTGACGAGGTGAGACGCTACCGTCCCACATACCCTAGAGAGGTTAACAGTGGGATGTTCATGAAGTCCTCTCTGGTCTGGAGGGGATCAGTCAGAAGAGGAACCCATTAAATAATAGTAGCTATAAGTCCAAAATAATTCTTACAAGATTTAAAGTGGGACATTTGCTGTCGCAAGTCTCATGAAAAAAAAAGATACAAATGTTCTGCTCCTCTGCTCCTGACTGCATGTGCTGTCATGTAAAAAAAATGAATAGAACAGGCATCCCCCTTCAAGTCATTGACAGCATAATACCCATAGGAGCAAATCAGAAAGTAAAAGCAGGAAGTATGCTGCAGAATTTTTTTGGTACCCTTCCAAAGATCTGTGCCTCAACACAATCCTGTCTCGGAGCTCTACAGACAATTCCTTTGACCTCATGGCTTTTTTGCTCTGACATTCCCTGTCAACTGTGGGACCTTAAATAGACTGGTGTGTGCCTTTCCAAATCATGTCCAATCAATTGAATTTACCACAGATGGACTCCAAGTTGTCGAAACATCTCAAGGATGATCTATGGAAACAGGTCACTTCTGAGCTCAGTTTCAAGTCTCATAGCAAAGGGTTTGAATATTTATGTAAATAAGGTATTTCTGTTTATTATTTTTTATATATTTGCAAACATTCTAAAAACCTGTTTTCGGGTTCGCCATTATGGGGTATTGTGTGTAGATTGATGAGGCCATTTTTTTATTTAATCAATTTTAGAATAAGGATGTAACTTAACAAAATGTTGTAAAAGGGAAGGGATCTGAATACTTTTGAATGCACTGTACGTTGTAAACTTTCTTTCATAGGCTAGGTTGTAGAAACTTCACGATAGGTATAGGTAAAATTTGAGTATCATGTAGTAGCCTAAACCTATCGCTGTTACATTGAACTGGGTGAATGGAGTATGAATGACCGATTTGCTGCAATAGAAATAATGCCATGCTCATAAAAAATAAAATAATACTCCCTCATCTTAAATGGCAGCGACTGCCACTGGATAGACGACTGTAACAGGCTGCCTGTTAGAGATAAATGAAAACAGTGGCCATGACTTGTGCTCATTTTTACTCCTCTTTATGCTTCCAGGATGCTTTAAGGATTCTACTTCAAAGGAATTGTTTGTATTTTTTCTGGACTTTGATACTACATGCCTTAAAACCTTTTGTCAATAGGGGGAGCTGTTAGCATTATTTATTTTTTTACATTTCCAAATTAAACTGCCTCGTACTCAATTCTTGCTCGTACAATATGCATATTATTATTACTATTGGATAGAAAACAATCTCTAGTTTCTAAAACCGTTTGAATTATGTCTGTGGGTGAACCAGAACTCTTTCTACAGCGAAACTCATGACAGGACATGCGAAGCTCTGAAAAATAGTCTCTGATCTCGGATCAGTTTAAAACTCTGTGTGTGCCCTATGGCTTGACATGAACTGCACCCGCCTTCCCCTGGATGTCAGTAACCAATGAGAAGTGGAATGGTGTCTCTAGGTGTTTCTCGGAGTTTATAAAAGGGAATGGAGTGAGATGTCCCTTCTTTTCGACGCTCGCCAGGACGCAAGGGAGGACATCAGAATCGCATGCTCAAAAGCTCTCGTTATTGATCAAAGATATATCCGTCTGTGATTTAATTCGATATAGGTGTTAGAAACATCATAACGAAGTTATTTGAAACCGATTTATATCAGTTTATGCGAGTATATTGCTATTTTTCTGAATTTCCTTAGTATTGCGTTTGAGGATTTGGGCATGTGTGTGCCGTGTAGCTATCGTTAGCTGCTAGTTCCGAAGTTGAGGAGGTCGTTTTACAACAAAGCAACGATTCTTTTGGACAAAGGACACATTGCCCAAGATACTGATGGAAGCTCGTCCAAAAGTAAGAGTTATTTATGATTTTATTCCGTATTTATGTGGAAAAATGTAAACGCAGTTGTCAGCCATTTTTTTGCGGCACTAGTCTGGCTGTAACTCACAATGTATGTCTAGTAACGTAAATTTTAAAAATCTAAATCAGCGGTTGCATTAATAACCAATGCATCTTTCATTAGCTGTCCAACCTGTATTTTTTTAGTCAATCTAATCGATAAATAATCGTAAACTTAGGTGCCTTTCCAAGATGGCGCCGGCCAGAATGCATGCCATGTTTTGACAGATTACATTGCATAACCACGATTTGTGATGCTAAATATGCACATTTTCGAACAAACTCTATATGCATTGTGTAATATGATGTTACAGGACTGTCATCTGAAGAATTCTGAGAAGGTTAGTGAAAAAATTAATATATTTTGGTGGCGATAACGTTATCGCCCCTTTTGCATTGATTCAATGCTGGGGTGATGTTAGCTCATGTGGTATGCTAATATAACGATATATTGTGTTTTCGCTGTAAAACACTTAGAAAATCTGAAAGATTGTCTGGATTCACAAGATCTGTGTCTTTCGATTGCTGTAGGCTGTGTATTTTTCAGAAATGTTTTAGGATGAGTATTTTGGTAATTGACGTCGGTCTCTGTAATTATTCCGGCTGCTTCCAACGCTATTTCAGATTGCAGCTGCAATGTAGAACTGTGATTTATACCTGAAATATGCACATTTTTCTAAAAAAACATATCCTATACCATAAATATGTTATCAGACTGTCATCTTATGAAGTTGTTTCTTGGTTAGTGGCTATATACAGTGGGGAGAACAAGTATTTGATACACTGCCGATTTTGCAGGTTTTCCTACTTACAAAGCATGTAGAGGTCTGTCATTTTTATCATAGGTACACTTCAACTATGAGAGACGGAATCTAAAACAAAAATCCAGAAAATCACATTGTATGATTTTTAAATAATTAATTTGCATTTTATTGCATGACATAAGTATTTGATCACCTACCAACCAGTAAGAATTCCGGCTCTCACAGACCTGTTAGTTTTTCTTTAAGAAGCCCTCCTGTTCTCCACTCATTACCTGTATTAACTGCACCTGTTTGAACTCGTTACCTGTATAAAAGACACCTGTCCACACACTCAATCAAACAGATTCCAACCTCTCCACAATGGCCAAGACCAGAGAGCTGTGTAAGGACATCAGGGATAAAATTGTAGACCTGCACAAGGCTGGGATGGGCTACAGGACAATAGGCAAGCAGCTTGGTGAGAAGGAAACAACTGTTGGCGCAATTATTAGAAAATGGAAGAAGTTCAAGATGACGGTCAATCACCCTCGGTCTGGGGCTCCATGCAAGATTTCACCTCGTGGGGCATCAATGATCATGAGGAAGGTGAGGGATCAGCCCAGAACTACACGGCAGGACCTGGTCAATGACCTGAAGAGAGCTGGGACCACAGTCTCAAAGAAAACCATTAGTAACACACTACGCCGTCATGGATTAAAATCCTGCAGCGCACGCAAGGTCCCCCTGCTTAAGCCAGTGCATGTCCAGGCCCGTCTGAAGTTTGCCAATGACCATCTGGATGATCCAGAGGAGGAATGGGAGAAGGTCATGTGGTCTGATGAGACAAAAATAGAGCATTTTGGTGTAACTCCACTCGCCGTGTTTGGAGGAAGAAGAAGTATGAGTACAACCCCAAGAACACCATCCCAACCGTGAAGCATGGAGGTGGAAACATCATTCTTTGGGGATGCTTTTCTGCAAAGGGGACAGGACGACTGCACCGTATTGAGGGGAGGATGGATGGGGCCATGTATCGCGAGATCTTGGCCAACAACCTCCTTCCCTCAGTAAGAGCATTGAAGATGGGTCGTGGCTGGGTCTTCCAGCATGACAACGACACGAAGCACACAGCCATGGCAACTAAGGAGTGGCTCCGTAAGAAGCATCTCAAGGTCCTGGAGTGGCCTAGCCAGTCTCCAGACCTGAACCCAATAGAAAATCTTTGGAGGGAGCTGAAAGTCCGTATTGCCCAGCGACAGCCCCGAAACCTGAAGGATCTGGAGAAGATCTGTAGGGAGGAGTGGGCCAAAATCCCTGCTGCAGTGTGTGCAAACCTAGTCAAGAACTACAGGAAACGTATGATCTCTGTAATTGCAAACAAAGGTTTCTGTACCAAATATTAAGTTCTGCTTTTCTGATGTATCAAATACTTATGTCATGCAATAAAATGCAAATGAATTACTTAAAAATCATACAATGTGATTTTCTGGATTTTTGTTTTAGATTCCGTCTCTCATAGTTGAAGTGTACCTATGATAAAAATTACAGACCTCTACATGCTTTGTAAGTAGGAAAACCTGCAAAATCGGCAGTGTATCAAATACTTGTTCTCCCCACTGTATATCTTTATTTAGTCGAATTAGTGATAGCTACTGATGGAGTAAAAAACTGGTGGAGTAAAAAAAGTGGTGTCTTTTGCTAACGTGGTTAGCTAATAGATTTACATATTGTGTCTTCCCTGTAAAACATTTTAAAAATCAGAAATGATGGCTGGATTCACAAGATCTGTATCTTTCATCTGGTGTCTTGGACTTGTGATTTAATGATATTTAGATGCTTGTATTTACTTGTGACGCTATGCTAGGCTATGCTAGTCAGCTTTTTTACTGTGGGGGGTGCTCCCGGATCCGGGATGAGTACCAAGTAAAAGTTAACTGTATTTGTCAAATGAGTATTCATTTTATTAAAAGTAAAAGTATCAATTGAATAAAAAAATATCAAGCCTTTCTGTAAATTACAACTGTCATGCCCTGATCTGTTTCACCTGTCTTTGTGCTTGTCTCCACCCCCCTCCAGGTGTTGCCCATCTTCCCCATTACCCCTGTAATTTATTCCTGTGTTTTCTGTCTGTCTGTTGCCAGTTTGTCTTGTTTGTTCAATCCTACCAGCGTTTTGTCTCAGCTCCTGGTTTTCCCTAGTCTCTCTTTTCTCGTCCTCCTGGTTTTTGACCTTTGCCTGACCCGAACCTTTACCCGCTGGCCTGACTACTGCCTGTCTCTGACCCTGAGCCTGTCTGCTGTCCTGTACCTTTGCTCCACCTCTGGATTACCGACCTCTGCCTGACCAGACCCTGAGCCTGCCTGCAGTTCTGTACCTTGGCCTCTGCTCTGGATTATCGACCCCTGCCTGCCTTGACCTGTCATTAGCCTGCCCCTGTGGTTACAATAAACATTGTTACTCCACACAGTCTGCACTTGGGTCTTACCTTGATTCCTGATAACAACATAATCCAGGTAGAATCAGGAATTCCCCAGGGCAGCTGTCTAGGTCCGTTATTTTTTTCAATCTTTACTGACAACCAGCCACTGGCTTTGAATAAATATATGCGGATGACTCAACACTATACACATCAGCTACTACTGCGACTGAAATGACTGCAACACTTAACAAAGAGCTGCAGTTAGTTTCGGAGTGGGTGGCAAGGAATAATTTAGTCCTAAATATTTCTAAAACTAAAAGCTTTGTATTTGGGACAAATCATTCATTAAACTCTAAACCTCAACTACATTTTGTAATAAATAATGTATAAATTTGTTGTTGAGGTGACTAAACTGCTTGGAGTAACCCTGGATTGTAAACTGCTATGGTCAAAACATATTGATACAACAGCAGTCTGTCCATAATAATGTGCTGCTCAACGTTCTTAACAGCACTATCAACAAGGAAGGTCCTACAGGCCCTAGTTTTGTTGCACCTGGACTACTGTTTAGTCGTGTGGTCAGGTGCCACAAAAACAGGCTTAGGAAAATTGCAATTGACTCAGAACAGGGCAGCACGGCTGGCCCTTGGATGTACACAGAGAGGTAACATTAATAATATGCATGTCAATCTCTCCTGGCTCAAAGTGGAGGAGAGATTGACTTCATCACTACTTGAATTTATGAGAGGTATTGACATGTTGAGTTTGAACTACTGTTTGAACTACTGGCGCACAGCTCGGACACCCATGCATATCCTACAAGACATGCCACGAGATCTCTTCACAGTCCCCAAGTCCAGAACAGACTATGGGAGGCGCACAGTACTACATATAGCCATGACTACATGGAACTCTATTCCACATCAGTAACTGATGGAAACAGTAAAATTTGATTTTAAAAACAGATAAAAATACCCCTTATGGAACAGTGGGGATTGTGAAGCAACACAAGCATAGGCACAGACACATGCATAAACACACACGTACACATGGATTATGTATTGTAGGTACAGTGTGTGGTGGAGTAGGGACCTGAGAGCACACAGTGTGTTGTGAAATCTGTGAATGTATTGTAATGTTTTTAAAATTGTATAACTGCCGTAATTTTTCTGGACCCCAGGAAGATGCCTTGGCAGCATCTAATGGGCATCCATAATAAATACAAATACAAACTCAATTCCGGGGCATGTTTGGACCTATCGTAAATCAAGGATACAACATACACACACCAATGTGAAATGTACTGTATCTTGGGCGGGCCACATGGTGATGAAACATTATACATCTGATGGGTTTGTTTTCATGAATTTAATTACATTGTCTCCTGTTTTTAATCTACATGTTGTCACGCCCTGACCTTAGAGATCCTTTTATTTTTCTATTTGGTTAGGTCAGGGTGTGATTAGGGTGGGAATTCTAGTTTTTCGTTTTCTATGTTGGCCTGGTATGGTTCCCAATCAGAGGCAGCTGTCTATCCTTGTCTCTGATTGGGGATCATATTTAGGCAGCCTTTTCCCACCTGTTGTTTGTGGCATCTTGTTTTTGTGTAGTGCCTGTGAACACTGCATTTTCTTCACGTTTCGCTTGTTCTGTCTTGTTTTTTGGTGAGTTTCATTTATTAAAACATGTGGAACTCTACGCACGCTGCGCCTTAGTCCATTTATTCCAACGATCGTGACACATGTACATATGTCCTGAAGCATGGCTAGACTGAATTCATTCCAATACTTTATGAAGCAATAATTTTGAAGCAATTTTTAACAATCACGGATTGGGTGGAATTGGATGATCAGGTCTACATTCAGGAGTATGAAAAAGCATGAAGATGCCATTAGAAAAGATGAAAACATTACAGGCACTAGCACACACACTGTAGCTCAGGACAATGGTAAGCAAAACAAGGCATCTGGGAAAGCACTGGCAATGGTTGCGGGATTTCAATCCTCTGAAAGTTCTACAGCTGTACCATTGAGAACAACTTGACTGACTGCATCACTGCTTGGTACGGCAACTGCAAGGCACCCGACCGCAAGGCGCTAAGAGGGCAGTGTATACTACCCAGTACATCACTGGGGCTGAGCTCCCTGCCATCCAGGACCTCTATACCAAGTGATGTCAGAGGAAGGCCCCAAAAAATGTCAAAGTCTCGAGCCAACCAAGCCATAGACTGTTCTCTCTGCTACCTCAAGGCAAGCACCAAGTCTGGAGCCAACAGGACCCTGAACAGCTAAATAGCTATTCAAATAGCTACCCGGACTACATGCATTGACCCTTTTTTGCACTAACTCTCTTGCACTGACTCTATGCACACACACTATGCTCTACCCACACACTCACACATACTTACACTGCCACCAGAACACACACATACTGTATATATACTGTATATATATATTTATATATATACACACACACAAAACATCTGGACACATGCATACTGACGCCACACACACACCCACACTCACCGCTGGGGCGGCAGCGTAGCCTAGTGGTTAGAGCGTTGGACTCTAGTGGTTAGAGCGTTGAAGTTTGAATCCCAGAGCTGACAAGGTACACATCTGTTGTTCTGCCCCTGAACAAGGCAGTTAACGGTGAGAATCGCAGAATGGTGAACTTACTAAATGACTGAAGAGTTAGACTGTGTGATATTATGTTGCTTCTTGTGTAAATATTTTCTGTCTGGATTTTAATGATTTGTAAATAAGAATTTGTTCTTAAAACTTGTTTGGGATAGTGGACAGCATTTTCACTTTTGGATGAATAGCGTGCCCAGAGTGAACTGCCTCCTACTCAGTCCCAGATGCTAATATATGCATATTATTATTAAAAGCTAGAATATGCATATAATTCTTAGATTTGGATAGAAAACACTCTGAAATGTCTAAAACTGTTTGAATGATGTCTGTGAGTATAACAGAACTCATATGGCAGGCAAAAGCCTGAGAAGAAATCCAAACAGGAAGTGGGAAATCTGAGGTTTGTAGTTTTTGAACTCACCCCTATCGAATACACAGTGGAATATGGGTTAATTTTCACTTCCTAAGGCTTCCACTAGATGTCATCCGTCTTTAGAATGTTGTTTCAGGCTTCTCATGTGAAGGGGACCGGATGGGAGCGGTTTGACTAAGGGGTCTGCCTACAGCCTCGTTCTCAGTCATGCGCTTCACTTGAGAGTTAGCTCTCATTCCATTGCTTTTCTACAGACAATGGAATTCTCCGGTTGGAACATTATTTAACTTTTATGATAAAAACATCCTAAAGATTGATTCTATACTTAGTTTGACAAGTTTCTTAGACCTGTAATATAACTTTTTGAACGTTTCTTCCGAATGGACCAGATCGCGCTTTTGGATTTGTTTACCAAACGCCCTAACAAAAGAAGCTATTGGACATAAATGGACATAAATGATGGACATTATCGAACAAAACAAGCATTTATTGTGGAACTGCGATTCCTGGGAGTGCATTCTGATGAAAATCATCAAAGGTAAGTGAATATTTAGAATGCTATTTATGAATAATGTTGACTACCCAACATGGCGGATATTTCTTTGGCTGGTTTGGGCTCTGAGCATTGTTCTCAGATTATGCTTTTTCCGTAAAGTTTTTTTGAAATCTGACACAGCGGTTGCATTCAGGAGAAGTGTATCTAAAGTTCCATGCATAACACTTGAATTTTCATCAACATGAGTATTTCTGTGAATTCATGTGGCTCTCTGCAAAATCATAACATGTTTTTGAACTACTGAACATAACACACCCATGTAAAATTAGATTTTTGGATATAAATATGCACTTTATCGAACAAAACATACATGTATTGTGTAACATGAAGTCCTATGAGTGTCATCTGATGAAGATTATCAAAGGTTAGTGATTAATTTGATCTCTATTTGTGCTTTTTGTGACTCCTCTCTTTGGCAGGAAAAATGGCAGAGTTTTTCTGTGACTTGGATCTAACGTGACCTAACATAATCGTTTGTGGAGCCTTCGCTGTAAAACATTTTTGAAATCAGACACTGTGGCTGGATTAACGAGAATGTTAACTTTAAAATGGTGCCTAATACTTGTATGTTTGAGAAATTTGATTTATGAGATTTCTTTTGATTTGTATTTGGCGCCCTGCTATTTCATTGGCTGTTGGCGAGGGGTTCTGCTAGCGGAACGGGGTGCCGCTAGCGCAACCCCTGTCCTAGACAGGTTTGCCTCGTTAAATAAATGTTAAAAAAACTTGCCAAATCACTTACTACCTTGCCTAATCACTTATGTACAGTACATAGCTACCTTAATTATCTCGTACTCCTGCAAATAAACTCAGTACTGGAACTCCCTGTAGCCATTTTATTTTTACTCATTATTGTTATTCGTTTTTTTAACGTTATTCATTTTATTCTTTGTGTCACTAATTTAAATGTTCTTTTTTTAAATTGTCTTTAACTCCGCATTGTTGGAAAAGGACACGGAATTAAGCATTTCACTTTTAATCTACACCTGTTGTTTACAAAGCATATGACAAATAACATTTGATTTGATTTTGATTCCGACAAACAGCATAATGTACATAACTCCGTAAACTTTCTTGTTGACAAATTAAGGCTGTGTTTTAAATAAAAAATTATAATAATCTGAATACATTTGGCAGTGTATTTCTGCTTCAAAAAAACGAGGAAAGATTACATTTTTTTATGCCATTTGGCTCACCATGTCTCAGTCATTAGCTTCATAAGGAAAAGGGTTTAACCAGACAATAGATAATCCCGGCTGACATGCCGGTCCGCAAAGAAAGCCTGGAATCACAGTCTCTCTCATAAATTGACAAAGACCATATTCCAAAGGCTATACCATTGACATATAAAGAGAAAGGAGAGATGAAAGCTGTGGGGTTTTCTATCATTATATCTGGGTAGTAGTGGCAAAATGCCTTAAAGTAGATCATAAAGCATTTGCTTTGTGTTTGGAGTGTTGGAGTGTTCAAACCCACAATCAGGTTATAAAAGCACTCATGCTAACAGCTTTTCTTAATTATCCTTATATGTTGTTTGACATTGAGCTCAGGTGCATCCTGCTTCCATTCCTTGAGATGCTTCTACAATGTCCACCTGTGGCAAATTCGATTGATTGGACATGATTTGGAAAGGCACACACCTGTCTATATAAGGTCCGACAGTTGACAGTGGATGTCAGAGCAAAAACCAAGCCATGATGTCGAAGGAATTGTCCGTAGAGCTCCGAGACAGGATTGTGTTGAGGCACAGATCTATGGAAGGGTACCAAAAAATGCTGCAGCATTGAAGGTCCCCAAGAACACAGTGGCCTCCATCATTCTTCAATTGAAGAAGTTTGGAACCACCAAGACTCTTCCTAAAGCTGGCCTCCCGGCCAAACTGAGCAAGGGCCTTGGTCAGGGGATGTGAGCAAGAACCCAATGGTCACTTCGACAGAGCTCCAGAGCTCCTCTGTGGAGATGTGAGAACGTTCCAGAAGTACAACCATCTCTGCAGCACTTGACCAATCAGGCCTTTATGGTAGAGTGGACAGACGGAAGCCACTTCTCAGTAAAAGGCACATGACAGCCCGCTTGGTGTTTGCCAAAAGGAACCTAAAGGACTCTCAGAACATGAGAAACAAGATTCTCTGGTCTGAAATTTAACAAAACGAGGATAAACATACCAGAACTTTAAACATACCACTAAAAACTCTCATTTGCAAATGTTGGACTAATGATTAAACCCTAGATCAGCTAAATGCAGATAAGAGTGTGCAAGGTGGTGTCTGTCACCTTGATTACTCCAAATTCTCTCGATAAAGGTTTACAACATAGGCTAGGTTGCAGCAACCTCATGAAGGGTACAGGGATAATTTTTGTATCATGTAGTAGCCTAAATCTATCGAATTTACACTGAGCTGGGTTAATGAAATAGAAATAAGGGTACGCTCATAAATGTTTTTGTTGGTGCTAAAAGCAAGCTTTCATCTTAACTAGGACACTTCTCTATTTCATTCTTTTTTTTCTGCAGAGGTGCTTATTTAGTAAATAATAGCAGCAGAAAACTTTGCCTTAATATATTACAATCTGTTAACACCTTTATCAACAAATCAATTGTCTCCTTTACTTACCGCATACATTAATACACTAACAGGAAAATCCACACTTGAGATAAGTGAAATTAAGTAAAACTACCCGCATCTCCCTATAGAATTGTGTATGTACATGCATGTCAATTTGGATTTGTATTCTATTTGTGGAACAAGTGTTGTGATGTATGTTATGGCAATTTAGTCACCCCAGCTCCAATTTAGGTGATAGTATTTTCAGACATGCAAAGTCATTTTAATGAAAGAGTATTATTTATATTATATTTAGCAATAATCCTTTTTGTGATTCTAACTTTACCTAAAAGGTTCATGATGGCCCTTGCACCAATCACCAATACCAGGGTGAGAAATATAGAGTGGGCGAGCAGGTTGTCAATACTTCAGTGCCGCTGTAATGGGAAAACTAACATAACACTTTGTCTCAGTGGATGATCGATCGTAAACGAGTCAACATAAGCTACATCAGCAGGGAAGAGAGGCCACGGAAGCCTAAATTACAGAGACATCTTTGTTTGGAAGTGAGGCTAATCTTCTGGATCACATCAGTACAGGGGAATAACATCATTCTCACATACCAGGAAGTATTTGTATACCCAATCCAGGAAAAAATATTGGTTTTACTAAACGGATGCATGTTTCTACACATAATAGTACTTGAATATAGAATATTGCTTCTTTATCATACACAATATTGAATCAATGGTAGTCCAACAATGGATCAATTTGACCTTTGGAATATTACTTTGGTCTAGCTCATGGGGAGACTGAGATATCTATCTCTCTCCATTTGTCAGGCTGAAAGTTGCTGGAACAAAGCAAACACAGGAAACAAATAGGACGTTTTCAGGTAGCCCAGTCAAGGAGTTTTTATAATTGTCATGGCATTTGTCATCTTGTTTCCTTATTCCTTTAACTACATAAGGGGTCTGCCAGGCAAGCTATAATACAAACAATGATTCATGGCAACCAGTGAGAAACAACAGGACAGAGAATAGCCCTCTGTATAAATAGTTGAAAGCTAGTCAAGATCAGTCCTAGTATGATAAAAACAATGGACATACTGTCACGCCCTGACCTTAAAGAGCCTTTTTATTTCTCTATTTGGTTAGGTCGGGGTGTGATTAGGGTGGGCATTCTAGTTTTTCTATTTCTTTGTTGGCCGGGTATGGTTCCCAATCAGAGGCAGCTGTCTATCGTTGTCTCTGATTGGGGATCACACTTAGGCAGCCTTTTCCACCTTTAGTTTGTGCGATCTTGTTTGTGTGTAGTTGCGTTCTGCACTGCATGTAGCTTCACGTTCGGTTGTAGTTTGTTTTTTTCATGTTCATCAACTAAAATTATGTACGTTTACAACGCTGCACCTTGGTCTGATTCTTCCATCAACGAACGTGACACATACAGTGTATAGAAAAATATAATGATTCAAAATGCCTGAAGAATTATTCACATTACAGAGCACACACACACCCCCACACACACTGCCCTACCCCATCCTTAATGGACATATCAGACTATAAAACCAGTGACACAATCTCTGAGAAAATAGTTATACTATAATAGTGTCCATTGATAAAAAAAAAAAAGAAGCTAAATACAACAATGCATCTCTGTCCATTTCACGCATGGTTTGGTGCTTAATGTGACTCATTTTCACATATCATCCCTACTCATTGTAGATGAGGCTATTCCTGTGTTAAACGACTGTGGTTCTTGTGCATAGGTTAGGAGGAATATATAGTTTTTTTTATATATACAGACTACTGTTCAAAGTTTGGGGTCACTTAGAAATGTCCTTGTTTTTGAAAGAAAAGCACATTTTTTGTCCATTAAAATAACCTAAAATTTATCAGAAATACAGTGTAGACATTGTTAATGTTGTAATGACTTTTGTAGCTGGAAACGGCTGATATTCCTATGGAATATCTACATAGGTGTACAGAGGCCCATTATCAGCAACCATAACTTCTGTGTTCCAATGGCACATCGTGTTAGCTAATCCAAGTTTATAATTTTAGAAGGCAAATTGACCATTAGAAAATTGTTGTTCTGATTAAAGAACCAATTAAACTGGCCTTCTTTATACTAGTTGAGTATCTGGAGCATCAAATCAAATCAAATCAAATTTTATTAGTCACATACACATGGTTAGCAGATGTTAATGCGAGTGTAGCGAAATGCTTGTGCTTCTAGTTCCGACAATGCAGTAATAACGACAAGTAATCTAACCTAACAATTCCACAACTACTACCTTATACACACAAGTGTAAAGGGATAAAGAATATGTACATAAAGATATATGAATGAGTGATGGTACAGAACGGCATAGGCAAGATGCAGTAGATGGTATAGAGTACGGTATATACATATGAGATGAGTACTGTAGGGTATGTAAACATAAAGTGGCATAGTTTAAAGTGGCTAGTGGTACATGTATTACATAAAGATGTCAAGATGCAGTAGATGATATAGAGTACAGTATATACATATACATATGAGATGGGTAATGTAGGGTATGTAAACATTATATTAAGTGGCATTGTTTAAAGTGGCTAGTGGTACATTTTTACATAATTTCCATCAATTCCCATTTTTAAAGTGGCTGGAGTTGAGTCAGTATGTTGGCAGCGGCCGCTAAATGTTAGTGGTGGCTGTTTAACAGTCTGATGGCCTTCAGATAGAAGCTGTTTTTCAGTCTCTCGGTCCCTGCTTTGATGCACCTGTACTGACCTCGCCTTCTGGATGATAGCGGGGTGAACAGGCAGTGGCTTGGGTGGTTGTTGTCCTTGATGATCTTTATGGCCTCCCTGTGACATCGGGTGGTGTAGGTGTCCTGGAGGGCAGGTAGTTTGCCCCCGGTGATGCGTTCTGCAGACCTCACTACCCTCTGGAGAGCCTTACGGTTGTGGGCGGAGCAGTTGCCGTACCAGGCGGTGATACAGCCCGACAGGATGCTCTCGATTGTGCATCTGTAGAAGTTTGTGAGTGCTTTTGGTGACAAGCCGAATTTCTTCAGCCTCCTGAGGTTGAAGAGGCGCTGCTGCGCCTTCTTCACAACGCTGTCTGTGTGGGTGGACCAATTCAGTTTGTCCGTGATGTGTACACCGAGGAACTTAAAACTTTCCACCTTCTCCACTACTGACCCGTCGATGTGGATAGGGGGGTGCTCCCTCTGCTGTTTCCTGAAGTCCACAATCATCTCCTTTGTTTTGTTGACGTTGAGTGTGAGGTTATTTTCCTGACACCACACTCCGAGGGCCCTCACCTCCTCCCTGTAGGCCGTCTCGTCGTTGTTGGTAATCAAGCCTACCACTGTAGTGTCATCCGCAAACTTGATGATTGAGTTGGAGGCGTGCATGGCCACGCAGTCGTGGGTGAACAGGGAGTACAGGAGAGGGCTCAGAACGCACCCTTGTGGGGCCCCAGTGTTGAGGATCAGCGGGGTGGAGATGTTGTTACCTACCCTCACCACCTGGGGGCGGCCCGTCAGGAAGTCCAGGACCCAGTTGCACAGGGCGGGGTCGAGACCCAGGGTCTCGAGCTTGATGACGAGTTTGGAGGGTACTATGGTGTTAAATGCTGAGCTGTAATCGATGAACAGCATTCTCACATAGGTATTCCTCTTGTCCAGATGGGTTAGGGCAGTGTGCAGTGTGGTTGCGATTGCGTCGTCTGTGGACCTATTGGGTCGGTAAGCAAATTGGAGTGGGTCTAGGGTGTCCGGTAGGGTGGAGGTGATATGGTCCTTGACTAGTCTCTCAAAGCACTTCATGATGACGGAAGTGAGTGCTACGGGGCGGTAGTCGTTTAGCTCAGTTACCTTAGCTTTCTTGGGAACAGGAACAATGGTGGCCCTCTTGAAGCATATGGGAACAGCAGACTGGGATAAGGATTGATTGAATATGTCCGTAAACACACCAGCCAGCTGGTCTGCGCATGCTCTGAGGACGCGGCTGGGAATGCCGTCTGGGCCTGCAGCCTTGCGAGGGTTAACACGTTTAAATGTTTTACTCACCTCGGCTGCAGTGAAGGACAGCCCGCAGGTTTTGGTAGCGGGCCGTGTCAGTGGCACTGTATTGTCCTCAAAGCGGGCAAAAAAGTTATTTAGCCTGTCTGGGAGCAAGACATCCTGGTCCGCGACGGGGCTGGTTTTCTTTTTGTAATCCGTGATAGACTGTAGACCCTGCCACATACCTCTTGTGTCTGAGCTGTTGAATTGCGACTCTATTTTGTCTCTGTACTGGGACTTAGCCTGTTTGATTGCCTTGCGGAGAGAATAGCTACACTGTTTGTATTCGGTCATGTTTCCGGTCACCTTGCCCTGGTTAAAAGCAGTGGTTCGCGCTTTCAGTTTCACGCGAATGCTGCCGTCAATCCACGGTTTCTGGTTTGGGAATGTTTTAATCGTTGCTGTGGGTACGACATCGTCAATGCACTTCCTAATGAACTCGCTCACCGAATCAGCATATTCGTCCATGTTGTTGTTGGACGCAATGCGGAACATATTCCAATCCGCGTGATCGAAGCAGTCTTGAAGCGTGGAATCAGATTGGTCGGACCAGCGTTGAACAGACCTGAGCGCGGGAGCTTGTTGTTTTAGTTTCTGTTTGTAGGCTGGAATCAACAAAATGGAGTCGTGGTCAGCTTTTCCGAAAGGAGGGCGGGGGAGGGCCTTATATGCGTCGCGGAAGTTAGTATAGCAATGATCCAGGGTTTTACCAGCCCTGGTAGCACAATCGATATGCTGATAGAATTTAGGGAGTTTTGTTTTTAGATTAGCCTTGTTAAAATCCCCAGCTACGATGAATGCAGCCTCAGGGTGTGTGGTTTCCAGTTTACAAAGAGTCAGATAAAGTTCGTTCAGGGCCATCGATGTGTCTGCTTGGGGGGGAATATATACGGCTGTGATTATGATCGAAGAGAATTCCCTTGGTAGATAATGCGGTCGACATTTGATTGTGAGGAGTTCTAGATCAGGTGAACAGAATGACTTGAGTTCCTGTGTGTTGTTATGATGATCACACCACGTCTCGTTAATCATAAGGCATACCCCCCCTCCCATCAGCATTTGTGGGTTCGATTACAGGATCAAAATGGCCAGAAACAAAGAACTTTCTTCTGAAACTTGTCAGTCTATTCTTGTTCTGAGAAATGAAGGCTATTCCATTAGAGAAATTGCCAAGAAACTGAAGATATCGTACAATGCTGTGTACTACCCCCTTCACAGAACAGCGCAAACTGGCCCTAACCAGAATAGAAAGAGGAGTTGGTGCAGAAAAGGGTCAATGTAGGTAGTCCGGGTAGCTATTTGAATAGCTATTTATCTGTTCAGGGTCCTGTGGCTTTTTCTTTGCAACTCTGCCTGGAAGACCAGCATCCCGGAGTCACCTCTTCACTGTTGACATTGAGACTGGTGTTTGCGGGTACTATTTAATGAAGCTGCCATTTGAGGACTTGTGAGACATCTGTTTCTCAAACTAGACACTCTAATATCCTTGTCCTCTTGCTTAGTTGTGCACAGGGGCCTCCCACTCCTCTTTCTATTCTGGTTAGAGGCAGTTTGCGCTGTTCTGTGAAAGGAGATCTTAAGTTTCTTGGCAATTTCTCGCATGGAGTATCAATCAATCACATTTATTTGTAAAGCCCATCTTACATTAGCTGGTGTCACAAAGTGCTGTACAGAATATCAGCCTAAAACCCCAAACAGCAAGCAATGCAGGTGTAGAATGCAGGAGTAGCCTTCATTTTTTCGAACAAGTATAGACTGACGAGTTTCAGAAGAAAGGTCTTTGTTTCTGGCCATTTTGAACCTGTAATCGAACCCACAAATGCTGATGCTCCAGATACTCAACTAGTCTAATTGCTTCTTTAATCAGAACAACAGTTTTCAGCTGTGCTAACTTAATTGCAAGGGGTTTTCTAATGATCAATTAGCCTTTTAAAATGCTAAACTTGGATTAGCTAACACAACGTGCCATTGGAACACAGGAGTGATGGTTGCTGATAATGGGCCTCTGTACGCCCATTACGCCCTCTGTATGTAGCTATTCCATAAAAAAATCAGCCATTTCTAGCTACAATAGTCATTTACAGCATTAGCAATGTCTACACTGTATTTCTGATCAATTTGATGTTATTTTAATGGACAAAGAATGTGCTTTACTTTCAAAAACAAGGACATTTCTAAGTGACCCAAAACTTTTGAACGGTAGTGTATATTTTGCCTTCGTGACACTACACAATAGCAGAGTAATTTTGCACTTTGGTTGGTTCTAAAAGTCACATGGCTGTAGAGCTGATAAGGGGGTATTAAAAAGTGAATCAAAGAAACAGTTGAGGAAACTGTAAAGGTCGGATAAGGCAGCCACAGGATTATTTCAAAGAAAGGCCACAAGAGATGCACCCATTGGGGAAGGGCATGCTAAAGTTAGGGCCAGATTAAAAGAGAAATTAACAACCCCAGAGAGTGAAACTGTTATAAAGTCATACAGTAGATACAGTCAGTGCATGAGTGGTGCAGGGCAGAGGAGTAACTTCTGGAGTGACCAGAGGACTAACCAGGAGGAAATTATTGTTCACCTCTCCAATTATAGGCTTGGACCTCAGCTACAATGATCGATTCCGGTCAGTCACCAACACTTGACTTAACCACTCACTTGAGTTACCAAACACTTTTGAGTTTCTATCAAAAGGAGTTTCAAACCAATCTCTTGCTGAAATACACACAACAAATCCCCCAAAATGTTTTTTTCTAAGGGTGGATTAAATGGTGGTAACAACCATTTAGTGTTGTTATTCTGTGCCTCTACAACAGCTGGACAACGTCATACATCATGCCTTACAAAAATATGGGCTATTCACCATTCTCTTCCCTGCTGGCCCTTCTGAAAGCAGAGATGGAGGTCTCAGCATGATACCCATGCTAAACGGCCTTTAAAGACAACAAAGAGCCCAAACAACTGACACAGCTGACCTCCCTATCCCTCTAAAATGACAAAGTGCAAACGACTATGTCCAAAAGCCTCTGATGGCAAATTGCAGGATTTAAGCAGCGGCATCATGTCTCCCTCGGCCTCACCCAGATTAAGTCGTCCTCTGAAAGCTCCCTCTCCTAACTTAATATTTGTGGCTGATCTACTGTAAATATGGGGAGCATTTGTGGACTCTTACTGATGCATGCACACACAACACAAACAAACACACACACACACTAAAGATAAGGTAATGCTTTTATCCTGTAAATTGTCTGGTATATTGTCTGGTTCAAATGCATCTTCTCCCATTGCTGGAGGTTGCCATGACATCCTTGTGTTCAGTATTTCGCTCTTTTTATTTTGGTGTTTGGCATTCATTCCCGGAACCAGTCTCTCTTTCCAATGTCCCCAAAGGAACTCACTTAGTTGTATTTACAAACAGGCTACTGCTAAGACTCAAAAGCATGGAAATCTCTTCCCCCTCTAAGGCAAATGTCACAATCAGCCCCTGATCCACTCCTAATCGCTAAGTAATCACTTTCATGTTTGATCATTCTGTGATAGCAAAATGGATTTAGAAAATCTGCTGTGGTTTTACTTTGGAGATTGTCGTTGTCCAAGCTTTCTAAAAGTTACCAGAGCTTTATGTTTCTGTGGAGAGGAGGAGTATGTCATGTTTTTCTTCAGCATCATTAGATAACACAAACCACTGAGGAACGGAATACAGAATTGGACCTGTCGTCTGCACCACTATAATCTATGAATATGGTGCATTGCATCATGGGAGGAATTATATAAATTGTAAGTATTGAGATGGAGAGTAGTGTACGATTACACGGGAACGTCGGAAACAGGTAAAGGATGTTTCAATGAGTCATCCAATTAGGTTAATGCTCATAGAGGTATAACGTAATGAATTATATACAGTACTGTAAGTATACTTGTAAAATGGTGGTAGCACTAGATTATGTCAGATACCTGGGCAATCTAAAGGAAATTAATGTGAGGAGATGGTGCTTATTCACCGATAACAGTGCAACAATACCATGCTTTACCCTAATTACATTTGAAACATACAGAGGTAATGCCTTCGGTTCCAGCATCATGAGTGAAAAATTACTTCTTGCAATTTGTTGACACAGCAGAGTAATTATAATGTAATATAGGACAGGCGGCTTATTTGCCATGGTGACATCCTCAAAAGGGCAGGCTGTGGTGCAGTGATCTATATCACCTTATCTCCACTATCCCCTTGAGGCCAGATTCACCAGAGAGCCAGAGACTGATTGAGATGATGACAGGCTTTTGTTAGGAACAGGCTGTGGACTATTATCATTGTTTTAGTAAGTAATCTATTTTCATGTAAAGTATATATCGGAAAGGACCACACTGCAATAGTTATTTTTATTTAAATAAACATTGCCAAAGTCTCAGATCAAAAGCATGATTGGATGATTTACACTGCAGAAATTTGATGACAAATGTATTCCTACTTTGCAACACCCAGGGATAAAAATCAACAGCAAAGGAACTGATTAGAAACCAGTGCTGTTACATATGTCCCATTATACCCTGTTTCTATTTAATATGTACATGCTTATATAATTACCAGCCAGACCAGGAAAATCATTATAACAGACTGCAATAATAAAACTTCCAATGTATTTCGAAGATTTCCTTTTCTTTTGGAAACATAGATCATGCATATCATTCCACCACCTATCTAACTAGAACTAATTGCAATTTCCACAACATATTAACAAGGATAGTGCTCATTAGTAAATAGTATTATGTTGAGGGGGGAGGGGGGTCATCTACATAGTGTAATCTTCAGTGGATGAAATTAGAGGTGGCTGAGGACCCAAATATCTGAGTGGACAATGACCCCATTATCAACATAAACTTTACTTCTTATGGCTGCAATCCCGTTAACGGGATGATATGACAACAGCCAGTGAAAGTGCAGGGCGCCAAATTCAAACAGAAATCTCATAATTAAAATTCCTCAAACATACATGTATCTTATACCATTTTAAAGGTAATCTTGTTGTTAATCCCACCAAAGTGTCTGATTTCAAATAGGCCTTACAGCGAAAGCACCACAAACGATTATGTTAGTTCACTGCAAAATCACAGAAAAACACAGCTATTTTTCCAGCCAAAGACAGGAGTCACAAAAAGCAGAAATAGAGATAAAATGAATCACTAACCTTTGATGATCTTCATCAGATGACACTCATAGGACTTCATGTTACACAATACATATATGTTTTGTTCGATTAAGTTCATAGTTATAACCAAAAACCTCAGTTTAATTTGGCGCCATGTTCAGAAATGCCTCCAAAATATCTGGAAAAATTGCAGAGAGCCATGTCAAATAACATAAATACTCATCATAAACTTTGATATAAGATACATGTTTTACATAGAATTAAAGATACACTTGTTCTTAATGCAACCGCTGTGTCAGATTTCAAAAATCTTTACGGCAAAGCACAATATTCAATAACCTGAGAACAGCGTTCAGCCACAAAAGGAAGCCATACAGTTACCCGTCAACAAAACTCATAAAAAGCATTATAAATCTTCACTTACCTTTGCTGATCTTCATCGGAATGCACTCCCAGGACTCCCACAAGAAATGTGTGTTTTGTTTGGTAATGTTCATCATTTATGTCCAAGTAGCTACTTTTGTTAGCGTTTAGTACACAAATCCAAACGCTCGTGCAGGTCCAGCCGAACGTCGGACGAAAACTTCAAAAAGTTATATGACAGGTCGAATAAACTTGTCAAACTAAGTATAGAATCAATCTTTAGGAAGTTGTTATCATAAATATTCAATAACGTTCCAACCGGAGAATTCCTTTGTGTCTGTAGAAGTAATGGAACGCAAGTCGATATCATGTGGAATGCGCATGACCAGGACCTGGCTCTCTGCCAGACCACTGACTAATTCCCCTCTCATTCAGCCCCACATCACAGTAGAAGCTTCATTCAAGGTTCTACAGACTGTTGACATCTAGTGGAATAGGAAGTGGAAACAGATCCATATCCTACTGTGTTTTCAATAGGCAATGAGTTGAAAATCGACCAACCTCAGATTTCTCACTTCCTGGTTGGATTTCTTCTCAGGTTTTTGCCTGCCATATGAGTTCTGTTATACTCACAGACATAATTCAAACAGTTTTAGAAACTTCAGAGTGTTTTTATCCAATACTATTAATACTATGCATATATTAGCAACTATGACTGAGGAGCAGGCCGTTTACTCTGGGCACCTCTGTGCACCTTTCATCCAAGCTACTCAATACTCCCCCTGCAGCCATAATAGGTCAACAATGCATCTCTGAAAGTTAAAGTCTATTAAACAAATGCTAAACTGTCGTTAAACATCTGAGCATGTCAAACAATTACTTGGATCGTTGATTGCAAGATTCATGATCAGAGCGCTGTATGCGACTCCACTGGGCCAGCTTCAAACGTAAATGGATCAGTCAACAACCAAAAGAGTCAACATGGATTTCAGCCCACATGTTGAGCGGAACTACCAACTGGAACAAATGGCTATTGGTCTTTCTAAAATAGTTCTCACTCATTGATGTGGAGAGGTATAGACAATATCCAAATAAATCACATTCACTGCCTGAATATGTCCTATACTTTTTAATACATCAATGTGTATTTCAACCGTATGATCTACACTGAGTATACCCATTCTTGATACACATGGGAAATTGTTGAGTATGAAAAACCAAGCAGTTCTGCAGGTTTTGACAGAAATAAGTACACCTGGCACCTACTGCCATTCCCCTCTTCAAAGGCATTTTAGTCTTTTGTCTTGCACATTCACCCTCTGAATGGCTCACATACACAATCAATGTCTCAATTGTCTCAAGAATCCTTCTTTAACCTGTCTCCTCCCCTCCATTTACACTGATTGAAGTGTATTTAACAGGTGACATCAATAACGGATCATAGCTTTCACCTGAATTCACCTGGTCAGTCTATGTCATGTAGAAAGCAGGTGTTCTTAATGTTTGTATACTCAGTGTATACCTCAGTGTATATCAGTTGTTGGGTTAAGAATCCAGATATATTTTTAAGCTGCTACACATTATTCAGATTCACCCAAAACTATATACAGTTGAAGTCAGAAGTTTACATACACCTTAGCCAAATACATTTAAACTCAGTTTTTCACAAATCCTGACATTTAATCTGAGTAAAAATTACCTGTCTTAGGTCAGTTAGGATCACCACTTAATATTAAGAATGTGAAATGTCAGAATTATAGTAGAGAGAATGATATATTTCAGCTTCTATTTCTTTCATCACATTCCCAGTGGGCCAGAAGTCTACATATACTCAATTAGTATTTGGTAGCATTGCCTTTAAATTGTTTAACTTGGGTCAAACATTTTGGGTAGCCTTCCACAAGCTTCCCACAATACCTTGGGGGAATTTTGTCCCATTCCTCCTGACAGAGCTGGTGTAACTGAGTCAGGTTTGTAGGCCTCCTTGCTCGCACACGCTTTTTCAGTTCTGCCCACAAATGTTCTATGGGATTGAGGTCAGGGCTTTGTGATGGCTACTCCAATACCTTGACTTTGTTGTCTTTAAGCCATTTTGCCACAACTTTGGAAGTATGCTTGGGGTCATTGTCCATTTGGAAGACCCATTTGCGACCAAGCTTTAACTTCCTGACTGATGGCTTGAGATGTTGCTTCAATATATCCACATAATTTTCCTACCTCATGATGCCATCTATTTTGTGAAGTGAACCAGTCCCTTCTGCAGCAAAGCACCACCACAACATGATGCTGCCACCCCTGTGCTTCACGGTTGGGATGGTGTTCTTTGGCTTGCAAGCCTCCCCCTTTTTCCTCCAAACATAACGATGGTCATTATGGCCAAGCAGTTGTCGTGGCAATTTCCTGTATTACCAAATGAGGAGAGTTACAAACCACACACCAGTCAGAGATATACTTAAACTTCATCTTTAATAATGTGAGCTTTACAATAGCCCTTTTGACTTTCAACAATTCACTATCTCTAATGAATTGTTCAGAGTCCCAACATAATGGCAACTGAGATCTTTTAAAGCAAAGATACACCCCTCTCAACTTACATGACGAACCACAGATCTTAGGAACTCTTCACAAAGGACCTTTTACTTGAGAGAGGAGTATCCCATAGCCAGATAGCATTCGCTATAAATTATCGTTCAGTTTGGTCTCTAAGACGAGGGTCTAATCTCGTTCCTGGTACTTCATAGTACAAAAACATTACCTCATCCAAGGCATAACTCAATTTTCAACTCTATATACTCCCATCTCAAGCAAACACCCTCTAGACCCCACTCCTGGACAAGCTCACTGAGGGGAGTGACTTGCGCACAGACATTGTAGAGACAAGTAATTGGTTCCCCCTTAATCACGCCATCCCTTCACATGGTTTAACAGATACATTCACATATGAAGACAATGTTCCATCCTGTCCTCTTCCCTTTCTGATATTCTGCATAGCACCAGAGACATGTAAAAGACAAGCCTGACCTCTCCCCTCTCTGGGTCCCAAATGACTGAGCCCCAGCTAAGAAAAAAGTATCTCACATAAGCATATTATATAAATAAAACATCTTATTTATCTATGTTACCCAACTAATTCTGATTCATACGCCACAGAGTTCTATTTTTGTTTCATCAGACAGGAGGACATTTCTCAAAAAAGAACAATCTTTGTCACCATGTGCAGTTGCAAACTCTAGTCTGGCTTTTTTATTGGGGTTTTGGAGCACAGGCTTCTTCCTTGCTGAGCTGCAGGATATGTCGATATAGGACTCGTTTTAATGTGGATATAGATACTTTTGTACCTGTTTCCTCCAGCATCTTCACAGGGTCCTTTGCTGTTGTTCTGGGATTGATTTGCACTTTTTGCACCAAAGTACGTTCATCTCTAGGAGACAGAATACGTCTCCTTCCTGAGCGGTATGACGGCTGCGTGGTCCCATGGTGTTTATACTTGCATACTTCTGTTTGTACAGATGAACGTGGTACCTTCAGGCATTTGGAAATTGCTCCCAAGGATGAACCAGACTTGTGGAGGTCTGCAATATTTTTTCTGAGGTCTTGGCTGTTTTCATGTGATTTTCCCATAATGTCAACCAAAGAGGCACTGAGTTTGAAGGTAGGCCTTGAAATAAATCCACAGGTACACCTCCAATTAACTCAAATTATGTCTATTAGCCTATCAGAAGCTTCTAAAGCCATGACATCATTTTCTGGAATTTTCCAAGCTGTTTAGAGGCACAGTCAACTTATTGTATGAAAACTTCTGACCCACTGGATTTGTGAGACAGTGAATTATAAGTGAAATAATTTGTCTGTAAACAATTGTTGGAAAAATTACATGTCATGCACAAAGTAGATGTCCTAACCAACTTGCCAAAACTATAGTTTGTTAACAAGAAACTTTATTAATACTTAAAAAAGAGTTAAACAAATCAAAATATATTTTATATTTTAGATTCTTCAAAGTAGCCACCCTTTGCCTTGATGACAGCTTTGCACACTCTTGGCATTCTCTCAACCAGCTTTATCTGGAATGCTTTAACAACAGTCTTGAAGGAGTTCCAACATATGCTAGGCACTTGTTGGCTGCTTTTCCTTCACTCTGCAGTCCAACTCATCCCAAACCATCTCAATTGGGTCGAGGTCGGGTGATTGTGGAGGCTAGGTCATCTGATGCAGCACTCCATCACTCTCCTTGGTCAAATAGCCCTTACACAGCCTGGAGGTGTGTTGGGTCATTGTCCTGTTTACAATCAAATGATAGTCTCACTAAGCTCAAACCAGATGTTAAGTGTGTCTTGAATTCTAAATAAATCACTGACGGTGTCACCAGCAAAGTACCCCCACACCATTACACCTCCTCATCCGTGCTTCATGGTGGGAACCACACATGCGGACATAATCCGTTCACCCACTCTGTGTCTCACAAAGACACGGTGGTTGGACCAAAAATCTCAAATTTGGACTCATCACCACTGGTCTAATGTCCATTGCTCGTTTTTCTTGGCCCAAGGAAGTCTCTTATTTTTATTGGTGTTCTTTAGTAGTGGTTTCTTTGCAGCAATTTGACCATGAAGGCCTGATTCACGCAGTTTCCTCTGAACAGTTAATGTTTAGATGTGTCTGTTACTTGAACTCTGTGAAGCATTTATTTGGGCTGCAATTTCTGATGCTGGTAACTCTAATGAACTTATCCTCTGCAGCAGAGGTAACTATGGGTCTTCCTTTCCTGTAGCGGTCCTCATGAGAGCCAGTTTCATCATAGTGCTTGTAATTTTCCGGATTGACTGACCTTCATGTCTTCAAGTAATGATGGACTGTCATTTCTCTTTGCTTATTTGAGCTGCTCTTGCTATAATATGGACTTGGTCTTTTACCAAATAGGGCTATCTTCTGTATACCACCCCTACCTTGTCACAACACAACTGATTGGCTCAAATGCATTAAGAATGAAAGAAATTCCACAAGTTAATTTTTTACAAGGCACACCTGTTAACTGAAATTCGTTCTAGGTGACTACCTTGTGAAGCTGGTTGAGAGAATGCCAAGAGTGTGCAAAGCTGTCATCAAGGCAAAGGGTGGCTACTTTTAAAGAATCTAAAATGTAAAATATTTAGATTTGTTGAACACTTTTTTTATATATATATATATATATATATATATATATAGTTTTGGGTGAATCCGAATACAATCGAGATACTCCAACTAACTGAGCCATTTTCACAATGACAGAATTACACTTGGGGTTTTAAAGCAGCAGGAAGTTGGGCACAACACACAGGAGTGTGCTGTGTGTACACAGTCAGAGAACTCTTTACTGTGCTCGCAGATTCCTGTTGCCTGGGCAACCCAGTCTCTGAGTTTTTCCAACTCGGATTTGGAATGTGACGCCTCCCTCGTCTCTCCGCAGTCAGGAAACAGGATTACCGGAGAGAGAAACACACCATTTCTGCGTCAAGTATCATATAAGCCATCCTCTCCCTGTTCAAATGTACATGTATCTGGACAGAACCACTTAACTCTAGACTGAATAGTCCAGCCAGCTATAGATTTTGCCCTTAGGCAATACACTCCTCCACCTCTTGGTGTTGTACTACTGCAAAGTGAAAAGCAATTTGCATACCCATGATCATGTGCTTTTTCAGTGTCAATATCTTTAATGGGATTTGTACATAAATGTGGGCCACAAGTTAAGTCTGATGCACAAACAAAAACAGTGTAAACGTAGGAAATATTAGAATAGGATGAGGTGCAGGGGGAGTCTGTGTGGGCAGAAGCAGCAACTCTCTGTCTCATCATCATGCCACGATTGCTTTTATGTACCAGCTTAGACTGCAGGAATCAGGTCACAGTGTGTTAGGAAACACATATAAAAAAATAAATAAAAAAATTCTAAGGAAACCAAACAGAAGGACTGAAACAATGTATTTTAATAATATATATTTCCAGGAAACTTCCATGTTTCCATTTTTGAAAGATGTGTAAGCAGTTAGCTAACATTTACCAACAAAAGGTTGGATAAAGTCATCAGGGGGACGGTTATTGAGGGGGAGGTGCAGTATTGATCAGTATATCACATTTGAATATAAGTTCTCAGAGAATGATGGCTTTGCATTCCTTTGTTTACTCCTTTGGTAGTTATAGGTTCATTGCTCATGCTCATAGCACTGTATTTAGCAGAGATACATATTATTTAATGTTCTTCTCATATATCCTACTAATTTATGCTACCTCTCTCAAATAAATGGTTTCTCATTGTCTAATAGTCCCAAGTGAAGCACTCGTGGGAGACTGTAATGCATTACACAGAAGAAAAGCAAAATCAGTGAAAAAGAAAATGGATTCCACACCAAATAAGTGCTACTCCCATTACAGCGCACTGAACTAGTGACAGCAAACATCAAAGTCCTTTCAGTAAGGAAATTCTGAGATAGGCTTACTTTCAATATAACCTCTATTTAGAAGAGCAGCACTTACTGTACATGTCTCCTTGTCTGTCTTTAATTCCCACTCTCTCCTTGCAATCTGTACTTGTCAATCAACAGTAATTTCTGCATGAGAGTCCATGTGATCTATTCAAGTGGAACAATAGCATGTGTCTAACCAAATGCGCAAGGCAATACTCTAGAATTCAACGTAATCAAGACAAGGCTCATATGAATGACAAATTATTTTCATATAATTTACTTGAACTTTAACATCACCCTAGGCTTGCCATGTCTATAATCACACTGTTGAAAGCAAAACAGTATGTTAACAGCATCTTCTCTCTCTCCCCTGTAAGAATTACTATTATTAACTATGAGGGTAAGAATAGAGCTCAAATTGACAAAGAGCATGTTGAAGACCTGACCTGAGTCATTATAATGGAATAGGCTGAGGTTAAAATGCCTGAACCGTGTGGACCATATGAGTGAGATAGGCTCATGCGTGTGAATGAATGCTATCAGATAGGTCAGTGGTAAAAGGCCCACGTTTAGAGCACTAGTCTATGCTGGCTATGCTGGCCAGAGAGATGATCCCATAAGAGTGCTGTCAGAGTGGGTGGAGGGATGTGGTAATGAGACAGGGGACGAGGGAGAGGGGGACGAGGGATATAGAGAGAGAGGTTAACTTAGGGAAGATTAAGCGTAATGCAGAATGGCACTCAACAGGCAGCCAAGCGGAAACCCTGCACCGTCACCGCCAGCACTGCTGCGGTCCCCATAGGGAGAAGGTCATGGGTATCTCTTCATTAGAGTGACATAATCAGAACAAGCACAGCATTAGGTGAGCTGCCATGCGTCTCAGTGAGGAGAAGTCTCCACAGGCCTCCCCAGCCAGCATCTTATCCTTCCATGTTCCTACTGCACATGTTAAGAATGGTTTCAGAGCTGATAAATATTCTCTCCTCCACTCTATCTGTAGCCCCATCAGTATGAAATGCTATTACAATGTTGAGGACAGCTTGATGGTATTACATATCCACAGTGCCTAATCCATGGCCTGACAGAACCCACTGCACAATACATGAATGTGGCTCTGTGGAATATAACATACACTCAAGATGCTTTTATGTGTTTGCTTCAGGAGCATTAGTGCTTCGGTCTGACTAATACATTTAAACATCCAATAGATGGGAAAACACTCATGTTGAGTGAGCCCTCTCATGTACTATAGCCCACCTGTTTTTTCTTGACTTTTTTGCTTTTCACTAGTCTACCGCACCAAGACCCCTACAAATATTTAATTGAAGATTCTTCCGATTCTACTTTTGGATAAAAATTATATAAATTGCCATTTTGCATTATTGGTATTGTTGAAACAAAAATCTTGGATGTTGGAGTAGTCATCCATTTTCCAATATTTACCCCAAAATGGGGTTTCTTCCAAGTGAGCTGAGCTTTGTGTGATTCAGGGGTTTATATATCCTCTCACAGAGAAATCCCTAACATAAACATTGTGTTGACATACAGTAAGATGCAAATCTGCTCTACCTTCCCGGGAGATATTTGGCATTGTGCTGATCTGAATAGCTTCTTTATAAGGTGCAAATAAACAATAATACATTCCCAAACTATAAAAAGAGGCATGCTGAAAACGGTACAAAAAAAGAAGCACATTGAACTTCCATCAGTATATGCAGGTTGTCTGATTATGTGATGTTCACAAATATCTTTGTTTTCAGGTCTGTGCCAAATGTCAAATGCCACACATGAATTGTTGAAAAAATCGAATTAACAAGTTTTGAATAGTAGTAAGGGCTTTTAACAATGTAATTAAGAAGAGATTACTATTTTATACCTTTCTACGTACCAAAATACTGCACAGTAGTACTCTATTAGGCCAGCCTGAAAGCTTCTCAATAGCAATCTTGATTATCTTGAGTGGCTACACTAGGTCTTAGCAATGCTAAGGATGTGCATGGTTTCAAGGAGCAGGCTGGCACTGGTGTGCATTACAGAATCCTCAAACAGAATCTGTTAAGATAACGGCACCCTGGTAATGAATGAGGCTAGCTGAGGTCTTTAGTTCATTCAGCTTCTGTCTCGTTGGCCAGACTTTGATTAGACATGATGATTCCCAAGGTGGGCGTCAACCCCAGTTCCATTTGAACGTGGGGGGAAAATTAGAAGTCGACAGTTTAGTCAAATAAAAGACAGAGATTAAAGAAACTTTGGCAGCCGAGTGTGGATAATTTATATATAATGTATTAGCTGTTGCATTGAGTAGTGGGCACAAGAGAGATGAGGCTGGTTTCTCTTTACAACCTCTGCATTTTCCTCACTAACCAATAGTTGATGTGGACAGCCTCACTCTCAGTGAGTGGAGTTTGTTTTACACTACAGCTGTAACTCCCAAGACAGTCTGGTTCCTGCCTGGCGAAAATGATAGTAAGGACTCCATTAAAAATGATCTATTATTGAGTAAATGTGCATTCTATTAACTTTCCTCTTCCAAACCCATTTCCCCAAAGAGCAGACAGTTTCACTGTGTAAAAAGCATTGCAATGATCAAGAGAATCTAAATTACTTCAAATACTCTGCATTCATATCTGCACCAATTTGAAACATTATTGTAGAATAGCACTTGAGAGCAAAAAGCTTAAAAGCCCAACAAGGTAAGGACTCCATATAAACTTAACTAAACCCTCAAAATCCTTTCTGATTCAATGACATTTTCAAAGCGCAAAACATTATGTATGATACTGAGGTTGATATGTAAAGTGTCTTTTTGTGTCCTGTCTTGAAATGTCAGCATTTGTAAAGATGAACCTAGAGAAAAGGTTTTCTTCAAAGAAAAGGCTATATAAAAGAAACAATCTAACAGTAAATCTTATAATAGAAGTGTCACTGCCTCAGCCATATACAGTGCATTCGGAAAGTATTCAGACCTCTTGACTTAATTTTGTTACAGCCTTATTAAAAAAAAAATCCCCTATCAATCTACACACAAGACCCCATAATGACAAAGCAAAAACAAGTGTTTAGACATTTTTGCAACAAAAAAATACTGATATCAAATTTACATAAGTATTCAGACCCTTTACTCAGTACTTTCTTGAAGCACCTTTGGCAGCAATTACAGCCAAGCTACAAGCTTGGAATACCTGTATTTGGGGAGTTTTTCCCATTTTTCTCTGCAGATCCTCTCAAGCTCTGTCAGGTTGGATGGGGAGTGTCGATGCACAGCTATTTTCAGGTCTCTCCAGAGATGTTTTTACGGCTTCTAGTCCGGCTCAAGGACATGACTTAAGGACATTCAGAGACATTCAGAGTCCCGAAGCAACTTTCCCTCGATCCTGACTAGTCTCCCAGTCCCTGCCGCTGAAAACATCTCCACAGCATGATGCTGCAGCCATCATGCTTCACCGGTCCTTCTCCCATGATTGCTCAGCTTGGCCGGGCAGCCTGCTCTAGGGAGGGTCTTGGTGGTTCCAAACATCTTATATTTAAGAATGATGGAGGCCACTGTGTTCTTGGGGACCTTCAATGCTGCAGACATTTTTTGGTACACTTCCCCAGAGCTGTGCCTCGATACAATCCTGTCTCACAGCTCTATGGACAATTCCTTCGACCTGATGGCTTGGTTTTTGCTCTGACATGCACTGTCGACTGTGAGACCTTATATAGACGTGTGTGCCTTTCCAAATCATGTCCAATCAATTGAATACAATCAAGATGTAGAAACATCTCAAGGATGATCAATGGAGATAGGATGCACCTGAGCTAAATTTAGAGTCTCATACCAAAGGGTCTGAATACTTATGTAAATAAGGTATTTCTGTATTTTATTGTTAATATATTTGCAACAGTTTTTGCTTTGTGATTATTGGGTATTTTGTGTAGATTGATTAGATTTTTTAAAATCAATTTTAGGATAATGTTGTAACGTAACAAAATGTGGAAAAGGTCAAGGGGTCTGAATACTTTCCTAATGCACTGTAGTTTGACTCAACAATCAGCAATGTTGAGGCAGTACAGTTAAGTGGATAAAGGTGAACAGGACACTGACCCCAAACACACATCAAAGCAACAAGAAATGGTTCAAGAAAAACCGCTGGTATGTTCTGGAGTGGCCAGCAAAGATTCCAGATCTGAATTACATTCATATCCTATAGCGAGAGCTGAAATCAGCAGTTGGTGGAGGGCACCCCCTCAAACACTGAAGAATTAGAGCAGTTTGCTTCTGAAGACTGTGCAAAATTGCCAGTAGAAAGGTGCAACAAACTCATTGATGGCTACAAGAAGCATTTGTTGGGAGTTATCTTGGCTGTGCAACCAAGTACTAGCTACAGGGTGCCAATCATTTTGTCCATGTGATTCTTTATTTTCAAAATACAAATTGTAAGCTAAAGTTTACAAAAATAAATGTGGTTTTGCAATGTTGAAAATCCAATAAAATGTATTTTCAGTTCAACTTGTTTTACAAGAAATAGGGAATTATTTAAGAAAATTGCAAGGGTGCAATATAATATCTTTGTCCAAACTGTATCAGCCAGGGTACTGTCTATGACTGCAGAATTCCACAGAATAAATATAGCATATTTCATACTGCGTACTTGTATAATTCTAACCGGCGCATAATTGGGGAGTTATGGGTAAATTAAATAATCAGGCCGTGAGCTGACAGCTGTTGCTTCATTGACATCCATCCAAGTGCTTCGGTGTGACCTCTTTGGAACACCATTGTTTCAATAGATAAAACCCAGCCTCTGAACTGTAATCATCTGCTATTAATGTCACATTAGCTTCTATTTTATGCCAAATATCCGGGCATAACTGAGAGGAAAATCATATTCCTAACCAAAAGCCAGAGTGACACCCTTCACACCTGGCATGAATTACCTGGCCCTTATTAATTCTTAAAATTGGAATTTGTCACACTATACCACTAGAGGAAGAGAGGCTAATTGGCATTTGGTCAAGAGTTAAATACCTACATCATATAAAATATATGAAATAAAACTAAAATGGATTAAGTCACACTGATTAGTATTGAAAGGCTGGTGTACATGGCATGCATATACAGTATAGTGTATGAACTTGCAGCTTGACTCACCCTATACCACACAATCTCTCGAAGTCTTCCATCAGTCTTGAAGTTGCACTTCAGGGTGACAGTCTCTCCCACAACAACAGGAGGAAGGGGCTCAATGGTTACTGTCAAATATCCTATAGGGCAGAAGACAGAAATAATGAGTATGGTTTGTAACGTCACTTCATGAATATATACAGTGCCTTCAGAAACTATTCACAACCCTTGACTTTTTAAACATTTTGTTGTGTTATAGCCTGAATTGAAATGGGCTGCACACAATACCCCATAATGTCAAAGTGGAATTAGGTTTTTCTTCATTTTTACAAATTAATACAAAATGAAAAGCTGAAATGTCTTGAGTCAATAAGTATTCAACCCCTTTGTTATGGCAAGCCTAAATCAGTTCAGGAGTAACAATGTGTTCAACAAGTCACATAAGTTGCATGGACTCACTCTGTGTGCAAGAATATTGTTTAATATGATTTTTTAATGACTACCCCATCTATGTACCCCACACATACAATTATCTGTAAGGACCCTCCGTTGAGCAGTGAATTTCAAAAACAGATTCAACCACAAGGACCAGGGAGGTTTTCCAAAGCCTCACTAAGAATGGCACCTATTGGTAGATGGGTAAAAATTCAAAAAGGAGACATTGAATATCCCTTTGAGCATGGTGAAGTTATTAATTACACGTTTGATGGTGTATCAATAGACCCAGTCACTGCAAAGATACAGGTGTCCTTCCTAACTCTGTTGCCAGAGAGGAAAGAAACTGCGCAGGAATTTCACAATTAGGTTGATGGTACCTTTAAAACAGTTACAAACTGAGGATCGATCAACATCATTGTAGTTACTCCACAATCCTAAATTACAGAGGGAAAAGAAGGAAGCTTATACAGAATAAAAATATTCCAAAACATGCATCCTGTTTGCAACTAGGCACTAAAGTAATTCTGCAAAGGATGTGGGAAAGCAATTAACTGCATGTCCTGAATACAAAGTGTTACAGTATATTTTGGGAAAATCCAATACAACACATTCCTGAGTACTACTCTCCATATTTTTAAGAATAGTGGTAGCTGTATCATGTTATGGGTATGCTTGTAATCGTTAAGGACTGGGGAGTTTTCAGGATAAGAAATAAACAGAATGGAGCTAAGCACAAGCATAATAATCCAAGAGGAAAACCTGGTTCAGTCTGCTTTCCACCAGACACTGGGAGATGAATTCAGCTTTCAGCAGGTCAATAACCTAAAGCACAAGCCAAATCTACACTGGAGTTGCTTACCAAGAAGACAGTGAAAGTTCCTGAATGGCTGAGTTACAGTTTTGACTTAAATATACTTGAAAATCTATATCAAGACCTGAAAATGGTTGTCTAGCAATGATAAAGCTCTTAGAGAGTTACCCAGAAAAACTCACAGGTTTAATCGCTGCCAAAGGTGCTTCTACAAAATACTGTCTCAAGGGTGTGAATATTTATGTATATGAGATATTTCTCTATTTAAGTTTCTATAAAATAGCAACATTTTCTAAAAACACATTTTCACTTTATCATTATGTGTAGATGGTTGAGAAAAAAATACTTGATCCATTTTGAATTCAGGCAGTAAAATAAATGTGGAACAAGTCAAGGGGTAGGAATATCTTCTGAAGGCTCTGTAATAGGAAGCTTGCTATCAACAATTTAATGTTAGATCAAATCCTGGTTCATGTTAGTGGAACATCAGCACATGCATATTGATATGATTGTTTCAAACATGGAAATATGTCTAGTTTGACGAAATGTTGTATTATTATACTTATAGAGTCTATTTCAGTGGGACTTTCTAAATATTGACTTGATCTGAAATAGATTACATAATGTATTGACATGTTTTGTTTTTCATTACTACATGTATGGGGAATACATTTTCAGGGGATTGCACACTTTTCATTTAAATTAATTAGAAAAGGGACCAAAAGCAGTGTAAGGTACTGTATACACATGCATTATTCCTGTATTTTAAATAGATTTGGATTACACCACAGTAAACATCCAAAACCAATATATCTTACTTCTGATTGAATGCCCAACATGATTTATTCAAAGTTTTCTCAATTTTTTGAGGTCCCAATAGATGAAAACAGTGACAAATACATGGATTCAAAACCAATTTGAACAAAATAAAATCAGTCTGTGCAAAGCTCCGCATGTTTTGTATGTTGTTTCAGCGACTTTCGCTTATGTTATGATAACTAGAGAAGAAACAGCTAAAGTGAAACAAATGTTACTGAAACAACATAAACCTTGCTCAGCTATACTTTGAACATTCTTATATATAACAGCTTTGTCTGTGTAAAATTAGAATTAAACATAGATCAGGCTGTTTGACATTGGATTAACTTCCTCTCTCAAGCAGCACCAACTTGCACATACAGTGCCTTCAGAAAGCATTCATACCCATTAACTTATTCCACATGTTGTTTTGTTACAGCCAGAATAAAAAAATGTATTCCATTTTTTTTTGTATAGTCTATGTACACACAATACCCCATATTGACAAAGTAAAACATGTTTGAAAGAAATATCAAATGTATGACTCAACTGTTGCTGCTCAAAGCCCAGCTAACTAGGCTGCCAGGTCTTCCATCTTAACAGACTCACAGTGGGAAGGAGCTCTCTTCTTCGCTCCAGTCACTTACAGTAAGTCACACATTACTGTTCTGTTATAATCTCCACCCAGCACAGCCAGAAGAGGACTGGCCACCTCTCAAAGCCTGGTTCCTCTAGGTTTCTTCCTAGGTTCCAGCCTTTCTAAGGAGTTTTTCCTAGCCACCGTGCTTCTACACCTGCATTGCCTGCTGTTTGGGGTTTCAGGCTAGGTTTCTGTACAGCACTTTGTGACATCAGTTGATGTAAGAAGGGCTTTATAAATACATTTGAATGGTTGATTACTGTACCTTAGCAGTCTTTTCAGGTGTGGTAGATTTATTCAGTTGATATAAATCCCAACCTTGCCATGAACGAATATGGGTAGGACAGCGACACGTTTGGGACAGCGACACGTCAGCTCCTCTACTAGCACTCCCAATGAGAATAACTTTTACTGTACCTCACTCTCTCAGTAATACAACAACCAGTTAACAGTAAGTGATATGACTGTAAATTTCGGTGTTCCTCAAGGTTCCGTTTTAGGACCAATATTGTTTTCACTATATATTTTACCTCTTGGTGATGTCATTCGGAAACATAATGGTAACTTTCACTGCTATGCAGATGACACACAGCTGTACATTTCGATGAAACATGGTGAAGACCCAAAATTGCCCTCGCTGGAAGCCTGTGTTTCAGACATAAGGAAGTGGATGGCTGCAAATGTTCTACTTTTAAACTCGGACAAAACAGAGATGCTTGTTCTAGGTCCCAAGAAACTGTTGAATCTGACAATTATTCTTGATGGTTGTACAGTCGTCTCAAATAACACTGTGAAGGACATCGGCGTTACTCTGGACCCTGATCTCTCTTTTGACGAACATATCAAGACTGTTTCAAGGACAGATTTTTTCCATCTACGTAACAATGCAGAAATCAGAAACTTTCTGTTCAAAAATGATGCAGAAAAATGCATCCATTCATTTTGTCACTTCTAGGTTAGACCACTGCAATGCTCTACTTTCCAGCTACCCAGATAAAGCACTAAATAAACTTCACTTAGTGCTAAATACGGCTGCTAGAATCTTGACTAGAACCCAAAAATTTGATCATATTACTACAGTGCTAGCCTCTCTACACTGGCTTCCTGTTAAGGCAAGGGCTGATTTCAAGGTTTTACTGCTAACCTACAAAGCTACATGGGGTTGCTCCTACCTATCTTTCCGATTTGGTCCTGCCGTACATACAGTGGGGAGAACAAGTATTTGATACACTGCCGATTTTGCAGGTTTTCCTACTTACAAAGCATGTAGAGGTCTGTAATTTTTATCATAGGTACACTTCAACTGTGAGAGACGGAATCTAAAACAAAAATCCAGAAAATCACATTGTATGATTTTTAAGTAATTCATTTGCATTTTATTGCATGACATAAGTATTTGATCACCTACCAACCAGTAAGAATTCCGGCTCTCACAGACCTGTTAGTTTTTCTTTAAGAAGCCCTCCTGTTCTCCACTCATTACCTGTATTAACTGCACCTGTTTGAACTCGTTACCTGTATAAAAGACACCTGTCCACACACTCAATCAAACAGACTCCAACCTCTCCACAATGGCCAAGACCAGAGAGCTGTGTAAGGACATCAGGGATAAAATTGTAGACCTGCACAAGGCTGGGATGGGCTACAGGACAATAGGCAAGCAGCTTGGTGAGAAGGCAACAACTGTTGGCGCAATTATTAGAAAATAGAAGAAAATAAAAGAAGTTCAAGATGATGGTCAATCACCCTCGGTCTGGGGCTCCATGCAAGATCTCACCTCGTGGGGCATCAATGATCATGAGGAAGGTGAGGGATCAGCCCAGAACTACACGGCAGGACCTGGTCAATGACCTGAAGAGAGCTGGGACCACAGTCTCAAAGAAAACCATTAGTAACACACTACGCCGTCATGGATTAAAATCCTGCAGCGCACACAAGGTCCCCCTGCTCAAGCAGGCGCATGTCCAGGCCCGTCTGAAGTTTGCCAATGACCATCTGGATGATCCAGAGGAGGAATGGGAGAAGGTCATGTGGTCTGATGATTCAAAAATAGAGCTTTTTGGTCTAAACTCCACTCGCCATGTTTGGAGGAAGAAGAAGGATGAGTACAACCCCAAGAACACCATCCCAACCGTGAAGCATGGAGGTGGAAACATCATTCTTTGGGGATGCTTTTCTGCAAAGGGGACAGAACGACTGCACCGTATTGAGGGGAGGATGGATGGGGCCATGTATTGCGAGATCTTAGCCAACAACCTCCTTCCCTCAGTAAGAGCATTGATGATGGGTCGTGGCTGGGTCTTCCAGCATGACAACGACCCGAAACACACAGCCAGGGCAACTAAGGAGTGGCTCCGTAAGAAGTATCTCAAGGTCCTGGAGTGGCCTAGCCAGTCTCCAGACCTGAACCCAATAGAAAATCTTTGGAGGGAGCTGAAAGTCCGTATTGCCCAGCGACAGCCCCGAAACCTGGATCTGGAGAAGGTCTGTATGGAGGAGTGGGCCAAAATCCCTGCTGCAATGTGTGCAAACCTGGTCAAGAACTACAGGAAACGTATGATCTCTGTAATTGCAAACAAAGGATTCTGTACCAAATATTAAGTTCTGCTTTTCTGATGTATCAAATACTTATGTCATGCAATAAAATGCTAATTAATTACTTAAAAATCATACAATGTGATTTTTGGGATTTTTGTTTTAGATTCCGTCTCTCACAGTTGAAGTGTACCTATGATAAAAATTACAGACCTCTACATGCTTTGTAAGTAGGACAATCGGCAAAATCGGCAGTGTATCAAATACTTGTTCTCCCCACTGTACCTACATGTACGCTACGGTCACAAGACGCAGGCCTCCTAACTGTCCCTAGAATTTCTAAGCAAACAGCTGGAGGCAGGGCTTTCTCCTATAAAGCTCAATTTTTATGGAATGGTCTGCCTACCCATGTGAGAGACGCAGACTCGGTCTCAACTTTTAAGTCTTTATTGAAGACTCATCTCTTCAGTAGGTCCTGTGATTGAGTGTAGACTGGCCCAGGAGTGTGAAGGTGAACGGAAAGGCACTGGAGCAACGAACCGCCCTTGCTGTCTCTGCCTGGCTGGTTCCCCTCTCTCCACTGGGATTCTTTGCCTCTAACCCTATTACAGGGGCTGAGTCACTGGCTTACTGGTGCTCTTCAATACCGTCCCTAGGAAGGGTGCGTCACTTGAGTCACTGACGTGATCTTCCTGTCTGGGTTGGCGCCCCCCCTTGGGTTGTGCCGTGGCAGAGATCTTTGTGGCCTATACTCGGCATTGTCTCAGGATGGTAAGTTGGTGGAAGAAGATATCGCTCTACTGGTGTGGGGGCTGTGCTTTGGTAAAGTGGGTGGGGTTATATTCTGCCTGTTTGGCCCTGTCCGGGGGTTTAGTCGGACGGGGCCACAGTGTCTCCCGACCCCTCTTGTCTCAGCCTCCAGTATTTATGCTGCAGTAGTTTGTGTCGGGGGGCTAGGGTCAGTCTGTTATATCTGGAGTATTTCTCCTGTCTTATCCGGTGTCCTGTGTGAATTTAAGTATGCTCTCTCTAATTCTTTCTTTCTCTCTCTCGGAGGACCTGAGCCCTAGGACCGCGCCTCAGGACTACATGGCCTGATGATTCCTTGCTGTCCCCAGTCCACCTGGCCTTGCTGCTGCTCCAGTTTCAACTTTTCTGCCTGCAGCTATGGAACCCTGACCTGTGCATCGGACGTGCTACCTGTCCCAGACCTGCTATTTTCAACTCTCTAGAGACAGCAGAGATACTCTGAATGATCGGCTATGAAAAGCCAACTGACTTACTCCTGAGGTGCTGACCTGTTGCACCCTCAACAACCACTGTGATTATTATTATTTGACCATGCTGGTCATCTATGAACATTTGAACATCTTGGCCATGTTTTGTGATAATCTCCACCCGGCACAGCCAGCAGAGGACTGCCCACCCCTCATAGCCTGGTTCCTCTCTAGGTTTCTTCCTATGTTCTGGCCTTTCTAGGGAGTTTTTCTTAGCCACCGTGCTTCTACACCTCTATTGCTTGCTGTTTGGGGTTTTAGGCTGGGTTTCTGTACAGCACTTTGAGATATCAGCTGATGTAAGAAGGGCTTCATAAATACATTTGATGAGTGATGCCAATGCAATGTTGTTGAAAACCCTAATCTCAGTTTTCAAACGTTTGCTATGGAAAGCCAACTGCTTTATGTATGTTAGAAGACTATTTAAAAGGATCCAAACGTGTATGCAATTAAACGTGGTAAGTCTGACATACTGTAATATAATTCTACACACATTAATTGTGATAGTGTGTTGCTTGTCATAGTCAACAGACCCTTAAAATGCCACCACAGGGACCTGTGATGGAATGATTAAGCTCCACAGCTTGAGGAAAGACTAAGGTCTCTCCTTTTTAAAGCACCTCCATACACTTATTACAGAATCTTACTTTAATCATCAGACTTGAGAAATCCTCTCTGTGGAGTTGATTTGAATGGATAAGCCCTGCTGAAGACTGCAGGTCATTAACACGAGCTGATGCTCTTCGAGCAAATCCCAACCACTTAGTACCGACGCTCCACATTGCTCTCTAAGACATGAGTAGCCCAGCCACGGCTCGTACAGTACTGGCCTCCCTCCTGTGAGTTCTCTTTAAATGGATGCAACTCTCACATGTTGAAGGGAAATAAAAGATGTAACCATGGAAATGTCAACTGAGTCAGTGGGATGCAATGTCACTCACCAGGGGAAACAGTCTATCATGCATCGTCTAAATGGCAAATGTCACAGTAGAGGCTGTGGAAACGTATCACTGTATGAATAATGCAGTTCAACATACAGTGCCTTCAGAAAGTATTCATACCCTTTGACTTATTCCACATTTTGTTGTGTTACAGCCAGAATAAAACATTTATTAAATATATATTTTTTGCATCCATATACACACAATACCCCATAATGACAAAGTAAAACACATCTAATTTACATAAGTATTCACGCCCCTTGCAATGACCCTCCAAATTAAGCTCAGGTCCATCCAATTTCCCTTGATCATTCTTGAGATGTCACTACAACCACCTGTGGCCAATTCAATTGTTTGGACATTATTTAGAAATAAATACACCTGTCTACAGAAGGTGCCACAGTTGACAGTGCATGTCAGAGCAGAACTTATACCATGAAGTCCAAGGAACTGTCCACAGATCTCCGAGATAGAATTGTAATGAGGCATACTATACATCTGGGGAAGGGTATAAAACAATTTTTAGAGTGTTGAAAGTTTCCAAAAGTGCTGTAGTCTCCAGCATTGGGAATTAAAAACATATGGAACTACCCAGACTTTGCCTAGAGCTGGCCATCTGACCAAACAGAGCAACCGGGCAAGAAGGACCTTGATCAGGGAGGTGACCAAGAGACCAATGACCACTCTGACAGACCTACAGTTCCTTGGCGGAGATGGGAGAACCTGCCAGAAGGAGAATAGACTCTACAGCACTTCACCAATCTGGGATTTATGGGAGAGGGGCCAGACAGAAGCCAATCCTGAGAAAAAGGCACATGACAGCACCATGACAGCACACCAGGAGTTCGCAAAAAGGCACGTGAAAGATTCTGAGAGCATAAGGCAAAATATTCTGTGGTCTGAAGAGACAAACATTTTACTCTTTGGCCTGAATGCAGAACACTATATCTGGAGAAAACCAGGCTCAGCTCATCACCCGTCTAACACCATCCCTACCGTGAAGCACTGTGGTGACAACATCTGGCTATGGGGATACTTTTCAGCAGCAGGGACTGGGCGACTGGTAAGGATAGAGGGAACAATGAATGGCGCCAAATACAGGAAAATCATTGAGAACCTGCTTCAGAGTGCAAATTACCTTAGATTGGGGCAAATATTTAGGTTTCAACAGGACAATGACCCTAAGCATACAGCCAAAGCAACACTGGAATAGCTTCTGAACAAAAATGTGAACATCCTTGAGTGGCCCAGCAAAAGCCAAGACTTGAATCCCATTAAACAATGTTGTTGATCCTTCCTCAGGTTTCTACTACCACAGTCATTAAACTCTGTGACGGTTTTAAAATCACCATTGTTCTCTTGCTGAAATCCCTGAGCATTTTCCTTCCTCTTCGGAAACAGAGTTAGGAATGACGCCTGTATCTTTGTAGTGACTGGGTCTATTGATACACCATCCAAAGTGTAATTAATAACTTCACCATGCTCAAAGGGATATTCAATGTCTGTTGTTTTACCCATCTACCAATAGGTGCACTTCTTAGTGAGGCATTGGAAAACCTCCCTTGTTTTTGTGGTTGAATCTCTGTTTGAAAATTCCCTGCTCGACTGAGGGATCTTACAAATAATTGTATTTGTGGGGTACAGAGATGAGGTAGTCATAAAAAAATCATGTTAAAAACTATTATTGCACACAGAGTGAGTCCATTTAACTTATTATGTGACTTGTTAAGCAAATGTTTACTCCTGAACTTATTTAGGCTTGCCATAACAAAGGGGTTGAATACTTATTGACTCAAGACATTTCAGCTTTTCACTTTTAAATAAGTTATTGTATGTAGGGGTATTGTGTGTAGGCCAGTGACACAAGCTCAATGTAATCCATTTAAATTCAGACTGTAACACAACGCAACATGGAAAAAGTCAAGGAGTGTGAATACTTTCTGAAGCCACTGTAGTTAGTGATCATGAGGATGAATCAACAAAACTGTAGTGACTCCACAATGATGACCTAAATGAAAGAGTGAAAAGAAGAATACAACTAAGCTGAAAAAGAAACACAGCAAAGGTACAGACTTTTTGGCCTAAAGGCAAAGCTTTAGGCTTGGTGGAAATCCAACACAACACATCACTTAGTAACTGCCTCCTTATTTTCAAGCATGGTGGTGACTCTATCGTGCTCAGGGTATGCTTGACATCAGCAAAGACTGAGGAATTTTTCAGGATAAAAAGAAAGGAGATGGAGCCATAGCCATGAGAAGTAGGGGTGCTGAGGGTGCAGTAGCACCCCACTAATAAAGTCGACAAAAATCTCCTCAGCACCCCCTGGAGTTACACTTCTTTCAGAAAGAAAACAGCAGTTGCTATGGGCTAAGAAATGAAAACACTGGACACTGGAGAATTGGAAAAACATTGCCTGGTCTGATTAATCCCGGTGCCTGCTGTTTCAAGCTGATGAGAGGACTAGAGTATGGAGAAAACCACGAGTACATGCATCCATCATGCCGCATATCAACATTGTAGGCTGGTGATGTGAGGGTATGGGTGTGTTTTCATGGCACATATTGGGCACCTTGATAAAAGTGGAGCAACGTTTGAATGCCAGAGGATATCTGAACACCATTGCCAATCAGGTGCATCCCTTCATGGCAGCAGTGTATCCATCTGTAAATTGATTTTTTTCAGCAGAATAGTGCCCCATGCCACAAGGCTAGGATGGTTCCATGAACATGGCAGTGAATTCAGCTTACTACAGTGGCCTGCCAAATCATCAGATCTCAATCCAATTGAGCATCAGTGGGATGAGATGAAACAAGCTATTTGGAGTAGAGGTCCAGGACCAGCCAACTTCACACAAATCTGTGGGAAATATTGGAGTAAACATGTGCCAGCATCCCTGTGGAATACTTTCGACACCTTGTAGAGTCCAGGCTCCGATGAATTGAGGATGTACTGAGGGCAAAAGGGGTTGCAGCTCAATATTTGAAAGGTGTTCCTAATGGTTTGTGCACTCAGTGTATACCAGTTTTGGCGCAGGTACAGCCAACTATTTTTTTATTTTTTTATTTAACCTTTATTTAGGCCATAGTAGCGAAGAATTACCATTTAGCAGATTAACACTGGAGTCATAAATGAGAAGATGATGATGTGCAAGTAGAGATACTGATGTGCAAAAAAGCAGAAAATTAAATAAAAACAGTATGGGGATGAGGTAGGTAGATTAGGTAGGCTATTTACAGATGGACTATGAACAGCTGCAGCGATCGGTTAGCTGCTCATATAGCTGATTTTTAATGTTGGTGAGGGAAATATAAGTCTCCAGCTTCAGCGATTTTTGCAATTCGTTAAAACTCACTGGCAGCAGAGAACTGGAAGGAAAGGCGGCCAAATGAGGTGTTGGCTTTGGGGATGATCAGTGAGATATATCTGCTGGAACGTGTGCCACGTGTGGGTGTTGTTATCGTGACCAGTGAACTGAGATAAGGCAGAGCTTTACCTAGCATAGACTTATAGATGACCTGGAGCCAGTGGGTCTGGCAATAAATATGTAGCGAGGGGCAGCCAACTAGAGCATACAGGTCGCAGTGGTGGGTGGTATAAGGTGATTTGGTAACAAAACGGATGGCACTGTGATAGACTCTATCTAGTTTGCTGAGTAGAGTATTGGAAGCTAGTATTGGAAGCCACACTTCAGTAAAAGGCACATGACTGCCAGATTAAAGTTTGCCAAAAGGCACCTAAAGGACTCTCAGACCATGAGAAACAAGATCTGGTCTGATGAAACCAAAATTGAACTATTTGGCCTGAATGCTAAGCGTCACGTCTGGAGGAAACCTGGCACCATCCCTACGGTGAAGCATGGTGGTGGCAGCATCATGCTGTGGGGATGTTTTTCAGCAACAGGGACTGGGAGACTAGTCAGGATCAAGGGAAAGATGAATGGAGCAAAGTACAGAGAGGTCCTTGATGAAAACCTGCTACAGAGCCCTCAGGACCTCAGGCTGGAGTGAAAGTTCACCTTGCAACAGGACAATGATCCTAAGCACACAGCCAAGACAACACAGGAGTGGCTTCGGGACAAGCCTCTGAATGTCCTTGAACATCTCTGGAGAGACCTGAAAATAGCTGTGCAGCGACGCTCCCCATCCAACTTGACAGAGCTTGAGAGGATCTGCAGAGAAGAATGGGAGAAACTCCCCAAATGCAGGTGTGCCAGGCTTGTAGCGTCATACCCAAGAAGACTCAAGGATGTAATAGCTGCTTAAGTTGTTCAACAAAGTACTGACTAAAGGGTCTGAATACTTATGTAAAAGTGATATTTCAGTTCATGTTTTTGCTTCGTCATTATGGGGTATTGTGTATGGATTGATGAGGGTAAAAAAATATTTAATCCATTTTAGAATAAGACTGCATCGTAACAAAATGTGAAAAAAGTAAAGGGGTCTGAATACTCTCCGAATGCACTGTATATACAGCGCCACTCTAGTTTGGACACAGCTACTCATTCAAGGGTTTAAAAAAATAATAATTCTCTACATTGTATAATAATAGTGAAGACATCAAAACTATGAAATAACACACATGGAATCATGTAGTAACCAAAAAAGTGTTAAACAAATCCCAAAATATTTTATATTTGAGATTCTTCAAAGTAGCCACGCTTTGCCTTGATGACAGCTTTTTACACTCTTTTTAAAAAATGTTAAAATATTTATTTATTGAATATTTGAAACATACAATATACTTGCATTGAAGCTGCTCAACAGCTACACCATACCAGTCATCCAACAGATTCCCATTCAGAGCGACACACAAACGCATCCAGGGTCAATGCCCTGCTCAAGGGCATGTTGACCGATCTACCACAAGGCCAAAAAACGTGAACCCGAAACCTCCAAAATCCCTCCACAGTTCCGCAATAGCCGTCCCTCAATAGCTTTTAACACTCTTGGCATTCTGTCAACCAGCTTCATGAGGTAGTCACCTGGACTACATTTCAATTAACATGTATGCCTTGTTAACAGTTCATTTGTGGAATTTCTTTCCTTCTTAATGCATTTGAGCCAATCAGTTGTGTTGTGACTGTCACGTTTCTGACCTTATTTCCTTTATTTTCCTTTGTTTTGTCTTTAGTTAGTATGGTCAGGGCGTGAGTTGGGATGGGCAGTCTATGTTCTGTGTTTCTATGTTTAGGTTTGTCATTTGGCCTGATATGGTTCTCAATCAGAGGCAGGTGTTTTTCATTGTCTCTGATTGGGAACCATATTTAGGTAGCCTGTTTTCACTGTTGGTTTGTGGGTGTTTGTTTCTTGTGTCAGTGTTTGTGCCACACGGGACTGTTTTCGGTTAGATTCTCTTTGTTATTTTGTATTGTGTCATGTTCAGTTGTTTCTATTAAAACATGGACACTTACCATGCTGTGTGTTGGTCCGATCCCTGCTACACCTCCTCTTCAGACGAAGAGGAGGAAATCTGCCGTTACAGTGACAAGGTAGGGGTGGTATACAGAAGATAGCCCTATTTGGTAAAAGACCACGTCCATATTAAGCAAAGAGAAATGACATTCCATCATTACTTTAAGACATTAAGGACAGTCAATCCGGAAAATGTCAAGAACTTTGAAAGTTTCAAGTGCAGTCGCAAAAATCATCAAGCGCTATGATGAAACTGGCTCTCATGAGGACCGCCAAAGGAAAGGAAGACCTAGAGTTACCTCTGCTGCAGAGGATAAGTTCATTAGTTACCAGCCCAATGCTTCACAGAGTTCAAGAAACAGACACATCTCAAAATCAACTGTTCAGAGGAGACTGTGTGAATCAGGCCTTCATGGTCGAATTGCTGCAAAGAAACCACTACTTAAGGACACCAATAAGAAGAAGAGACTTGCTTGGGACAAGAAACACGAGCAAGGGACATTAGACCGGTGGAAATCTGTCCTTTGGTCTAATGAGTAAAGGAAAAGCAGTCAACAAGTGCTCAGAATATGTGGGAATTCCAAGTGAAGCTGGTTGAGAGAATGCCAAGAGTGTGCAAAGCTGTCATCAAGGCACAGGGTGGCTACTTTGAAGAATCTCAAACATAAAATATATTTAAATTTGTTTAACACTTTTTTGTGTTACTACATGATTCCATGTATGTTATTTCGTAGTTTTGATGTCTTCACTATTATTGTACAACGTAGAAAATAGTAAAAATAAAGAAAAACCCTTGAATGAGTAGCTGTGTCCAAACTTTTGACTAGTACTGTATATATACACACACTTGGAGTCATAGTATCAGTGCAATATTGTCTAAAATAACATTTTGATATGTAACTGTGTCGATATTTTCCCCATCACTGTATTCCTGATAAGCATAACATTTTGTCTTGTGTACAAGTTGAAGAGGGGCAGCTGCAGGATTTGGACATAGGCCAGGCAGAAGCTGGGCAAATCAATTTCCTTTGGAGACAATTACATTTGTTTAGGAAGGTAGTATTCAATATGAGCTCTACATTCAAATTTACTTCATAATACCAAGTTTCAGTGAAGAAATTCCATCTTTAGTGTCATGTGGTGGATATCTCCAGTAAGCTCTGACAAGGTCTGTCTGTGTAGAAACACCTCAGGTTTAGCTGGGCTTAAATTCAACAGGGAGGCTTACATTCTGTTTTAATGCTAGTACTGCACAATATTGATCCTTCAAGTGCCATAAGCCCTACATTCTGAGGAAGCCGAGAAGATACAATTATATCCTTTCTCACCACCATCTGTTCCTATCCTTATGAATCAGTAGTTCAGTTGGACTGATTTTACCATCAGATGTCACACAGCCATGCACAGTGAACACATCATCATGGCTCCGCAGGCATTGACTAAAGCACAGTGTCTCCAGACTGACATGAACAACTGGGGTAGTTATAATACCATTGAACTGGTGTGGTGCTGGGTTGATACGAACTGCTGCCATCGGCGCAGATCCCTTACTAAAACGCTAAACATAAACTACAGTAGAGTGTAAAGTAGTGTAAGTGTACACCTCCATAACATCAAAAGCTCTGTGCAATAAAGCGGCAGACTGCATTATCATTGTTGGGCAACATAAAACACTGTGGAGAGGCTGCAGAGTGCATGGCTTTAATTGGCTCATGTTAACTAGTTGTAGAGGCAGACGAGGCCTCCGTCTGAGGCGCTCCATCAGAGACGCTGTTAGAACAACATCTAATGAGGGCTGCAAACTATGCTTTCTTCCATTATTAACAGCAATTTGCTCAACTGCAATGAGAAAACAAAACCATTCCCAATGATGAACCGGCCCAAAATGTTCTACTATATAGATGTCAGTGTAACTGACTGTATGAGAAAAATGTATGGCAGAGTTTGTGCTCCACCGGGTCTCCTTCTCCCTGACTCGAAAGCTGCGTAAACAAAGAGAGCTGATTTGTAGTATCTAGGACATGTTTCAGCAATATCATGTCAAACGAGTGGGAGAGTGAGAGCAGAAACTGTAATGACAATATGTAGTGTTTCATGTAGATGCTTGTTGAGAACAAAGACTAGTGATGCCATAGTAGCAGGACACCAGAAAAATGGATTTGGTCCATGTTTCATTTATTGTTTCAGTCGAGGTTAAGCTGACACCTACATTGTATTCTTTTGAACTGCAGTATAACATAAGCTTGCCCACAAAAACAGGGAGTAGGGATGGGTACTGAGCAACTATATAATACGGCATTAATACTCTATTAATACAACAGAATGCCCAGAGGGCTCTGCATGTTTTCACCACTTCAATGACTTCTAAGCAGCACGTCTTTTTCTGGTAATTTGTTCACTCCTGCCTTTTCACTTATGGTGTAAGGCATACATGTAATTAGCAGAAATACTAGTTCTGGTCAATATGTTCCATTAAATGGTAAACTATTTCATCATGCAGCCAAGGTCTTAGTCTGAATATAAAAAATATAATATGTGAATCTATAAATATAAAATTAAGATGCAGACTTTACACACTCTGATAATGTGTAATATGAGACATTCGCTGGTGTCAATTAAAGCTGTTGAGTAGAGAGGCGGCTGAGCTGATGCTGGGAACATTGCCTCTTGTCTCTCAGCCCAATCTGCACATCAGAGTGGGTCAATGAAGGTCAACTCCAACTCAGAAAGAAAAACATTGTGAGAAATGAGATCAGAAGAAGAACATTTCACCAATACAATCCAACTATCATGATATCGTAACTGAATCCTATAATCTATAACATTTTAGAAAGTGGTTTAGTTATTCCGGCGCCGAGTGGTTGTCCTTTGTAACAAACTGGTTATTGTAACATTATAAGCATCAGTCTCTATAAAGCCTAAATGTAGAGTGCATCTTTTTGCTCCAAAATGCATAATTTCCTGTGGCACTAACAATCTAAATGGCATTCCTGACAGCAAATTGTTACTGAAAGCACAATGATGCTACACATAATTGCTGCATGACTGAGCGTTATGTTTGTCACAACTTACAATCACCAAGAGAATCATGATGAGTCCATGACCAGTATGAGTCCATGAAAAGTACATTTTTATCCCCCAAATAATAGGGTTCAGTATGTGATGATTTGTCATTGAATCAATTTCCAAAGGGGTTGGTTGAGGAGTGCTCTGAGTGGGGTGAACCAGGAGTATGACTGGCTCTTGATTTATGCTGCTGAAGAACACAATCTGGGCCTGTGGAGCAGGTCTTGCTTTGTAAACAGGATGCTGGGAGATGATGCGTTTTTCAATCAGAGTGATTTACTGTTTAATGACACGCTTCAGCTTGGAGAGTGTCAGCGCCGTCCTCTGTAATCCTGCCCCCTCCCACAGGCCTATGCTGCCACAGTGGATAGCAATCAGGAAGAACTCATATCACCAGGACCTCATTCTGAAGAGCCCTGGGCGAGTGGAATTATCTCTTCGTCGCCAGCACAAGGAGTCTGGGGCAGTAGGGAAACGCAGCCAGGCAGGCTACTTGGCCACGTGTGCCTCGATGCACTGGCATATCTGCCAATGGCACAGCTGACCAGGCACAGTCTAATGAAACCACAGCTCTCTCTCTCTTCTCTCTCTCCCTCTGTCTCTCTTTTTTCCTTTTTCCCCCTCTCTTCCTCAATTTTCGCAAAAGCCTGCCTCCCAGAGTATGATGACCACTAGTATGGCGTGCTAAAGTTCCCCAGGGACTGTGAGAGTCAAGTTTTCTCCCAATAGGTGCAAATCACTCTCAGACTGCTGAGTCTGATTGGAGGAATAAAATTGTATTGCATGTGTATAACAAATGAGCCCTAACCTTGTGTGCCTTTTTCTGGAGATTGTACCAATGCAAACAACTCACAACTCTAATGGATGATATAATTTGTTAAGGCAAGTGGAAAGTTGAGGTCCTTTTTGGGGTGGCATGGAAGGTTTTTTTGCTATGCAAATGGTTTTATTTCTATTTATGGACCTACAGTACAAGAAAAAAGAAAACAGATTGCCTTCAAAAAATGAGAGTCCAGGGAAATCAAAGATAGACCGTTTGAGGCAAACCGAGATTGATTTGGAGAAGGTTTTCCCAAGCAATTTTGTCTCAGTGTATGAAACAGTCAAAACTCATAAAGGTTGGGGAGAAAAAAGGCTGCTTCTTTGACTTGACATTGGCAATTAATTTCTGAAATACAAAATGTATGAAAACAAAATTACTGTTTTGATCACTGTACCTGCTGAAGAAATAGAAAATAAATAATGTATGGATTACAATGGCAATGGCTTCCTTTTCACACGGTATTGTTCTTAGCCCCGGGCTATCTTAGCCCCAGGCTAAGACTGGCCCGGAGCTAGCTTATCCTGTGTTCACACAAGCATTTGTTAACCTTTTTGTTAAGCTTTAGCCCTGGGCTAAGGTGTGGTGTGAACATGCCTAAAGAAACCTGTCACAACATCTCATAATAGAATTGTGATTAAACATCCAGAGATAAAGATGGTCTACTACACTCAATCAAAACCTTTTGCACAGATAGAGGATACATGGTTTTCCTTACCATAACGATAGCATTTCACAGCACCATGTTGACCTCTAACCTAACACTTGTGTTGAAAAAAATTATATTTCAATGAACAGCCCTAAAAAATAAATTTATTATCAAATAAAAACCAACATGGAGCCTGGGAAGAGCCTTGCAAATAGACATTCCAATCTGTTTTAACTTTTACAGCCTCAGAAACCCGGATCCGGGAGCACCCCCCACCCCCCACACACTGATTAGCATAGATAGCATAGCTTCAGAAGTAGATAGTAGCATCTAAATATCATTAAATCACAAGTCCAAGACACCAGATGAAAGATACAGATCTTGTGAATAAAGCCACCATTTCAGATTTTTAAAATGTTTTACAGGGAAGACAAAATATGTAAATCTATTAGCTAAACACGTTAGCAAAATACACCACTATTCTAACTCCATCAGTTTCTTACTCCTTCAGGTGCTATCACCAATTCGGCTCAACTAAGATATTGATAGCCAATAACCTATAAAAAAACCCATCAGATGACAGTCTGATAACATATTCATGGTATAGGATAGTTTTTGTTAGAAAAAAGTGCATATTTCAGGTAGAAATCACAGTTTACAATTGCACCGACCATCACAAATCCACTAGAATTACTAGATAGAGCAACGTGTATGACCAATTTACTCATCATAAAACATTTCATAAGAATAGACAAAGCATAGCAATGGAAAGACCCAGATCTTGTGATTCCAGACAATATTTCAGATTTTCTAAGCGTTTTACAGCGAAAACACAATAAATCGATAAGTTAGCATACCACATGTGAAAACGTTACCAGAGCATCGATTCCAGGCAAAGAGCGCTATAACGTAATCACCGCCAAAAGATATTAATTTTTTCACTAACCTTCTCAGAATTCTTCCGATGACACTCCTGTAACATCATTTTACAACATACATATACAGTTTGTTCGAAAAGGTGCATATTTAGCCATACAAAACCGTGGTTACACAATGAAAATACTAGGAAATCAAGCCTCAATATGTCTGACGTCATCTATCAGAGTGATCTAGTTTAATTAAAAGCTAATCATATACTTGACTAAAAAATACAGGGTTGACAGGAATCGAAAGACAAATTAGTTCTTAATGCAACCGCTGATTTACATTTTTAAAATTATCCTTACTTTTCAATACAGGGTTGGCCAAGTGAAGCTATACCAAACAAAATGGCGATGTATGCGTTTAAAATATTTCGACAGAAACACGGTTTATCATATTAAATATTGCTTACTTTGAGCTGATCTTCCATCATATTCTTGGGCAATGTATCCTTTCTATGTTATAAACGTCTTTTGGTCGATAGATGTCCTCTGTCCTTCGAAATGTCCATCACCAACGACCGACACCCTAAAGCGTGTCCAAACTTTCAGAGTGCACGACAAAGAAATTCCTCAAAATCGCACTAAACGGATATAAATTGATATAAAACGGTTAAAATTCACTACATTATGATGTTTTTAACAACTATAACGACTGAAAACATGACCGGAGAAATACTGCTGGTTAGAAAACGATTTGGAACGAGGCAGGTCCGATGGCCTTCACGCTTGAGGCGCACGTTGAGAAAGAGGGGTCTCTGTACATTTTTGTCATTTATAATGGCTGTGAACGTCCCATAGACTTCATTGAAAACGTGATGACGTACAGACACCCAGAGGAAGACGTAGGTAGTGTCGGTTTCTTCATAGCATTCACTGTGGCCTTATAAACAGACCCCAGATCAGAGGTAAACATTTCTGAAATCTGAACCCTGTCATGAAAAGTGCTGTAGAAATTGTTCTGTACCACTCAGAGACAAAATTTCAACTCCTATAGAAACTATAGACTGTTTTCTATCCAATAATAACAATAATATGCATATTGTACGATCAAGAATTGAGTACGAGGCAGTTTAATTTGGAAATGTAAAAAAAAAAATAATGCTAACAGCTCCCCCTATTGACAAAAGGTTAATAAGGTAAAAAGGACCCCACTTTACGATAAATCCAGTCTTCTTACCTAACGACAAGC